>NC_090446.1:593152083-593769999 GCF_031143425.1 Pleurodeles waltl | reverse complement strand
CAGTTTGGACCCAGCCATATGCAAATCAGTCTTGACCCTGTTCCCCATGGGAACAGTCGAGCCCGAACTGCTAGGCCAGCTTGAATCCAGTGGCATGGGAAGCACGGGACCCACGTCTGGGCATTCCCTTCCCACTTAGGGCGACAAAGCAAAAACAACAAGTGATGGACGGAATGCTGAACATTGTCAAACATTCACCCCCAGTACAGTGATCTGGGCCTAAATCCATCGTTTTTTTGCTGCCCATGCCATTCCAGTTTGGACCCAGCCATATGCAAATCAGTCTTGACCCTGTTCCCCATGGGAACAGTCGAGCCCGAACTGCTAGGCCAGGTCTTCCCTGGACTGGAAACAAGCATCCTGGGACCGGTTTCGGGGTTTCACCCCTCATCAGCCAGGCTAGCTTGAATCCAGTGGCATGGGAAGCACGGGACGACGGAATGCTGAACATTGTCAAACATTCACCCCCAGTACAGTGATCTGGGCCTAAATCCATCGTTTTTTTGCTGCCCATGCCATTCCAGTTTGGACCCAGCCATATGCAAATCAGTCTTGACCCTGTTCCCCATGGGAACAGTCGAGCCCGAACTGCTAGGCCAGCTTGAATCCAGTGGCATGGGAAGCACGGGACCCACGTCTGGGCATTCCCTTCCCACTTAGGGCGACAAAGCAAAAACAACAAGTGATGGACGGAATGCTGAACATTGTCAAACATTCACCCCCAGTACAGTGATCTGGGCCTAAATCCATCGTTTTTTTGCTGCCCATGCCATTCCAGTTTGGACCCAGCCATATGCAAATCAGTCTTGACCCTGTTCCCCATGGGAACAGTCGAGCCCGAACTGCTAGGCCAGGTCTTCCCTGGACTGGAAACAAGCATCCTGGGACCGGTTTCGGGGTTTCACCCCTCATCAGCCAGGCTAGCTTGAATCCAGTGGCATGGGAAGCACGGGACCCACGTCTGGGCATTCCCTTCCCACTTAGGGCGACAAAGCAAAAACAACAAGTGATGGACGGAATGCTGAACATTGTCAAACATTCACCCCCAGTACAGTGATCTGGGCCTAAATCCATCGTTTTTTTGCTGCCCATGCCATTCCAGTTTGGACCCAGCCATATGCAAATCAGTCTTGACCCTGTTCCCCATGGGAACAGTCGAGCCCGAACTGCTAGGCCAGGTCTTCCCTGGACTGGAAACAAGCATCCTGGGACCGGTTTCGGGGTTTCACCCCTCATCAGCCAGGCTAGCTTGAATCCAGTGGCATGGGAAGCACGGGACCCAGCATTTTAATTTTCTCTGATTTAATAGCATTGAGAAACATCATTTTGTTCTCATTTCCAAAAGTGAGTTGACAAGGACTTTTATTTAAGAGTTAAATACCTTAGTGCTTCAATTCTTCACCCCTTTAACTTAGGTCATAAACCTGTCTCCAGCACTGCTCCTTATCAGGCCCTGTTTTCGGGTGATAATAATGCAAAATAAACACAGCTTTTAAAAGGAAAAATGTGACCATGGGCTTATTTGAAAATGGACTCCAGGCTGTGAGCTACTGTGAACGGGTGTGGGAGCTGCTGGTAGCTCCTGATCAACTGACTTGAAACTCCTGTTTTAGGAAAAGAACACTAGCACTGGAGCCCGGTGCATGGTCAGAGTCGAAAGGCAGCAACTAGTAGTTCAAACAGGGGCAAAAAGTGGGGGAACATCTGCAAAGAAGTCCAGCTTCCAACAATCTGTAAAAACAAATGTTTCACAGACTTCTGCAGAATTAAGTTGTAGCTTTTATTTTTCGTGCATCACTGCCAAATATTTTCACACAGCCTTACTATTTAACATTCTGCTGCTACTGATGCTTATGGACATAGTGCATGTTTGGTGTCAATATTGATCTGTCATGGATGTCAAGTCGCTAAAGTGTGACCTCAAGAAGCAGAAATGACATCACACATGTTTTGACTACAAATGTCCATGAACATCTGGCACCATAAACCCAATGGCTATGGGTCATATTTATGTGATTTTGGCGCAGGACAGCTCACAACTCACCTTGCTGCGCTGCCCTGCGTCAAAAGGAAACGGCTGCAATGCGCCGTATCTATAGCATACGGCACATTCCTGTCCTTTCCCTTTGCACTGGCCCCGTTTCGCCAGCCTAGCACCAATGCAGGCACCCCTGCACTATGGTGCAAGGGTGCCTGCGTTGCATGCAGGATTGTTTTTTGTGCAGGAAGGTACACCTTCTTGCACAAAAACAATCCTGTGGAGCAGTAAGGTTTTGGTGCCACTCCAGGTTTACAAGGTCTTGCAAATCTTGGAAGGCATCAACATCCATGGGTGTTGCATGGAACCACCCACTGCAACGCCCATTGAACGCCTCCCTAACCCAGAGTAAGGCAATGCAGCAATTTGCGCTACCTTGCCTTACTTTTTATTGAGGAGGGCATTGAAAGCCAATAAAGTGGCTTTGTGTGGCCTCATAAATATGATTTAGTGTTTTGTGCTGCCATTGTGTCACAAAAAGCGATGCAATAAGAGTGTAAACTAAAGAAAAGTTGGGCTTTAGGATTAGGTTCTGATCTTGCCACCTTTGTGGAGAATCGAGACCAGAATTAGCAAGTAATGGTAGTGCTAGTACCACACTGCACACAGTCATTCCAAAACACACTGGTGGCGCTCACACTGCACTTAAAACTAAAGTAGCCATCTCTTCCACGTCGGGGACACCTTGCAGAGCTTTTATTTCAGTGCCTGAAAATTAAGAATAGTTTAATGCAGTGCTTTAAATAGGCTGGTACTGTCTGGTACTGAGTACGGCACTTTTTTATTTTGAGAGGGAGAGTACCTGCACTTCAAGAAAAACGTAATACTTTTAATTGGAAAGTACCGGCACTTCTCAGAAACAAGCTGGCACTCTGGTGCTCAGTACCTTCTCTTCTATTTTTCCATTTCAAGCACTGGTTTGATATAAGTTCCAGGTTGCACTGGACAGGCGGACGTGTCTCCCGCCTATGCGTCTTAAGGCTTCGAGGCGCCCCGCTCGGCTGCAGACACTAATGGCCTAGAAACCTCTAGGCGTCTCACCTGCTGCAGAGATAGAATCTGCGATCACGGCAGACAGGCCTCATAAATCTGCCTAGAATGTTCTACAGAACAGAGCACGAGAGAAGCGGCCTGCAGCCCTACGCAAAACATCTCACGTGTCTCAAAAGAAAGCGCACAATCCAACACAAAAAACACACACATCGGCTGAAATGAAATACATGTACTACTCAAAACACCACACACCGTTCCATACAAGCTGCACAACACTAAGCAAAACACAACACCATATACAACCACTCAACCGACATACCACCCAACTATGCACACAACACCATGCCCTGCCTGATACAAAATAGAAGCCCATAGAAAAAAAATCCTCAACCTTTCATAAAAAAATAAAAAAAACACGCTACCCAACAGAAACACACAACTGCACAGCCCTACAATGCTTACCACAAAATACACAGACCTACACTGAGAGCTCACAACCCTACCTGTAGCCAACATAGCACCTCATACAAAACCCAACCCTGTTGCTCAGGCACAGCATGCACAACCCTCCTCAAAACATAACAAACCTCCCTAAACAAATTACATCCTTGAAGAACACACAATATACGACACAAAAACCCACAAGTTATAAGGCAGACCCAAGGGAGTAGCCAGAATATTAAAATGCCCCCCCCCCTTCGACCACCAAGCACATGATGTACACCTTGACGACACCAAGCACATGATGTAAGTGAACCCAAGGCACCCTAGAACTCTTGTCACTTTCATTCAAATATCCATCCTTCATCTTTTCACGCTTCACCTACCTGCTCATATCCACCACTTCACCTTTACATTCTGTCATCCATTCACTGTTCCATCCATCCATCATTCATTCAAACCTGCCCCCTCCATCCACCCATTGCCCATTCCATACATCTATCCATCTGTCCATCCATCCACCCAGACAGCCACCCTTTTGACTTACACATCAATCAATAAAGCCTTTCAGTCATCAGTTGTTCCTTATGGCCAGTCATTCATCCATCCTCCCATATTCTCATTTACTATGCCATTCTTTCACCCACCCGTTCATCCTCTCATATTTCCATTTACTGTCATACGTCCCCCACACATTTATCCTTTCAGATTTCCATCCATTCATCCATCCATCCATCCTCACAGACTTCGATTTACCCTGACATCTTTTCATCCACCCATCTACACATCATTTCACCCACTCATCCACCGACCCATCCACCCATTCTCTCACCCACACATCTTTTGACCCACTCATCTACCCACCCATCCATCCTTTCAGCCACCCACCCACCCATCCTTTTACCCACTCATCCATTCACACATACTTTCACCCACTCACCCATCCATCCATTCACCCACCCATACTTTCACCCACTCATCCATCCATCCATCCTTCCACCCACTCACCCTTACTTTCACACACTCAATACTTTCACCCACTCATCCATCCATCCTTCTACCCACTCATCCTTACTTTCACACACTCATGCATCCACTCTTCAATCCTTCTCTCCATTTCCTAGCAACCCACCTTCCTTTTTTCTATTTAGTTAATTATGATCTCTTATTTGTCAAGTTGCAGATTAGCGGCCTATATAAAAAACACCGCCATTGTAGCGGTTATAGCAGGGTGTTCACTACGTCCCTGGGCACACCTACTCACCACACTGCATGATTTCCAAAACAAATTACAACCCTACACAAAACACTACCTGAAACAAAATATATATTGCAGCACTATTGTATATGAAACACAGCTAGCTGCACAATAAGGCTCTACACAAAACTGTTAATAACTATTTAAAGTTCAGTCATTGAAACTGCAAATGCATGTATGTTTATATAATAAACTAAAATTGAGGTTGCACGTGAGAAAGTGTAGTGTCCGTCAACCTCTGCCACATTAGGACTGGACTGACGTCAGTCTCCTGGCTAAAAAACCCTAACACCAGCTAAACTTTTTTTATTTGATGGTGCACCTGACATCGTCCTTCAAACCAAGGAATTTTGTATCCCCACCCCTAGAGGAGGCAACCACGTTTACAGTCCAACAAAAACTTTGTAAATAGCACTTTAAAGATTCACTCCCTCAAATAATCTCTAATATTGTAGATAATCACCTAAAGGGTAACAGATCGATCCTGTTTGTCACACCACATCCCTGATTACAAGAGCCAATTGTAAAAGAATGGCTGCTATCAGCAGTATTCTTTTAGGTTGCTAAATTAATGGGAAAAATGTGCAACAAAGAAATTATAAAATACATCAAAACAACTGAGATCAAACCATCATTTGAGCTCAAAATCAGCATTGCATAACCAAACACCTCACAAACAACAAAACAATCCATCTCTCAAACTTCAACACACACTATAAATACATGAAAAACAAACCAAGCTTACAGAATCATTCTGCCCTATTCATAATCAAATTCCAAATCGTACAGGAAAAGCATTGCAAGTCAGATCTCTCCGAAAAATTTCAACACCGGACACTCCACTGGAAAATCTTTTTTTTTTTTCTCTCTCTCATCTCTCATCTCTGCTACCAAGATTTATTAAAGCAAAATTGTACTCCAAAATTTACACATCCTAAAATTTACCTCATTGGATTCTCCCACAGTTTGCTGGATTGTAGAGGGTGTTAAACCTCAGTTTCATGAGACAACGTATGTCTGTATTGTTATACTGTTCCTACGAATCAAGTAGGATTGTGTATCTTGTCAACATAAAAGCCAGTGTATAGTGACTCAGTCTGCCCATACCAACAGGAAATGTTGACACTGTTTCTAGCTAGCTCACAGTGCACCATCTGAATCCCTAACCAGAACAGGGTACCAGATGTATCTGCAAACTCAAACATGACTACTCAGATTCCCAAGGAAATCATGAAACAGGTCTACCCTTTCATTGTCACTCTGCGCACCCAAGATGAGACACAAGAAAGATGCGGAAATGTTGTTTCAAAAATGTATTGCTACAATTGTATTCTTGTGTAAAAAACATGAGCTGTGATTATTAGGCAGCAAGACAAAGCATGGTAAGCAGTGTTACGAAAATGGTGAAGAAGATGAACAGTTTAACCATGATAATGCTATTGTGTTGGCACACTCCTATCTGTTACTACCTACACTATCAAGAGCATAGCGGGAGTACCCGCTGCAAGATCAATTGGGATTGCCTAACCCCACATACCTAGGTAAGATGTACCAAGAAGCCAAAAAAAAAAAAGCCTGTCTGGTGTAGTGCAGGCTATTGTCCTTTGCAGATTAGAGGTCAAGCTCAATCGGGCTGCATCACAGCCACAGTGCACCACATTCCAGGATAATCCTAGCTCCTCTGCTGAATGTTATTCAGAGTACTTATAAACCACAGAGGGTAACCCAAAAACCCGATCGGGCTGGGTAGAAGATAATCATTACATACAACAATGCCCTGACGGGGAAAGATCGACAAATTATTTATATATCATAAAACAACATAGGTGAAAACAGAAAAACTATTTATTCATATAAATATATATACTAATTTTTTTACTTATACATAAATATCAATTTAATATATTCATCCTATATGGACAACCCATCTAGTAAAACAACACACCAAAGGACAGATAGTGTGAAAAAGAAAAGTGCTTGTGATAGAAAGAAAGAAGAATAATACATATTCCAATGAATCAAAAACCTATACAAAAAAACATTAAAAACAGTTGGTTGGTTCTTTTCTGTTTGCTGCATTAACTCTATTCCAAATCAAATCAATTCCTTTAATCCTCCAAAGATCCTCTGCAGAAACCAATCCAGACTATGATATATCCGTCGACGTTTCGACCCCAAATCCCAGCTCCACAATGGGTCTTCTTCAGGACTAGTACGATGGGAGTCCCTTAAATATAACCTCAGACTTCTTCGCTTCTTTTACTTGTCTATTTATGAGGAGATCATATCTGATTTTAAAATATCATTCCTCCTCATATACCAGGCCACCAATCAATTCCAATGCACTCTTCATTCACGTGTGAGCCTTCAGAAGAATGAGCTTCTTTTTCACACTATCTGTCCTTTGGTGTGTTGTTTTACTAGATGGGTACCCACTCTCCCATCCGTCCACCCGCTCATACTTTCATCTCATCTGTCCTTTCACCCACTCATCCATCCTTTCACCCTCTCCCGCATCCACTTGTCCATCCTCCTCTTCCTTTTCTAGCAACCTGCCTTTCTTTCTTCCTTTTAGTTAATTATGATCTCCTATCTGCCAAGTTGTTGATAAGGGCCGTTCACTATGCCCCTGTTTTGCATAATTATTAAACAACCTCAATAGCAGAGTCACCTGGGCATGTCCCAATAAATTTGAATCATTTAACTATAAGACTTTCTCAGGATTAATAAGACAGTGAATAAAACGGGAAACATGGATACTTGTTGCAATCTGATATCCGCACCATAGAAAGCTCATCAACAATAGAGCAATAAAAAAGCATTTGCAATGCAATAGGGTCTCGCATTTCTCCGATTTACAGCTATTAGCAATTGTAAACTCCCAACCGGACTTTTATTGCCACATTAAATGGAAAAAAAACAGCGTGATCGCGCTGCTACAGTTCACTCGTATGGACAGCTGAAGACGGCATGCAGGTAGAAAAAAATAAAATAAAATAAAAGAGCGCTATCGCGCTGCTACAGTTCACTCATAGTGAAACCTATCAGCAAAAGTGCAATTATCTATGTAACCGGCAAAAGTGCAATTAACTATGTAACAAGGTCAATGTCATGCAAAGCACTGGATTTCTGCCAAGCGAGATCGCGCTGTGAAAAAAAAGATAAAAAGTAGTCCACAAACCTGACGGGAAACAGCAAGCCTCGCATGTTTTCAGTACTTGGTCGCTGCACTCGAGGAGGGCTGACCACTGGAAAAGGCATGACGTATGCGTGCCTTCCACTGAAGAATGCAGGCAGATTTCGAAAGGCAAGCCCATGAACCAATGAAAGACACTGACGTGACATGGACGGGGCTCTGAGCCCTTTTCTATCTAGTAAAGCGTCTCGCAAGCGAAACGCAGGCTCAACCCTAAAAACAAATATGACCTCAGTTTGAGTCTGTGCGGAGGAGTCTGTGAGGAGAAGAGGTAGACAGAGAGGGAAGCAAGAATGAGGGACAATGATGAAAGCCATGTTATCTAAGATAGCATTTCACACAGAAATGTGACATAAGTAAATCACATTAATAACTTCACTTCTACACATCATAAGAAATTAATTTGAAGGCAAATACACTATATCTGTCTGTAGATGTGAAATCGTGTGAAAAGGCACATGAAACATTATTATTGATACGCAAAAATATAATTCTTTAAAATACTTTATCACCTTCCTAGCATTCCCAAAGCTATGCAGCATGGCTAAAGATTTTTTTTTTTTTTTTTTTTAAAGCATTTCACGCAGATGCTGTTTTTCTCTTTTTAGTTCCTGGTCCGAGTTGCGGGTGGTGGAAGCAAGACACGATGGTGGATTGCGGCAATGGGGAGAAGCACATGAGCAAGCTGAACAGGGAGGAGGCAGAGAGAAGCTTGTGAGCGACAGAGAGTAAAAGAAGTGCAGCAGTAGAGAAGTATTTGAGGGACACAGCTTGAAAATACATGCACTGTCACGGAGTGCCTAACTCAACAGAAAAATGTAGTGCTTGAAAAGCAAACAGTTCAAGTAGTGATGGCAGTCAGTCAATGGAATGGTATAGAGGCAATGCTTAATGGGAGGGACAACACAAGATTGGGAGGGTCAACACAAGATTGGCAAGGTGGAACACAAATAAGAAGTAGCCAACTGAGAGTGGCAGTAAAGCCAAAAGCTGATAAGCAGTGGCGGGCGCCAAGCCCTCCGATGTTCTTTGTAGGCCACAATATGCCTGCAACAGATAGCGCATGCGCTGCCTGGAAGGCTCGACCTAAAAATGGGACCTAATGCTGGATGGCTTTTTTAAAATAAATACAGCCGAAGAAGGCCGAAGGTGCCAGCTAGGTGAGGGAAGATCCTTTTGTTAAGCTCCTGATGTATAAAGGTTTCAGTACAGAACAGTATAGGCCAGCACACAGGCCTTAATCCTCCGGTTATCTTGGTAGGCGTAACTGTGCCCAGAGCGACCTCTGTGCTCACGAACTTAAAAAGACATGTCCGCTGTCCTGACACTCCCAACGCATTGCAGCGTGAAGGGAGGTTTCTATACCATAGCGCCCGTTCCAAATATATTGGAGCCATGGGCGACACGCCCACCAGCAACGCAGCACATCTCAAGGATAGAAACCGACCGCATTCATGGAGTGGGAAAATAATTTGTGATGCAAGCTACAGTGTCACTGACATGGTGGCCAAGCACCCAGGCAGCACACATGGCGCATACATGTTCTGGCACAGCAGAATTCACCAGCAAATCCGGAATGGCAACCATGATTAAGGGTGAAGGATGACTACCTAGTTAGGTGACACCACTTCATGGGCAGGATAGCACGTATAACACCGTAAGACATTAGCATAATGCACTTCCCATCTCCTGTGGGTTGATCCTTATACCCTATTGCCATTCCTGAAAAATCCGCGCGAGGCATTATGTTACCAAAGGGGATGCTACAGGATCTTTGCACCACAAGCCGTGTTGCTAAAAATAGCAATGTGTAGGGACAGTGGGCGTGAGACTGAGATGGGGTGTGGGGGGATGAAGGTGAAGATGACAGCCCCGAGGCAGCACATGTGCTAGATGGTGATGAAGCTCTGGAAGGATGCGTCAGGGGGAATGAAGTCACCCACACTTAGCTTGATGAACAGTGTAATGGCGCAGACCAATGATTATTTGCGCCATGTGCCTATACTTCACTCAGAGTACGCCAACAGATACAGTGACTTAAAATACTGACTAGACATATACTACAGATGTCATCAAAATAACCAACGCAAACATAAATTAAACCATGGGCTGATTGCGAAATATATCTGCACTTGCATTTGAAAATTGCCATCCATGTATCCATGCATGTTGGGCCCATATTGCACCCATGTCTGTCTCTACACACCCTATGTGACCTTGGTGATTTGGTCGAGACGGTGACAGGCCCAGGCTTGGTCACTAACTGCAAGTAAACATGGTAAGCGAGTGGTGTAAGGTGCCCCTGACTGCAGCTGCTCCCTGGGTTGGCCCTACAAGATAGGGTGACCACCTGGCATTGAGGCAAATTCTGGACAGGACTGTTAAAAATTCAGGACAAAAATTCAGGACAAAGGGTCAAAATTCAGGACAAAAATTCAAGAACAAACGTCAGTTTTACAGACACGTGCAAGAGAGGCCATGCCTCACTATGTTGTCAGTGCATTTATTTACTCTTTTTTAACATAGCACTATTTATTCACTGTGGACCTTTTGTGATTGCCTCCTGGTATGCTCCATTCAGGTGCCACATTACGTCCTTGTTCAGTAGTAAATTAATGCCCTTCAGTACTGCGGCAAGGCCATCACCCCTACCCAAATCTACCCGATCTTTCCTGAAGAGAAAGTAACAGCAACATTTTGATTATGTTTCTGAACATTTTAAAACCCCTGGCAAACAGTTTGGGACACATTAAGATAATTAACCTTATGCTAGTTTAAACAAATTGAACAAAAACATCTGGCTTACCCCAACCGCCCATGGACTTTCAACCTATTTTTTTTTTTTAAAGAGGCAGGGCAGATGGTGTGGGCGACAGTCTCACACCTAATGTCAGGATGTGATGTACCCACAACTTGTCTGTAGTCTCACTGCACTAGAGTGTATGAATGGAACTCCACATTTATCTCAGAAATGGGAGCCCGGACTACCAATCAAAGATAATCAAAGAGGAGGATGAAACTGAGATCAAATGGGAGATCCACTGCAAGTAATTCAAAGGGTTGTTGCTAAGAACTGGATAAATAAAGAAGAGAAGAACAAGGTGGGACAATTCCTAAAATCAGACAAGATGGGTCCACCAAGACTATTTGAAGGTATTGGGTACCTGGGGAGTTGTCTCTGCACACAGGAGCGAAACAGAAGGGGCACTGTCAAGTGGTTGAACAAGCAACACCCATCCACCTCGGCAAACTCTTCTGGTGCAATGGTCCGCTGTTAGTGGTTTTGAAGGGTGAGCAGGGGCCAGACCCCTTGCAAGGTTGTGCAAGGCAATTGCCCACTTTGTCCATGTCTTTAACTGGTTTTGAAATTGAGCAAAAGCCAAACTAGAGATCTGGGTTATCCCTAAGTGTCAAGTACACATAGAATCTTCAAAATATTTGGGATGTAAATTACACAAACAAAATTTAGAAATTTTAAAATGTAATTAGTGTTTCTTTAACATATGGCACTGTTTTCGCCTTCATATACAATTAGATCTCAGATTAAACTGGGAAACAGTTACCTTTTGATACCTAGTGATTAATATCTACCATTCTTACACTGATTTCCAGGATGAAAATCTTGGCAGAGCGAACGGTCCCTCCAAGCCCAGTTTGCCTTTCTGGTCTTCTCTTCTGCTTTCCGTAAAGGCCACGTGGCACTAGTGAAGATGGTGTGCTACCCCAATGATAGTATTATTTTGCAAACCTTCCCCGCTCGTCCTTCATTCCTTCTTCAGATAGGCCACACATCTGATTTGGTCACTGCGGCGCCATCAGGAGCTCTTTCCACCCTAAAGCTAACTATGACTGAGGGTGGATTAGGTCTTCTGGCCACTGCACTCTAGGCACTATACTCTACTCTACACCACTCTACAATACTCCACTCTGCACCACTCTACACCACTGCACTCTGTGCCACATGAGTCTACTCTGCACTCTATGACACTGCACCACTCTGCATTACTGTACTCTGCTACTCTATTGTATGCCACTCTACTCCACTGCACTCTATGTAACTCTACCCCATGCCACTCTATGCCACTGCACTCTGCGCCAATGCACTCTAAACAACTGCACTGTACGCCACTGCCCTCTACTCTGTACCAGTGTACTCTACGCCACTGCACTCTGTGCCACTCACCTCCACTCTACATCACTGCACTGACACTCTACTCTGCAGCGTTGCACTCTCCGCCACTGTACTATACACCGATGTACTATGTACTACTGCATTCTATGCCACTGCACTCTATGCCACTCTACTCTGCATCACTCCACTCTACAGCACTTTGCTCTACTCTGCACCACTCTACACTACGCCACTGCACTCCCTGCAACGTGAGTCTACTCTACAATCTATGCCACTGCACCACTTTACGCTACTGCTCTCTCTGCGACTCTAATGTATGCAACTCTACTCCTCTGCACTCTATGCCACTCTACTCTGTCCCACGCTACTCCATGCCACTACACTCTAAACCACTGCTCTCTACGCTAACACACTCTAAACTGCACTGTACCCCACTGCACTGTACTTTGCACCACTGGGCTTTACGCCACTGCTCCTATGCTACTCTACTCCACTCCACACCACTATGCCACTAACTTTAAGCCATGCTGAACAGCAGCTACTCTGGTCTATAACATGGCTAATGGCTAAAACACATTAACAAAGCCAATAACTCTTTCGTAGATGAGACCTATTGCTTTGCCAATGTTTGTTAGTACTATGAGGTACCGAAGTACCTGAAAGAACTGTGAAAAATACAATTACATCATAATAAAGGCTGCTACAAAATGCGCAAATACATTTTGGTTAAATTAAAAAAAAGTGCTTCTGAAATACAGATTTGAATAATATACAGTTTATACCTAATACTAAAAAATATTATAACACTCCATTAAAACCACACACTCCACAGCTCACCTTGGAACACCATTACAACACCTCTCTAAAAGTAATATCTTTGCCATCAGAAAACTTCAAGTGACTCCTTCTAGTAAAGTCAATGCAGTTTTTTCAAGCCCTTTTGTATTTGCAGATTTACCAGTTGGGCACATTTGCATGTCTTTAGGGAAGGAGACTCCCTGGCAATAAGGTCTGATTCTTATCTGTCTGCCCCTCCCTCCCTCAGAGCACAGGAGACCCCCTGCCTTCCAGCCCAGCTGGGGAAACACCTCTGGCTGTAATTTCGCCCTGCCTCCTTTGCCCTTTAGGTGAAAGGCTAAAATTACAGACAAATGCCGTCCGTTAAAGCTTTCATCACGGACAACGGACAGCAGGGCGAAATTACGGACAGTCCGTGAAATTTACGGACGGGTGGTCACCCTAATACAAGATCCTCAGGTGATCTAACAGTGCATGGGCTGAGGGTGGCATTGGACAATGGGCTGTAGAGTGACCATAGGCGGGCCCTGTCTGCCACCACGGACACTGCCTGTACTATGCCCTGCATTACCTCAAGCATTCCTTGCTGCAGCCCCTTCATAGCATTCATGGCATTGCATGGCTCACAAAAGCACCTGTCATTGTACTTACACATGTTCCATGGCGCACAGCTGGTGATTCTGGATATTCTGGCCCAGACTAGCAGTCTGCTGCCGTGGTCTGCGTCACCGGGTGATGCCATGGCGGTGTTCTGGTGTTGGATGATGTAGGTTGCAGCCTCCACTCATGTATTTTATGACTTTGAGTTACTACTGGTGTTGTGATGCCTTCTATTTGTAGGGTACTCCATCCATGGTACTCCATCCCCGGGCACGCTCGTCGGAGACCTGAATGGTTTTTTGTTTCACCTTGTATATAAGACACCAGACCACTGGCTGTGTGCATGTTTAGCCCAAGAAAGCCTTGGATCAAGGTGATTTCACTTTAGTGAAATACAGTCTAAGGAGAATTGAACTGGTGATATTTTGAACTTTATGTATCAGAATATATTGATCCAATACATTTACATCAGGAACGGACAATTCCTTTTCACAAAGCATGCACTAATGTATACACTAATTGCACTTTAAAAAACATCTTCCTAGGTCCTATTCACATGTTGTGCTATTTGTATTGAGGGCATTTAAAAACACACTTACCTTCAGTGTCCTCTGTCCACTCTACAGCTTGGTAACCCAATCACTACCTCGTGCACTGCACAGAAAATGCCCTCTCTTTTGCCACGATGACTCTGGACCAAGGAGACATGGCAGCCCTCATCCTCCTGGACCTTTCCCCAGCATTTGGCATAGTCTCACTCCCCATCCTCATCCTCATCCAAACTCCACACAACATCAGAATCTAAAGGCACGCACTCTGATGGATCTGCTCCTTTCTGACTGGAAGGACACAGTCAGTCTGAATAGATGATATAAACCTTGGGCACCCGCAACCTCATCTGTGGAGTTCTGAAATGATACTCCATGAGCCTGGCTCTCTCAACACATATATGATCCCCCTCTAGCCAGCATCACCTGCTCTCACGATGTCAACATCCTCTGCAACCCCAATGACACGCAACTCATCCTTTCCCTCATGGACAAGTCGCCCTGTATGCAGATCAAGTTAATTGCCTGCATGACTAAAATCACCCACTGGATGAAGACCTACTGTCTAAAGCAGAACACAGACAAGACCAAAATTGTGATCTTTCAGAACGGCATATCAGCCTGGGGCACAGCCTGGTGGGCAACAGAGCTAGGACCGACACTCACTCACACTACCCACGCCAAGAAACTAGAGATCATCGTCCATAGCATACTCAACATGAACATCCAAGTCAATGCCATCACCGCCTCATGCTTCTTTGCTTTGAGTTTGCTGAGCAAGATTTTCAATTGGCTACCAATAAGCACCAGGAAAACCATCATGCGCACCCTGGTCACAAGCAAGCAGGACTACGGGAACAACCTCAATGTCAGGATCAACAAAAAACTCACCAGAAGGACGCAGACCATTCAGAATTCGGCTGCCAGAATCGGTCTTAACCTCCCATACTGCACTCACATCACACCACACCTGAAGGAACTCCACTGGCTCCCGGTTCACAAATGAGCACAATTCAAACTCCTCTCCCACACTTTCAAGACACTAGATAACACTGGCCCAGCATATCTCAAGAATAGTCTGCTTTCACAAACCTTCTAGCCACCCCCGCTCGTCCATAATCCTACTTGCACAAATACCACACAAGGAAAACCAGATACAGCAATCAAGCCTTCCCCTAATTCACTTTTAAAGCATGGAACAGCTTTCCACTATACATAACAGTCACCTCCTCACTTCCTGAATTCTGCAAGAAACTGAAGACCTAGCTTTTCAAGTAGTCCCACTGGGCCCTAGGTGTGCATAGACTCACACCTGTTGAGTGCCAGGATACCCTCCTCAGTGATTGTGCACTCTACAGATCTGCATAAAAACATCAAACATAACAAAGCATAACATAAAACATAACATCATGTAATAAATAACATAACAAACATAATATACAAGTGCAGCCAGTAGTTATATAGACTATTAACAGCAAGGAAGGGCTCCAGAACATAACACATTAATGGTAAGAGCAACTGACCCACCAGGGGCGTGGCCAAGAAGTGGGCCATGTCAGACACCTTGTGAACAGCTCCGTCCACAGCCCTTACATTATCCTAATTAATCCTTCCCATCCAGTGTTAGGATTGCCGATAGTGACCACCAGATATCAAGCCACATCGAGGGGGGGAGAAAGAGGCAATGCCCACCGGTGGTGAGCAGATATAATCGAGGGGATAGAGTGAGGATCGAGGCGTTGCGGGCCTGAGGGTGTAGTCAGTGCTGGAACGTGCGGACTTGATCGGAGGGCGAGACTCCGGCTGAACGGGTATGGCACTTTGCAACATCCAATGCCTGCCAAGTAAGATCACGGTGACTGGAGTCGCGACTGCACTGAGGTGCGCATGCAGCGGAGGTGAGACTTGGGAGGCATGGTGTCCTGAAGTGCGCTCCCCAGGTCTGAATTGCAGACTCAGTTGACGTTGGCCGCAGAGTGCGGTGGGGGCGGCACAGCAGGCCCGCTTTGCACGAAGAGTGGAGCTGCTCTGACAGCCTTTCCCCTGTGCATCGGATCGCTGAGCTGGTGTGGCAGGGGCTTGGAGGCGCGGCCTGCCTGCATGGTGCCGCTGCTGGATTGAACGCCGGGTCCTCGGTGGTGAGAGAGAGGAGCGGCGGAGAGGCTGCAGAGGGCCTAATTGCCCATACACCCAGAGGAGCGCTGCACATTTCTGACCCAACTGGAAAAGTGGAGGTATCCGTGAGGCTTAAGGCCTAGAACCATAAAACAGCAGCAACATTTGTGGACAGCACGCCCCCGATGTTCTGGAGGGGGCTTGGGGCTGGTGAAGTGCTGGACACCCTAACAAAGACGCCCAAGCCAGCTACACTGCAAACGGCGACAGTCATGCTGCCGAGCACTCGGTGGCGCACTGATTGAATGCAGTATCATGATGGTGAAGCCTAGACCTTCTAAGCCCCAGCCACAAGATTGTCCCAATGAACCGGGCCTATCATAGCCCCCAGAAGAAGCTATGGCTACACTGCAACAGGTAGAGTCGATGCTCACTGCGCACTCCTCGCAGTTTGAGAGAATCCTGCAGGCCATCCAGGAAACCAAAAGCTCGCTAGAACACAGAATTGACTTGGTGTCTCAGGACGTGGGCCTCCTCTGTGCTGACCACAATAAAATAGTTGACAGGATACAGGAAATGGAGACTACCCTGTGTACCGTGATGCCCACGTCAACGAATTGCAGTCCCAGATGAAAAAACTTTATACTGAAGTGACAAGACTACACCGTAGAATGGAAGATGCAAAAGGACGCTCCCGCAGAAACAATATCTACTTTTTGGGCTTTCCTGAAAAAGCAGAAGGTCAATGCACGGAACCTTTTATAGAGAACTGGTTGCTGGACAATGTACTAACCAGCAAGGTCCCTAAATTCTTCTCAATCAAGCCTGTTCACAGAATCCCGGGCAGAGCGCTTCCACCCAGGGTCCCGCCTCGCACACTAATTGCTTGCTTCCTAAATTACCGTGATATGATCCTACAATGTTTGAGCACGAGGACCGAGGCGATTTGAGAGCTCTACTCTTACGGACTATTTGGACTTCACAGCAGAGGTGCAACACCAGCGGGGATCCTATGTGAAAGTCAAGCAACGTCTCAGAGAACTGAATGGTAAATATGCATTGTTGTTCCCCGCTAGACTCCGAGCGGTGAATGGCTAGAAGACCCTTATCTTTTCTACCCCTGAGGATGTGTGGATGTGGATGCATGCTAAGGGGTTTGCATCACGCTCACCAGCAAATAGGGATGAAGGTGTCACCAACGCAACAGATCACGGTCCAGACCAATGAAAACTCAGGCTGCAAAGGAGGGGTCCAAATTCCTAGACGAGACCACGCAATACATGGCGAACTCTTTAATGGTGCTCCAGGAGAGCAACCACTCAAGCTCAGGATCGGACACGGAGAACTCCCATTCCACAGTATCGAGCATGTCTAAGGGCCTGGTTGTGATGCCCCACACCGCAGATGAACTGGAGCTAAGTCCCGTAGCACTAAGTACAATGTGCACTCATGATATCGGGGCCTGATGTGGTCAGGAACACTTGCTATAAAAAGGAAAGTGGAAGTGGGGACCCAGAGGCTCACAAATGCACCCCGCACTCCTAAACTACTGCGAAGCTGGATGGAACATCATTCACTAGGGCCGTGGTCGGAAGCTGTGGCTCTTGATAGACCTCAATGACCCGACCCAAGTCCAAGTTATCCATATGGACCAGTTCTACCTTTCAACATTGCTGGGAAAGCTTGTGCTGTAACATGAAGTATTGTGGCGGAGTGAGAATAGCCCCACCACCTGTAGGGTTATTGTTAACTGTTTATTGGTTAGTGGAGATTGTTTTATTTCGTTTGCAGAAAATGGAGGAAGAGAGGCAAGTAAGGGCACTGCTGGCACAGGAAGGGATGGCCTACTCTACATACATGCATAGGGGGACCACTGTGGGGTGTCACATAGCAAGGGGCAGGGGTTTAAGTTGGGCATTTTATTTCCAGTGATACCATAAGGGGCGATTTCACAATTGATAACAGGCTGCTCTACACCATGCTCACTTGGAATGTCCGTGTTATGGCTACACCAGCTAAACATTATCAAATACACACTTACCTCAAATGACATTGAGTACAAATAGCCATATTACAGGAAACTCACCTACTTGGAGGCGAATTCCACAAACTTACAGCTAAATGGCAAGGACAAATATATGGCACGTCCTACTCAGCATTTGCCAGAGGCGTGTTAATATGGATAGCACCGGGGGTACCATTTATGACTCATACACATAGAGAGGATGCAGGAAGCCAATATGTTATTGTGGAGGGTTTTTTGGACGGGACACTTTTGGCGATTGTAGAGGTTTATGCTCCAAACTATGTGCAGGGGGACTTTTTTTTTTTTTTAACACACTCACACCAGCTCTTTTCTGCGAAACGCTGGACCCTTGCCTGGGGGGGGCTTATTTTAACTGTGTTCCGGATGCGGAATTGGATCGTTCGCTCCCTCCGCTATGAGGCACGGTGAGAAGAGGGGCATCTAAAGAACTAGGTGCATAGATTAAGAGCAGAGGACATCTCATGCATCCATTAGAGAAAGAATACTCTTTATTCTCCAGTGCATGACATTCATACTCGGATAGACTTGCTGTTGGGTACCATCACTATGGGACAAAACATAATCAGAGTAGAATACCTTGCCTGCACCTTATCTAACCACTGATGCCATCACTTCAATGGGGAACTCCGCACCCTAGAATACCCACATGGTGCCTATAGGTCACTGCCCTATCGGATCACCCCTTTAGGGCAGAACTATCCACCTGTATTTCACAATACCTGGAACATAATCGATATTCATCAACCCTCTGTGCCACTGGATGGGATGCTCATAAGGTGGTGGTGAGGGGCCGATGCCCGTCTATGAGCTGGGGGGTCAGACACACACTACAAAGAGAAGTGATGTCATTAGAGTGCCAGTTGCGCCCGCTGGAAATTATGATTGCAAGCCAAGGGACTGATCTGGCTCAGCTTTGTGAACTTTGCAAACTCCACAACTAGGCCAGAGCACGACTCCACAAACATGACTATAAATTTCATCTCACTAGACTACGTGCGGAAGGTGATCAAGCGAGTAGACTACTAGCTTGGCTTGCCTGCGAGGGACACCATAACATGCCCATAGGAGCCATCAAATTTCGCAATGACACTCTGACCACCACACAATCTTCTATTAACAATGCCTTCTGTGATCACTACCACAAACTATATAGAGCACTCCCACACACACGCAATTGGAGACGTTTATGAGTAATGCTCCTTTACGCAGATAGCTGCTCTGGAAGAACCCATCCAGGTTGAAGAAATGTGTGTAGATATAGCCCAAATGGCTCAAATTAAAACGCCGGGCACAGATGGCCTACTGATAGAATACTATGCATCATACTCCGCACATCTTGCCCAACCACTATTGGAAGTTTTCCAGGAGGTGTGGATACTGGGAGAATTACCTACCTCTCAACGAGAGGCACTGATAGTGGTCCTACCCAAACAGGGACGGGATCCCACAGATGTAAGGTCATACAGACCTTTATCCTTGCTTAATATTGACTGTAAAATACTGGGGAAAAAAATATTAGCAAACAGACTCCTTCCCCTTGTCAAAACACTAGTTCATGAAGCTCAAGTTGGGTTCATACCTGGCCGCAGCACCTTTCTCAACATTGGACTCCTCTTGCATGTCATGCAGGAGACTCCCCCCGAGGCGTACGACCGAGTGGCGGTGTCACTGGACATCAAGAAAGCATTTGATACCCTTAGCTGGGAGTTCCTGTTTGTGGTCCTTCAACATATGGGCATTGGCCACAAATTCCGGAGGTGGGTCCGTACGCTATGTACTAAACCGATGGCAAGGGTGAAAACAGGACAACTTATCTCTGATAGCTTCCCGATTTCCAGGGGCACCAGGCAAGGTTGCCCACTGTCGCCTTTGTTATTTGCCCTGACCATGGAGCCCTTGGCATGTCACTTGGGTGTACGTGCTGATGAATGGGGGATCCTAGATAGGGACAATTATCAAGTTGTCTCATTGTATGTGGACGACGCACTGATATATCTTAGACATTCACACCTCCTTGGTGAACATGATGGACTTACTGGACACATTTGGGGATCTCTCTGGCCTAGGAGTGAACTGGTCAAAGTCATGCTTATTTCCCCTGGTCCCAATTCCGTTACACCTCAGAGCCACAGGCACAGAGTATCGCCTAACCGGGTGCTACGAATCCATTAAATATTTGGCCATATAAATATACCACAAAACTGAGGCTCTTAAAGATGGGAACCTGGGCTGAGTACTTCGATCGATCAGAGGCTGTCACCCCTCTCACCCATAGGAAGAGTGGCAATCGCTAAGATGTTAATTTTACCTAGGCTGCTTTATTTTTTTGTAGCCCTTCGTATTTGCTTCCCCAGAAGTTACTTTAGAGAGCTGAATGGTCTGCTACTTGAACTCATATGGGGAAAGGGAAGATGGCTGGTGGCATTAACTTCCACTCAATGCCCACTTACAGAGGGAGGACTGGGAGCCCCAGATTTCTAATGTTATTATGCTGCTGCACAACTACAGTGGCCCCTACGTTGGCTTAGTGCACTCCCAAGAGCAGAGCAAAAACTAGTGGGAGAAAGAATAGGAGATACCCCCATGTATGTGTGGGTAACTGGTAGCACACGCCAAGGGGGGGGACTGGCCTGAAGTAGAATGCCCAAATGTGCTGGGCTCGATTTGTACAGGGCACATCGTGCGTTCCTCCATACTCACTCTTGATTCCCATTTCTCAGGTGCCGGGGGGGGGGCAGCTAACTGCCCGACACAACTTGACACCTTGGACCACAGGGGGACGACGA
Source organism: Pleurodeles waltl (assembly GCF_031143425.1). Taxonomy (NCBI): domain Eukaryota; kingdom Metazoa; phylum Chordata; class Amphibia; order Caudata; family Salamandridae; genus Pleurodeles; species Pleurodeles waltl. Next base: position 593,749,047 of record NC_090446.1, on the reverse strand, counting down.
CATTGGGGGATCTTTTTAAAGAATGGACCATTATGTTCTATGCAGACCTCATGGAACTTGCAGATCTGGGACAAGGCCATTCCTGACTTACCATGCAATCCGTCAATTACTACATGAAACATGGGGTGTCAGTGAAGCGGAACCACCACAGTGACTTCTGTTCTGAATATTTTGCTTTCAGATGTTGGCCAGAACAGAATAATAACATTGTTATACACGGTACTGCATACTAATACCAGTGCCACAATGGATGGAGCACTTGCTAGATGGAATGCTGTCCTCCCACAACAACTCACACTACCATAATGGGTGGATTTATTACGTCATGTAAAGGAGGTTTCCCAGAACTCTTGATCCTGGTACACGCAGTTCCCCCACATACATCAGGCCTTCTTATCCCTACATCGTATTAGTCGCATGTTTCCCAACTCGATGCCACAATGCCTGCGATGCGGGTTAACAGCAGCAGTATTTTGCCACATGCTGTTGGATTGTCCCCCAGTGTTAAATGCATGGCAATCAGTTGCTGCCCAGATCACAGAGATAACAAAACACCAGCTGATCCTTACTCCTGACTCATGCCTGTTCGGAATGCTACCCAAAAACAAGAAAGATAAATATCTCCACAGATTCATTGATCTGGGGTTAGATCTGTTTAAAAGGCAAATAGCTATGCAATGGAAGGCATCCACTTCGCCGGACATCACTAAATGGTCCTGCACGGTCCTGGGATGGGCGAGGACAGAGGCAAGAGTTTTGCGCTAGTTGTGAGAAATTATGCACAGGCAGTGAAGTCTGGGACGCACTGGTAGGGAAATGGGAAGCAAAAGACAATACTTACCCGCTGTGATGGGGATCACATGGCATGACAACACATTCTTGGCTACAAATGTCTGCTTACTGGCGGAACAACGTCAAGCACACTATAAGCATAGACCTCAACAGCATTTACAATTACATTGCAAAAACCAACATGACGACTTATTTACAAGTTCTCCTTAACTCAGTATACATTATACGAGCAATGATCTGCTCTCTATGAGGTGCTCTTCCCACAAAAATTGGGACAGTTGAATACAATGCTTGTGTGTATATCATTCAGTTCTTATTACAATCACATAAACTTTGTTGTGCTCAGTGAGATGTCCCGTTGACTGTAATCTCAATCCCTCTCCCAGGATATTGTTCTGAAGTCTGCTATTGATCATGTTTGTTGTTCGATGCACTAATAAAAAAATATATATTTTTTTTAAAGAGCTCCTGACCCACCACAAATGACTAGGGGCAGATATCCTAAGGATAAATACCCACAACAAAAGGCAACTTGTTACCATCACTCTAAAGGCAGTGTTTAAAAGTGGGAAGGAGCTTAAAAGGATGTGCCTAAGAGGCGTATATAAGAACATTTCAGAAGAAGGGTGGACTTTGTACGTAAGGTGCAGCTAATGCATGTGAAAAAGAATCCTGTGCACGGCAAATTCATAGAGTAGTACTGTACAAAGAATAACGAAAATAAGCAGACAACAAGATATTTATTTAACAGTTTTGAGAGCACTAATATGTGGGGCCATGAGCAATAAAACTCTAGCCTAGGTAGATTTGAAAGTGAGCAGGCCCATAACTGCTTGTTTTCGCTAATCTTGGACAGTCAAATTGCAAGGCATACCTTGGTTGTTCAATTGAAATACAGTAGTATTTCAGACCCTGGGTCGCGGTGGTAAAGGCCTCTAGCCATCTCATTACTTCATCTCCAGGTCAAAGGGAACATCCAGCGATACTAGTGACACTGCGTTCCAGCGCCGGCATGTGACATACAAGCAGGTACAGTTTATGGGTTTTTTTCAAACCAGTTAAGGACAGAAATACTGGGACCTGTTTCAATGACTTTCTTTTTGGCTTTGCAAGGGCCCACCATTGGGAAGGAGGCTATACCCCACTGAAAACACAGTGAACAGGGGTGAGCTCATTAACACAACAACTGAGGCGAGCTCCTCACCTTAGTTAACAACTGTGGCTTGATTCTCACTCACTGTTAGCAACGGAGAGCGCTCCACACCATAACCAAGGACTACGGCAAGCTTCTCACTTTAGTTTAAGGCCAAGAATGGCTCATTGGTGTAACAAATGTGAGAAAAGCCACTAACTAGAGATGGTCAAAAAGGCTGATCTATTGGTCTGCACAAATCTTTACAAAGTACATCCCAGATGTAGGAGGCTGGCCTGGTATGTAGTGGGTACCAAGGGGTACTTACACTCTGCACCAGGTCCAGTTATCCCTTATTAGTGTAGAAGAGGTGTTTCTAGCAGCTTAGGCTGATAGAAAAGGGTAGCTTAGCAGAGCAGCTTAGGCTGAACTAGGAGACATGCAAAGCTCCCACTATACCACTGGTGTCATATGCACAATATCATAAGAAAACACAATACACAGATATACTAAAAATAAAGGTACTTTATTTTTATGACAATATGCCAAAAGTATCTTAGTGAGTACCCTCAGTATGAGGATATCAAATATACACAAGATATATGTACACAATACCAAAAATATGCAGTAATAGCAATAGAAAGCAATGCAAGCAATGTACAGTCACAATAGATTGCAATGAGAGCACATAGGTATAGGGGCAACACAAACCATATACTCCAAAAGTGGAATGTGAACCACGAATGGACCCCAAACCTATGTGAGCTTGTAGAGGGTCGCTGAGACTGTAAGAAAGCAGTGAGGGTTAGAAAAATAGCCCACCCCAAGATCCTGAAAAGTAGGTGTAAAGTGCACCTAAGTTCCCCAGAGAGCACAGAAGTCGTGATAGGGGAATTCTGCAAGGAAGACCAACACCAGCAATGCAACAACGATGGATTTCCGGACGAGAGTACCTGTGAAACAAGGGGACCAAGTCCAAGAGTCGCGACAAAGTCGAGATTGGGCAGATGCCCAGGAAATGCCAGCTGAGGGTGCAAAGAAGCTGCCACCGGATGGTAGAAGCTGTGGATTCTGCAAGAACGAAGAGGACTAGGAACTTCCCCTTTGGAGGATGGATGTCCCATGTCGTGAAGAAGCTTGCAGAGGTGTTCCGACGCAGAAAGACCGCAAACAAGCCTTGCTAGCTGCAAGGGTCGCGGTTAGGGTTTTTGGATGCTGCTGTGGCCCAGGAGGGACCAGGATGTCGCCAATTGTGTGAGGAGACAGTGGGGGCACCCAGCAAGACAGGGAGCCCTCACAGAAGCAGGCAGCACCTGCAGAAGTGCCGGAACAGGCACTACAAAGAAGAGTGAACCGGAGCTCACCTGAAGTCACAAAAGAAGGTCCCACAACGCCGGAGGACAACTCAGGAGGTCGTGCACTGCAGGTTAGAGTGTCGGGGACCCAGGCTTGGCTGTGCACAAAGGAAATCCTGGAAGAGTGCACAGGAGCTGGAGCAGCTGCAAATCACGCGGTACCCAGCAATGCAGTCTAGCGTGGTGAGGCAAGGACTTACCTCCACCAAACGTGGACTGAAGAGTCACTGGACTGTGGGAATCACTTGGACAGAGTTGCTGAGTTCCAAGGACCCCGCTCGTCGTGCTGAGAGGGGACCCAGAGGACCGGTGATGCAGTCTTTTGGTGCCTGCGATTGCAGGGGGAAGATTCCGTTGACCCACAGGAGATTTCTTCGGAGCTTCTAGTGCAGAGAGGAGGCAGACTACCCCCACAGCATGCACCACCAGGAAAACAGTCGAGAAGGCGGCCGGATCAGCGATACAAGGTTGCAGTAGTCGTCTTGCTACTTTGTTGCGGTTTTGCAGGCGTCCAGAGCAGTCAGCGGTCGATTCCTTGGCAGAAGGTGAAGAGAGAGATGCAGAGGAACTCTGATGAGCTCTTGCATTCGTTATCTAAAGAATTCCCCAAAGCAGAGACCCTAAATAGCCAGAAAAGGAGGTTTGGCTACTTAGGAAGGAGGATAGGCTAGCAACACAGGTAAGAGCCTATCAGAAGGAGTCTCTGACGTCACCTGCTGGCACTGGCCACTCAGAGCAGTCCAGTGTGCCAGCAGCACCTCTGTTTCCAAGATGGCAGAGGTCTGGAGCACACTGGAGGAGCACTGGGCACCTCCCAGGGGAGGTGCAGGTCAGGGGAGTGGTCACTCCCCTTTCCTTTGTCCAGTTTCGCGCCAGAGCAGGGCTGGGGGATCCCTGAACCGGTGTAGACTGGCTTATGCAGAGATGGGCACCATCTGTGCCCATCAAAGCATTTCCAGAGGCTGGGGGAGGCTACTCCTCCCCAGCCCTGACACCTTTTTCCAAAGGTAGAGGATGTAACACCCTCTCTCTGAAGAAGTCCTTTGTTCTGCCTTTCTGGGCCAAACCTGGCTGGACCCCAGGAGGGCAGAAACCGGTCTGAGGGGTTGGCAGCAGCAGCAGCTGCAGTAAAACCCCGGGAAAGGTAGTTTGGCAGTACCCGGGTCTGTAATAGAGACTCAGGGGATCATGGAATTGTCTCCCCAATGCCAGAATGGCATTGGGGTGACAATTCCATGATCTTAGACATGTTACATGGCCATGTTCGGAGTTACCATTGTGACGCTATACATAGGTAGTGACCTTTGTATAGTGCACGCGTGTAATGGTGTCTCCGCACTCACAAAATCCGGGGAATTTGCCCTGAACGATGTGGGGGCACCTTGGCTAGTGCCAGGGTGCCCACACACTAAGTAACTTAGCACCCAACCTTCACCAGGTGAAGGTTAGACATATAGGTGACTTATAAGTTACTTAAGTGCAGTGGTAAATGGCTGTGAAATAACGTGGACGTTATTTCACTCAGGCTGCAGTGGCAGGCCTGTGTAAGAATTGTCAGAGCTCCCTATGGGTGGCAAAGGAAATGCTGCAGCCCATAGGGATCTCCTGGAACCCCAATACCCTGGGTACCTCAGTACCATATACTAGGGAATTATAAGGGTGTTCCAGTATGCCAATGTGAATTGGTGAAATTGGTCACTAGCCTGTTAGTGACAATTTGGAAAGAGAGAGCATAACCACTGAGGTTCTGTTTAGCAGAGCCTCAGTGAGACAGTTAGGCATCACACAGGGAACACTTACATATAGGTCACAAACTTATGAGCACTGGGGTCCTGGCTAGCAGGGTCCCAGTGACACATAACAAACATACTGAAAACATAGGGTTTTCACTATGAGCACTGGGCCCTGGCTGGCAGGATCCCAGTGAGACAGTGAAAACACCCTGACATATACTCACAAACAGGCCAAAAGTGGGGGTAACAAGGCTAGAAAGAGGCTACTTTCTCACACCAGATCACACAGTACTTTCAAATGCACAATCCAGAACACACAGGACTCCAAAGGACAGCTGTAAGTTCTTGGCCCTATACTACAAGTCACTCCACACAGTTCTACGCGACTCACAGCTCTAAGTGTGCAAGCCTTCATGAACGCAGGTCAGAGCACATAACTCTTAGGACAGGCTGGAGGCCATTGTGGACTAAGCACAGAGCAGAAAACAGAGGTCATTCCGCCTTTAACTTCGTGGCAAGGAGCTGTGAAGGGAGCGGAAGGATGAGAGTACAGAAAAGCCCTGGATAGTCTTGGCATGGCACATGTACCAACTGTGCCTTCAGTGCTATGGAACAGTGCTCACTGTGCAAGTGAGCCATGCCCTCTGCTGCGGCAACAATGGTCAACAAGGCTCATGGCCAATGCTTGAGTTGAAGGATTGTTCTCTGGGACATTCACACAGGGCACAGAGCGGCGAGGTGAGGCGGCTAATCTACTTGTCCTGCACTTTAGGAGTGTGCTGCTAGAAGGTAATGTCTCCACACCGCAAAGGACAACCATTGTCTTGAAGTATCAAACGTGAAAGAGGAATGTGTGGTTGGGCCACAGATGTGTCTTTAAATAACACTTTTAAGTCCCACCCTGGGCATCACTCTGCAGAATCCAAGGATGTACTTGAAGTTTTCTGTTTGACAGAAAGGCATTTTTGGGAGCAGGAAATATTCTTGACATAGCAGTAGATACCTTGACCAGATGTGCACATGGGTGAGATCATGTATGGGTGTGTTTTATGAGTAATACATGAGTAATAAGTGGTAAGCAGAGCTTTCAGTCCGATCACCATCACAGGTCAGGCTGGTTCACAGAACAATCACACTGTGGAACAGAAAACGCGTACATCCCTTTCAGCTTCCATCTGGTACAGTTAAGGAAGTGTTGCATAGGTAGTAAAAAAAACTAGTGGGTTTGCTTAAACGCCTCCCACGAAATCACTCTGTTTTTAAGATATCTGGGCCCATATTTATACTTTTTTAGCACTGCATTTGCGCCGCTTTTTGACGCAAAAACGGCGCTTACTTAGAAAATACAATTGTATTTGGCAAGTTTCCGCCGTTTTTGCGTCAAAAAATGGCGCACATGTGGCGCTAAAAAAGTATAAATACGTGTCCTGGTGTCTGACAACTAGAAAGTCAAACTACAGAGAGGAACCTCCGGCTGACTTCAGTTAAGCCTGATCAGGACATACCACTTCGGATCTGACTGGCCTTTTACTAATATAATCAACCATCGAAAAAGGTTAGTAAAAACCCACCACGTTCAGAGATAGCCTCCTTATGAGATCTCTTTAGTTCTCAAAAGGCTGTGTAAGATATCCAAAAATATGATGAAAGGAAGGAGGTCACACACAAGGATCTTTTCTTAATATAAAATTAATCTTGTTTGTTGACACGTAACAGTAATATAAACCTCTGTACTCAGAGTTTTTAACAATACGATAGAATGCTTAAAGCCACAGAGAACTTGGAAAAAACACTCCAATGGCAGCGCTGCAAATATCAAAGGGGGGGTGGTGGTACATAAATGAAAAAAAGACTTACCGTTCGTCGCTGCCGCTGTCCTCTCTTGCCGCCTCGCTCATCCTTCTTTCCTGTTCTGGTGTCCCTGCACCCAAATGCTGGATCACCAGAACAGCCTCCCCAGCAATCCTGGTGCTGCTTTCATGCTCAAGCTAGCATGAAAGCAGCATCAGGATTGGCCTGAGCAGCTTGGACTGCCACTCAGGCACAACCCTGGGGCCTGTGCAGTTTCTCCAGCTGTGTACACAGCGGGACTGGAGAAACCTAAGTTCACACATGTGTTTGGACGGCTGTCTTATGCCGTCCAAACACACATGCGCACTTAGTGCACTCACTACCTCATTCCCTCACCTACCTCCCGTGGTCCAGCCCTGCCCCTCCCTGCACCTGCTCGCTGAGCCAGCAGCAGAAAAATAAAACGATATTCAAATATTGAATTATTTTTCTGCTGCTGGCTCTTAGCCAATGGGGCAACGCAACTCCACCATTGCAGAGGAGCCACCCCTGTCCAATAGTAGTGAAGCCAAGCGCATAAGCCTCCAGCAAAAGCAAGTTTTAAGTTGTCAATCTAATTTCCTTGACTGCACTTAGAAGACCTCAGTGGTGTAATATAAAATGATGGGGGTCCACTGCAGAATATTGTGAAGGTTCTCAGGAGACTTCCATTTCTCGCAGACATTTATTGGCTTTAGGTTAACTGCAGGGCTGCACCCCCCTTCAGTGGCGTACCAAAAATTGAGAGGGCTTCCCTTGCAAAGTACACCTCCGGATCCAGTCTGGTGCTCTCAGGCCAGGGTACTATGTTGAGGGGGGGCCCTGGAGCTCAGGGGCCCACCCACAATGCAGTTCTGCGGAGGGCTGTGCTATGCTACTGCCCCTCTTGCACTGCGGGGACCTGCATTACACCTCTGGATGACCCAGAGTACAAAGCATTAAAATAAAAGAAGAACACATGGAAGGATGACCCTAATGCCATCGTACATGATACATTAAGGTTGCAACCACGCCCTTTTTTAGGTCTGGGCAACATCGGTCGTTAGACCATTATGTGAGCATCACTAAAAAGGCTTTGGGGGGGCGTGGCCAAGATGGCAGCGTGAACAGACGCGTCTGAGAGCGCTCTGCCGCCTGGGCCTGGAGAAATAGCATAGCGGGCCCGGGCCCCCCCACTTTGACCGCTCCTGAGTGCTTCGGAGCACTGCCGTGACCTGGAGGGCCGAGTGGAGTGGTCTGGCGCTGAGATGGAACCGGCGGAGGGGCTACGCCTGACCGGGCCGTCAGAGAGGCCCAAGACACATGTGGATATTCCCCATCTTAAGGTCGGGAAGTCGCCAGGTCTGGATGGCTACACCCGCCTTTCCTATCAAACGTTCTGTCCTGAGCTAGCCCCAATACTCACACGATTCTTCAACTCTTTCACAGAGACCAAAACTCTTGCTCCCAGCATGCTAGATGCGATTATCACTGTAATTCACAAACCCGGGAAGGACACGGAGGAATGTGGCTTGTACCGACCCATTTCCCTTCTAAACACAGATGCCAAGCTGTTCTCTAGCATCTTAACACAATGCCTCAATCCTTATTTGCCCTGGCTTATTGATCCAGATCAGGCGGGTTTTATACCCCATCGACAATGTGGAGACATCATGAAGCGACTCTTACATCTTATAAACAAAACGCACAAGGAGGTACTCCTCCTTACGCGGAAAAGGCGTTTGACAGGGTGCATTGGCCCTATCTCTTCCAAGTGTTCGAGCGCTTCGGGGTCAGACCGATGCTCCTAACTTGGATAAAATGTGTTTATCAAGAACCTAAAGCAGTGTTCCGAGTCAACAGCACGTTGTCATTGCCATTTCTGATAAGGCGAGGAACGAGACAGGGCTGTCCGCTTTCCCTGCTCCAATTCGCTCTCTACATGGAGCCCCTGGCACACCGACTGCAAGCCAATCCCCTTATAACGGGCATAAACTTTGGGGGCAACTACCACCTTATTAGTCTCTATGCTGACGATGTGATCCTTACTCTGTCAGAACCCATGGTCTCACTCCTAGCGCTCACTGATGCTTTACACACCTTCGGTTACACTTCGGGCTTCAAAGTAAATTCATAGAAATCTCAAATTCTGAACCTGTCAGTCCTTCCTGAGCACGAGGAGGAACTGTGCTCCAGATTCCCCTTTATCTGGACATCCTTGCACGTCCCGTACCTTGTTATTGACCTAGCAACGACGTCCATGAAAACAGCCCACATGAATTATGCCGCCCTTTCCAAGGCGGTACTAAAACACTTGGAGGCATGGGGAAAACAAACTTTCTTGGTTCAGCAGAATTGCTGCAATAAAAATGACAATCCTGCTGTGCATACTCTATCTATTCCAAACATTCCCCCTTGCCCCACCACCTAACACCATAGCTACACTTCAGGCATCGATATCAAAATGTATATGGGACCGGAAACCTGCACGCATCTCGCGCCACACACTGTACCTTCCTAAGATGGAGGAGGGGCTGGCGGTCCCATGCCTCTTGAAGTACTATCAAGCAGCTCAGTTATGTTTCATGCTGGAGTGGAGCCGCCCGCTCACCGAGAAACACTGGTGCTTCATGGACCAAGCTGTCGCAAGGTCCCATATATGGAAGGAGCCCTGGCTGCAGCGCAGACAGAGCGGCGGGTTATACTCTTCACCTATCACTGGCACTGCTCTCCAGGTATGGGACGTGGTGGTGACCAGAAACGGTCTAACGACCTTTCCCTCCCCTATGACTCCGATTTGCACGAATCCCGACTGCACCCCTGGCCTGAAATCCGAGGGCTTTTAGCGATGGCATGATGGGGTTGCAGAAGGGTGGGGAGTCTGTTCAACACAGATGGCATTATACCCTTCGATTGCCTAAAAGAGGCATATGGGCTAACAGAGTCAGACAGATTGACATATTACGAGGTCAGACACTGGGTGCTCCAACCAACGGTCAAACCCCTGCTAGCGAGAACACTCCCAGCATTCGAGAAATGGCTACTGATTAAAAAAGATGACAAGCGGCTGATTTCTGAAATCTATAAGCACCTTCAAGCAGCCACACCATTCCCCAAAACTAAAGGACAGAGAAGGCGGGTGGTTGAGGTGGAGAGGGACCTAACAGAAGAGGAGTGGGAAGGAATACACTACAGGGCACATCAAACAGCTCACAACATACCAGGGGCTGAAACAGCCTATAAGATAGCAACATATTGGTACTATACCCCTGTGAGAATACAAGTGTGGGATCCCACTAAATCTGAGCTTTGCTGGCGGGGGTGTGGAAACACGGGCACACTCAGACACCTGCTATGGCACTGTCCCAAGCTGATAAGATACTGGAGTAACATCCTAGATGAAATAGATAGAGTATTCCACACAGAGATTCCCATATTTCCAACATACACTAGCCTGGGCCTGACCAACCCTCTCACCTTCCACCTCTGCTCCTTGAGAGGACGGCAGATTGCCCTTGCCCTCGACGCGGTGCACCTGACGATTCTAGCCCTGTGGGGCACGGACAAGATTCCGAGCTACACCTCATGGCTCCATAAACTCTGGTTCATTCTAGCGATGGAGAAATTATCGCTGGCGGTGAAAAGCCAGCAAAAGAAACTGCTGCATTGTGGGGACCCTTTATACAGATTCTGTCCACTGAATTTAATGAACTTACTTGCCCTGCATATTTAAAGACCCTGCGTCTGCTGCAGGACAGGTGATCCTCATGTGAGCAGCCCGACCCTTCTGTTTGGGTTCTGGACTCTGGGATTTAGCGAACAACTAGTCTGAGTGCCTGTGGTGGTGGAAAGTAATGGAATTACGGCGTAACGTCAGGGGGGAGCTACTTCATTTATTTTTGCCAATTGTTCTTGTTGATTGCTGTCTGTTGATTGTCTGGTAACACTGCATATGAGATACAGACTATAGCAGCACTCTGCCGAAATCCTTCTTAGATTGTATGAAAGGAGAGTCACCAACGCTGCCGGCCTGTAAGGTTGTAGGCACATAGCTGTGTACCATGTTTCTTTCTCTTTGCCTTAATCCAAAATATCAATAAACAGATTTGAGCCATAAAAAGGCTTTGGCTCCGCCCACACATTTGGAGCTAGAAGTATATGTTTTGAATGGGCAGAGGTTGGGGGATTGCACAAAAACAAATGTGCTTGCCCTCCACACATCATTTTGTTTATGTATCCAGGTACTTGAGCTTTCAGGGACACAGACAGGACATTGGAATGCTATTAAAGTGTCTTCGATAAGTTAAGTTGTTTTTCTCTAAGAGCAGCACAGGTGGGAAGAGTACAGTCAATAACCTACATGGATATTTAGGTCTAGTTTGACAGTGCATGGTCACCTGACCTTTTAACGTATACCAATATTATTCTACAGTTCTTTGCAACCACACAAATACTTATCTATTCCCATGCTATTTACTTGTTATGCTTCACATAACCATACATTTCTTTAAAGCCAGACTTCTTGGCATTGCCAATGCTTGTTTTACTAGCCTGACCTGTAGGTTAATGTCCTGCACAGTACAAAAATTAGAGAAATCAGCTATAGCTGACATTTTCTCCCTTATCAATATGCACTTAAGACTGTAAAATATAAACCGAAAGCACTTTAAAATGTGTTTTAGGGATGCCTTAATGAGCCATAACTGATACTGAAAGGAAACAAAACACAGAAAAGCATTTGAAAAAAGAATACAGACGAGCCTAAAATACAGTTTAAGTATCATATCTGGGCCTTTGCACAGTCTTAATACATGAACAAATAGCCGGTACTTTTCTCTGGGAATGGTGGCAACCCAAAGACAGCAGGAATGTCCCAAGAACTCAGGCTGGTGGGAGTGTAAACAAGCGGCTACCACACATAGTCATATCCCCCTTTCCTGTTGGGCCTCTCCCCACTACCCCAAAAAATAAAATTAGAAAAGAAACAACTGCACTCGCTTTAACAGTGGCCAGATACTGTTTTGCCATTAGTGCTGATTCGCCTTAGACGAAAGTCTGGCAGAGGGATTTGGAGTACTGGGCCAAACCCAAGAAGATGTTCAAAGCTAGTGAGACCAGAAGCTATAGTACAGCATCCATTTTAGGGCATCCTTATTCCTCACTCCTCATCCCTGCTTCTCATCCACCATCCCAACATCTCATCCATCATACATCATACATCATCCCTACTTCTCATCCATCATCCCTACTTGCCAGCCACCATACACCATCCCTACTTCTCATACATCATCCCTACTTCTCATCCATTGTCCCTGCTTCTCATTCATCATGCATCATCCCTACTTCTTATCCATCATCCTTACTTCTCAACTCTCATCCATCATCCCTACTTCTCAACTCTCATCCCTGCTTCTCATCCATCATCCTTGCTTCTCTTCCATCATCCCTTCTTCTCATACATCATCCCTGCTCCTCTTCTTTCATCCCTACTTCCCATCCCTCATCCTTACTTCTCTTCCATCATTCCTACTTCTCTTCCATCATCCCTACTTCTCTTCTGTCATTCCTACTTCTCATCCCTCATCTCTGCTTCTCATCCATCTTCCATCATTCCTACCTCTCATACCTATACTATAGAAGGCCCTCGCCGATTGGAGGATCATGCAGACATGACTAGCCGCACTAGATAGGAACCAACCGTGATATTGAAGAATAAGGAAACGAGGCTGTCAGGGAAATTCTTGAATGTAGGTAACATAACGAAGGAAAAGCCCAGGTAAAAAACAAAAATAAATGCGACCTACCACCGGACAGGGACGCTAAGCAGGACTTTATTCACTGTGGCGAAATCACTGCACTGAACAACAAATAACAGAGCATGACTACCAAACTGCCATGATGACCCTTGTTTATAATTCTTACAATGAATTTCCAGTACATAATTTGACTGGTGTATGTAATGTACCAGGCCTTTGTGTTTTTTTAAAGTTTGAAAACTAATAAAATACATGCATCTTTAAATATATATATATATTACAGCATTAGGCACCATATCAATATTGCTACAGCTACCTGAAGCAGAAGTATAGCACTAAACGCTATTAATAGGTAGCGAGTCCCATCTAGTTAATTGGGTCTCATTTAATTGAACTTTGAAAGGTGAAAATCTGAGAAAATCTGTCTGGACGCAATTCAGGTACTTGCAGGCTGCACACAAATACCTGCAATAGACACATTTATTACCCCAGTCGAATTAAAAGCATGTCTGCCTTTTTCACCAAATACCCTCCCTGGGCCCATACGTGCTTGGGCAATGAAATGGCTTCATTACTGATTTCTCTATAAAGCGCGACCCCTTATACTCTCATAAAAAGAAACGCACCCCTCCCCCAGAAGCTGAACTCAGAAGGTCGCAGCGAGGTCCAGTTCTCTACATTTTATTGCACGTCCTTAATGTTTTAATCTACTCTCAGTTGGAGGGGGTCCTTACATGGGTCCCAGGATATGCCCGGGGTAGCTGACTCAGTAACATTATTCCTGATGAACTTTGTTTCTTCCCCCATGATACCCCGTCTGCTTCGCGGTTGCAGAATCTTCAGACAATCCTGCATTGGCGGAAACATGCAGCTGTTGTCCAGCGGTGCCGGAGTGCGGCTGCGGACATCATTGTTGTGTCACTGAACTGATAGAGGTTGTGAAAAATCCAGGCGTCACACGAACAACAAGTGCAGCAAAGGAGCCACACTCATCCATCCGGGGAGTGGTAAAGGTGTGGTCTGCTGCTGCGGGGGTATTTGAGCACACCCTCGTAAATATATCACTAAAGCACAGTGCATTTAGACAGCTCAGTTTCAATGGAATGGCTACTGAATTTGAACAGTCTTGCTGACAAACTATACAGCGCACAAGAGTAATGTATGGAAATCGGTTTTCAGGGAATATTTACCATTTGCAATTCTCCAAGTAGAGTGTCTTCATTTGTTTCGATCATATTAATGCCTCTGTGTTTAATCGCTCTTCAGAATTACAAAGTGCGTAATTTGTGCTTTCCTAATTGTGAAATATCTGTGCAGTTCATTTCCACGCCGTTATTTAAGTTTCGGTGTGTGTTGAAAAAATTACATCCTAGGACTCAGTCTTTCAGACGTTCTGGATCCAACAAGATTGCCCCATAGTTCACTTTACAAAATCTCACTTTACAGTCAGAGAAACAAAAGTAAACACCAGTCGCCTTGTTAAATGAATAGCAGCATTTTTTAAGGAAACAGTCTGACATTTAGCCTCTATGTCAAGATAGAAACAACATTTAAGGCCTCCTTAGTGCTCATTCACCTTCTGAACTCTAGGATGGTTTTTTGGGGGGGTGCAGCAGCACTCCCTGGCCCCCTACTTCCAGCACCAAAATTGCTATAATCTGAAGGACGGCCATTCCAAAGCCACGCCCCCCTCAGCCATAACTAAAAGTAGAAGAAATCTGAAAAAATATTAAAATCTACCAAAGTGTGTTTACATTTCTTTGTTGAAAAGAGTTAAATTCTGCCATCGCAATCATATTATTGTACATTGGTACAATGCAAAAAATAGAAAGAAACTACAAAAAAGAGAAAGGAACTGCATAAACCTCATTAATTGCCATCCCATCAGCCTGTTAAGAAAACCATGTAATATGGTGGTAATCTGCCCCCCTCACGCTATCTCTTTTCAGGGACGATTTGTGACTTCTGAGGTTAAGGTCTCCCTCATAGATCTATCCGCCACAGACTTTCTGTGGCCTGAAGGCCTCAACCCTCACGCATCTTTCCTCTGGTCCCCCTTTGCACATGTGGGCTGTGTGTGTGCCTCACGGGGTGACAGTGCCGCCAGCCGAATGGCTTCCATTTAAAAACTTAAAATGCAGCTGCCCGCTGCTCAGCCCGGCGGCGATTTAACTGAGCAGCTGTTAAAGAATGAGTTTTTCAGTCGAAGCCCCCAGTGTTGTTATTCCATGGTAAAAGTTGCTGGTGTGGCCGGGCCTCCCAAGAACCCGCCTTCCTCCTTACATTATTATGATTTAATACATTCACCCAATTCGCAGAGAGATAGGAAATCTGCAGGTAATTTCCAAAATGTAAAGAATCTGCTGAAAAGGAGAAAATCTGCACCTTCTGTGAACATAGATTTGGACTCTCCATAGTTACGATCTGATATCCAGTGGTACCGAGAGCATGAAGCACAATCATTTTGTACCCCACTACTTGTGTGAGGGAAGGTGATGAGGAATCTACGTGGAAATGTAATAAAAACACTTAAAACAATTTCACTAGATCAGGAACTCGGTCTTCTAAAAGATCATTCTTTCGGAATTCGGGGCTGTAAAAAGATTGCCACAGCCGTGGAAAAGAGCAGCAAGTGGGACATGACAAAACCGAAAACTCAGCAAAATCAAAAGTCCATCTAACGCCTCCTCTCTGGCATCAGCTATCAAACTTTAATATTTAAAGACCGACTTCTATACCAGGTGTCTGAGAACTAGGGGTCCGAAGGGCAGGAGTGGGCTATTGAAGAAGCTACAGCTTGGCGTGGCAGGATAGGATACCTGGGCAAGCAGCTTGGAACCTTACGCGGCGCGCAAGGGGTGAGTTGGCCATCCTCTCCTGAACTTCAGATGGGCAGGTCCAAGGCGAAGCAGAAGTGAGTTCCAGAGAGAAGCCTTGGTGGTGCAGGGATCCGCCCCCAACGATGTTGGTACAGTTCCTACAGGGTCGGAAGCAGGTTTGTGATGCAGACTTCATGTGTGTGGTCGGCTGGTAGCATTGGATTCCCGGGTAAGAAAGTTGGGTGCATGGCCGTGGAGAACTTTATGGGTCAGACAGAGCGTGCCGAGTTTGAAGTCATGATTTGTTGGCAATCAGACAGGGGAGACAAAGTCTGCCTTTCATAGACCTGTTAAGAGATGGACATTTTTCAGGACGTACTTAACGATCACTTTGTGTTCATAGAGAACTTAATCAAGCCCGCCTCCCCCATTCCCCCCCAACTGTAAAAGTTTTTGATTAATGCTACTGGCCCTGTGGGTTTTAAAGTGCACCACTTGTCTTTTTTTCTGAAAATGTCCAATTGCAGAACCTAAACAGAGTTGGTCTGAAGCAACATCTAAAAGAGACTGTGTCCAATGCTTCTTATCTCAAGAGAGGCGATGTGCGGTCTGCCCATCTCCGGCATCCTGTGTTCAGCTGTGGCAGTGAGAGATTAAGCCCAAAATAGTTCCTGATTGGTGGAACGGCTGTTCAGAGAATACCCATTCCCCGGTAACCTTTCTGAATGTCTGCCATCACCAGGCAATCAAACTAAACGTTATGTGAAGAATGTTACCACGCAAATGACCTGTGCCTGAAGAGAGCTGTACTTGAACTTGATTGAATTCCTCCAAAATGCCATGTTCTGCAGACTTTCAAAAAGCCAATTGGCCTAATATTAAGTGGCACTGATGGAAAATATTAGCTTTTTCTGTGACCCAGGTAGTCAAGTTCACGTTTGACTTCAGGTGGAAACAAGGATGCTCTCCCGCACAGTTGGGATAAGACCTGTGGATGGTGGACATAAACCTGCAGTTGCTATGACAGGAAGACGATAGACAACCCTTAGAGCCCGCGTTGCACAGCTGCAGAAGGATGAGGCCCAACTGCTTCGGATATTACATTAAGCTTTGATTCCTGTCCCTTGATGCTCCCCTGTGTACCACCGGTGATAAATATCAGCTGAGGAGGCCCTAACCACATCTTGTGCTATGTTAAGTTTATTTTTTAGCACAGACACCCAAAAGCCTCTTGACGCTGTAGAACGAAACCCCATAACTTAAATTAAAAGCACCACCAAACAGCTGGTTGTGAATTTCTGGTTAAACCAGGTGTTGAACATTTTCTGAAATCGTATAAGAAAGGATTCTGAACTAAGGCGGACCAGTACATTTCCAAATCATGGATGCGGCGATAGAGAATTCTATGACACCATGTATGAAAATTCTGGATATGGGTATAAGGGCAGCAGCAACTGGCCTGTTAATCGCAGGTTCTTGTCAGTCTATGGAAAGGGATGTGGGGGCCAACATAGCAGGTCTAGGGTAGGTCGCTTCCCCCGCCGCTGCAGCTCCACCTGCCCAGGCTCCTGACACCTCCCAGCAAGACCAGCTAAACCGTAAGTACTCCCCCCGCCCAGCCCCGCGCCACTCACCTATCTTTCCCTGAACTTCTGTCTTCTGCCCTCAGCTCTCTCCTCCAACCTCTCTCCGCACCTCTGCTGTCCATCTCCCTTCGCTTCCTGCACCTCCTTCCTGCTTCTGGTAGCCATCTTTCTCTGCTCCTCTTCTGCAGCACACTTGCTGCGTGTTTCTGCTCTTCCTCTGTGCCCCGCTCCTCTTCCTCACGGCGTTTTCTTCCTGCTTTCCTCTTCCTCTGTGTTCTTCTTTTCTCATCTGCACCCCGTCCTGCGTGTTCTTTTCTTCATCTGTGTTCTTCTGTGCTCTTGTCCTCCTCTGCACCCCGTCCTGCGTGTTCTTTTCTTCTTTTTCTTCATCTATGTTCTTCTGTGCTCTTCTCCTCCTCTGCACCCCGTCCTGCGTGTTCTTTTCTTCTTTTTCTTCATCTGTGGCCTTCTCCTCATCTTCTGGACGCCTCCCTCCTCTGCTTCTCTGGTCTCTCCTCTTCTTCTTGACTCTTCTCTCCTCTTCTTCTTGACTCTTCTCTCTCCTCTTCTTCTTCTTGACTCTTCTCTCTCCTCTTCTTCTTGACTCTTCTCCCCTCTTCTTCTTGACTCTTCGCCCCTCTTCTTCTGGACTCTTCGCCCCTCTTCTTCTTGACTCTTCGCCCCTCTTCTCCTTGACTCTTCT
The DNA here is from genome assembly GCF_031143425.1 of Pleurodeles waltl. Taxonomy (NCBI): domain Eukaryota; kingdom Metazoa; phylum Chordata; class Amphibia; order Caudata; family Salamandridae; genus Pleurodeles; species Pleurodeles waltl. The sequence continues at coordinate 593,731,362 of NC_090446.1, read as the reverse complement.
TGACTCTTCTCTCTCCTCTTCTTCTTGACTCTTCTCTCTTGACTCCTCTCTCCTCCTCTCCTTGACTCTTCTCTCCTGACTCTTCTACTCCTCTCTTCTGTTCTTCCTGACTCCTCTCCTCCTCTGTAATCCCCCCTTCCCTATCTTTTTTCCCTTCCCCTCTACCTGACCCCCCGCCCTCCGCTTTCCCGCCGCCACCTCCCGCTCGGCCCCGCCCCCCCTGCTCCCATTCATTGCCCCCCCTCCCACCCATCCTCCCTCTTATGGCGGCCTCTGCGCGGCGGAGTTAGCGACCCTTGACCCTAGGGTAGGTCGCTTCCCCCGCCGCTGCAGCTCCACCTGCCCAGGCTCCTGACACCTCCCAGCAAGACCAGCTAAACTGTAAGTACTCCCCCCGCCCAGCCCCGCGCCACTCACCTCTCTTTCCCTGAACTTCTGTCTTCTGCCCTCCACTCTCTCCTCCAACCTCTCTCCGCACCTCTGCTGTCCATCTCCCTTCGCTTCCTGCGCCTCCTTCCTGCTTCTGGTAGCCAACTTTCTCTGCTCCTCTTCTGCAGCCCACTTGCTGCGTGTTTCTGCTCTTCCTCTGTGCCCCACTCCTCTTCCTCACCGCGTTTTCTTCCTGCTTTGCTCTTCCTCTGTGTTCTTCTTTTCTCATCTGCACCCCGTCCTGCGTGTTCTTTTCTTCTTTTTCTTCATCTGTGGCCTTCTCCTGATCTTCCTGACTCCTCTCTCTCTCCTGACTCCTCTCTCTCTCTCCGGACTCCTCTCTCTCTCCTGACTCCTCTCTCTCTCCTGACTCCTCTCTCTCTCCTGACTCCTCTCTCTCTCCTGACTCCTCTCTCTCTCCTGACTCCTCTCTCTCTCCTGACTCCCCTCTCTCTCCTGACTCCCCTCTCTCTCCTGACTCTTCTCTCCTGACTCTTCTCTCCTGACTCTTCTACTCCTCTCTTCTGTTCTTCCCGACTCCTCTCCTCTCCTCATCTGTAATCCCCCCTTCCCTATCTATTTTCCCTTCCCCTCTACCTGACCCCCCCGCCCTCCGCTTTCCCGCCGCCACCTCCCGCTCAGCCCCGCCCCCCGCTCCCATTCGTCGCCCCCCCCAGCTGACCCCTCCTTCCACCCTCCTCCCTCTTATGGCGCGTCTGTGCCCGTCCGCGCCTGGACCGCACCCAGCGCCACGAGCCCTGGCCCCCAGCACTCCCAAACCCCGCAGCACCACAACGACCCCACCTCCCTTCACGCTCTCAACCCGGGGCGCTCAAGAACCTGCGTCCAAGCCAACCCTAAACACACCCATGGACCCTTCGCATGCCTCACCTACAAACTCACCTTCCACCGCGACTGCACCCCGCCCGCCAGCCCACGCGCCAATAACCACCTCAAATGCATCCTGATCAACGCACGCTCCGTCCACAAGCACGCCATTGAACTATGGGACCTCCTGGACTCCACCGGACGTCGCCTTCATCACTGAGACCTGGATGAACGCCTCCTCGGCCCCCGACATCGCCATAGCCATCCCCGACGGCTACAAGATCACCAGGAGAGACCGAACCAACCAAGTCGGTAGAGGAATCGCCATCGTTTAAGGACTCCATCAACATCACCACCTCCACCGAAGACACCCCCCTCGCCGCTGAACATATGCACTTCCAGATCCACACCGACCCCAGGACCACCCTCAGAGGAACTCTCATCTACAGACCCCCTGGACCACGCGCCCTCTTTAGCGAATCCATCGCAGACTTCATCTCCCCACACGCCCTTGCCTCACCGGACTACATCCTCCTCGGTGACCTCAACTTCCATCTGGAACAGAACAACGACCCCAACACCACCACCCTGCTCGACAACCTCGCCAACCTCGGTCTCAAGCAACTGGTGAACACCCCCACCCACATCGCCGGACACACGCTCGACCCCATCTTCTCCGCCAGCAACCACGTATCCTTCAGCCACTCCTCCGTAATACACTGGACTGACCACAGATGTGTCCACTTCACCTTCAGACGCAAGACTCTCCACCTCCACACACAACCCATCCGACACAGACATTGGAACAAAATCCCCATGGAACAGCTTCGCTTCACTCTCAGCGACAACCAACCCACCTTCTCCACCGACCCCAACGACGCAGCCCTCAGCCTCACTCATTGGATCACCAACTGCGCGGACAACCTCGCACCTCTCAGACGCCTCCCAAGACAGACCAGCACCAGGAAACCTCAATGGTTCACAGACACCCTCAAGGAATCCAAAAAAAACTGCTGTACCCTCGAGAAAGCCTGGCGCAAAGACCACACCGCAGAAAACATGTCTGCCCTCAAAAACGCCACCCGCGAACACCATCAGCTGATCCACGCCACCAAAAGAACTTCCTTCACAGACAGACTGGACAAGAACACTCACAACAGCAAAGAACTCTTCAACATCGTCAAAGAGCTCTCCAATCCTAACGCCAACTCCAACTCCATCACGCCCTCACAAGACCTCTGCAACTCCCTCGCTACCGTCTTCCATCGTAAGATCACCGACCTACACGACAGCTTCGGACACCAGACCCAGCCAACCACCACAGAACCTACTACCCCAGCCATCACCCTCAACGCCTGGACTCACATCAGCACGGAGGAGACTAAAGCTACCATGAACTCCATCCACTCCGGTGCCCCCTCGGACCCCTGCCCACACTTCATCTTCAACAAAGCAGACGACATCATCGCCCCGCATCTCCAGACCATCAACAGCTCGTTTGCCTCTGCCGCCTTCCCAGAGAGCTGGAAACACGCAGAAGTCAACGCCCTCCTGAAGAAACCTACGGCGGACCCCAGCGACCTGAAGAACTTCCGCCCCATCTCGCTCCTCCCCTTCCCTGCCAAAGTCATAGAGAAGACCGTCAACAAGCAACTGACCAGTTTCCTTGAAGACAACAACCTACTCGACTCCTCTCAGTCCGGATTCCGAGCCAATCACAGCACAGAAACCGCCCTCATCTCAGTCACAGACGACATCAGAACTCTGATGGACAACGGAGAAACAGTCGCCCTCATCCTCCTCGACCACCGAACCCTAACATCCTGCCTGCGCTCCACCGGTATCCAAGGACTGGCCCTGGACTGGATCACCTCTTTCCTCTCTAACCGCTCCCAAAGAGTCTACCTCCCTCCGTTCCGCTCAGACCCCACCGAGATCGTCTGCGGCATCCCACAAGGCTCCTCGCTCAGCCCGACTCTCTTCAATGTCTACATGAGCCCCCTCGCCGACATCGTATGTAAACACAACATCAACATCACCTCCTACGCCGATGACACTCAGCTGATACTTTCCCTCACCAAGGACCCCACTGGCGCCAAGACCAACCTGCAAGATGGAATGAAAGACGTCGCAGAATGGATGAAACTCAGCCGTCTGAAACTGAACTCAGAAAAAACTGAAGTCCTCATCCTCGGAAACACCCCGTCCGCCTGGGACGACTCTTGGTGGCCCACGGCCCTAGGCACTGCACCAACCCCCTCAGACCACGCACGCAACCTCGGATTCATCCTGGACCCGCTTCTCACCATGACCAAACGTCTGCAGCGAATACAAAACGCCTCCGCCCGCCTCGTCCTCGACATACTCCGCAACAGCCACATCTCCGCCCACCTGAGACACCTGCACTGGCTTCCCGTCAGAAAAAGAATCACCTTCCGGCTCCTCACCCACGCACACAAAGCCCTCCACAACAAGGGACCCGAATACCTCAACAGTCGCCTCAGTTTCTACACGCCCACCCGTCAACTTCCCTCTGCCAACCTTGCACTCGCCGCCGTCCCTAGCATCCGCCGCACCACGGCAGGTGGGAAATCCTTCTCCTACCTGGCGGCCAAGACATGGAACTCCCTCCCCGCCAACCTCAGGACCACCCAGGACAACCCTGCATTCCGGAGGCAGCTCAAAACCTGGCTCTTCGAGCAGCAGTAACCTCCTTCCCCTAGCGCCTTGAGACCCTCACGGGTGAGTAGCGCGCTTTATAAATGTTTTTGATTGATTGATTGATTGATTGATATTACGGTAGATGTCTTTGTGGATGACAGACATACTTCAAAAGGACCTTTGTTCAAATCAGCAGCCGGTGGAGGGACCTTAAAACCAATGGTGATATGTTGAGGCCTGGTGTAACCTAACCAGCGAGCTACTGCATTTTATGGCGAACTGAAACTTTGAAATACCTCAGCCAGGGATGCAAAATAGATTGTGTTGCCAAAATCCAATCTAGACTGGATTCAGGCACTGCTTAGTGGGAGATGAAGGTGAGAATCGAGAAAACCAAGACTTTTTTCCCCAGAATCGTCAAGGAGGAGAAGTGGCAGCTGCCAGTAACTTTGGTAGCTTGATATTCAAGGACAAATGAAGAATCTAGGACGAGACTAATGATCTTCATAATGTTAGTGAATCCAGAGCAATGCCCAATTGGGAAGGGCCAATGGAGTTCTTCCAATGGTCTGATTTCTCAGGAGATTTCATTTTTAGAAATTCGGTGGACAGCTACCAAAGTGTTACCACCCCTAAGCGGTTGCTCATTTTAGTTTGGTTGTCCTCCGATGATGAATTGTTTTGAAGAACATGAGGCCAAGAAGAGGATCTGCATATTATCCGCATACATGTAGAACTGTGCCCTCAGCTGATGGAGTTACATTACCAGGGGAGGCATGTGTAGATTGAATACCAGCAACTAGAGGGGAAGTGTTAGGCACACCATGTCTGAGGTCTTTCTTTGGAGGAAAAACAGGCAAGACACAGGCTGTCCTCTGTACTTCAGAACAGACTGAATCCACTTCAGAACCAGGCTTGAAAAAAACATTTTTCTAGCGTGTTAATAAGAATGGTGTGGTTGACCACGTTGAAAGCTGCTAACAGGTTTAACAGTAGCAGAGCTGCGCCCCACAATTAGCCACCACTTGTGGCAGATCACTTAGGACTGAAAGAACAACTAATTCCATGTTCTGTACGACAGTGCTTAAGAACTTAACCAGCTCTCAGACAGAGTAAAATAACTGAAGAGCAAGCAGACTTTTGACTCGCTGACACAGACTGACACCCCACCTCAGTTGATTGTTACACAGCCTTAAAAACTGAGTTACACCTGGATCGCTAAAGGACATGATTATCATGCTCCATAATCTTATTTTAAACAGGATGTCATAACCTAGGTGGATAATGAAGTTTTTATATGTACGATGGGAATATCTGAAGTTTCTTTTAAAAAAATTATCACATCACATCTTGGATAGATTCCACCACAATAAGCATATGTAAGATACTATTAGAGGGTAAGACAGCATTTGTATAAACATCCTGACAAGATATTAAAAAAAAAATATTTATCTTCTGTAATAATCTTTCTGGTGGCTACTCTCCCTACCAATATATTCTTCACCTGTTGAATATCCATTGTGCCAGACTGGACCCAGAAATGTCTGACATAGCTTTCCCGCTCTGTTGAATGGCACTGAGCTGGAAGCGAGGTTGTGGTGACATCACTGGAGCCATATAGCGCCCACCATGGCTCCTTGACATCAGTTGGACATCCATTTTGCCCCTTAGACGAGGAGCCGAAGAGATGGCATCAATTCTTGTAGTAGTAGTGCCATGCAACAATCTCCACTGGCCTCTTTCAGAAAGAGGAGTGTGGGATCAGTGGAGAATGAGCCAACAGACAAAGTATCTACCAGAAAGATTGTTACCGAAGGTAAGTAATGTTCTTCTGAGGATACTTCTACCTGCAGATTCCTCTGGGTGAAAGTGCCACTTATGGTTGGCAAAAGGACTCCAACTCAGGCTGTCAGACTTAGAGTTCAGAGAGGCAGTCAGATAGTTAGCAACTAGCCAAACTCCATGTTAGTGCACCCACACCAAGAGCAACAGTGCTTCTAGAGACCGAAGGCGAGCCCTACTGTTGACATACCACGTCACAATCAGGTATTTCCTCAAGATCTGGACAGACCGACTATAAAAGGAAGAGAGGAATGCCTTGAGCACCAGCCAAATTGTCCTCAGTTCCAACAGGCTGATGTGCAATATCATAAAAAGTGATGGATGGAATTCTTGAATTAATCTCAGGCACTGGTAATCACTTGGGTCATCATTATTTTGCACATCATGCCATCTCAGTTTGGACTCAGTCATATGCAAATAATTCTTGACCCTGCACCAATAGGAACACTCCTGCCTGAACTCCCAGGCCAGGTCCTCCATGAACTGGAACAACCCAAGACCGGTTTTGCACTTAGTAAGGCTCATCAGTCAGGGACATATTGGTTCCAGTGGTACAGTATGCAGAGGACCTACATCAAAGCATATGAAATACATTGTCTGCAAGTCGAGAGACCATCCAGTATGCTGCTTCCAGCACCAGAAGAATCCAAGCTAGGGACATCATCTTGAAGTTCAAGATCCTGAGGTATAAGATTGGTCAAAGCCCGCAGTCCTTCTTAAGAATTAGGAAGTTACACAAGTAGCCCTCCTGCCTAATTTACGGCTCTGGCATCCACTCCATTGCTCCTTTCTACAACAGGAGGTCGCAAACCTGCTGAGCAGATGTTTCGCTGACTAAAGGGACTGTACGGGTGGAATGTCAGGAGGGGTTTTGTTGGAAGCATAGGGCATACCCCCCTTTTACAATCTGAAGGATCTATTGGTCTGATGTTACACCTTTCCAGACTGGCAGAAAGTAGGAAGATCATTCCCCAGTGGGATGCATGTGGTTGTTGAGGTATGAGGTAACAAGCTTTCCCAGGTGGTGCAGAAGAGGAAGGAGTAGATTCATTGAAACTGTTGGCCTCGTTTTTTGCCTCTGTTCATGTACTGACTGACCAATGAGTTCTGTTGTTGCTGCTGAATCACCTCAGTATTTTGACACAGACCAAACTGGAATCACTTTTAGAAGCCACAAATCTTCCTAAACTTTCAGCAATACTTTTGAGGTGGCTGGAGATGGGCAGGGGAACTTTCAGTTTTCAAACACTTGAGGGCCACATCTACTTTATCCCTGACAAGTACATCCCATTAAATTGCAAATCTATATGCATGGCTTCTACATCCTCCCCAAAAACCTCTTGATCTCAGCCAGGCATGTCTGCACAATGAAACAGATGAGTACATGGCCCTGGCCACCGAATCAGCTGTGTCCAGTCCTGCTTTTATGATGTGCCTAGATGCATGTTGGCCATCAAGGACAACTTCTACCACCATCTGTGACATTTCCCATGGCTGGGTCTAATCTAAAGTGGCATAGTTGCAACAACCCTCCCCCCCCCCCCCCAAAAAAAAAAAAAACTGGACTGGGATGTAGCCTTGAGCAATTACAAGTAGCTGGGTTTAATTCAATAATGTCACCCATCACTGTTTTGTATTCTTCATTATGATTCCCTAAGTGCAACACGTAGGCCCAGATGTGGCTCCCCATATTCCTTGCACCACATGAACCAAGCTGCACCTGACTGAATAGGCTCAAATAAGCCAAAATCGGTTTTGACTTGCATGTGTTCCAGTTCAGAGGGAGCCTGATTAGGCAGTAGATGCTAGACTGCCCTACGCAAGCAGGATTGAGAGTGGTTTACATGCAGCTGGATCTAAACTGAAGTGGCATGGTGGGCAACAAAACAATGAGCTGGGTTGCAACTCCAGTTAATTACCAGTGGCTGAGATTAGTTCAGCCATTCAACGAATCACTTTTTGAATTTTTCAAATAAGCTAAAAGTGGTCAAAGGGCCTTGATTAGAAAATCTCTGAAAGTGGAAGGACACTAATTTGGCAGTGAGCAGCAAAGTCCTTCATCTACACTCAGTAAAAGGCGTGCATATACAAAATCATGTTAAGATGGTACCTGGCACCAGTACGCTTAAGAGCTACATATGAAGACACTTGCTGGAGGGGCGGCGGGATGAGGGGCTCCTACATACCGATGTGTTGGAAATACAATCAAATCAAGAATTTCTCATCGTAGGTTCTTTAATAGATTAAATACATCACTAACATTCAGTTACAAATGAATCCATTAGTTTCCCAGCTAAGATTTGTTGATGACTGACTACACCCCCTGTCGAGGACCATTGGAAAACCTATAACAATTATTTCAGGCAGCTAAATTAACAGTGGCACAGAAAGAGAAAGTGCTGGACCCTCCAACAATAGGCTTGTGATGGTCTAAGCTGTGCAACGTATACACAATGGAAAGATTAACCACGACTCAGAGATAAAATGGCCAAATAGCTGCTGGTCTCTGGAGTAGCTACCCCCACAGGTTAACTTGTAGTTGAGTGGAACAGTTCATATATCTTTTGTGCCCTTGCTTTGGGTTTCCTGACAGGAGACTCCCTGATCCGTCTCACCTTCCTGCTCACACACTGGACACATACCAGTGCTTAATTTGTGCTTGTTGTTTCCGGTGCTGAGCACCGGCACTTATTTTTGATGGCCGGGGCTTACTCTTCTGCCTCCAGCATTTGCTGCGAGCAAAAGACACATATGGGAAGGAAGGAGGAAGAGAAAAACGAAAAAGCATCACAATGAAGAAAGCTGCAAAAGTGAGCTGAAGGGGCAGGGAGTGGCTTTAAATGGATTGAAGAGGCCCGAGATGGCTTCAGGATCACTCTCCCTGAGTATTCCTTGTTCACACATTTAATTGCAGCAGCTGCGTGTGTTTGAGGAGGTCTTTGGGCACCGACACCTTTTTATTTACAAATTAAGCACTGACACATATCACGGCTGCACCAGTCTGCATGGCGTGGAGCAGAACCTGGACGGGAGGGGAGTGATCCACAGACTATCGAATGAATTGAGCTACAGATGTTCCCCTTCCTAAGGCAATGGGCTAATGCACTACACTGCCATAGAAAGTCCCTAAAGAGTGCGTGGGTCCGACTTCCCAGCAAAAAATACCCTCTGCTGATTATGCTCATTGTTTCCAGTTGCGAGTGGTGATATTCTTCTCTTTTTATAGACCAAAGTTTTGGTTGGACAGTAGCTCATTGACGACTGAGTTGAGATTTTCTAATCTCACAGAACCTCCCTAAATTAAGCCTTGGACCGCTCCATATATAGCATTTTTCCAGTAGTTAGGCATTTCGCCTCTGTACTGTAATAAAACTGACGATTTTAATCAGCCTCAATTTACGCTAAATAACCAACTTTGCATCGTGTATGTTTATTTATGGAACTTTTAATTCCTAAAATAAATGGCTAATTCCTATTGCGGGCAGTGCATGCGCACCCCTCTCGAGTGTGGACCAATGGCGCCACCTACTGCACACATCAAATATCACATTTATTTTGCTTCGTACCGTCAGCCTGGGTTTGACTATTTTCAGTACCTCACTAAACACATCAGCCATGCCCGTTCCATTGACGCCTTTACATCACACTGCCCACAAACCTCAAAAGCTCGTTCCCTCTGTACGGTAAAATGTACCCATACTCCAAGTTCACAAGGCTAGTGTATGCCGCACTGTGCTGTCCTTTGCGATCATACTGGTGAATAGTGTAACTTTTTGTGGCTGCTTGAATAACCTCCAGGCACTCTTAAGAGACTGTGGACAGCAGAGTCAAGACACTGGGAATCCGGCAGATTGGTTCAGCAAGGGAGTGGTGTGGGCTAGGAGATGAGAGGTGGACTAGACGACCAGACAAGAAATAAGAACCGCGAGCCACCTCGTTCTGTTTTTTTTTTTAGATTGTTTATTAGGTTTTACATAAGTTCTGTGATACACACATCGCAGTAGCATTTAAGGATCCCAGTCCACCATGCCTATAAGGTGGGTACATATGTACATCAACCTCCAGAATGGGACATCTACACGTTATCAATTCAGTACTGGTACCAGAGAGAGCCCAGTGTGGGACCCCTTTCCCCTTTTGACATGGTGTCAGGACATTCATGTCCAGTGTGCATTGTAGATAAATCACACCATAGACCTGCAGGTATTAACAGTAACAAAATAATCCAAACAATTGGGTCTAGGCTCATCTCAGTATTGTGCGTCCTGGAGGTCGGAACATGAGGCCCCCAACTCCATTATTAGGTAAGCATCATCAGGTGAGAACCCTCAGGGTGAATTCATGACAAGCTCCTGCCCCTCCATAACCCATCCATCTGCCCCTACAGGGTCTCACATTTCAGCCCGGATGTCTTGGTATAACTGCAGGCAGTGTGATGGCTCTAGACTATAGCGTCGCTTCCTTCAATCAATCAATAAATCACAACATTTGTAAAGCGCACTACGTACCCGTTAGGGTTTCAAGGCGCTGAAGGGGAGGGGGTGGGGGAGGGGGAGAAGAGTGCTGCTACTGGTCGAAGAGCCAGGTCTTAAGAAGTCTCCTGAAGGTGAGAAGGTCCTGGGTCTGTCGCAGGGAGGTCGGGAGGGTGTTCCAGGTTTTGGCGGCGAGGTAGGAGAAGGATCTGCCACCGGAGGTCTTGCGCTGGATGCGGGGAACGATGGCGTGGGCGAGGTTGGCGGAGCAGTGTTGGCGGGTGGGGGCGTAGAGGTTGAGTCTGTTGTTCAGGTAGGCTGGTCCGGTGTTGTGGAGTGTCTTGTGAGCGTGGGTGAGGAGTTTGAAGGTGATCCTCTTATCCATGGGGAGCCAGTGGAGGTCTCTCAGGTGGTGGGAGATGTGGCAGTGGCGGGGTACGTTGAGGACCAGTCGGGCGGAGGCGTTTTGGATGCGTTGGAGGCGTCGGATGTCTTTAGCTGAGATGTCTGTGTAGAGTGCGTTGCCGTAGTCTAGTCTGCTGCTGACGAGGGCCTGGGTCACCGTTCTTCTGGTTTCCATTTGTAGATTCTACAGAGCATGCAGAGGGTGTTGTAGCAGGAGGAGGAAACTGCGTTGACCTGCTTGGACATGGTGAGGGCGGAGTCGAGGACGAAGCCCAGGTTGCGTGCGTGGTTGGCTCCTCTGCCTCAGAGTCACTGGCTGAGGACCCGGTGCCTCCCTCCAGATTCTCAGAGGCATCCACCACCTGACCAAAGAGGTGCTATGGGTTGCCTCCTCACCACCCTGGCTTCCTAATTCCAGAACGCTAGTTCTTCTGCCATAGCCCATTCTTTAACAGCGACTACGCACCCGGATACCACATGGCCCCCTGCCGACTTCCATGTAATGGCAAGTTGCCTTTTTAGCAGTGTGAGGGCCAAATGTATGAACCTGTTTCCCACTTTTTGATTTCAGCCTGGGAAAAGAACCAGCAGACACCTCCAGAGTACAAGGCATAGTGCGGTGAAGCATTCCATTCAACCTCGGAACCACAGTTCCCCGGAACTCCTGGACATATGCACAAGAGCAGGTCATATGGCTGAACTCTGCTTCTTCAAGTGCAGAACGAGAATTGAACATATTTAAGATCTGGATTGCGCAAGACTTGAGCTTAGGTCAGTATTTTTGCCCATTGTTGATCCGATATGTCCCTGCCTAGGGCCCCTCCTACTTTGTTCGGAATGCCTATAGGGTTTTCCAGCTCATCTTATTAAGGGCTGAATAAAACCATTTAACCAGGTTCCGTCTCACCCCTGGATAGTAACAGTTGGAGAACAGCCAATTCAGTTCTTCCCTCCCCTTATCCCAGAGAGCCACAGAACTCCGAAGAAGTGGCTTATATTGAAGGAACTGCCCCAGGTCATGCCATGGGAGTCTATCAGGGGTATCAGCACTTACGCCTCAGAGCAGTCCCCCACTGTGAATAATCCCGCCTGCGTTCATGTTACTATCTGTGTTGCTGTAAAAAAGGTAGTGGGGTCACTGTGGAGCAATCCCACCAGTGGGAGGGCCAGCGCAGACAATGGTCAGTGCCATGTACGGCGAACACATCGCCCCAGCACCTATGGGATGTGGATAGTAACAGGCCATCTCCCTTGCCCCCTGGCACTCATTGCAGAAGCTGCTCTAGCTGCACCCCTTAACTGGGCACAGTACCCAACGTCCCCAGATCCCCTAGATTGGTCCAGTCCAGTCACTTAGTGATCCACTGCATTTGGTCTGCCAGGAAATAGGCCTCCAGCCTGGCACTCCAAAACCCCTCCTCCAAGATAGGTTGCTTGGGGGTCTCCAGAGCCACCTGCTAGCAGCCGCCATCCCATATGAGCTCTCGAAGCAATTAGTCCAGCTGTCTGAACCACAGGGTGGGGATCCACATGGAGAGATTGATGAAGTAATAAAGCAGCCAAAGTTGCATGATTATTTTAGTGAGCACTATCAGCGCCACATGAGGGCGTTGCAGTGTCCTAACAAGGTGTCACATCCCCACAGGGCCCAAATTACCCTCTCTCACTTCCTCCAATGTGTGGTATAATTGTATCCTCAAGTAGTGGAAAGTGAGAGAGGCCTACTGGAATTCCAGCATCAAAGTGCTAGGTCTATCTGCCACGGCCTCAGTGGGAAAACACAGGACTTCGAGAGGTCCACCTACAGCACGGAAACCACCCCGAATTCTCGGAGCAACTGGAGCATAAACAGAATGCCTGTCTCCATAGTGGACACATAATAGTAAATTGTCTGCATATAAAGAATTGAGGTGTTCTGACCTGTCCAGCACCACCCCTCTACCTCTACACAACTCCGCTAGCAGTTCAACTACTAGCGCAAACAAAAGCGAAGATTTGAGGGGGGGGGAGATCCCTGTCTTGTTCCCAGATGAACCTCAAACTGGATATTGTGTGTCCCGTGTGCTCCCTGGCAGTGGGGCTAGTATGTAGCAGGCTTACACATCGCACCCATGCAACTCCCAAACGCGTGTCAAGCGTGACCCTTTCCAGAAACGACTATCTGACCCTGTCAAGTGCTTTCTCTAGGTCAGTTGACACTATCCATGTCTGCCTCTTTCCCTGCAATGCTGGAGTATGCAGGAGCATATATAAATGATGCAGATTCAGGGAGGTGTTGCACTGGGGTATAAATCTGCACTAGTCCTGATGGATGTCCCAGTTTCTGCACTTGTGGGTGTAACTGTATAGCCAGAATTTTGCTGAGGACCTTGAAGTCTATATTCAGAATTGATAGAAGTCTGTACACACCATGACAGGAGCTCTCGGCTTTTTGGAAGCGGCACTACCATCATGTCTCTGGTGGAAGCAGGAAGTACCCACTTTTCCAAGGCTGCAGCCTAGAGGGCAGCCAGCCACGGTCCCAATAATCCACTAAAAGCAGAGCAAAATTCTGCCGGCAGGCCACCCAGCCCAGGATTTCTCTGATGCCATGTCTCATGTGGCACTTTTAATTTCGTTCAATGTGATGGGTCCTCCTAGCACCTCTGCTGCCTCTGCGCCTAGTATACGCAATTACAAGGGCACTAGAAAGGAATCTGAGATCTCACTGGGGTCTTCAGCCTGTCTATCATAGAGGGTCGTAGATTAATTCCAGCAAGTGGCATTTATAACTCCTTGCCAGTACACTAGTCCTCTGCCCAGTTCCTGCAACTGGATTATCGGAGATCCGTTACATTCAGGCCGAGACAGTCATGGTAATAAACGCCCAGCTCTGCCCTTACTCTCATGTGCCCGGGAAATATATTCCCAGTAATAATGGCACCAAAGATTCTCCAGGAGACTATATTGTTCTTTGGTTTCCGCCAGTCTAGCCCACCCCCACCCCACCTCGACATTTTGGCCCAGCCAGCTGTCAAATGACGTGTGTCGCCTTTCAATTTAGTCTGGTCTCACCCAAGATCCCTCTTGAAGCCTGCTGATGCCCCTAGGCAGTTTCCCCATACCACAACCTTGAAAGCCTCCCATTCCACCAGGCAGTCAGATGCTGAGCCCTGATTCAGCTCAAAATATTGAGCAATTGCTTCCCGGAAGCCCTCCCGGAACAGGGTCTTCCAGTGCACTGGGGCTCAGGCACCCTAATGGGACCTTGAGGCGTTCCTCCCCCAGATGGAGGCGCATCAACAGTAGGGCTATGGTCAGTGATATAGTGCGACTGAGGTATTCAGTATGCATGGTCTTCCGGAGCCTAGAAATTTAACCCGACAAACTTTAGGGCATACAAGCTAGAATAATAGTATTCCCTCTCCAAACTGTGCTGTGCCCTCCAGACATCTTCCAGTCTCCAGCACCCCATCCAGACCCCGAGCTCCTTCGCTACCCTGAGTGTAGAAGCTCCCGGCAAAGACAGAGTAGAGCAGTCCAGGTCAGTATCTGCCACGCAGTTGAAGTCTCCCCCCAAGAAGTAAATCCCCATCCGCACTCATACCCACTCATGCAGATAAAACAGAAAGGAAAGCCAGATGGTCCTGTTTTAGGGCATACACAGGCCCAATAGTCAGTAGCTTCCCATCCAGCCTTTATTTTACTAACACAAATCACCTTATCTGTTCTGATCTGTAATGCCTCAAAGGGGACACCCCCAGCCTAATCCATGCTAGGGCCCCCTTTACAAATGCAGAGCATTCTGTGGCATAAACCTGTCCCCTCCAGCGTCGGCGTAGATGATGCACCTCAAGCTTAGTGAGATGTGTTTCCTGGAGAAGTGTAGTGTGGTTGGCCCTACGTTTAGTAACTGATAGACCTTATGGCCCTTTGTGGCAGATCCCATGCCCCTGATATTCCACATCAACAATCAGATCCCTTCAGGCATGCCATTGCATCCAAGTGCCCATCTCACTGCCGGGTAGGCCTCCCATGGCCCAAGCGTGTCACAACTCCAAAGGATACCTAGAGCCTAGAACCCAGAAAATGAACAAACAGAACCCAACTTCCTGACCCCCAGAGCAGACTGGCAAAGGCCAGCCGTCCAAACAGACATGGTGAACTGCTAATTTAATATACTACCACCATCCATACAATGTAGACAATGGCATGGGGATATAAACGCCACTCAATCAGGACACGAAGACACCCCAGTCGAGCTCATCCCTCCCATCTGCTTCCCACATTCGCTCCAGCCACAGGAGGAATCCAAGCATCACCCAAACATCTTCAGACATCCACTGCTCATTCCTGAGAACCTGCGAAAGTCTCTCCCAGCCAGCAACCAGCAGGCCACCACAGCGAGTCAACACCACACAGCAATCTAATACGTTTTCCCCTTCAGCAGCCAAGCAACGTAAGCCCTCTCCCACAGGACACCCCTGCACACCTCTCAATTTTGGCCAGCAGTATAAAGCACCATCCACTGCCCTTCACCCCAAATGAAACAAGCTCATCCAACTTCAGTCCATAATGTCAAACCAGGTCCTCCGCCATTTGCTTGCAGTGTCAGAATGGGCAGCCTCTGTCTGCAAGTGAAGTAACATCTGAGATGGAAGGCTTCGGTCATCGAACCAGGTATCATCTTCAGAGTCCATGGAGCCCCCTCCAGTGAGCCCAGTTGCAGCCAGAAGAGCCGCTGCCCTGTCATCAGCCGCCTGTTCCTTCGTTGGCTTCCTGACTTATGCAGCGTTCATCAGTTCCCGGCATCTTTTCCACATATGCCGGTGTGGCCTGGGCCTCACCCTTGTCAGCCTGTTGCCTTTGCCCTCTGCCTGCTGCTTCTCAAACCACTCCCATGCATCTGAAGAAGTCAGGAAGATGTGCGGCACAGAATCAAAATGCACCAGCAACTTAACCAGGAATAAAAACGAAATATTGGAATGCTGCTTCGCTGACTCAGACTCCCTTCTTCACTTCTGTAAAGGGGGGCCCTCTAAGCAGGTACAGCCGCAGTGAAGTCAGAGAACATGGTCACTGCCACATTCTCTACCTAAAAGGGATCCTCCATGTGCACCCTGTGAAGCAAAGTGTCGCAGTCCCTATAATGGAGCAACTTTGCCACTACTGGCCGCGGTGGCTGTCCCAGGGCTGGAGGCTTTGCTGGAACCCCGTGTGCCCTTTCAAGAGCAAAAACAAGGGAGAAAGGTTTGTGTGAGTCATGCTGGTCTTCATCCACTGCTCCAGGAAGGTGACCATATCATTGCCCTAAGCGCCTTCAGACAGCCCACATTCCAGATGTTACTGCGCCTGTTGCACCCTTCTGCATCCTAAGCGCTGTATTCTAGGATCAGCACTCACTGTCAGGTCATGCATTTGTTGTTGCACGGTGCATTGCATCAGTTCCTCTATAATCACACCAGTGGCTTTAACTTTATCAGCCAGTTTGTGATCTACTCTAAAAAGAAGTCCCAGTTCAATGGGCACCACTCCAATCTGTAGCGTTTTTTTTTTTTGGAATCTGCTTTGGCAGCCAGTATTTTATCCAGCATTAGTTGCAGTGCAGGCATCGGGCTCTGGATTAGGTCCTGGCGGTGACCGCTCTTGGGTTGCCCCGTGCTTCTGCTGATGGGCTGCCATCTTTCTGCATGGTTCTTCCCATCACCCTGATGCTACCTGGCCACTCTCCAGGCCCCCAATCAGCAGATTGCTCAGCAGCAACTCCCCTCCCACTCACAGGACAAAGTGGTCAGTCCCCCCCCCTCCCCCCCTCCCCCCCCCGAGCGCAGAGGAGACACAGAAAAGGAAAAATAAGTTTGCTCCCAGTCAAACATATCAGCAGATGTGCAATTATCCATGCAACAAGGTCGATCCCCAAAGCGGTAACAGACCCGCCCCAAGGAGGGACAAACGTAAAGCATTTACCAATGATTACAAAGGATTTTTGAAAGGGAAGTGCATGAACGAGTGAAAGTGATGGGCGTGAGGTGGGCGTGGTTAGAAGCCCACATAGATACCAAAACATCAGAAAAGCAGCGCTTGTGCGCTGCTATGCTAGACCTAAAAATGGTCAGAGCAAGTACTTCACGCGTACACAAACTCCGTTGTCCAAGCCACGCCGACCCACCTCATTCCAAATCCTCCAGTATAGAAAGTAGTGGGAAACTCCAGTCAACCTTTAATTTGGGCCAGTGATTGGGGGTGGTGCACTCAAGCAATCACATTTGGGAAAGAGGACTTATTTTTCATCATACAATTAAGTAGATGGGAGAGAGAGAGAAGGAAGAGAAAGCTAGGAAGACAGTGGCTAAGGGAACAAGCAGGAATGAGAAAGAACCTACAAGAGTGAGGTAAAGAGCTGAGATGCAAAAGAAAGATACAGAGCACAGAATTCTAACCAGGACGGACACGGTGGCCATTTGTTTGCTTGTGGTTAATCAGATCTGCTAAAGGAGCTGATTGGACACGGACAAAGATACATGCCTATAAATAGTGAAGTCAGCTGAGCTTGTCCACCAAGAAAGGAAAGTCTCCAGAAATAATTTTGGAAGGAAGGCATAGTAGATACAGAATAAGAACGACGAAGAGTTATATGTTTACCTAAGACAAAATTGCATATATTGACCTTACCTTGAATGAATCAGGATGTCAGCATTGGCTTTTAATATATGAACCTTTCAGAAATTGCTTGCAGGTCGCAAAGTAGTTGAATATTGGAAAATCCTAAACTTATATTGGTGGATGTGGTAATCGGCAAAAAAAAAAAGAGAAAAAAAAAGAGAAAAAAAAAAAAAAGAGTATAAATGGTTCTTGGATTATTTAGCTCACGTAGGCGTAATTTCTGTGCACTCTACTGTACACCTTGGGTTGGTGTAAGAGGGTTCTCAAGTGGGACTATGATGTATTTAACATTGGCAGATTAATGCCCTGATCAAAGGTCGATAGTGATAATTATGTATTAGATTCAAATAACCATTTACAATGGCATTTTTCTTGGTAATAGAAGTATTGTTGGCAAGATGAGAGAAATATCTAGGATTTATTCCACATCAGTGTTTTTGATTAGTACTTTATCATATGATAGTGCCTTCAATGAGAAACGTTTCTCTAGTGGTGTGATCATGGGGGTATTAATGTTTTGACCAAGATGGCGTCAAATATTGTGACAAAGGCAACAAACACATTGGTGGTTTGGAACGCAGCAGCACTCTAATAAAGACAGCAGAACACTGATTCCCAGCTTCTCTTTCTAAGTGGGGAGGGAACGTTTGTGATATGGAGGCATGGATGGGGGATTCACGTCATTGCTGTACACCGCTGGCAGTTTGGTGCCTGACAGAATACCACCGCACTGAAGGGCCTGTTTTGGATATATAGAAGTGTAGTGTATGTGTACACACACACACACATATATATAGATATATATATCTCTCAACACATTTCTCCCGCATTCAGGAAGAAAGACAGCACTCCACTAACACAGTTCATTAATTTAGATTTAATCGTCTACAGGGACGCGTTTCGGCGTTGCCGCCTTCTTCAACCTGTCAAACGCCATGTTGGCTCGATTTAAATACTCACATGGTGGTGTTATTAACCAACCAGCAAACATTTCAAATTAAACTCGCTTATTGTCAACATGATTAACGTATTTCACGAGTATTCATATCGACGCATGAACACAGCAAGTTAAACTTTTTAGTCTACATTTCTGCACGACTAAAACGCCATATTTGAACAAAATGGCTCATATAATTCAAGACACTCAAGAAAAGAGAAAAATGAGAGCGGAATTTGTGTTTTCCAAACTTAACACTGGTGAAAGAATACGACCAAGTGGTGAGAGAGCGAATGGGAAATCAGATATTTATGGAGTTTTTAAAGAACTAGAACGACACAAAAAAAGAGAGCTAAACAAATGGTGGGAGTGCGAATCATTGAATAGATATTTGGAAGCTGAGATAATTCCAAGAGGATTGCGTATTTTTATTATGCCGACATATGATGACCCTCATCCAGATTTATTAAAAGAATGGGCAGCGCATAACGCAGCGAGTTCTGCGGGCATGATGAAAATACTAATTAAATATGCCCAACTCGAGAGAGACAAAGTAATGGAGAAAATTGAAGATTTAGCTAAAACAATTGAAGCTTTTATTGATAAAAAGTTAATTGAATCGTTGAACTCCTCGATGGAAGAGAGATTGGCTATAACTGAGGAAGAAATAATCCAAAAAAAAGCACACAAATTTAACAGACACCATTGACTATGAAACTGGGCAGATATACACTTTTGCGAAAAAGTTTGACTATTGGAGGAGGCAAAAAGGAGTTGATAAAATGACAAAAATGGTTGATGTTGAAAGCAAAAAATCTACAGATATCAGTGAGAGTTCGGATACAGATGTTGAAGATGCAGCGCGAATCAAAGTCCACACCTCTTTGCAAGATGAATTTGATTTTTTAAGGAAAGATCGAAGGACCAATCACAGACCTTGGCGGGGAACAAGCAGACCAAGAGGAAGAGGCAGAGGCAGAAAAGACGAGGGGGGAAGAGAAACAAACACAGAAGAGGGCGAGAAAGTGACCCGCAGCAACAAACGGTATTGATGGACGATAAAACAGTGATAAATCTATCGGAAGTGGCCCTAGAAGATAATGACATCAGGAATTTATCCTTAGGCCTCTCTTTCTGCCAACCAGGTGGATTTAATTATGAGCAAAGTCGCATAGATCTTTTTTTGTTTATACATAAACTAAAACTGTCAAAGATACATTTAATCAACAAAAGAAAGGCGAATAAACCCAGTGAGGTAACAGAACAACTTAATCAAAGGACCATTATCAAAGACAATTTATTAATTGAAGACATTTATTTAATGAGAGAGTTATGGTCATTGGAAGAAGAAACAATGGAATTGTCGAGTGAAGATCAATTAGTCGCTAGACTTGAAGCAGAAGGAATACGATTGGATGAAGAAGGAGCATTGGGTCTTAATAAATCTAGAACGGTTCCAGCCCCTAGTGGAGATTTGATTGATCAGTTTTCGGACATAATGATTAAAGGATTGAAAACTTTGAGACACAAATTCACAACCCAAACCTCGAAGAACAGAAGTGGTTATTTTGAGACCTTGAATAAATTAGCAAACAATTCACGAATTATAATTAGAGGCTCGGACAAAGGAGGGAACATTGTAATATGGTCCATGGAAGAATACATGAAAGAAGTTTATAAACAGTTAAATGACAAAACTTGTTACAGAAGAAATGACACGGCATATGTGGAGGATGTAAAGGTCAAATTTGATCAGAAGCTTCAGCAATGGAAAGAGAGCATTAATTAATGATCATGAGTACAGATTTTTAAGGGTCGATTTTCCCACACTTCCGGTATTTTATTTGATACCTAAGATTCATAAGGACGCCTCCAAACCACCTGGTAGGCCAATAGTATCAATCAGAGGAAGTTTATTTGAGTTTGTATCACAATATATTGATTCCTTCCTACAACCTTTAGTAATGAACTTAATATCTTATTTAAAGGACAGTACAGATTTTTTTAGAAGGATTTTTGATGTCACATGGGAAAGTAATTTTTTATTGATGACGTTGGATGTCACGTCTTTGTACACAAGTATTCCACACAAGTTAGGGGTAAAGGCTGTAGAGCATTTTTTACGTGCAAGACCAATCAGGTTTTACCAACACAGCAGGATGTTAATTGAAATGATAGAATGGTGCTTAGAGCATAATATGTTTTTTTTCAATCAGGAGATTTTTGAACAGCAATGTGGTACTGCGATGGGAACCTGCTTCGCACCAAGTTACGCTAACTTATACATGGGGTGGTGGGAAGAACTAGTATTAAACAACCCCGTTGGATAAATGGAGTGACAACATAACCATGTGGGTGAGATACATAGATGATATTTTCATAATTTGGAAGGGAGACTCAGATACTGCCTCTAAGTTTATTGAAGAGATCAATGTAAACGATTGTAACCTGAGGTTTACAGGGAAGATTGATTGTCAAGACATTGAATTTCTTGATGTCAAAGTCATGATCATGAACAATAAAATAGAGACTACTGTATTTAGAAAATACAATAGTATCTTGCATGCCACGAGCTATCATCCTCAACCACTGATCAGTAATATTCCGTTTGGAGAGTTGATAAGGGCCGCCAAGAGAATTTGTAGTACAGAACAAAGTTTTGCAAAGGTCCAAGATGAAATGATAGACAGATTAAAATCTAGGGGATATTCAAAGGCCACATTAGACAGAGCAAGACAAAAAGTAGAATCACGTACAAGAGATGCACTTCTATTTTCTCAACAAAGTAGAGAGGACAATACAAGTAGGTTAAAAAGGAGCAAAGTTCCAGGTATTACCAGATTTATTACAACATATAACAGAGCCCATCTGGAGGTGAGAAAACTGTTAAAGAAACACTGGCATATGTTAAGAAGTGATCCTGTGATAGGCGAGCAAATATCCAGTAAACCTCTTATTACATATAGGAAAGGAACCTCAATGAGGAATATTTTGGTTAAGAATGACATAAGACAGGAAGTGGCGAATAAAAATTGGATTCATATACTAGATGGTTTTTACAAATGTTTTAAATGCAAAGCTTGTAGGAATGGAGAAAATTTAAAACATGTTAAAATAGATGAGAAGATTGTTCACCGCATTAAAGGCAGATACAGTTGCAAAAGTGACTTTGTAGTCTATATCCTAAAATGCACTTGTCCCAAATTGTACGTAGGCAGTACGAAATTGCAAGTGCATAGAAGAATTTTACAACATTTTAGGGCCATACAAAACAAAGATGATTCGTACCCAGTAGCCAGACACATACATGAAGTGCACGGAGGCAGGATGGAGGATATCACATACAGTGTTATAGATGGTATCAAGAAAGACATACGAGGAGGAGACAGAGAAAAAAAGCTGAGAAAATTGGAATCCAAATACATATTGGCATTCGATACTAAAGAACCGAAGGGGTTAAACAGTAGCGAAGAGATGCACATTCACTTATATTAATCCATTTGGCTGTAAAAGAAAAGTGAGGTGTCATTTACTGGTAGAAATTGAGTTAAGATGGTTAACAAAGAATGCATAAAATGGATAAAGAAATAATCAGCTAAGCAGCTATATTTGATGGATCAAATAATATATATAAAAATATTTTTTAGAATTTTGGTGATGTATTGTGAATATAGAAATGCATGGCACATACATTAATGTAGTAGTCCAAAAGAATTCACAATTATTTATCTAATATTCATTTAGTTTTTCTCTGTCAAGATCGGTTAATTAATTAATTATGTCTTACTTGATTTTGTATGACCACAACAGTGGTATATTTCATGTTGACAATAAGCGAGTTTAATTTGAAATGTTTGCTGGTTGGTTAATAACTCCACCATGTGAGTATTTAAATCGAGCCAACATGACGTTTGACAGGTTGAAGAAGGCGGCAACACCGAAACGCGTCCCTGTAGACGATTAAATCTAAATTAATGAACTGTGTTCGTGGAGTGCTGTCTTTCTTCCTGAATGCGGGAGAAATGTGTTGACATAATACGCGATGGCGCGCGTATCGAGACAAGCACCTTTGATGGTTTGGTGCAGATAAGGAAACGCCGATCCTAAGTGTTTTTATATATATATATATATATATATATATATATATATATATATATATATATATATATATACACACACACACATACACACACACAAACACACACACACACACACCCCCCAATGCGTTTTATACCGCACAGCAGCAATGGCAGAACACTCTTTACCCAACGCGTTTCAGCTCTACAATGCGCCTTGATCACAGGTGAGCGAGTTTTGCACAATCAAATAGCTGTCTGTTATATATCGAGGCTGCCACATTACTCGTAGTCCCCAGTCATACATGCCCCTGAATGTACTGAAATTGGTCCACCGATCCCTGTAAACAACAGTGTTAGTTCTAAATACAACTGTAGTTGTTTTAAATTCATTTGCGCAGTGCATTCGTCAATAGTTTTCTCAAATCTAAAGACAGCACATATTTGAAGACAGCTTCGAATCTGTAGTTTTTAAACAGTAAGTTCATGTGAGGTCGTAGCAATCACTGATTTTATCATCTGATATACAAAATGTAAATTTCTCATCTAAGATCCTTTGGTGCATTAGGCCCCTCATGTGCCATGCCAGTCCAAACACATTTTATGGAACGCCAGGGGTCCGAATAAGTCGAGAGGGTTATCCTTCCTGTATCCCTTGCTTCACCGTCACGTTAAGAAATACCATTATTTTTGGATACCATTTTGGGCCCGGCAACCCAAAGGTGGGTTTGTGGAATTGAAACTCAATCAGCTGTCCACAACTTAAGAAAAAATGCTGCAGCCAACATTATTGCAAAAACAACAGTTGATGGGTGGAATGCAGAACAGTCCAGCCCGAACTGCCAGGCCAGGGTCCTCCCTGATCAGAAACAAGCGTCCTGGGACCGGTTTCGCAATTGGGGTGACAGTTCAGGCTGGAAAATACTGATTTGTATATGGCTGGGTCCAAACTAGGGTGGCATGGTGAGCAACAGAACGATATATTAAACCCAGATCTTTGGGGGTGAATGTTTGCATTGTTCAGCATTCCGGATTTCATCCTTTTGTGTAGCTGACATTATAGCACTAAAACCTCCCTGTAAAAAATAAAAAGTACTCAATTAAAGTTGCCATAAGTGGCTGGGTGGGAACATTCTCCAAAAGCACCTTGTGATTAATATGTATAATTTTAGGGCTAGGTTAATGGATCCCTCTAGGCTGGTTGTGCAGCACCAACAAGGCCTCTGAGGGCTGCAAATCCAGCCAAGCAGCCACAAACCCAAAACAAGTGTCTTGAACCTATGCAGGGCATTCTCTGGGTGCCACAGAAGGTCCAACAGAGGTCCACGAGTAAGCAAGAATTTGCAAACCCTATGGTATGGTTCAACAACCCTTAAAAACACAGCCAGACCCTGTAGCAATGATCCATTGAGCAAGCCACATGCCATGTGCAGTAGGAGTTGGCTGCCTCAGGGATTGGCATAGGTCATATCCTGTGGCCAACCCCCACTGCAGGTTGGTCACAGGAAACTGCTGGGTGTGGGTTATGATTAAAAAAAAAAGTAACTAAACAAACAAAGGTCAAAGATAAGTTACAGTTGTTTTGTGTCATAGAATCTAAACTTATTTTTAAAAACCTGAAATGTTCA
Organism: Pleurodeles waltl; assembly: GCF_031143425.1. Lineage (NCBI taxonomy): Eukaryota > Metazoa > Chordata > Amphibia > Caudata > Salamandridae > Pleurodeles > Pleurodeles waltl. The sequence goes on along the minus strand of NC_090446.1, from coordinate 593,707,442 downwards.
GTGAAACCAACCACAATTGAAGTCAGGTTAGGGTTACAAATTCAAATTGAAAAACCACTGACATTTGCAAATGATGTGTAGGACCACAATTCAAAACTTCCAAAACAGCCATACAAACCATAACTTGCACACTAAAATGCAATGCTCACCACCTCACTACATCTACACCACTGCAGAGCTCACGTGCCATCTGGCATAGTCGGCAAACAGGATGCAGATGGCTAGTAGGCCGATAAGTCTCAGAGCCATATTCACCGAGAACCAGGACAGAGGCAGATACATTAGGGTCACCGACCAAATGTCTTGGACTTGTTGGTCCAGTGGAAAGTCCAAAGGGAGCCTCTGCAAAAGAAGCAGTTTTGACTTTAGCAGGTTGATAGAAAACCCCAATGATGTCACAAGGTTTGCTGTTGTATGGAAGTGGTCCAGGACTGCCTGTGGCGAGCCTGAGATCAATAGGCACTGGTCAGGCTAGGGGGAAGAGTGGTACCCAAACCTCTGAAGATGGGCAGCGACCATAGTCTTCACCTTTGTGAAAACCTGAGCGGCACTGGTGAGTCTGAAAGGGAGGCAACAAACATAATATTCGTGCAGTGGTTCAAAAAGAAATGGCAGGTGGGAACCGTCAAAGGGCAGCTACACGAAGGACACTTGGATATCCTGAGAGATGCCTGTGGGTCTCCAAAGCACCACCCTAATCTCAATAGCCCTACCTAGCAACCCCAGGTGTCTAGGCCTGAGCAAATGAGAAATGTAGCTGCATACCATCCCTCCTGAATTGTTTGGGCCAAATAAGTCTGTAAATGTTCTAGGACAGCCAATAAGATCTCACCAAACATGTCCCAAAGTGCATGGGTATAATATACAAGGAGGCAGCTGCCTTAACTGACCTCAAAGCAAGGCTGGTAGAGGAGAACATTCTTTTACCAAACATTTCCGTAAGTTTGGACTCTGTCTGAAGGAGTAGGCAGGAAGGCATTAGAGTTGACTGTGCTGGTCGGTGTTTTTTCCTCACCAGTGGGGAGCAGGAAGTCCCGGAACTCCAAAGCCTTCCTAATAACAGTAGCGAAAGACATCGTTTAGACCACTGCCGGTCCAGTGGGTCGAGGGAACCAACCCAGTAGCAGGTGGTACCCAACCTACTGGTATCCTGTGGTGCCATCTACCAATTATCCTCATCAAAAGGTGGGGCAAACTCTTTCTCCATCTCCTCCATTGATGTCAACATATGGCTGGCTCTAGCCAAAAAGTTGGTGTAATGTGTGTGGTAATGGAATAGAGTCTGAATCTGAAGGATTGAGTCTTGGCTGAGCAACATGAGGATCTGGCTGCAGCCTCAGTTGAGACTAATTCTGCTTTGTGTCGGATACCACAATAGGTTGTGTCTCCTCCTAGTGGAGATGTTCAAGCGACCAGTGCAGATTTTAGTGCAGACCCAAAGTCTGCACTGATGCAGAACCAGAAGCAGCTTTAAGGAGCAAAAACAACACCAAGGCAGACACCCCAGCGGTAACCCGACTGGAGGCCCCTGTGGATCCTTGGGACCTAAATACACACCGGAGGGAAGTGTGCCAAAGAAGTGCAGCATGGCCTCTTTAAAAAAAAAAAAAAAAAAAAAAAAGCTTTGACTTGCTGCAATTTTGCTGACAGACCCAGGAATTCAGCGTACATCAGGATCAAAGATAGATGCGGCTCCTCAGAACAGGAGTGAAACCTGGAGACAGGGCCAACCCTGTGCCTTCTCTTGAGAATGCGAGTGGCGGGAGGGGACTGAGTTCTGCTTGTACATATGTGTTTTCTTGGATTTACCTCATGACTTCAACCGTGAAGACCATCTACCAAGGGGTAACCGCAGGACAGAGTGTGGCATGGAGTTGTATATTTGCTAATTGAACTGTCTGCATTAGTGTATGTTCCTGTGAGTGAACAAAATAATAAATAAAGTTTAAAAAATACAGTTTGCCGTGAAGCGGAGTAGGACCGGTGTGGAGTCTTCAGGTGTTTTGCCCCTTAGTGCTTCATGTTCTCAGATGGCTTTTGGGAACAGTCCTTGAAGGACTTAAGAGCAATGCATTGAACCCAAACACCAGAGGCACACTTTGTAGTGATGTCACAGACACCTGTTTGCAATAGTCATTGCAAAGTTTGAAGCCTGCAGACTGGCAGGGGGGGTGGGGGGCATGCTTCCTTGCACATTGCAACATTTTTAGAAGTTAAATCTTAAGAGTGATGAAAAAAGAGGAATGGGGCTCCGGATCCATGTCTAAAGGCACAGAAAGTAAGGAATTGATGTCAGGGTGCATGGGTGGTACTTATATGCGAGTCTGCTCATCACTTCAAGGGTGGGATGTTGATATAGAAACCCAACAATGTCAGGAGATTCACTGTCTGAAGGTTGTCTACAACAGACTGTTGCAAGTCTGCCTTCGACAACCAGTGGTACCTCCAACCTTCTAAGATGAGCAGCAACCACTGCCATCATTTCCGTGAACACTAGAGAGGCATTGGTAAGGCCAAGAGGAAGCACAGCAGAATTAAAATATTCCTGGCCAACCTTAAACTGTCTGTGGGCTTGCAGAATGGGCTCATGAAAATGTACGTCTACAAGGTCCAAGCAATTATCCAGTCCCCAGGAACAAGGTCAAAAATAACTTGGGCCAGTGAGAGCATTTTGAATTTGCCCTTCCACAGGAAAGTATTCAGAGGGTGAAGATTTAAAATGAGATGAAGGCCCCTATCCATCTTGGGCACAAGGAAATGGCGGAAGTAACAACTCCTTCCCATCTCCGAGGCTGACACTCTCTTCGATGGCACTTTGGAAGGCTGAGCTCACACCTTTTGCAATAAAATGACTAATTACTTTTCAGGAGAGCTGCTAGTAAGTGGAAGGAAGCTGCCTATAAGGGGAGAGGGGGATCCCAGAAATAAAATGGAGGACATAGCCCTGCTGGACTATTTGTAGGCACCCATCTGTCGGATGTGATGTACTGCCACCATGGGAGAAAGGCACCAAAGGTTTTTCCCAAAGTTGGCCCCCTAATGTAGCAGCCAGCACGAAATGTTTTACCCGTTTGTCTGTCTTCATTTTCTGTACTGATAAATGAGCCAAGTACAGGAAAAGGGCTCCAGTACTTAAACCTCTTCCTGAGATAAAGCAGGTTGTCAGAGTCAAACACAGGACCTGCTAAAGTAGAGGGTTATGCAAATTTCATGTCATTTGCCTTTGCAGGATTATGCTAAGTTTTGCACAGATTGCATATTTACAATTATTACATAATTTCACAACATGCGAATCTTGCATTTAGCACTATCTGAAATGGACACACGTTACAGAGTAGCTGTTCGCATTCTTTGTTCTCTTTTTTCCCGCGCTATAATTTTGCTCTAAACCTTATCTAATTACGAGACATAGCTTATGCCAAAAATTTCACAAAAACCTAACACTTCAATTGCCTAATTTACGGCAGTGTAACTAAAACGTTATTGGGGCTACGAAATGCAAAGGTTAGTGCTCACTTCCAATCGTGCGCTATCATCCTCTCCTCGTTACCGGCCAGATTTCATAGGCTTTTGCGCAGAGATGACAGTCACTTTAGTTCTGACTGGGAAAGGTGTTCGGTGTATTGGCTTCAAACTGAAGCCTCCCAGAGATGCTCTTAACAGAGTTTGGGTGAGATTCATCATTGTAGAGGAAACCTGTATTGAAACACAAGAGAACAGGCTGAAACCCCTCCCACAGATCATACACACGGGTTTCAGGGATGGAGTTACAAAAAAAAAAAGTAAATCAGATTGGATGGTTCGAGATGGACATAACCAGTTTAAATAACAAATGAAGGAAACGTTTTGTGCATCATACGCATGCAATCTAAATGAGCCCAGTGTCCAGACCCCATGTACACACATCCTTCATACAATTCGTCGGCATGAAGAAGAGAAAGGACCTCGGTTGTGGGAAATGAAGGGATTGTTACTGAAAGCCAGGAGGTAACCTCTCAAGGTAAAAGGAAGCCTTGTGCCCCAGATTAGATTCACACCAGTCGGTCACCGCACATCCCCGGGGTTGAGAGAGCAGAAGACACTCTCACTCAAAGAAGAGGCATACTTTAAACTTTCGTAAGGGGGAATCTCAAACAGATCCACTCCAGGGGGCTTGCAGGATTGTAAAGCTAACTGGTGGAAAAACACATACGGGCATGTGGCACAGCTTCCCAGAGCTATGCAGAGGATCTTTCCCCCAGTAGTGTTTCTTCCAGCAGTCTATCCCCAGCACGCTCCGATGCCACTGTAGGTCAAGCCAGTTAGGTCCAAGGTGATTGTTGGATTGTACTCAAAGCTTCGTTCCTTAAGGCACGGGGGAAGGAGCCAGTGTTTATTGACCAACAGCCACATACACACAATATTCCATACATGCCCCACATGACTATGGCAAGGGAACCCATTAAAGGATCCTAGATGGACATTTAAGCGGCCAGAACCAGGATGCACGCTGCCAAAATGGGGTAAAAATGTCTGTCCTTGACAGCAAGTCCACGAAGACCCAGTCGGTCTCATACATATAGCAAGAACAACCAACACGCAGAATTGGCATTCATTTGGGCTTTCGTGTTCATCACATTTCTGATGAGCAGAAAAGGAAAAATGACTCAAGCTCAATGGATGAGATATAGGGATTACAATGAAAACCTACAGAGCACACTGTGCAGGCCGCCCCAAGACGCTAATGCATTCTTAGTTAGGGGGGCTGGGCACATCTGGAATAAAGCGACTTGAACAGCTGTTCTTCAGTATATCTAACTCTGATGAAATAGCAGTACAACCTTTACATCCACTAAGAAAGTCATTTGCATGATTAACAAAAACAAGTGCTGGACAAAGGTCTGTGCTTCTTTCTCTAGATCAGGCATCTCCAACGAGCTCACCAGCTACCTGTAAACTGCTCTCCTATGTGCAGCCTAGCCTACTAAATCTGAAGCTTTGGAGAGGGTGAACTAATATATGTATACTTGCATTGGAAAGTCTGTATTTAAGACGTAAATGTGCATATTTTCAGAAATCTTGGGCTGATTGTAGAAAAATGGTTGAATTTTCAAAATATATTTACAACTGATATTTGAGTGACAAGTCATATGGCGGTCATGTGTTGAAAACCAATAAAAACATGTAAAAATAAAATCATACTGACCTAGCGCTAATTTCATTACCTTCTTTACATTACTGCTGGCAACCGTGCCCGATGCACTGAGGTGATCACTTCTAGTAGTTCTGAATATAGTAGAAACTACTGGAATAAAGTCTGATGTATTCACTAGCACATAACTTATAATATTAGTAACTCAGGATGATTTTCATTGAACTTAAGTAGCTCTTATTATTGAAGCCCCCCCCCTCCCCATGCTGAGAAAGCATTCAACTGGGTCAACAGGGAGTTAATGGGACACCTTGCGCCCAATGGGATGTTGTCAATAATGTGCGAGTTGAGTTTGGGCTTGCTAGAACAAGCCAGAGGTGAAGGTGTGAGTGAACAGCACCCTTTGTCCCACAGCTTCCCAGAGAGCCCCCAGACAGTAACCAAGGAGATGCGGAGGGTCTGGGACAGCATTTATTCTAAACAGAACATGATGATTTTGCTGAGCCCCGTTGACACCAAAGTGGGGAAATGAAAATTTCACACCACATGTGGATAGGTAAACATTTAGGTGTTAGGCAGGGAGGGCAACATTTTTGAGAGGAGCAGCCAAAGTCCTTTAAACTTGGCAAGGGTGAGCTTGGTCTGGCTGAGACAGAGGTTGAAGTACCTACATGATAGGCATTGGACAAATAACCCCGCAGTGGAGGAAGCTTACACAATTCAAGAGGTGGTTGGGAATACAGGACAATGGATCGCATTCACTGACAAACTTATCACATCCAGGGGGAAGAATGGCCACAGGAAAAAAAGAGCTAAGAATCACATTATACCAGCATCAGGGGGAGGAAGTATACAATAAGGCGAAAACACTCGCATCACATGCAGGGAGGACAGACCTTTTACAGTAAAATCAAATGATTTTATATAACAGATAGGCTCAATGCCACTGAGAAGACAAAATGCAGTAAGTGTTGGAAGGGGCGTAGAGAGAGACATACTCCTGGACATGCTATGGGCTTACCCCCAGTTGATAGGTTCTGGGGATAAATAGTAATCAATGTTCAAGAGAGACAGATACATATAGGAGAGTGCTCAAAATTAACCTGTCAGTATGACGTTGTAAGGTAATACACCTCGAGTAATCAAGGAAAGGCACAATTATCTTGCACTTATTTATGGCAGCAAACAAGACACACTGGCAAACTGGGATTCTAGAAAACTCCGGGGTTAGCCTAGATGCAGAAAGTTTGGTGGACCTGGGTATAGAAAAAATGAAAACCACACAGTACGGTGCACAAGTTTATTAAGGAGTGGAGCATCTTAATAGGATACAGGGAAAAAGATAAGTAGTAAGCTACTTACCTATAACGCCCAGTTTTCCGGCATTGGCAACTTTCATATATTTACATGCTTTAATCATTCCTCATCAATCCCTGGTAACTTTAAATAGCAGTAAACACTAATATAAATGGCCATAGGCCTCAACAATCTGTTGAGTATCTATCTCATTTGAAACAACCCAAACGTCTCTCAATTAGTAGAAGATTAAGGTCTCCTACTTCTCCTAGAGGCCACAATGGCTCTTATTTCATAGCACACAGTGTGAGTAGAGCACTTATTGCACAAGTTACTTACCTTCAGTAACAAAATACGTCGTAGAGACATTCTAGTTGCAGATTCCTTACCTTTGAATTTCCCCTAGGCGTCAGACTGGATCTGGATATTTTTTTCTTCAAGCAATACCCTTGCACATCGGTAGGTGGCGTCGGTCGAGTCCGCGAGCGTCGTAACCGTGATGACATCAAGAGTAGTACATATACTCCTCCTCAGCACAGTGACGTCAGTTTCTTTTAACGCCTTTCCATGCCAAAGCGCAGAGCCGCTAAGAACACTGAGATTGGTGAGCCACCACTAAGGACCTGAAGGGGGAATCCCTGTCCCTAGAAATCATTTCGCAAGCAGGGAGAATGGGTGAGTCAGTAAGGAATCTGCAACTAGAATATGTGTCTACCAGATATTTCGTTACTGAAGGTAAGTAACTTGTATGTCTGATAGAGACTTCTAGTTGCAGATTCCTTACCTTAGAATAGATACCCAAGCAATGCCATTCTCAGCGGTGGGCTGCGAACCAAGATCATACTAGAAAGTCCTGTAGGACCAAACTACCAAAGTAGCTGTCCAGACGGACATGACTGTCCAGGCAGTAGTGTTAATAAACGTGTACAGGGATGCCCACGTAGCTGTCTGGCAGATAGCCAGGACAGGAACTCTGCATGCTAAGGCAGTGGAAGCAGCAGTTGCTCTGGTGGAATTAGTGCTCAGGGGGTTGCTTTCAGCCAAAGCGTAGCACATGTTGATGCAAAGAAGTACCCATCAAGTGATGGTACGTTTTTGCACCGCCTTCCCTCTCTTCTCACCCACATACCCAACAAAGAGTTGCTCGTCCACCCGGACATCTTTAGTACATTTAAGATAGAACTCCAATGCTCTTGTTGGGTCCAGGCGGTAAAGTCTCTCCTCCTCGTGGGAAGGATGTGGGGGGAATGTAAAAAGGCGGCAAGGTGATGGACTGGCCAATATGAAAAGGCTTAAGAACCCTGGGAAGGAAGGAAGCCCTAGTGCACAACACCACATTGTCAGGGTGCACAGACAAGAATGGAGGCTTAGAAGAAAGAGCTTGAAGCTCACTCACTCTGCGAGCAGAAGTGATGGCAACAAGAAAGACAGTCTTGAAAGTGAGGAGACGTAAAGGGCAATCGTGCATCGGCTCAAAGGGAGTACACATTAAGTAAGGACAAGATTGAGGTCCCACTGAGGCAAGATAAATGGAGTGGGAGGAAATAAATGGGTGAGACCTGTAAGGAATCTATTCACAATAGGAGATTTAAAGAGTGAGAGCTGATCAGGTAACCTAAGAAAGGCCAAAATGGCAGATAAATACCCTTTAAAGGTGCCCAAAGTAGAGCCCTGCTGGGCCAAAGAAAGAATGAACAAAAGAACCTCAGATAGCAGAGCAGAGAGGGGATCAACAGATTTGTTGGTACACCATGCCACAAAGTTATGCCAACAATAGGCGTATACCGTTTTGGTGGAGGGAAGCCTGACTGCCAAGATAACATGGCAGACTTCGGGCAGAAGATCAAAAGTCGTCAACTGCGCCGCTCAATCTCCACACATGAAGGAGGAGATTGGACAGGTTCGGGTGGAGAACCGTCCCCTGTTGGTGCAACAGAAGATCCACCTGATGAGGCAATCTGAGTGGAGGATCTGTGGCCATGCTCAATAGCTCTTGATACCAAACTGTGTGCCCAGTCCGGAGCCACCAAGATGACTTAGGCCAGTCGTTTTGATCTTCGAGAATTCTGGGCAGACGTGGCATATGCAGAAAGGTGCAAAGGAGACAGGAGTTCCACTCAAGACAAAAAGCGCCTCTGAGTGAGTGTCGCTTTGGAAACTCCAACACGCAAAACAGCTGACATTGCACGTTCCCTGGAGAGGTGAACAGATCTAACCAAGGCTCTCCCCACTGCTGAAAGAGACCTTGTGCCACCTCAGATGGAGACATCATTTGTCAACGGCTGTGGATCAACAGCTAAGTTCGTCTGTTCTGGCACTGAGAACCCGCAGGACGTTGAACCACCAGGGTAATGCCCTGATGTTCCAGCCATGTCCAGAGGCGTAGTGCCTACTGACAAAGGGTCCAGGACCCTCCCTCACCCTGTTTGTTGCAGTACCACATGCAGGTAGTCTGGTCTGTGAACACCTGCACTACTTTCCCCTTGAGAGAGGGGAGAAATGCTCGCAACGCAAGCCTGCTCACCCGCAGCTCCAGAAGATTGATATGGAGCTAAGACTCCACCAGAGACCTCTTATTTCTGCCTCTCCCATGTAGCCGCCACAACCAAGAAGAGACGCATCTGTCACTATGAATAGATCTGGCTGGGGAAGGGAAAGGGATCTGCCGGGTACCCAATGAGGATTCGAAAGTTTCCACTGCAGGTCTTTTGCAGTCCCTTCCGAGATCTGGACCATGTCTGAGAGATTCCCCTGAAGCTGCACCCACTGGAACTTCATGTCCCACTTCCGATCCTGCATATGCCATCTGGCATGTGTCACTAGCAGGATGCAGGAGGCCATGAGGACCAGCAGCCTCAGAGTCAGTCTCACCGAAACCCAAGACAGAGGCCAAAAGATCAGAATCATAGCCTGAATATCTTGGACTCACTTTTTGGGAGGATAAGCCCGAAATTTCACTTTGTCCAGAACAGCTCTGATGAAAGGGAGCGTCTGAGAGGGAGTCAGGTGGGACTTCAGCACATTGATCGTAAGCCCCAGCGTATGCAGGAAGCTCGCCACAGTCCTATGGTGGGAGACGACTTTCTGGGGCGAGTCCGCCTTCAACAGACAGTCGTCAAGGTAGGGGAAGACTGAGACCCCCTAACCTGCGCAGATGAGCTGCAACCACCCCCATCACTTTTGTGAACACCTGAGGGGCGCTGGTAAGGCCGAAGGGGAGCAGGGTAAACTGATAGTGCTTGTGACCTACCATGAATCGCAGGTAACGTCGGTGGGCAGGAAGGATGGGAATGTGGGAATAAGCTTCCTCAAAGTCCAACGCTACCATCCAGTCTTCTGGATCTATGGCAGACAGGACCTGAGCCAGGGTGAATATTTTGAATTTCTCCTTCTTGAGAAAGTAGTTGAGGTCTTAAAGGTCTAGGATAGGACGTAAGGGCTTGTCATTGTTCGGCACCAGAAAGTAGCGGGAATAACAACCACAACCTACTTCTAGCACAGGGAACTTCTCTATGGCTCCCTTAGCCAAGAGAGCCACAACTTCCTGGCAGAGAAGTGTCAAACGATCCTCCGGAAGTTGGTTGATTGATGGAGGCATGGCAAGTGGGGGAGATTCGAAGGGGAGGGAATAGCCCTTTCAAACTATCTGCAAAACCCACCTGTCTGTAGTGATGGATTCCCAGTGGGGCAGGTGATGGCGAATCCTGCTGCCAACTGGACCAGTGTGAGGGGATGGACTAGGAGGGTTTGGAGTCTGCAACGGGAGCAGGGGTGGACTGGGCAGCCCTCTGGTTCCCTGTCCCACACGCAGCTGAACAGCATGGGTGGCACGTGGCTGGAATGGGGACACGACAGGGAGCCCTTTCCATGGCCACAAAAGGAGTGAAAGGCGGACTGTTGGGGGTGAGGGGGGGGGGGGTCCAGCAGAAAGGGACCGAGCCGTAGCCCGGGAGTCCTTGAATCTCTCCAAGACTGAGTCCACCTTGTCTCCAAAGAGACAGATGCCATCAAAGGGTATGTCCATAAGAGACTGTTGGACATCCCCGGAAAAACCAGAAGTACGCAACCAGGCGTGGTGTCGCAAGGCCACTGTCGTAGCAACCAATATGCCCAGGGAGTCGGTCGTGTCCAGCCCACATCTGTTCTTGAACTTCGCTGCATCTCTCCCATCATAGACAGCTTGGGAGACGATAGCACGGGCCTCCTTTGGTATCTGCGGCAGAACTTGCACAACCATATCCCACAGAGAGTGGGTGTAGCAACCCAGAAGGCATGCAGTGTTCACGGTCCGCAGCACGAGACTGGAGGAAGAAAACATCTTCTTCCCAAATTGCTCCAGTCTTTTTTATTTCCTATCCGGAAGCGTGGAAGGGAATGCACCTGCAGAAGAGGAAGCCTGGATGACTAGACTCTCAGGTGTGGGGTGTTGGGACAGGAATTTAGGGTCGTTCAGGGTGGGCCGATGGCAGTGTGTGATAGTCCTGTTCACAGAAGCCCGTGTTGGGTTTGGACCAAGTACCCAAAAGGACATCGGTGAGGGCTTTGTTGAGGTGCTTCAGCCAGGGGCTTCCACATCTGAGCCCCTTTTGCCATTCAGTCAGGACACTGGTCCTGACCTGTACAGTAGGTAGCTCAAGGCCAAGGACCTCAGCCGCCCTACTGACCACCACAGCATGAGTCGCTCCCCCCACCGTAGCCACGGTAGTAGGAGACAGCATCTGGAGAAGTGTCCAGTCCACTGGCCTCACCCCTTCCTGTGCCCAGTCCGAGGTTGGGTCATCCTGGTATTCATAAGGGTCCAGGGACCCCTCTAATCCTTCCCCAAATTCGTACCCATAAGGAAAGGGGTTGAATTACGACCTGGGGTGAGTAGGCCCTATCGAGGACAGAGGTGGTGTCGTCCGACACTGTTCTGACTCTGAGCCATTGGGGGATAAGGATTGGGTCGATGTTGATGGTGGGCACCACCGATGTCAGGAGCATGGACAACCAAACCGGCACCTGGGGCAGTCTCAATGGTACGACAAGTGTTGGTGTGGATCCAGAGGGGGTGTCAGAGGCCGAAGTCGCAGGCATTGAACCCCAGGGCCCCTCATCTGAACCCCTTGGGCCCAAAGGCACCATATCAGGGTCGGCTGCCCAAAATTGAGGCGCATGGCCTCATAAAACTCCTTTAATTAGGTAGGGGTCGCTCTGGCTCCCAGAAATTCGGGGAAGTGCGGAGCAGACCCAGAAGCAAGATCCGAAGACTGAGGCCTCTAGCGTTGACGCTCCTCCTGCGTCGCATGAGCCAAGCGACGGGGTTAAGTTGAAGGGCGACAGGACCGCTTCAACAAGACTTGGAGGAAGAAGAATGGTGGTGGCTCTGTGAACAGTGTTGAGACCTTTCTCTCAAGCAAGACTGGGCCCTAAGCGGAATCTAGCACTGGGCCGCCATGAGCTTGAGGGACCGCTCCCTCAAGGCCTTCGGGTGCATGGCCTGGCACGACTTCGGGTCATGGTCACGCTCCAAGCACCACAAGCAGACCCGATGCGGACAAGTCATCGACATCATGCAGTGACAGTTGTAGCACGGCTTGAAACCGTTCTCCGGGGACATCACAACACACTAAAAACTCACCAAAAAATTCAACAAAATGGCCAAACTCGGTAAAAGAGACAGGGTAGCTCTCTCAGGATCAGCACGTGGCAAAGAAAGAAAAGAACTGACGTCACTGCACTGAGGCTGCATCTATGTACTACTCCTGACATCATCACAATGACTATGACGCCAACAATGCCCACTGAGTTACCCGATGCCACCTACCGACACGCAAGGGTATTGCTCGAAGAAAAAGCTCTGGATCCAGTCTTACGTCTGGTGGGAAAATTCTAAGGCAAGGAATCTGCAATTAGAAGTCTCTCTCAGATAAATGAGTCTCTGACCAGGAAGAAGGGATAGTTGCATGTCAATATTTGAAAAATACCTACGCTAGAGAATTAAAGTTACAGCAAAGTAATTTATTTTTCACCTTTGCTCCTTCATATAGTTACATGCTTGAATTAGAATAGAAAGCAGTATCTGACATTTACAACAAAGCAGAAAAGTGGCTCACTTTTACTGAAAAAGGTTGCAGAGAACTGCCTGCCTCACTGCTGAATCAGCTTCTACATTCACTTCTAGGCAGTATTATTTCATGAATGTGTACCTGCTCTTCCAGATGAGCTGCACGGCAGATATCTTGTAAGGGCACACCACCATAGAGAGCTGCAGTTATCACCATGCTCATGGTGGAATGTGCCTCATGCTTTCCTGCAAATGTTTGGGCTTGCTGTGGCAAGAGGTGAAGCAGGCTGACAGGGCTCAGCCTCTTCCTGGATGGCTGAAGGACACAGTCTGTCAGAAGACTGTGTGCTGTTTATCTTGTCAATGCAGAACCTAATGCACCTGCATAATCCAGAAAGTGCGATGACCTCTGTACCTATGTACAGGGTTTCAAGAAAGTCAATCAAATCAGCAGACATGAAATTATGAATTTGGGGTTAGTTTGTAAACTAACAGTTTCTTGGTATAAAGAGAAAGGTTTGTTTGGTTTTAGTTTAAAGTAAATGCTTGCATATCTTCTTCTCTCATTGGCAATGTAAGCACCAGAAGTGCTGTCTTCCAAGCGATGAACTCAAAATGCACCCTGTGGATTGGCTCAAAGGGAGGCAGCATAGGCTAGTTCAACACAGTGTTGAACTCCCAGGGGACTTAAGGGCCCTGTACATGAGGAAATCCTCTGTTGCCTTTCATGAACAGCTTTAAGATCCTCTGTGAGAAAAGAGTAGATAAAGCCTACTCTGTTTTCCTGAACCTTGATAATACTGCCAGGTGGACTTGTGCTAATGAGTATTTAAGACTACCTCTTGAAGGAGTAGAAAATATGGTAGTTGATGGGGCCAATCCTCTATTTCTGCACCACACATTGAAATGCTTCCACTTGACGTAATACGTCTTTGTGGTTGCTGGCACGCGTGCCTGTACCCAGATGTTCCTGCAGTCCACCAGAGGTTCCAAACGACCAAACTCCAGGTAGTCAGGTACCATGCAGTCAGGCTCAACGACTAAGGACCAGATGGAGAATCTTTTCTGTTGTGCCTGGAGAGGAGCTAGTGGGACCTCTTCAATGGCATTGCCAAAAATGCAGTCTCAGGGAATTGGTGTACCAATACTTCTGTGGCCATGCCGGGGCAAGGAGACTTAAGGTACAGTGATCTGCATTCAACTTCCTCAGGATCAGGGGAAAGAGGAAAGGAGTACGCAAAGGTGCTGGACCATTTAATCAAAACGGCACGGCTCTTGGTTCCTAGTTGTGAAAACCTGCTGGCCTAGTACCAGCATTTCCCATTGCTCTATTTTACGAACAAGTCCAAAGTGCGGTGACCCCAAATCTGGAAAATGTAGTCCACATGAACCTGGTGGAGTTTTCACTCGTGGCAGTCTGATAGTGTTTGACCGAGTGCATGTGTCTGATCATTGTGGCATGCTGTTTGTCCTAATGAGGACCACCTGACCTGCCCGTCTCAGGAGGAATGATTGTAGGCCCAAAACATATAGCACAGAGCTCCAGGGTGTTTCTAATTTGACCAGATGCCTCTGGTCAAGAACTCCTGCATGTGAGCTCCTCCGTCCTCAAAGGAAGCATCAGTCATTGGCACCACTCTGTCGGCTGAAGGATGGTATGGGTGGCCTATTCTGAGATTTGTGGGAAACCACCATGATAGCATCACCTGACCCCATCTATTTTTTAAATTGACCCTGTCGTCCCATGAGCTGTCCATTGGTTGTCCAGTTCTTGTTGGAGAGGTCTCATCCAGTGTCTGCAAAAAAAAAAAAAAAAGAAAAGGTATAGGGCCTACACAGAATGACATCAGACCCAACATAGATTTGTTAGAGAAGGAGTATACCATGGCTTGGAGCTTCCTCCCTCTGTCAGAAGAGACAAACACCTGCATGTCCAGTATTGCCCAAAAAAACTGCAGTCTTGTCTGAGGTTCCATACAGAACTTGTCAATGCTTAATGTTAGCCTGTGGAACAGGTTGATGCAAGCGGCTGTAGAAACCCTCACCTCTTCTCTTGAAGAAGCCTTGATGAGACGGTTATCCAAATACTAGTATACTGAAGACCTTGTCATCTGAGGAAGGCAACAACTGGTACTACGCACCTAGTGAATACTAGAGGAGCTAACTTGAGGCCGAATGGAAGAACCTTGAATTGGTAGTAATGTTCACCCACTGAAAAGCACAAGTGTTTCCTGTGCTTCAGGCATATAGGAGTCTGAAAATACACATCCTCAAAACCAAGGGTCATCAGATAATTGTTTCCTGGAACATGAAAAGGACCTCCTGAAACATTACCATGCGAAAATACTTTTTTCAGGAACTTGTTCAGCTCCCTGAGGTCTAAAAGATGAACGCACTCTCCAGTCTTCTTTTTTTTTATTTATTTAAATAAAAAATAGTGTACATTATAACGCCCAATTTCTTTTGGGGGTTTTGAGACCGTTTCCATTGCTCCCTTCAGAATGAGTAGAATGTCCAATTGCAGCTCGCTCAGGTGAAGATAATCTTTGTTTTTGGATGGGCAGATCAGTGGTTTCATTACAATTTCCAATGTGCATCCTGAATATGACCGGCTGCACCCACTGGTTAGTTGTTATGGACTGCCATGGAGGGATAAACAGGTAGCTTTAAGAGCCATAGTCGCATTGATGTCTGTTTTAATAATTTGTAGGGCATCAACTAAATGTTTCCCAAACAGAATGCTTCCATCAAATGGCATATCAAGTATCTTTCACTGATCTTTCAGACAGAAAGAGGTAGATCTCAACTAATCCCACCTTGTCAAGCCAGCTGACAGAAGCCTGCATTGGAAAAGTCCAATGCAGAATCTATGATCGCGGTTGCTGCCTCACGGACGATAGGCTTAGCAGCCTATTGTCTTCTGGGATAAGGGCAACCAGTTGTGAGCTGTTGCGCCACATATGGCAATCATAACAGCTCAATAGTGCAAAGGAATTTTGCAGCGTTGATGTTACCGCCATTGAACCAACTCCACAGCCCAAATTGTCTGTCTGACTGCGATATTTGTGGAGAGGTGCAGATGAAGGCTTAACTGTGATCAACCAAGTATGCTGAACAAATTTGTTCACAGAAACTGGATTTTGTTTTGGTCTTATCTAGGACAAAACATGCATTGTCACTAGCTCGATCTTTTGTTTCTATACAGTTAGCTTAGAGCCCACCTAATTTCTTAGCAAAGTTACTGGAGTGCATCTTTTTTCAGTTGGTTCCCTCACATACTTCTCCCCCCTCCATGTTCTTCTGCTGTCCGTGTTGGCTTTGCCCCTTCCTTCACTCCTGCTATTAATATTGGTTTTGCCATCACCCTCATTCTATCCATATTGGCTTTGCCCTTCCTTCCTTCCCACTGGCCATGTTTCCTTTGACCTCCCTCCCTCGCTCTTGGTGTCAATCTTGGCTTTGCCTCGTCCACATGCAATCTGTTTTGGCTTTGCCTTCTCCCTCAGACTACCAGTTTTGGCTTTGACCATACCCCCTCACCTGCAGTAGCTACTCTGTCCCTGTTGGCTTTGTCCCAACTCACCCTGCCTCCACTACCCCTTTGGCCTGTTGCACCCACCGTTCCACTGTCAGTGTTGCATTTGCCCTCACTGTCCATTCCTCCAACTGTTTGTTGCCTAGCACCCACCATCTCTCCCACCGTCTGTGCTGCCTTACATTCACCCACCCAATATTCAGGTTGCCTTCCCTACAGTCCTCCCTCCTACTGTCTGTGTTGCCTTTACAGCCCCCGCCTGCAATTCACATAAAAAACACAAAGAAACCACTGGCCGTGTCATAGGGCCTCCAGCCACAACCACCCTCCCACAGTATTTAAATAAAAAAAAATAAAAAAACTATGATGCAGAAACCACTGGCTGCATCACACTTCCCCTTCCGTGTTGCCTCCACTTCATGCTGCAGCCCACCAGCAACAAAAAGACAAAACAAAAAAACACAAGGGCTATGATGCGGCCAAGATTGACTGCATCACAGCTCTTTTTTTTTTTCTTTAAACGTTCAGCCATGCTGCAATGTAGCCGCACTGTTGTACAACATGGCTAAGAACAAAGCCAATACCTCGGGAAGGCAACACCTAATGACTTTGCCAAGGCTAGTTATAAATATACCCAATAACAGTTGGTCACACCTGAGAAAGAATGTTTTCTTCCAAAATCTGTGTCTCAATACTATGTAGAGTAAGGGCTACAAAGACCCCTCACTCTTACTGCCTTCTAGTACTCTATTATGACTGTAGTACTCATACAGAAATGTAGACTGGAAGGAACCATGTGGGACTGAACCCAACATTTCCCACTGGCTCATTGCGAGCCAGGTCACCACATTGCTTGAGACTAACTGGAAATACGACTAACTAGAAATAGAGCAACCACACCATTCCCTTAACGTACTCGTTTGTTGCTATAGATCAATAACTTAATGGCATTTCAGAAAGGTTACGCCAATCTTAAACACGCAAACTCCACCAGGTCTCCTGAACAGAAAGCATGCATTGCTGGAGCACTGAAAGACACTGATGGTGCTATGAAACTAGTATCTGTCTGCAGCACAGTGCCAGCACTCTAAGGGTCACTCATGGACTTGATCCTGCATAATGCCCATCTCTGTGTATTTCTGCTCCCTCAGGGCTGTAGTGGAAAATGTGGCTTGCTTGTTGAACGCTATATGATCACTTCAAGCAAGCCACCCCTACACGTTCCAGAAATAACTTTGCAACCCTAAGGAACATTTCTGGGAGCGTACATTGGGACCTGGTGCAATTCGAGATCTTTTCACCTTTTTAAAGCCTCGAAGAAACTTTCAGCAAGCAGTTGGTGGGTTGAGAATCAGGGTGAGCTACTAACTCAAACCCCCAAATGCCCCCATGCACATCTTTGACAGGGAAGGATAATGTAGACCAAATCCCAAGAAATGTGGACTCCAAGACGCAATCTTCAAGCAAACTAAAAAAAAATTAAGATTAATTCTTGGGTCCGCAACACCAACGCTGATACTCATTAAGGATCTTACATGCCAGATGGGGTAACTGGCCTCTATTTTTAGTGCTCAACAATTTTGCCCAGTCTTTTTATCCTTTTGAATTGCAAGGCTTGTTACACATTACATTATTAATATTAAATGATGTTTCTGAATTTTATTGTTTCAATTTTGTGATGCCATCATCTCTAGAAGCCTTGTGTTTTGTCCACTACTTGCCAACCTTGGTAACTTAGGCAAGCTATTGTTACCTACATAAAGCGTTGTTCAACTCAATTTAAAAAGAGATTCAGGTTTAATGGCCCATTTTTGTCCCTACCAATCACGCCCTCCCACAGTCAACAATATTTAGAGAGATACTCCAGTAGAGGGAAAAAAAAAATAGGCAGATAATGGTCACCCTATACTTTTGCCCGAGAGTCCTATATAGAAGGCCTGCGAAATAAAAGGTTGCATTAACTACTTCCTCTGCTGCACACATTCATGGAACTTCTCATAATGCTGCAGAAAATAAACCTCCACTAATAAAGGATCTTTAAGAGTCTTACAGGAATAAACAAAAATACATACAAACTTTAAAAAACAAAAACAAAAAAAAGAAATAAATAAACCACAACCACAAACACCGACCTATTTACAAACTAAAGTAAAAAAGATGGAACCCAGAGATTTCAAGGTAGCTTGCTATTCCTTCACTGAAGTGTTATTTAGCTTTGGAAGTCCCAGTTGATACAAGACGCTTGAAGGATTGTCTCAAGTCCAAAACACATATAGTTAAACTCTACCAGAGCAAGTTAGTTTCATGCATCCAATCTTTGGACCTTTCTTCCACTACCTTCCAGTGCTTTTCTCTCCTCTTTGCACGATCTCTCCTGTGACTCTCTCTCCCAACTCTTCCTGCTTATTTACCAAATTACTCTTCGCACTGGATCTACGTTCCTTTATAACTTTTTTCCCCCCAATGTCTGCTATAATTCTCCCATCTCATCATTCTCCCACGTTCACACCCTTTCGCCCTCCTACATCCATTCATCACCTCCCTTCACCTTTTTTCTCTTAATGTCTAGTTGTAGACCTTCTACATTATTGTAATCAGTCTGTCATTAAGACTGTCTCATGCATTCATTCACAGTAGTTTCCAGATGTTTTCATTGAACTGTTATTTGTGGTTTATAAAATGATTCTCTGTAAGAAATGTTATGCATCTCCTTGTTGTTTCTCTGTGTAGCATGGCAGCACTTTCTCGTCGATCAACACTTAATGAAAATGGAAAATAATTAACATGCCACGGCTATAAATCAGTTTACCAAGACTTGGTTAAAGCTCACATTTGGTCCACTCTAGTATGAAAACTGATGTCACAGGATGTGAATTTCCCCACATATTGCAGCTCCAGATCGTGTAGAAGAGACTTCTGGGAGATCACAGCTACATCAGCAACACAAAGAGCCTTCTGGGCTGAGGCATAGATGGGCAGACCTACCCCAGTAAGGGGTGGTGGCTGGTTTGTAGTGGTACCAAGGACACAGGCTGGTATCATTAGCTTGGAGAACACACATCTTGAGGCAGTGCTGAGAGCATGACACAAAAGATGCATTTTTCCAGACTTCTACGGTGTGTGGGGTGAATGGTGATGCCAGGCACAAAGGCAAGTCCCTCCTGTTCCCAACAGGTCCCAAAAGTACTTCGGATGAGCTGCAGCACAGCTGAATCACCCAGTACTGAGGAAGGGGCATTGGAAAGATTGGTGTAGTGGTGCTAAGAGCACTGAATTTACCAAGTGCCAAAAGATGGGGTGTGGAGACCACAAAGGTGGTGGGAGAGGCGTCATCAGGAATTGAGGTGATGGAGGCACATGGGTAGGATGTGCCCTATATGACTCTTCCATATTCACATGAAAGTTGAGACAGGGGACCACAGAAAGACCAGACAATGGTACCACATCAGCTACTTATTAGAAGAGGTCCATACTTTATCAGAAGTAGAAAATATTTAAATGATAAGCTGGCACAGGATTAATTCGGGCTTTTACTGTTGTGAGGGGGGAATCCTTCCAAGAGCTATGTCAGTTTCTGCACCAAACAACTCTCACACGCAAGACCTGATGCAAAACATCTTCCAGAGGCACAAGTACAAATGATATGGGACAAAGTGATTTACATGCCATAGTCTCCACCCCGTCACAAGTGATCTGTGTAACATGAGAAGCACACAAATGCGTGTAAGGAAACCCAATCTCCCAGCTGGAAAAAAAATAAAAATCAAATCACAAACATGACCGACTTAAAAAAGTAAAGTAAAAAAGCTGGAACCCACAGATTTGAACATTGCTTACTAGTCCTTCACCGGAGTGGTCTTTAACTTTGGAACTCCCAATTGACACAAGATGCTTGAAGGATTGTCTCCAATCACAAATTCAAAGAAATGACTTGAAGAACCTGGGAATGTAGCCACAATTATAACACAGGGTGCCAATCGCATTATCATGCTAACTACCAGGAATAAGTCAACTGATTGTGCGAGCTAGAAGTAAGGGTTATCTGAATCTTGTTGCATCCAGTTCATAAGATCAGGTTGACCGAGGTAGCTTCCCTCTATAGGGGAGTTCCAACATCTTGTTAAGACTTCAACAGGATCTGCAGTCCGAATCTTAAAACATTAGGATATATCCTGGATGCACAAGTAAGGCAAATTAGCAGCTCAATATGTTTTCATGTGCAAAAGTCACTCATTCCTATTACCGCCTCAAGACAATGGTTAATGACACAACTAGACCTAAAAGTCCAGAGCAGGTTCCAAGTCAGCGCATAGGTGAATGGAGGAAAACGTAACTGCTGAGTGAGTCATGCAGCCGAAAAAGGACAGGACCAGCTACACACACAGGGAGGGATATGCATGCATCAGTTGCCCCCCATCACATCTAGCAGTAAAGTGTTTTCAGAACTATCCATGAAATGCACGGTTACTATACAATGGTGTTAAATGAAACTGCATAATGAGCGCAGCACTTGAAGAAAAAACAGCCCAGTATGGCTTTAGTGTCATCCTGCAAGTAATCAAAATCCACACAGGCAGGATCTGAATGAAGATTTGCATCTTCCTCATTACTGTTGCCCCAAACACAGCGAGAAGATGGGCCTCATTATAGAAAAGTTCTTAGTGACAACCCATATATCGGATTCATGATTCATGGGCTTTATTAGCAGCTACATGGAATTAAAAGCTTCACATTGATGAGTATCAAAGGTTTCAGGCTCACTGTACCTCCTGATAGAGGATTAAAAGGTACATCTCTCTCCTAGAGATCTGTTTGAACACTAAAAACTCCCAGGGCTCTGTTAAGGCACGTTGTCCTACAAAGGAGCAGCTGATGGAGATCGCTCGAGGATCATTTCCGGACCATGGAAGCAGATTTTAGTATTTTAGGAAGATGTCCTTTCTGTTGTCCAGATGAGGTACAGGCATTGGAGTCTTTGCTGGACACAAGGCCAGCATCACATCTTAACCAGACGAGCAACCTGCTCTCTCAATTTTCTTTCTCCAGCCCAAGACTTGCTCTTGGTGCGAAATTGGAGCATCTCCTCCCGGAAATCCTGATGATGCATTGGACAATAGCTCTGGGGATCACACAGCTCCTGAAAGAAAAGAAAACAGGACAAAGGTCAGCCATCCAAATAAGAATAAACTGAGCACCTTCAGGCCAAGAACAGGGAGAAGGAAAAAATAAAATGACTGTGTTCTCTTTTGGAGTTATCATAACTTTTGTTCTGCAGGTTCCTCTAGTCTTTGACTATAGGGAGGTCCTCAGTCTCCAAGTGAAAGGGTACGAACACAGAGGAATTTAAGTTCAAACAGCATGACAAATGGATTCATGCCCTCACAAAGCTACTTCACTTAAGGCTTTGGTGGGCCCACGTGAATACTGGACTCCAAACAAACATCTTTTAGAAATTTCAACGAAACACCAGGAACAGTTTTAGAAAAACTAAACTATTTGTTATTGAAACAGTCATCAAATAAAAACATAAATAAAGATACACAGAGAAACACTAAAAAAGTAAACAAAGGCTGCAAAACAACACAAGGCATAGTAGGTTACCGAAGACTGGTAGCATTGCAGGCTGAAAACTAGAGGGCACAGGTAAGTATTAGGCTTTGGTTTTTGGTGGCAGTCAGTAACTGTAGTTCACACTGCCTACCACTGATCTTTGGCAATGTTTTATTCCAAATGTCTTCCCAGCCAGTGTATGTTTATTGCGTTATACCACTTATATTCCTGCCTACTTACCAGTCTGTTTTCCCACTCCAGTGACTGCCAACTGGTAGATCAAGTACCCCACGAGTTTTTTATTGCAACCTCTTGTCTATCTGGCTTCAGCTCCAAGCTGGTTCCAGTTCTGTACCTGGTTTATGACCCAATTCTAGTCTTATGTCACCATTTTACAACTGTACCAACTCACCCTACTGCGAATTATATTGATTAAAAGAAAATAAATTCTATTAAGAAGCCCAAAACAAAGAGTTACTTCCTTTTTCAAACTATTTCTAGTTGTGCGAAAATGCCTTTTTGTATGATCTTCTCTCCCCAATTGTTGATTGACATTGCTAGTTTTTCAGCTCTGTAGTTCACTGGGACCTGCTATCCTGGCCCCAGTGCATGTGTTCTGACCCCTCATAGTACGTGTACAATTTGCAGACACCCGATTAGCATATTTAACTTACCCACAGGTCTTTAGCTTATGGTCCAAAAGGTACGTAGGGCTAGTATGTTAAATGTCACCATTGGCCTGAAGCACTTACTTGTGCCACCACTACATTGGCAAACTTGAAAACGTTACTCTAGGCCTGCCACTGAAGCCTAGTCTGGCAGCTCTAAACCAGACAAGGCACGATAAACCCTTCAGTAAGCCAAACCTTAATTTGACATATACAGAAGTCACCCTAGCGAAGGACTTGGAAGTCCAAAGGGCAGCATGCTAGAAATTAAAAAGGATAGCATGTTCCTCTCGTGTCCAACATGCCCAGACAGTGAAAACTCGAAATTGCCATTTTCACTGTAGTAAGGCTGGGGCCCCACTGGCTAACACAGAGTTACACTAGCCACTGTGCTAAGTGCTAACTTCTATCTGGGACCACCAAAGATTTTACTCAAAAGGTAAAAAACATAAATTGCCACATTAAACACAACTCATTGCTTGTATCAGATTTAAGGTATCTTAACAGGTGGTGATTTCAGAATCTTACAACCTTGTTTCCTAAATCTCCAGTAGCTCTTTCTAACTATCTACAGCAGTTATCACCCGAGACAACATGTTGCTTCCCTGCTAGGAAGCGTGAAGCACTCCCAAGAACAAAGAACTGGTGGTGGGAGGAGGTAGGGCATCCTGTATCAAGATGGCTCCCAGGAGAAGTCACAGCCTGCACACTTCAAATAGGCTACTGCCTCAGTGAAGTAAATTCCAGTCACATCTTATCCTGCCCTCTCCTTTGTGTATGCAGACAGGCTGGCATTTCCTCCAGAGGGGGGAAAACTCCATGGTAGAAACGGTTTGCAGAGAAGTGGGGCTCATTATGATGGGTATACCATAGGGTGTGCCCATAGCTCCACACAGGAAAAAAAGGCCCAAGCCATCTTGGATTCAGGCAGAGAAGGGTAATCTGGGATTGTTTCTGCCCAAACTGCCATGAAGTGATGCAAAGTGGGAAAGGGTTTCCCCCGTGGGTCCTACTCTCCCACAAAAACGAGAATGGCATAAAAGTGGTACCCCCTGGCACAATCCTCTGATCACTCCTGGACTGGAAGGTAGACAGAAGGACTGCTGGACCTAGCAAAGGGAGGTAGCACAAAAGATGGGACTGCACTTGCTGAACTCCAGGGATTTGCAAAGAGCTCCACTTGAGCCGGAACAGAAGCAACTCCAGGGGCCAGGGGCCAGGTGGCTAACCTCCATTTAAGCATCAAAGCCCCAAAAGCTAAGGAAGCCTTCACTTGTGAGAGCCACCTGCCAAGGTGTGCCTGTTTGCTGCTGGACACTGAAGTCCACTGTAGGTAACAAAGTAGTGAGCTGCACGAGGTACCCCTAGGTCATGGGACCCATGGGTGAAGTTAAAGTGGATTCTGATCCCCCTACAAGCAAGACTTACTTATCTGCAAGTAACCACTGAGACTACTGCAACCGGGAGGCCAGCTGCAACTGGATCTGCACTGCACGGCAACTGTGCTGCATACGTGCAACACCAGAATATAGTAGGTACCTACCAGCACACTGGGATGTGGAAAAAATCTGGAGAACTGATGCCATTGAGGCATGCTAAGAGGACCTGTAAAAGGCAGAACCGAAATAAACAAAGCACATATGTCTGCATTCTTTAGGATTTATTTATCATGGCTCTAGCTCATCAGGAAAGGGAAAGCAAGCAGTGCGAAACTGCAGCAAGAGTAGGTAAATACCAAAAATAACATTAAGAAAGGTTAGTATTTTTTTCTGATGGTCACATCTTCCCACACAGTGCTTGCCTTATATGAATGAGTCCTAAAGCAGTATATCCTTGGGAGGTGGGACCGCGTTCCCGGAGTTGACCAAATAAATCATGCAACAGCTCGAGCATAGTATCAATCACAGTGTGCCTGAAATGTGAGGCAGTAATGCTAGGCAAAAGTATGGAAGGACTCCAGATAGCTACTCTGCAGATGTCAGCAATAGGGTGCCTCTAAAAAGAGGCACAGAAGCAGCCATGACCCTTGTGGTATGAACATGAATGCGTCCTCCGGAGGATCTCTTAGGCAGAGCATTGCAGATCTTTTTACAAAGAATACCCAACGCGAAGCGGTGCATTTAGTCAGCACCTTGGCCCTTTTTTGTGCCAACTAAACCCACAGAGTTTGCCTTTACCCCAGTCTAGTTGCACACAGATGTAGCAAGTTTTTACTAGTTAGAAATAAAGCATAATCGAGAAGTGGTCAAGTTAGCTTGTCTTGTACTCAGTTAGCTTGTACTAACAGCTATTCGCATTTGAAGAATAACTGTGCGTGTTTATTTTATGAGGCCAAGCCCTTCTCTATACCTGTATGCTTTTCCATGTCAGGAAAATCATTCAAACTTTGATGGCTGATGTAATATTTGTGCTCTATTGAGGAAACCGATGTTTCTTTATTTTGTAACTTCCCAAGGTTGCCTGTGATGCTCTGTATACGTCAGTCAGCGGAACAACCCTCTGTATTTCTGTGTTACATACACAGTTAATTTCCTTAATTCGTTATGCATAGTTCAACCAATAGAATGCATTAGGTACTAGGTGATTGAAAGTATTGTATTTACCAGAATACTTAACGGTTACGTGTTGAAAACTTTCACTTTGATATCATACCATGTCAAGTGTGTGGCTACTGTCCCCTGAAAAATTATAAGAACTGTAACTGAAGATGAGCTGGTCTTTTGTTTTACTTCCTTGAGGGCAGACTATTTATTTCATTCTTTTTGCTTTACACTCCGTTATTTCCGTGGATTTGTTCTCCCAAAGACTGACCTTATACTGAGCCTCTTGCACAATTCTATTTTGATTGATGCCATTTTCTTATTAACTAATTAAGTGTTTGCTTTCTGTAATGATTATATTTTTTAATAAAGCCATGAAGTTTAAACTTGAATCCTTGTTTCGCCCAGGTTATTAACCTTAGGTAAGTATTATAAAGACTCACAAAGGGTCTTAAGAAGAGCCAGTCTCGATCTTGTGCACCAACCATCCTAATTAGCTGGAGCATCAACACCGGTGATGTTTGACATGGCAAACCTGGGTACCAGTATTCACAGATGTTCCTCCTTTGCTGGAATTAAATAATGGAACAAACTAAGAACAGTACTAGACTGTTCTATATAAAATGCTGAAAGTTATTTGGCTAAGAACAGTGGACAGGTGCAAAGGACCAACTTACAAAGGTAAAAAAACTGAAGGACTGACAAACCAAAAAGTCACGTTCCCTGACCCTACAGGCAGAAGTGATCTTCACCAACAGAAGTCATCAGCTCAAATCGAGATACCATCAATAGAGCCAAAGCAAGGTTCAAATCTCAATGGAATGGGAAGAAATAAATAAGGCAACGTTTTCAGAAAATGCATCACTAGTGGTGATTTCAAAGATTGGTCAAAAAGGTACAACCATCTGAGAAGTAACATTTGACTTTAGCCAGTACTAAACCCTGTTGCGCAAGAGAACACAAACCTCGAGATGTCAGACAGGCAAGACAAATGGATTAATGGGTTCCGGCTGACATCACTGCACAAATCCAATCCAGTAGCATGAGCAGATACATTTTGTGGCAGGCTTCCTGTCCCCCAAGATGTCTGCAATCTGATCAGAACAGCACAAGAATTCTAGCTCACACCTCTCAATCTCCACACAACAAGCTGTACAATATCAAACTAATATATTTTTTTTTTTGGGGGGGGGGGGAGGGGGGGGGTCTGACCAATCTGCTGCAACAGCAGGTATGCTCTTAGCAGAAGGGGGAAGAGGAAGTCGAATGCAGTGTCAACATATCAGCAAATCAGTTTCTTCTCACTCAGTCTTGAGTATTCAGAATCAGTTCAGTACAAACCTTACTTCTGTCCAAAGTACTTAAAAAAAAGGGAGGAAGTGTATTTTTGTATAGTTACATCCCCTCCCCCAAAGTTTTTTTGACTCTGGCAGTGCACTCAGGCATGCTAGCCAGACTTCAGTGCCAGTACCTCGACCCTAAAGTGTATGTTGAATTGTCTATACCCAATTGGAAGGGGCTAAAACTTGCATGTAAATCCCTAGTAAATGGTGCCATTGAACCTAGGATATATGCGTTAGAGGGGGTATCACCCTGGAGGTCACCTTCTAAAACAAGCCCCCCAGTTCACTACTGTAGATTGGTAGAGCAGCTGGGCACTGCTAGCCCAACTTTGCCATTGAAAGGAATGGCACAGCCCCACTTTCCCTGGACGTGAGTGTAAGTCAGGCCTCTTGCAGGCCTACGGAGCCCTAAACAAGTGCAACATAGGATATGCCAAGTACATGTCCTGCCAACGTCATGACAGTAAAACAGGCGAAACAACCATTTTTACTGTGGAAAGACGGTCGGCGAAATGATGAGTACGGGGTTACAAGGCTCAGCTGTGCTAACCTCTAACGGTGCGACCAAAGTGGGAACTCCAAGATATCAAACAACTTGTGACATTAAGCCCGACTTGTATCTCAAGTCAATTAATCTAACTTGTTGCAGTGTGCAGCTGTAGCAAAACTGCCACTAAGACCCTATGCCTTCCCGGGCACACATGGAGCCTGCGCCACGAGGCATATTTCTGCCCTCCTGGAGAGACATGTTAACTCTCAGAAAGGAGGACAATGAGGAATTGCAGGACAGAGAGGTGTCCCCTCCCTCCAGCAGGAAGCCACTTTGGTTTTAGCCCTAAAAGTGAGGATTCAAATGTGAAGCCATGTTTGAAGGGCAGAGGTATAACACCAGTGGGGAAGGCTGCTCCATTGTTGAGGTAGACAGGCAGCACGTGAGGCAAAGAGGGGAAAGCAGTTGTCAAACCGCTTTCTTCAAGAGCGTGTAGCCCTGAGGTAGCCACATTCTGGGGGTGGGCTGGTGAGGTCTGAACACATAGTGGGGTCTTGCCATCTTGGGAGAGGACAGAATGGAACAAGTGTAAAGCATTTAAACAGCACCAAAACAAATAAGGGAAAATGCAACATGACACAAAAAAAAAATAACGCAACACCAATTCATAAAAATAGACTATTTTATAAGAAGACATTAGAACAACAAAGGATCACAGGAGGGTTCTTGAGGTTTAGATTTTACGGCAGCGGAAGAAGCCTTCTGGGGCAAGTAGGTAGCCTAAAGTCTCCAAGCCATGCAGCACCAAGGACCAAGACCTGACACACAGAGTTGCACCTGAGTTCGCAGAACCCTGGAGTGCTGACGGAGAGTTGGTGGGGCCCGCAGAAGGGAAGTTATCGAAAGAGGAAGAATTGGCCTATGACCATGACAATGGGTGATTCGAAGTTCTGTGGCGACTGGAATTTGGCCAGATCGGAGAGGACTTTGTGGGACATCAACCCTGCAACAAGGAACCCCCCTCCCACCCCACCATCTTCATGGATCAAAAAATCCCTGCAGGAACACCACCGTTGACCACACTGCACCCACAGCATCCTTACAGCATCTTCAGAATCCTTCATCACTTGCATCAGGAACCCTTCATCTGCATCCATTGCAACACAGATAAAGTGCCTGGAGCAGCTGAAAGACTACTTTTTCTGGGAAGCTAAGTGTTCTTGAGAACCTTGCTGGTCCCCATGACTAGCTAGCTAACTGCCGGAGCAGGTCACCCCCAACTACTTGTACGTGACGGCATTGGCACTTACCTACATTTTCCTCGAAAACGTTTTTAAGTGTCCAATTCATTGACTTTACCTAAGCTTGTTCGGGGTTGAGTGAAATGGCTTTGATTTATCATTGCTTGTAAAATATAAATCTCAAGAACCCTCCGGTGGATCTTTTTTGTTCTAGCGTCTAAAATTCTTATAAAAATACAGTTTATTTTTATGAATTGAATTGATGTTGGATTTCTTGTGTGGTGTTGAATTTTCCTTCTACTGTTTTGGTGCTGTTGAAATGCTTTACATTTGTTCCTCTCTCTAAGCCCTGCTGCTCAGTGCCACAGCTACTGAGGGTTGAGTTGAGGGATTTACAGACAAAACCTACTGGACCTAAAAGGGTTGTTAAGTGTTTAACACTGTAGAAAAGTGCCCCTTTCTGACATGGCCACCCTCCTATTTTGCCTGGTATATGATGCAATTTTGACTGAAAATGCACTGGGTTCTTGCAATTCAGGCCACCAATGCCAGATCTCTTTCCCTAAAACTCTACAATTGTTTTTAATTGGCAATACCTTCGGCCCCTCTGTAAGACCCTGGTAAATGACACCCTCCCAGGTACCTAGGTCGTGGGTACCAAAGAGGGGAGGGACATCCCTTCATTCTTCATTCTCTCTCCCTCCCGCAATCCCCCCCAGGACTCCACACCTAGCTCATGCAGACTGCCACTGCAGGCTGCATGTCTTTGTGCAGCTAAAAGTAAAAACACGACATAGCACAAAGTCTGTGTCCCATGTTTACTAACACTGCATGCAACATATAAGTCACCCCTACAGCACACCTTCCAGCCCTGAGTCAGGGTGCATTATATTACATGTGAGGACATATCTGCAAGAGCAGATATGCCACTGCTATGTCTGTTCATTCTTAGACATAGTAAGTGATCAGGGAAGACATTTTAAGTGCATGTGCTGGACACTGGTCAATACGTGCTCCCAAGCTACATGATGGCTTCAATGAAAATAGATATGTTTGGCATCAAACAGCTCGTATTAATAATCCACCACTTATTCCAGTGATGGATTTATTCATTTATGCACCCAGAGGGCACCTTGGAGGTACCTCCTGAAAAACCTAACATCTACCTGTGCGCTGGCTGACTCACTTTAACTAGCCTGCCACTAACAGACTGGTTTCAGCACCCCCCCCCCATTCCCCTCTCCCATTCATCCCCCCCCCCACTGATCCCAATTCCCCTCATTCCCCCCTCCCATTCCCATTCTTCCCCCCCATTTCCCCTCCACTTCCCCCTCCCCCTCACCCTCCAAACGGCTCACTACACCCAGACGCCCCGGACCAAGAAGAAGAGGACCAGAGGCATCCATACATCTCAGAGCCTTGTGAGACCTGAGCCCACTTGCTGGTTCGGTCAGACTATACCTCCAGTCTACGCCTGCAGCCTCTTTCTGCAGGCCCCCTCTACCTCGAATGCCACCAGTGACAGAAACCAGACGGTCCTAGACGCCTCTTCACCTGGGAATCCCAGACCAAGGAGAACGGGACCACTGGTGTCGCTACACCCCTAAGCATGGCCAAAACTGAACTGGTCCTCCAGTCCCCACCTACAGCATCTGTGTGACCGGACATATCCCTATTGACTTCCACGGGTCACCAGACCCTGAACTGCACCACTGCACCCACCCACCCCAGTGCCGCCTGAGGTGACCTGTTGGTGTGGCCTAGGACCCTGCCTTGTACTCACATTAAGCCTGGAAGGTTGGTCCTGTAAGTTGCTGTGAAATACCCGTTTGCTGCATATGTTCTCTCTTCCATAGAGAGAAACTGCAGCTCTGGCAAATAGCACTGTCAATTTTCCAAACCTGTGATAATTTGTACTGCAAAACTTACTTACCTGATTGTTTTGATTCTGATGCCTAAATATATCTAAAGATACCTGTTGAACTCCTTATTGATTTGTGGGTCTCATTTATCGACTGTGCCTATGGTAAATTTCTAACACTCCTCTCTGAGAAACCTAAGGCTGGTTGACCACACTTAACACCTCCTCCCCCCCCCTTTTAAGAGTGCACCTGGGGATTGCTAGAGCAAGCCCCTGTCCACTAGTAAGGGAATCCCGGGACTCTTTCCACAGCACATCTCATTTTGATATACTATATACAGCTTCCTACATTACCCTGCCCCTGCTACCTACACCTGGGATACCACTAGAGATGTGGTAGCCTTGTAGACCTGCTCAGGGTACTCATCACATCAGGGGACAGGCTAGGTATGTGAGCACTGGTGACATAGTAGGAACCTGAGACTTCATTGTAGTCCGCTGATCCCAAATTCAATCCTGACCGAAGGCTACATCTTAATGGGCCTGTTTGAACCATTGTCAACAGCCATAATGCGGACACTGCTCACATTCGACTCACTCTGGTTTTGCTTATGTCTTTCTCTTGCAGCACTTAATCTGTGCTGTCTGGCTTCAGTGTCATGTCCTTGACCTCCAGGGCAAGCACTGTGGTGTTCCAAATAGCCACATACATCTACAGCATGAGAGATCGATCTGTAGCTGACAGATCACAAGCCATGATGGACAAATGCACTTGTCCAGTTTCAGGCTCCTCTTCACTTCCTGGTGGGAATGCACAGCAGCTTCTGGGGCGAATCACCCACCACCATCACCATCCTCAAGCAATCCAAAAGTCACGCATGGCCCTACATTATTAAGTCAGCAGAGTTGGAATGGACGTCATGCAAACACCATATATTACACCCTATTCCCCCAAAGCAGAAATGCTGCTAACAGTCCTCAATGCTAAGTGAACCTGAAGTAACACCCTGCAAACAATCATAAAAGTATACAGCACAACACTATTGTCAAGATGCTGGCAAACACGCAGCTGCTTCACACATTTCTGCCAGACCAATCTGCATTCATCACAGGTAGTTCTACATCCCACAACTTGCAAACAGTGTTCTCCCTCCATCAGTTGCACCCAAACCTCATCAGTGTTTTCAGATGTTGCTAAGACCTTTGATTCCTTATTGCAACACTCAAGTGAATAGGACTAGGAGGCAAATTCTTGTTGGATCAAGCTACTTTATACTTGCTCACTAACCCTGTAAACGGCATGATGTCTACACCCATCAAAATAACGCGGGACACTAGACAGGACTGCACCACTATCTCTTTCCTTTTTGCTATTTTGCCACTGTGCTAGAGCTTTTAGGCTGAATGTTTCAACAATATCACCTCAGTAAGGGACTTCTTGAATCACAGTAACTTCTCATTTCACTCTATGTAGAAAATATTTTATTTCTCAGAGAGATGGGATTAAACCTCTTGCTTGTTATCAGAGTTCTTCTGATATAAGCAACTACTCAGCCTGCACATTAACTGGGACTAAGTCGCAGATCTTCTCACCATCTCCACACACCACAGAAAGCAATCTGGATTTTCCACTGGAATGACTCCTATCAAATACCTGGAGATTTGGATTAGTCACAATATCAACTCAATTACCTGTGAAAACTGCACTAGTCGTCGTCTTAAAAACATAGGAACAGGTGAGCCTCATGATGCAGGCTGCATAACCTTGATGACGATAGTGATACTTCCCAAATTATTATGCATGTTCTTAAATATCTCTATCCCATTTCCCAGAACTTCTTCCACCTAAATGGATCACAAATGGTGAAACTGACTTGGGCTGGGAAACAATCAAGTGGGAAATCCTTATATGGTCATAGGACCAAGACAGTTCTAACTCTATTACTTGTCTTCTCATGCTGACTATTAGTACTACCCACAACTATACTTGAATCATCGAGGATGAAGCAGACATATTACATACAACCCTAGACAATGTACAGTGCCAGTCGACCACACGTACAACAAAGTACCACAGTGGAAATCTGCACTGTGGATTGTACAAAATCAGCCTAGGATAGGCACCCAGATCTCCCTTCTGTGCAAACCTGGAAGCAAGAAAAAAAATAATGAGAACTACGGGCCCTTGTAATGACAAAAAATTTTAACACTTTTCTTAACAGCAAATTCCTCCCCATACAAGCCATTATAGACAACTCGCACTCCCCCATTAGACATTGTGTCTAATGCAGTTTCACATTTACTCAGGAACCACCAAAGCCTCTAAACTGAAGACAATGACACTCTTGCGGACTACCCTGGACACTTAATGTTCCTCTTATAGAACTGTTAGAGAAAAGAGCTATTAATTACCAGAGAGACATAAATTAATGTTACTTGTTGTTGGTAATGCTCTTTCTGGCAGAAACTAACTGCAGATTCTCCACCTTTTGAATATGCGCCAGGCATGAGAATGGATCTGGAAACTTGTCAGCAGCACCTCTGCTCAGTGGTAGGTGGTGATGTGTGGCTACGCACCGATGCTGGTCCATTCCCGAAATTATGTGCGAAGCCTATGCAGGTGGCACTCCCACGCGATGTTAGTTACATCTGAGGCTGACCGTGCCCTCAGATACAGAGGCACAGCAGGAAATCGACTTGTGTATGCAGAGTCCTAAACCTGGGCTCCTATTAATGGATAGAGTCCAATACACAGAATAGAGGACCGGTGAGGAATCTGCAGTTAGATAGAGTCTCTACCAGAAAGACAGTTACTAATGGTAAGTAATTTGTTCTTCATATAGAGACTTCTACCCATAGATTGCTCACCTTTTGAATAAATGCCAAAGTAGTATCTATTTGGACAGGGGTCTGTGAACGACTCAAACCAAGAACTCCTGTAGGACCAAGCAGGCAAAATGCCCCTTTCATTAAACCGGACTATCCAGACAGTAGTGCTTCATGGAAGTATGGAGGGCACCCACATAGCTGCTTGGAAGATGTTCAGTACAGGGACTCCATGAGGCAGCAGCTTTGGCCCTGGTGGAATAAGCTCACAGCCCACATGGGGGCTGCTTTTTGACAAGAGCATAGTGGATCTTGATGCAGGGCATGATCCAGTGGGAGATGTTCTGCTTCTGGGCGGCCTTGACTTTATTTTGTTCAGAGAAACGCCACAAAGAGCTGATTGTCCAACCGGTCTCCTCTGGTACAATCAATGTAAAAGCTCAGTGCTCTTAAGATCCAAGCAAATTAGTCTCTCCTCCTCCTTAGAAGACTAAAGCGGAGTCCATAACGTCAGCAGGATGATGGTTTGAGCAATGTCGAATAACGTCAAAACTTTTGGCAAGAAGGACGCTGGCATCTGCAGACCCAGCTTTTCCAAGAAGAAAGTGGTATATGGCAGGGTGATACACAGAGCTTGAAGTTTGCTCACTCACCACTCCAATATTAAAGCAATGAGGAATACTTGTCTTGAGGGTGAGAGGCCATAAGCGGCAGAAGTGAAGTGGCTCAAAGGAAGTGCATATTAAATATGTGAAGTACAAGTTAACACCCAACTGTGACATAACAAAAGGGAGGGAGGAAACCAATGCTACAGGAATCAGGTATCTGGGGTAGTTTTGATTTAGGAGTGGTGGGGGGGGTTATGGTAGTTTTAGTATTAGGCGGTGGTGGCCTTAGGGCAGGTGGGGGGGGGCAAGAGGGGGTTGCATGCTAGAACCACACATGCCGTTCCCACACATACCTTTACTAGGCATGCTTTTACAACAAAAAATCGTGGTAAGATTAGACATCACCTGAAAAACCTGTTGACCATAGTCAGGTAGTCAGGCGTGGCTATGAATAGCAACACTGATGCCAATGGCACACCCAATAGAATCAGTGGTGTCCATGTCATTTTGTGAACTTGGGTGCATCAAAACTGTCATGTATAGATTTGGTTAGGACAGCTTAGAGATCTTATGAAACACCTGAGAGGAATTCAGCCAACTACTCCCAAAGAGCATGTCAATAGCAGCCCCGTAGGCAACTGGCTTTGACTGACCTACAGGAAAAACTGGTCAACCAAAATACCATTTTCCTAAAGGTTTTCACTCTTTTGGACTCCTTATCAGGGGGAGTAGTAGGAAAGTGTCTGGTTTAGTGCCTGCATCACCAAGTTCTCAGGATAGGGGTGCTGGGGCAAAAATGCAGGGCTGCCCAGAACAGGTCTGAAGCATCCTGTAATTTGTCAGTTTATCAGGAGGCCAGAGCAAGGTTTGGCCCAGGCCCCTTGAAGGGTATTATTGAGGGCCTTATTAAAGGGCAAAAGGGGCTCAGTAGTAGTTTGCCCTGATTGGAGGCTTCAAGCAAGACATTGTTTTTGACCTCTAAAGAGGGGAACTGGGGTCAAGAACTCCGGCCACCCTCTGCATGACCACCACAAAAGAAGCACTCTCCTCAGTGGCATGGCCAGGGGCTAAAAGGAGGCCAAAGTCAGGAGAGGTGTAGAGTCAACTGGCATCCTGTAGGCCACCATATCACTTATGTTCATGGTAGGATTGGCAAATCTCATCATCTACATCAATCATTGTCAGCATCTGTGCCAAACAAGGCATGTAATATGTGATATATTCCTAGCAGAGGCAGAATGTCAAGCGGTACAGTTTGTGATTCAATGGCAACCAAGTTAGATCTTCAGTGTAACAGTGCCGAATGAGTCAGAAAGCACAATGGGGCACAACGTCTCTAGCGCTGATGAAGTTGGCACTTCATGGACCGCATGAGTTGTGGAGCCAGAGTCATTATGGGCAGCCCAGTGGCTGGTTTGGAGGATCCAAGTGGCTGCGAAGGAGAACCAGCTGGCAGTATCCCAGATGGATGGCTTCTCACCTCCTTGGAGCCCAAAGGTGCCTAAAGGGAGTCAGTGCATGGCCTAGCTGAACTTGTAGGCCTAACTTATTAGCAATGATTGTACCAGGTCAAGTTGGGGAATAGGATCAGATGTCGACCAACTTCGGAAGCAAGATCAAGAGGCATGGTGACACCCTTGTGCTTTCCATGGCAGGAGGTACCAAGACCCATGTAGACATTTTATGTAGTTTTTGACTTGCCCAAAGATTTGGAGCGAGACAACAATCAGCCTTGGGACTGACTCCTGTGGCTCCTGGACCGGGACCAACCCTTGGACCTAAACCAGTCCCAGTGTGGAGTCTTGAGGAGTTTGGCAATGTAGTGTTTTGCCTCACAGTCCCAAATGGTCTCATGGTTCATCAACACGCAGTCACTGTAGGCCTTATGAGCCATGACTCAACCCCAGGCACCACTGACTGATCCTCATCAGGTTTGACATTTGTTTGAAACCTTCCAGACTAGGTTTATAACCTATCATTTTGGAAGGTGACATTTCCCTTACACACTGAAAAGTTGGGAGGTAAAGGATCTCAAAGAGATGAGTTAGTGCAGGATCTGTGTCCGGGGGCGCAGAACCAAAGAAACTTGCATCAGCACACAGGAGTGGCACCTATACAGATTTTGCACGAAAGGCGTCCTGCAGAGCAACAAGGCACCACTTACCGACATGCAGAGGTACTGCTATAAAATGTTTCTGGATCCAGTCAACGCGTAGGGAATATTCAAATGGTGAGGAATAAGCTGTAAAATTTCAACAACAAAAAAAGGGACATTAATCTGCAATGTCAAATAACGACAAGGTACTGGTGTACTCAAACAGGAGCCCCTTCTCCAAACAAAGATTGCTACACTTAAAATGTGTGCACATAATATAATGTACTCCTGAAAGTCTCAAGTAATGTGATTTAAGAAAGGACATATTATGGAGCAGATGCAATGGGGATCATTAACCTATCCTGGTCATGCCAGCTAACAAGTCTATTTTGTCAAGCAATCTTTAATGAAATCTCTAAAATGATAGGCCAGACTATCCAAACTTCTTCTAAGATGATGGTGCTGTTAGGTTGGCATGTGCATTGCTCCTGGCAAAGACAAGTAAGTCACTTAGCACTGGGGGAGGCATAGTCCAGCTGCAATCACTCTGGAATGGATAAGAAATATGCTTTAGTATAATGAGAAATTACGTACATACAAGATCACATTGCCATATCCATCCAAGCTGAAACATTTCACTACCTCTTTCATCACTTTTGAAGCTATAGCTATTCCCCTCAAAGAAACATTTCACACCACAACTGTGGTCAATTCAATCTTATTACCAACCTGTTGGGAACATTCTGTATCTTTTAATAAGGATCATCCTTAGGCACTATGTGCATACAAGACTGGGCAGAGAGAGGGTTCACAACAATATTGGTGACAGCAGTCACTCTTCTTGTGAAGAGCAACTTACAGTTTGGTCTTCTCTCTTTCCGTGTCTTCAGATGTGGAGAGTGAATAACTGGGCAACAGTGTGCACAATACGAAGTGGATGTTTTTAGATGTCAATAAGAGGCCACTACACAGAATTTGGATTAGGGAGGGCAGAGAGGAATCTACAGTAAGGTAGATTATCCAACAGGAATATTATCACCGAAGCCAAGTAACTTTTTCTAATGATGGATACTTCTAATGGCAGAATCTGCACCTTAAAATAGATACTAAAGCAGTATCTCCCCAAGGTAGAGGGTCTGGCGAGTGGGCTTAGAGTTAGAACTAAAACGTACAGCAGAACCAAGGGAGCAAAGTGTCCATCCTGTTGGACCCAGCTGTCAAGGAAGTAGTGCTTCGTTAACAGATACAGACTTCCATGCTGCAGTCTGCAGCTCTCAAAGACCAGCGCCTGACTCAAACACAGTGATAGCCTTGGTGGAATAGGCCTTCAGGTCTTCCATGGGTGCTTCTATGCCAGTTAACAGATCTTAAAGCAGATTACTGTCCACCGTGATACAGTCCACTTCCCCATAGCCTTCTCTTTATTTGCTCAAGAGAACCCTGCAAATAGTTGCTTTTCCGCTCAATGGTCCTTGGTACGTTCTATGTAAAAGCTTTAAGCCCTTTTGGAATGCAAGAGATTGAGCCTTTGCTCTTCTTTTGAAGGGTGAGCAAGAGTAAGGAGAGCTGAAACTGTGATGAGTTACCCAATACGAAACAGAGTCACTATTCTTGGTAAGAAGACCACCCAAGTACTCAGCACCAATTTAGCGAGAAACACGGCGTAGGGCAGTTGAACCGACGAGTCTGAAGGTCAATCCTGTGACTAACTGATGTAATTACAATGAAGATGGCTTCAAGATCAGGAGACGTAGCAAGCAGCTATGCATTTGCTCAAAAGGCATACACATGAGGACTGTTTAGACTAAATTAAGGCACACTGTGGAGTCACAAATGGTTTGGGAGGGAATAAAAGTGTCAAACATTTAACAAATCTCATCATAGAAGATGATTTTAACAAGGACATTTGGCCCAGCAAAGAGGCAGGCTAAAAGAGCTGGCATAAAACCATTCACAGTACCCACTGGAATGCCTTGCTAGGCTAAGGATAAAACAAACAAAAGAACATCCAACAGCTTTGCTTGCAAGAGGTCAGTTTTCCTAGCACCACAACAGGTTACTAACTCAGTGACCAGCATAGATAGATTTCATGGAGAGCATCTGGTGGCAAAGATGACATGTACCACCTCCAGTGGCAGATCAAAAGCTGTTAACAACTGACGTGCAATTTCCATGCATGGAGGTGTAAGTTGCACACATTCGAGTGGGGAACTCTGGCCCACTGAGAGGACAGGAGATCCTCCCGAAGTGGTAGCCTGATCAAAGGTCAGATGCTGATGCTCAGCTCTCAGTGACACACTGCTGGCTCAGAACAGAGAGAACAGGCCCAGTCATTCTTGAGCTTCATCTCTCAGGAAAGGTAGTGGCAAGAAAGCATGCAGGAGTCCTTTGATCCATTCCACTTGGAACATGTCTCCTAATATGTGTTAATGCGGAAACTCAACACAAAATTGTGGACACTGAATGGCAGACGAGAAAAGATCCAAGTCCTCTTGGACAGCAATAAGATCTTTGGTGCCAGAAGAAAGGCCTGTAGCTCCAGTAGGTTGAACTGAAGTCGGCCACCATGCTGAAGATCAGAGCAAGCCCGGACAAAGTTTAAATTATGCCAGCTTAATTCACAATTTCCGAAAATTCTCATTATGCAGGTTTCGCAAAACTCAAAATGATGACCTTAGGCCACATTACATAAGTACATCACAGTTCATGGCAAAATTATAGCACAGGAGTGAGAGAAATAGAATAACAACCAAAACCCGAGCAGCATTTGTTTGCGCCAATTGTGTTTTTTTGTTCTATATTTTTTTAATGTGAAAAGTATCCTTGAGTTAAAAAAATGTATGCATTTCAGGCTATAAGTAGCACTAAATGACAGATTTGCATTTTACATTATGAGTGTTGTTTTACCCATGAAACTGTGGCATGAGGGTGCAAAAGTCGCAGGATGCTGTGTCATGTCCCAAGACCAAACATGAGCATATTCTTGCAGCAAGGTCTGCAATGCTTAAGCCTGAAGGCACTTTGCAGAGACATTTAAAACAGTTGGTATCAAACCATGCTGGTGGGTGCCTAATATACTCCTGTGAAGTCATGTCCAGAGGTGGCGTCATGGCTAGTGTTCCACAGCACAACCTGCCGACACTGCCTTGGAAATTTTTAAGGATAAATCCCCAGCATTACTTTCCAGAGTGGTGGCTGGTCTGAAACTGATAAGTCTGCACCATCGACTCCAACTTGCCCTCACTCGGTCCTTAAAAATCACTCAATGGAAGCGTACCAACATATCTTAACATCAGTGTACACCATTAGAGTCTAGAAAGCTCCCAGCATGTATACATTTCTCCAGGCACCTCAAAAACACCACAGTTTAGAAGGATGCCAGCACTTTGCAGTTTGAGGCTAGAGTTATGGAACACTTGCCTAGAAATATCCACATCAAAGCCAGAGCCTTCAAGAAGAACAATCAACTGTGCAGTCAGTGATCTTTCCCAGGAAGCACATGGGGAGATTCAGTTCATTAGAGCAGTGGTTCCCAACCTTTTGACTTCTGTGGACCCCCCACTTTATCATTACTGGAACCCAGGGACCCCCACCAAACTGAATCATTAGTGGTATCCGGAGACTCCACAAATTAAAACGTAAAGTTTACCTGTTGGTGTAGTTTTGCAGCTTGAACGATTTTCTCGATTTACATGCTGTGCATTATTCCCTCCATCTAGTGGTTGGGTCCAGAATTGTCTCTAAAAACTCTGTCATTCCTTTGTTTTTAGGTTTGTTATATTGGCCGTTGACGTACCTCCACTTGGTGTCTCCTGTGACGTCATTGCACTTCCTCCGGAAGCTCCAACCTTTTATTGCCATCTTCAGATTTTTTTTTTTTTTTCCTCATCTTCATGGCGGAGGTGAGTGGGTCACTTGTGAATCCAGAAAATTCTTCAAACTGCAAAGCTACACCGACAGGTAAGACACTTTACATTTTGGAGGACGAATTGTTTTAGGATTCACATGCTGTACATTGACTTTGTAGCGGTTGGTCCTTCTTGGGATGCATGGGCTGAAGACGAAACTTGATTACTAAAAAGATGTTGCAAAAACTTTTGTCCCACTTAAGCATCTTTATTCATTTGTACATCTATGCAGTTACGTTTCGTGAACGTGTGTGCTGGTGACCACGTTTCAGCCATACATACGTCTTGTAACAGTGTATATGCCTGGAAGGCAACAGTTGCTAATTTCTTCCTTGCTGAGAGTGCTCCTTGTGCTGATTGCAATGATTTCCCTGCATTTTTGCGACATAATTGAATAGTTTGTGCTATCCATCTTGCAAATTAATTCTTGGTTACCAGTCTTCCTAAAAAAAACTGTTTGCAAAAGAAACAAAAAGTGGTTTTGTTTTCCTAAAGGGGTTTGTCTTTTGAATGCAGAACATGATTGCTAGTCTTGCATCTAGTGTGTGCAATGTTTTTTCCACTTGATTCTCTAGGTTTTGAAATAAACCTGGAATTTGTATACTTTGATTAATGGGAATTGTGAGATTACCTTAGGTAAGAATTGAGGATCAGTTCTTAACATGACTCTGTTCTTGTGTCTTTGAAATTATGGTTCTTGAAGGGTGAGCGCTTGCAATTCACTTACCCTGCGCAATGAAGGTATAGCCACTAAAAAGGTAGTCTTTAAAGTGAGCATTAGCAGATTTGCCCAGTGTAAAGGTTCAAAGGGACTCCATTAACTGCGTGAGGACCACATTTAAATTCCAGGCAGGGGCTCTCACTTTTTTATTTTGGTGGAGCAACATTTTACACGCCTTCTAAAAATCTTTTCACTACAGGTGCTTTGAATAAACCTCTTCCTATGTGTCCCCCTGTACAAGCCACTAGAGCTGCTAAAATTCCTTTAAAGAAGCATAGTTTAGTTTACAATCAAGAAGGTGCGTTTTATATCTCAAACCATCTTTTCTTTTGTATTCTTTCTTAGTAGACCTTGTTTACAACACCACAGGGTGTATCTCTTCCATTTCGCATTATTGCACTTCCTTGGTCATTTAAAGCTGCCAGAAAAGGCAAAGTAAGTCCTCTGGAGCCATGCTGCCAGGTACAAAGATTCTGGTTCTGGATGTAGAATCTTTCCTTTGCTCATTGACAACAGGTCTTGTTTCCTTAGTAGTTTGAGTATTCTCCATTGTGCGAACTCGATCAGCTCCAAGACCCATTGTTTGTCCTACCCACTGTGGAGCAATCCGAATTAAAAACAGTTTGCTGATCTTGCATTTTCTGAACACCTTGTGAATCAGAGGCAATGGGAGAAAAATGTATGCAAATTTCCCTAACCAATTTATCGGCAGTGCATTCCCCAGGGACTGGCTGTATGGTTGTTTGGAGGCGAAGCTTTGGCATTTTTGCGTTCCAAGGCGTTGCAAATAGATCGATTTCTGGAGTTTCCCATTCCTGAGAGATCCTTTAAGTGCCTGGTTGAGTTCCCATTCGTGAGAACATGAGGCTTGTTTGCTCAATCTGTCAATTTGGATATTGCTTTTCCCTGGTAGGTGGACTGCTAATAGGTCAATTTTCCTTTGGATTGACCATCTCCATATTTCTTGTGCTAATTTGGAAAGGGGTAGAGACTGTGTTCCCCTTGTTTGTTGATATAAAACATGGTGGCTGTATTGTTCATTTGGATCAATACGAACCTTTACCAAAGCTCTTTCTGAAAGGCTTTTAAGGCAAAGAACACTGTTCTTAGATCCAAAATGTTGACCCGTTTCCTTGCTCCTTCCACACTCCTCGTACTCGGAGGTTGCCCATGTGTCCATACCCTATTTGTGAGATGTGAGAAGGTAGCCTCTTTGTAGCATTGTTACCCCCACTTTTGGCCTGTTTGTGAGTGTGTTTTGCCTGTCTCACTGGGATCCTGCTAGCCAGGAACCCAGTGCTCATAGTTTGTGGCCTACGTGTGTGTTGTCTGTAGTGCTTACTGTGTCACTGAGGCTCTGATCATCAGAACCTCAGTGCGTATGCTCTCTGACTTTAAATTTGTCACTATAGGCTAGTGACTAAACTTACCAATTCTAATTGGCACACTGGAACACCCTTATAATTCCCTAGTATATGGTACCCAGGGTATTGTGGTTCCAGGAGATCCATATGGGCTGCAGCATTTCTTTTGCCACCCATAGGGAGCTCAGACAATTCTTACACAGGACTGCCACTGCAGCCTGAGTGAAATAACGTCCACGTTATTTCACAGCCATTTTACACTGCACTTAATTAACTTCTAAGTCACCTATATTTCTAACCTTCACTTGCTGAAGGTTAGGTGCAAAGTTACTAAGTGTGAGGTCACCCTTGCACTAGCAAAGGTGCTCCCACATAGTTCAGGGCCATTTCCCCGGACTTTGTGAGTGCAGGGATAACATTGTATGTGTGCACTACATAGGTCATTACCTATATGTAGCTTCACAGCGGTAACTCCGAATATGGCCATGTAACATGTCTAAGATCATGGAATTGTCCCCCTCCCCCATTCCAAATCTGGTATTGGAGAGCCAATTCCATGCATCCTGGGGGCTCCACTATGGACCCCCGGTACGGCCAAACCAGCTCTCTGGGGGTTTCTCTGCAGCTACAGTTGCTGCCACCCTACAGACAGGGTTATACCCTCCTGGGGTCTGGGCAGTCCAGTCCCAGGAAGGCAGAACAAAGCATTTCCTCTGAGAGCAGGGTGTTACACCCTCTCCCTTTGGAAATAGGTGTTACAGGCTGGGGAGGGGTAGCCTCTCCCAGCCTCTGGAAATCCTTTGAAGGACACAGATGGTGCCCTCCTTGCATAAGCCAGTCTACACCAGTTTAGGGAACCCCCAGCCCCTGCTCTGGCACGAACTGGACAAAGGAAAGGGGAGTGGGCACTCCCTTGTCCATCACCACCCAAGGGGTGGCGCCCAGAGCTCCTCCAGTGTGTCTCAGACCTCTGCCATCTTGGATCCAGAGGTGTGAGGGCACTCTGGAGGCCTCTGAGTGGCCAGTGCCAGCAGGTGACGTCAGAGACCCCTCCTGATAGGTGCATACCTGACTAGGTGGCCAATCCTCCTCTGAGGGCTATTTAGGGTCTCTCCAGGGGGCTTTTCCTCGGATTACCACTTGCAAGAATTCATCAGGGTTCCTCTGCACTTCTCTTCGACTTCTACCAAGGATCGACCGCTGACTGCGCGAGGACGCCTGCAAAACTACAACAAAGTAGCCAGAAGACTACCAGAGACATTGTAGCGCCTAATCCAGCCGGCTTTCTCGACTGTTTCCTGGTGGTACATGCTCTGGGGGCTGCCTGCCTTCACCCTGCACTGGAAGCCACAAAGAAATCTCCTGTGGGTCGACAATCTTCCCCCTGCTTCAGCAGGCACCAAACGTCAGCTTCACCAGTACTCTGGGTCCCCTCTCATCCTGACAAGCGTGGCCCCTGGAACACAGGTGGTGGACCCAAGTGACCCAGACTGTCCAGTGGTCCAACTGTCCGAATTTGGAAGAGGTAAGTCCTTGCCTCCTCTCTCCAGACAGTAATCCTGTGCACCACGTGATCTGCAGCTACAAGCGCTTCCAAGAAATCCTGCATGCACAATCTAGCCTAGGTCCCCAGCACTCCATCCTGTTGTGGTCCTTGCAAAATCCTTTATCACGACTTTGGTGTGTTTCTGGGGAAATAGTACTTTACTCTTACTTTCCAGGGTCTTGGAGTGGGGTCTCCTTTACACCCTTAGTGTTTTCTTACACTCCCAGCTACCCTCTACACACTACACTAGCCTAGGGGTCCATTTGTGGTTTGCATTCCACTTTTAGTATATGGTTTGTGTTGCCCCTAGCCCTATTGCATCCTATTGTAATCTACAGTGTTTGCACTATTTTCTGACTGTTTTACTTAACTGATTTGGTTAGTTGTGTATATTTTGTGTATGTTACTTACCTCCTAAGGGAGTATATCCTCTGAGATATTTTTGGCACATTTTCACTAAAATAAAGTACCTTTATTTTTAGTAACTGAGTATTGTCTTTATGATATAGTAGCTATATGATATAAGTGGCAATTGCATGAGTTTTGCATGTCTCCTAGTTCAGCCTTGGCTGCTCTGCTATAGCTACCTCTATCAGCCTAAGCTGCTAGAACACTACTACACTCTACTAATAAGGAATAACTGGACCTGGCATAGGGTGTTAGTACCATTGGTACCCACTACAAGCCAGGCCAGCCTCCTACATGAGGCATCTATTGTAATGGTCAACTTAGGAGTTGTTTGTAAAATGTTTTCCCCTGAGTAATATGTTCTCTGTTCCACCACACTATCTCTTCCCCCACTTTATGCATGACAACCACTAGATCTTTCCAACTCCCTGTTGCATGTGACCATTGATTTTGGCACCATTCCTGTAATGGTCTCATGTGAAGTCTTGCAAATGGATCACAGGAATGCCATCATTCCCAATAATTTCCCCACAGTTCTCACTGTCAGAGCTTGCCCGTTCTGGTAGTGTTGAGTTTCCAACAGTAGGGCCTTGATTCTCTTCTCACTAGGGTAGAC
Organism: Pleurodeles waltl; assembly: GCF_031143425.1. Taxonomy (NCBI): domain Eukaryota; kingdom Metazoa; phylum Chordata; class Amphibia; order Caudata; family Salamandridae; genus Pleurodeles; species Pleurodeles waltl. The sequence continues at coordinate 593,663,649 of NC_090446.1, read as the reverse complement.
TTTCCCTTGGACTGATTTGATCAATGCTCCCAAAAACATCTTCTCTTGTTCTGGTTCTGCAGATTATTGCTCCGTATTTATTGAGAATCCAAAAGTGAATAGTGTCTTCATTTCTTTCTGTATCGGTCCTCTGCATTATGCATGCAGGTTTTCTTTTCTAAGCCCATCGTCTAAATAAGAATAAACTTGAGTGCCTCATCTTCACAAATACGCTGCCACCGCTACATGGCACTTTGTGAAAACCCTTGGTGCTGATTTTATTCCAAGGGCCAGAACCTTAAATTGGTAATGTTCTTTGTTTACCAGAAATCTGAGGTATTTCTTGTGTTTTGTGTTCACTAGGATGTACAAGTAGGTGTCTTTTAAGTCTATTGTTGCATTGTAATCTCCCAACTGTAGTGGAGGTGCAACTTCCTGTAAAGTTGCCATTTTGAATTTCTGTGTTTTTATGAATTTGTTTATAAATCTCAGCTATAGAATGGGTCGCAGAGATCCACCTATTTTTTGGAATTAAAAAAATATGTAGAATAGTTTCCTTTGCTGTTTGCTTATCTTGGAACCCGCTCTATTGCGTCTTTCTCTAGTAAATCTTCCACCTCCTTGATTGGCCTGACTGTTTCATCCTTTGAAAGAGCTCTTGTCTTTGGTCTTTTCCGTGATGGTGTCCTTACCAACTCTATGCAATATCCAAATTTTAGTAAGTTTAAAATCCATTTGTCTGATGTGATCTTTCTCCGCTCCTGAAGAAAGGTCTTTATTCTTCCTCATACTGCTGTTTTGTGTAGGAAAGGGTGTTCTGTGTCTTCCTTCCTCTGAGATGATGTTTAAAGGTGCTTTTGAAAAACCTTCAAGTCACTTATTTGAGGGTATCTTCTCCTCTCTATGGAAGTCCTCTTCCACGGGTCCTATCGCGAAAAGGCTGCTTTCCCTGATTGCACTGCCAAGTTTGTTGTGGTTGTATCAACTTATTGGTTTCCTGGAATGCTTGATGTGATGTGCTGTGCTGGTTTGGAAGTTGCTTCTTGCTGCCGGTCTTCTTGCAGGTGCTGTACCCCTATGTTTGCTCGCTCCAAACTGGAGTGCTCCCATGGACCTGGCAGTCTCATTGTTCTTTTTCAGTTGAATTAGAGTGTCATCCACGTTGCTTCCAAAGAGTTGTTCACCATTGAACAGGGCATTCAGTATGTTTGCCTGCACTTCAGGCTTGAAACCAGATATCGCAGCCATGAGTGACGACGTAATGCAATAGTTGTCTTCATCAGTCTGCTGGATGCGTCTGCTTTGTCAAATGTAGACTTCAGGCATGTGTTAGAAATGTTTTTGCCCTCTTCAGTCAGGTGTGCTGCCCTTTTTCTGTATTGTTCTGGGAGATGTCTTATCAACTCCGCCATCTCATTCCAGTTTTGATATGGATAGGGGTTCAGCAGAGCATTTGAGTTTGTGATGTGCCATTGATTAACGTTGCTTCTTTCAAACTTCCTGCCCATAAGATCCATTAGTTTACTCCCCTTGTCTGGAGGTGGGCCTGATGTTGGCAAAATGTTGGCCCTCTTTCTAGCGGTAGCCACAATAATAGAATTGGCTGGCAATGAACCCCTTATGTAACTTGGATCTTTGGATGAGGACTTCTATTTTTTCTCTGTCCTCAGAGTTATTGCTCTGCACGAGGCTGGTTCTTTGAAGGCCTCCTTTCCTTGGTTCAAGATACTTGGAAGCATCAGTAGATAATGGTTTCTTGATTGAATAGGTGAGAGTCTCTAGTAAGAAACATGCCTGTGGTTTCTCCTCCTCAAGTTGTACTCCATATTTATCTGCTGCTATCTATCACCTGGTTGTACATACCTATGCCATCAGGCAGTGAAGGTTTGTGAGGGTAAATTTCAACTCCATCAGGTAAATCTGTTTCCAAGTCCTGCCTCTGGGTCAGAGTACTCTGAACCCTCGTGGCCTAGATACATACTCAAAATGTGTTCATTTTCCTCTTCCTCAGATCGTGGTTCTGGAGTTGGAGGCTTGATTTCTTCGACGCCTAAGTCTCCTTGCTCCGGTGTTGTCAAGGGTACCTTGGGTATCCAAAGTTAATTTAAGAGGTCGCCTGATTCTTTCCGTTTTTGTAAAAGAAGCACCTTTTCTGCTTCGAGCCTTCTCTTTTTGCTTTCTAGCACGGCCATCCATTGGTACTTTAAGGTTGTCAGCCGACCTCCTCTTCTTCGGCATTGATTGTTTCTTCGATGGTTCAGTCGCCAAGCTTCGCTGCTCCGGTCGTGGCCATTCCTGCTTAGCTTTCGATGCCTCTTTCTGCTGACCATCTTTCAATGTCAGCATCTTTTCTGGGTTTTTCCCATTCATGTGTTCCAGGAGATCTTTAGTACTGGTCACCACTGAAGTCGTTGCTTTCTTCGACACTGAGGCTCTCTTGAAGGCCCGCAGATTGGTTTTACGTGACTCGGCCATATCTTTAGATGAGGCTGTCTCTCTTACTTCGTGTTTCCATGAGTCTTTGACCCCCCCCCTCCCAAGACCCCCGGCCCAAATCGTGCAGTGAGTGTGATGTTTGCTGGATTTGCATGGTATGAAGCGCTAGTCTCTGCTTCTCTCTAACCCTCAGCATTTTCGGTGTGAAGGCAGAGCAGGCGTTGCAGTCCTCACTTTGATGATATACCGGAAAGAACAGGTTAATGACCAGGTGATTGTCCTTCAGGGATCCACCCTCCCGACCACCCCCCCATCTGTTGATTTTCAGAAAATTCGAAAAAATCATCTCATCTACCCTCTCAATTGTCTGTGCAGGTTTTCAGACTTTTCATTCTCGAACCTTCGATCTTTGTGATTTTCCACAAATTTTCCTTTATTTTTCTTCCCAGTGTTGGAAATCTTTCGATGTGTGTCCAGACCCACCAGCAGAATAAAAAAAGAATATGAAGATGGTGACAAAAGGTGGGAGCTTGCGGAGAAAGAGCGATGACGTCACAGGGAACACCCAACAAACTCAAAACAAAGGAAGGACAAAAAAAGTTTGAGACAATTCTGGACCCCTACCACTAGATGGCGGAATAATGCACAACATGTCAATTCAGAAAAGATTTGCACTGCAAAACACATTTTATTTAGTTAGCAAACAAATAAAATATTTATTTTCAATGGGAGGGTTGGAGCTTTTCTAAATTCAATTGAAGCCACGCATCATCCATACGATATTCTGTTTGATGCACCTGCACTACTCCCACAAACCAGTCTGAGAATAGTCATTTATTTTTTAGCCTCCAATTTGAAATTTCTTGACATTTATAGTAGGGTTCAAAATTTTCAGTTGCACATTTAGCCACTTTATTTATATACACATTAATAATCTGTTAATTAGATAATTTTATAAGCAGTTACGGACCCCCTAAGGAAGCTTTGCAGACCCCCCCAGTGGTCCCCAGATCAGATTGGGAACCACTGCACTAGAGTATGTACTATACAAGCATCTTAGGTATTGATTTAGTGTTTTGTCCAGTATTTCTTTTCATTCAGGAACCCACTATTTAAGTTGTTCCTATCCCATCATTACAAATCATCCCTCTCTGGTGTCTGATGTTCCCATGATTCTGTAGTTCCCTGTTATTTGTTGAATCCTACTCACTATGTGCATTGCAGCAGTGGACACAATAAAAAAATCACTGGAGTGCCTAGTTCAGCTCTCTCCTCACACAACCAGCAAACCTGATCCTTACTTAACAAAACTAACCTTAAACACCCACAGTTTTAACAACTTGGTCTTCTCACTCTGTGTGCCTGTCAAGCACCTGCTCTATTTATAATCAATATACAGTTATTTAACATGCAAATATTAGCACCCTCTGCCAATCTCTGCTTGGTCAGTGATAAGCTCAGGGTATTTAAGTATTAAAACCAATACCACAAAGGACCAAACAGTATGAGGCCTGTGCATATGAATTCACACAGCAAGCTGAGCCTGATCTTACCTTGTAATCCGAGAAAAACTCCTTGTACCCTCCTTTGAGGATGTAAAGTTCAGGGTAGAACAGGCTTGGATACTCGTTCCTATCTCTATCTTCCTCTCTGAGAAAACGACACCTTGACAAAATGAAAAAAAAAGTAAAACACAACAGATCCTAAGACCTATTTAACAATGCATCCTACAGATGTCCTCACAAATCACTGCCCGCCACCCCCCCATCTTCCAGAAAGATCAACCAACCACTTCTCCAGCTAACTAGCTGAAACCACCCACTGATTTGTCCCAAGATCAAATATGGCATACCTAGACTAAACCTACCCATATACATAATAACTAGGAGATCACATAACACTTGATCAGGCTAACACCACCATTGCCCCAGTCACCCCAAAACACCCCCTTGCAAGTAAGCCTGCCCCTATGTATCAAGTAACTATATTATTTTGCCTAAACAGAATAATCCTACCAGGAAATTAATCATGTACACCTCCAACAAAAGTATCCCAATTGTTAATTCCAGGCATCGACAAGGATAGGCCCTAAAAACACCATTATCTCACTAATTAACAGCTTACTACCGGGCTTCACTATTGAACCTTACCTATCAATCTTCTGAACCTTTTCTTCCACTATCCAACCAAATTAATTACATTTCTTCCACCCACATTTACCTACACTTCCAGATACCCATCCAGTTAGTTTTCCCTTTACCCAAATAGACTAATCCAGTGGTTCCCAACCTTTTGACTTCTGTTGACCCCCACTTTAGCCTTACTGGAACCCAGGGACCCCCACTGAATAATTTTTTAAATCCAGGAAACCCCCCACCGAGTCATTACTGGGAGCCGGAGACCACTGTCTAAACACTGTTGATGATTTGAAATGCAGAATACACAAAAAATACAGAAACAAGCATTCATCAAACATACACAAATGATAACACGTTATTTATTTTGCAAGAAAGTATAAATAAATAAAAAATAATAAAAAAAAAATATATAATACTTTTGTTGAAATATTTATATATATATATATATATATATATATATATATATATATATATATATACATACAGGGAGTGCAGAATTATTAGGCAAATGAGTATTTTGACCACATCATCTTCTTTATGCATGTTGTCTTACTCCAAGCTGTATAGGCTCGAAAGCCTACTACCAATTAAGCATATTAGGTGATGTGCATCTCTGTAATGAGAAGGGGTGTGGTCTAATGACATCAACACCCTATATCAAGTGTGCATAATTATTAGGCAACTTCCTTTCCTTTGGCAAAATGGGTCAAAAGAAGGACTTGACAGGCTCAGAAAAGTCAAAAATAGTGAGATATCTTGCAGAGGGATGCAGCACTCTTAAAATTGCAAAGCTTCTGAAGCGTGATCATCGAACAATCAAGCGTTTCATTCAAAATAGTCAACAGGGTCGCAAGAAGCGTGTGGAAAAACCAAGGCGCAAAATAACTGCCCATGAACTGAGAAAAGTCAAGCGTGCAGCTGCCACGATGCCACTTGCCACCAGTTTGGCCATATTTCAGAGCTGCAACATCACTGGAGTGCCCAAAAGCACAAGGTGTGCAATACTCAGAGACATGGCCAAGGTAAGAAAGGCTGAAAGAGGACCACCACTGAACAAGACACACAAGCTGAAACGTCAAGACTGGGCCAAGAAATATCTCAAGACTGATTTTTCTAAGGTTTTATGGACTGATGAAATGAGAGTGAGTCTTGATGGGCCAGATGGATGGGCCCGTGGCTGGATTGGTAAAGGGCAGAGAGCTCCAGTCCGACTCAGACGCCAGCAAGGTGGAGGTGGAGTACTGGTTTGGGCTGGTATCATCAAAGATGAGCTTGTGGGGCCTTTTCGGGTTGAGGATGGAGTCAAGCTCAACTCCCAGTCCTACTGCCAGTTCCTGGAAGACACCTTCTTCAAGCAGTGGTACAGGAAGAAGTCTGCATCCTTCAAGAAAAACATGATTTTCATGCAGGACAATGCTCCATCACACGCGTCCAAGTACTCCACAGCGTGGCTGGCAAGAAAGGGTATAAAAGAAGGAAATCTAATGACATGGCCTCCTTGTTCACCTGATCTGAACCCCATTGAGAACCTGTGGTCCATCATCAAATGTGAGATTTACAAGGAGGGAAAACAGTACACCTCTCTGAACAGTGTCTGGGAGGCTGTGGTTGCTGCTTCACGCAATGTTGATGGTGAACAGATCAAAACACTGACAGAATCCATGGATGGCAGGCTTTTGAGTGTCCTTGCAAAGAAAGGTGGCTATATTGGTCACTGATTTGTTTTTGTTTTGTTTTTGAATGTCAGAAATGTATATTTGTGAATGTTGAGATGTTATATTGGTTTCACTGGTAATAATAAATAATTGAAATGGGTATATATATTTTTTTTGTTAAGTTGCCTAATAATTATGCACAGTAATAGTCACCTGCACACACAGATATCCCCCTAACATAGCTAAAACTAAAAACAAACTAAAAACTACTTCCAAAAATATTCAGCTTTGATATTAATGAGTTTTTTGGGTTCATTGAGAACATGGTTGTTGTTCAATAATAAAATTAATCCTCAAAAATACAACTTGCCTAATAATTCTGCACTCCCTGTATATATATATATATATATATATATATATATATATATATATATATATATATATATATATATATATATATATATATATATAAAATTAATAGGAAGGTTGGAGTTTCCCTAAATTCAATTGAAGCCACACATTTATACTATATTCTGTTTCATGCACCTACATTGCTCCCACAAATCAATGTGATGAGACCAATTTAATTTTTAGTCTCCAATTTCAAACTCCTTGACATTTACAATACGCTTTGAAATTTTCAATTGTACTTTTAGCCACTTTATTTAAATATGCTTTATTAATCGGTTAGTATTTTAATTTCTAAGAAGTTGCAGATCCCCTGAGGAGGCTTCCCGGACCCCCATGGAACCCCCCTGGCCACAGGTTGGGAACCACTGGACTAATCCATATTCTTTTCAGATAAACAAAACACACCCCTACTTAATTGACCAAGCTAAACTAATCCATGCACATTTAACCTAGCAAAGCTCACAACTGAGCCAAACATATGCTCCAAGAAATAGACTTCCATTGACCCAACTAAACTAATTAGGTTTCTATTAACCAAACTACAGAAGCCATCACTCCTTTACCACAAAAGATTAATCTCACATTCTGTAATCCAAATTATCTTAACCTCGGATTCTTTGAACTCCTATGACTAAATGCACTACCTCAGACCAAGGAGGCAAACATTTGCTCCCCTTTTCCAAAAAGACCAATTTGTACTTCCTAAATTAGCTTCCTCCACACATAGAGTAACCTGTATTCCTTCACTCACAAATTTGCACTCCCTTGATCAAACAAAATAAACAAGTTACTTACTTTCATTAACTCTTTCTGGTGGATCTAGAAAATCTTCAGCAGTAACCCTGCGGCCCGGTAGGTGACACTGTGCAGCGATGAGCCGATGTCTTCCGTCTCTAGACATCATTTTCTGAGCCGCATATAAGAGCCACTCAATGTCAATTGCTTTCTAAGCTGTCTGCGCCCTAGATGCAGAGTGGCTGTGACCAGTGTGCAGATCTCTAAACTTGGGACCTTTTTTTGGTGGAAAAGAGTCAGTTATAGAATGGGAGAGGGGTTGGGGCGGTTGGTGAAGAATCTGCAGTTAGGGTATTCACCAGATAGAACATTACCAAAGGTGAAGCAACTTGTTCTTCTGAGGTATACCTTTAACCACAGACATCCCACCTTTTGAAAGGATACCAAAGCAGTACCAAGTAAACTGCCTCAAACCTGAAAGTCCAGTAAAACGGAACAGGCAAAGAGCCCCTCACGACCGGCTTGGATGTCGAGGCAGTAGAGCTTCATAAATATATACATCAACACCACGTAGCAGCCTGGCAAATATCCAGAACCATTTCTCCACATGCCAAATCAGTAGTAGTAGCCTTGGCTCTGGTGAAATAAGCCTGTAACCCTTCTGGGAGCTGGTTCTTCCCCAGTGCACAACAAATTTTGATACAAAGCATGATCCAAGGAAAGAGAGTTCTCTTCTGCCATGCCTTGCCCACTTTTCACTCCAGTGAATCCTATGAAGAGCTGATCTTGCAGCAGATGGAGTTTTATAACGATTGAAGCTAAAGCGGAGGGCTCTTTTAGGACCCCACCGATTGCTCCACCTTTTCCCTCTTGGGAGAAAAGGTTCCAAGTACACCGCACGGGCAATGTTTTGCAAGACGTGAAAAGGAGTCACCACTTTTGGAAGAAAGGAGTTCCTGGGCCTCAGGACCAATTTATTCGGAAAAAATATAACAAATAATTTACAATAGGTGACTGAGTCAACAAGAATCACTGCACATATCCACTGTCCCCTATGGTACCAACAACAAAAGTGATTCTAAAGGCTGAAGTGAGTGCAGGAGTACTAGAAAACAGTCCGCATATACTCCTTAAGAGGAAAATTCTGGTTTACCAAATTTTAAATTATTTTTTACCCAGCACTCAAATTGATGCCAAAATTATGCAATCATTTTGTGAATCACAGTCCATTTGGTGTCACAATGCTTCCAATTTCAAATATTACATCTTATATTTGAACAACTGGATTTTAAAAGATTTGAAAATAAAGAACGGATCCTTTTTGTATCTTGAACTACACTATTTTCTTCAAATATATGATGTAAGAATTTAAACTGGATGTGTTGGGACACCAAATGGACTGTGATTAAGGAAATGATTGTATAGTTTTGCGATAAGTTCCAAAGCTGAGTAAAAAGAATTGAAATATTGTCCGGAAAGAAAGTCATGTGTAGCAGATTGATAGACTTTCAGCTCTCTCTCTCAGGCCATTCTTATGTTATGGTGAGGAGAAAAACTGTCTGAAAGGTGAGAAGCTGTACTGGACTGCTGCAGAAAAGATTAAAGGGCTTGCACATGATTAATGTAAGGACTAGATTCAGATCCCACTTAGATGTAATGAAAGGAGTAGGCTGAAATGTAGGTTGCAAACTGTGGGGAAAGACCCTTTTTGCAGGATCACTCCCCCCCCTTTTTTTTTTTTACTAGATTTAGTGCTGATTTACTGAATATAAACACAGGGGGGGGGGTGATGTCCAGCAAGCAGTGTATGTGGTCTGACCCCTAAAGAATATGTGCAATTAGCTAATATGTAATAGCCATATCTAACTTACCTACAAGTCCTTGCTGTATGTTGCTCTGTGTACCCAGGACCTGCAAGTTAAATGCCACTAGTGGACTAGACACACCTCAGGCGTGCTGCCAGAGCTATGACCAAAAGAAAAAAAGATTGCCATTTGGATTTTGGCAGAGCAAGAGACTGTGGGATTGTTTAGGGACAACACCCCAGGAAATGATGTCAAAGTGAGTAACGTTGCCCTGGTAACTTTGTTACGGTCTCACTCCCACCCACAAAACTATTGCTCAACATAAAACTGGCACCCCTGGCTACCTTCCTCAGAACACTGCTGGACCTGAGCCTGCTGTTTTACCTGTGGAAAGAAACTCCAAGGGCTGGACTTGCTCCCACTTGAACCCAGGAGAGAAGAGTGGACTGAAATGGCTAGTTGGCTAGTCTCCTGTTAAGGTCCACGAACACAAAAATTGCAGAAAGCTTCCAACAAAGGAGCCAAGAGGAACAGTTCCAACTAGCTTTGCCCTGGACCTTGCAAGTGGCTTCTTGGTCCTAGTACACCAAGTGGTGACCAAAGGATCCTGGGCCTTTGGTTGGGTCTACTGTCTCCTCATCAAGATATCAAAGTGGTCATTTAGAAACTTTTTTCTGAACTATTTCCTAAAAGAACCAAAGGCTACCATGGGGCCGCCACCGTACTGTAGCTGTTGTCGCATTGATGGTTGAATTTAACATTCTTGTTTGCCCCAATGAAAGCAACTAGACTTCCAGAAAAGTTTCTAAATCCCAAAGGAAAAGATTTCACCAAGACCAACGCTGAGCAGCAGACCACCGTTATCAAGCCTTTCTTTAGCTCAACTGGCCAATTAGGAAATTCCTCCAGAAAAAAGACTAAGTTAGAAGGTAGGAGCTTTTCACAGGAACAAACCTGGCCCTTATAGCCAATCCGCTCTATATCACAGTTAGCCTTAAATTCTCAATTTGACTAGTGCGACCAGAAACATGCAGCTGGCACTTAGCACTATTTTGGTGTTAGAAAACCCAAACTCTTAAAAATCGTATGTTTGTTTTTCCTGGTCCGATTTTTGTAATTTTGGTGTCTATCTTGTTTATTAAAATGTATCCTATTTTTTAAAAAAAAAATGATATATTTTTTTTTTTTATTTGTTGCGTTTTCAACGTATTAGTGGTTTGTTACTAATAAATGCTTTACAATGGTTTCCTTTGAGTGACACCTGACTGCTCTGTCTCACAGCTACCCAGGTATAAGCTATGGTTTAAATTAATTTAATTGGATCCAACACAGAATGGTGACATTACTACTTAGTAAGGTCTCCCAACTACTCCAACTAAACGTTCACTTTCTCACTCAAATCTTTTAATAAATGCATCACAACAGGTGATTTAAATAAAGAGGGCTGATATTGCAGGCGCAAAAAGGGCAGATAAATAACCATTAACTCTGCCCAAGGCAAGTTTCTGCTGAGAAAAGGACAACACAAAGCTTCGGAGCATTTGGCCTGAAGTGAGTCAATGTGCAGAGTACCGCAAGAAGCCACAAATTTCTTCCCAACGGCAGGCATCTTCAGACTTAGGGGAGGGACACCTAGTTGGCAAAATGACATCAACAATCTTGGGATGAAGGTCGAATGCAGTCAACTGCCACTGCTCAATCTCAAGCATGGAGGTGAAGATTACCTAGGATGAGAGACCCTGCCCTTGTGAAAAAAGATACTCCTGAACCTGCAGCCTGATCGGAGGATGAATTCTTATGCCCAGGGGGTTCCAGGTGCCACACTCTTATGGCCCAATTCTGTCCCACTAGGATGACTTGGGCCTAGTTCTAGAACTTCAGAACAGCAGAGGTAACGGCAGAAAGGCGGACGCGAGTCATGAGCCCCATTCTAGGTATAAAGCATCTCTGACAGAAAGCCATTTGGGAAACCAATTTGCATATAATTGCTGATGTTCCAAGTTCTCAGCAGTAGCGAAAAAATAGAGCCTAGGTTTGCCATATTCTTGGAAGAGACCTTGTGTCACCTCTGGGTGCAACTGCCATTTTTGAGCCCCTAGGCATCGACAGATGATTTCATCCATCCTGGCATTTAGAGATCCCACCAGATGATATACCACTGGGAAAATCTCCTGTGTTCCAGCCACTTACAGAGGCACACTTCAAGGGGAAGGTCTAGAAGGAATAGTGCTACCTCACCTAGGGTCCACAAACCCTCTTGCCCTGCTTACTGCCATACCATGTGGCAGTGTTATTGTACAACACCACTTGCACTAGCCCCCCAAACCCCCTTTGATAGATGGTAGGAAGGCTTTCAACACCATGTGGATGGCTCACAATGCAGAGAGAGTGATGTGGAGTTGAGGGTCTGCTGTTGACCAAATGCCTTGGATCTCCACCTCTCCCCGGTGGCCTCCTCAACCCAGAAGTGATGCATCGGTCACCACTTTTAGCTCTGGGTGGGGTCTGACATTCTCCAAGCAGTCCAGCAGCCACTACTGCAAGTCATTTGCAATCTCCTCCAAAATCTGGACATGGTCATATATTGCCCAGTGCGACTTCACATACTACTGCAGAGTATGCATATACCACCTGGTGTGCTTGACCAACAGTATACAAGAGGCTATCAGTCCCAGCAGCCTCAGAGCCATCCTCACTGCGATCAAGGGCAGGCTGTAACATTAGAATCATAGCCCAAATGTCCTGGTCTATCCAGTTCATGAGGAAGGCACAAAACTGCATCATGTCCAGAATAGCTCCGGCAAAAGGGAGCATCTGTGAAGCAGTCATGTGTCTTTTCAGCACGTTGATAGTGAACTCCAAAGATGTGAAAAGGTTCACCAGACAGGAGGTCCATAACTCTGCGGGACAACTTTTTGGACCCACTTGTCCGATGTGATGGTTTGCCACTCTAGGAGAAAATGTTGGATCCCTCCTTTGGCATGGTGGCTGTATGCTTTCAAGAACCCACCACAGAGGTTTTGGAGCTGCTGAAGTTGGTTGGTCAGAGGAATAGGCTGAATGCTTCCCCTGTTTGTGGGCACTGTGGCCTCAGCCATGAAAAGGCTCCCAGGCTGGCTGCAGAGTTGGGTGCTGGCAGTAATGAAAAAATTAATCACAGCCATGGAGAAGGTGGAACTATTGGTGGACCTGAAAAGCAGGGACAAACAGGTCCAAGGAACACACTAATCTTTAAAGCACTTGACAGCAAAGTTTGGCTCTAGCCTTTTGACGAGAGGGCATTGCTGGGCATGTCCATCAGGACTCATGGATGCTTGTACCACCACATTTTCCAAAGTCAGGTATTATGTTAGGTGAGCAGGGTAGTGGCACCATGCTACCTGCGTGTTTACTCTGGATACAGGACAATGCTTCACCCATGTCCTTGTGAGGGCCTAATTGAAAGGTAGGGGCTCAGCCATACTGGGACAAGGCTGCAAAAGAAAGGGGGTGGTTGGGGAGACGCAGTGGGGGGGTAGAAGAGTATGTGGTGGGGGAGAGACGGGGAGGGGGAAAAATCTGAAGATGGCGACCACACAAACAAGCTTCTGGGGCAGGTGTCTGATGTCACGGGGAAGGTCCTGGAACACCACCAAATGGTACACACAGGATTTATGCTGCAAAACATTGGTTTTCACTCCATATTGCGGAACGTCTGCTGCCCTCTGTATCACTACTGCAAAGGAGGCACTTTCTTCATTAGCCAGTTCAGGCAGAGATATAAGGCCAGTATCTGGAGAAGTATTAGGTCCACTGGCATCTTGCAGATCATTATAAAAGTTGTCATAAATATAGGGCAGAGTAAATTCATCCCCTTCAGCATAACCATTGCTATCCGAGTCTATGCACAAAAAATAAAATGGATAATCTGGAGTCTTCTTTGAGGCAAGGCCAACATATCCAAGTCCGATGGGCTGACCTAAGGCTGTAGCTTTGTGGGATTGGACATGGAATTGGTTGAAGTTGAAGCAGAGTCAGCTCGGAGTAAGCGAGGACTATCGGTTAAGCTTCATCATCTGGCATCAACATCAGCATTGATGCGCCAAAGTCTGGAATGGGCTGTAGCGCCTAGACCAATGTCAGCACCAAAGCCACTGCGGGCTCATAATTGATGCAGAGGTATCAGCAGGTGCAGAGGTTGGACCAGCCAGCAGAGTTCCATTCAGGGAGCTGTAGTGTACCGAAGAGACAGCACAGATTCCTGGAAATCATAGAATTGCTGCTGCATTGCTGAGGGAACCAAAAAAGTCAGGTTGCCCTGGGACAAGAGTCGGAATCTGCTCCGAAAGAGACTTCAGGAGCACAACCTAGAGCCATGCTCACACCCTCTTGGGAGTTTGAGACTGGCAGGAAGGTGTAGACTTGCTTGGACGTCTTGTTCTTTTTTTTTTGACTTATCCAAGGATTTGAATCAGGACGAAGACCTACCAGAGTGGTAACTTCTCTGCTTGGATTTTTCCAGTACTTTGTGACATACAGCTTTGTCTCATGATCCTGAACGGCCTTCAGATTCATCCAGGCACCATCGCTACTAATTTTGGTGTTGTGTTACAACCCCATGCAGCCAAGGCAACTTTAATAAGGAAAGCCATCAAATATGTGGTTGCCACAGTTCCCTAAAAAGTTTAAACCTTGTAGCTTGAGGGGTGACTTGTATGCATACTCTTATCGCAAGATAAAATGTGTAGGAACAGTCTTGTGAAGAGCCAAGGGCCAGATCCAAGCCTAGCAGGGAGGGAAGAAAGGAACGGCTTTGGTGAGCAAGGGTGGTGTTTATATGCAGCTGCACGTCACTTCCAGAGTATAACAAAGTTGCTGCGAATCTGCACAATGCCACCTACCAGCACACACGGGTACTTCGTAAGATTTTTGGGATTCACACTGACACCTGGGGAATATTCAAAAGGTGAGGAATCTGGGGTTCCATCCATCAGAATAACCCACTTCCTACTCACCAAACGACTTCCAAGTTACCATTAACTAACCAACCTGTATTTCAACCCAAATCCCTAACCCCAACAGAGGTCACATATTTAGAATGACAACACCCCTCCCACCCCACCCCACACCCCAAACTAAGTTATATAAACCCAAGCTACTTTCATCCAGCCACACAAATCCACTCAGCCCACCTACATATACTCAAAACTCCCAAGACCAACCAGACAAACAAGCAACTGCAACCCAACTATACTACTTCACACTCCTCTTATCCATTTGGACTACTCACTTTACCTACTCACTATAATCCACGCTCCCCCACTAAACTGCAACAGTTCATGTTATTTTTACTTAGTTATAACTGCATTTTCACTTTGTCTCAACTAGATTAAATGATTTTCCTCCTACTCAGCTAGACAAAACCAAGCTCCCCTAACACAACTGAATTAAACCATGTCCTCTTGGACTAACCTTAACAGCCCACAGTGAAAAACACCAACCCATGATGCTTCACGCTACCTAGACTACCCCATAGTTCTTCACCCCACAAAACAATTACAGACGCTCTTTCAACTTCTTAGGCACACCCTAAAGCCACATTCAGACCACACATCTAGATTTATCTACATTTCCTTCAACTAATCACTAATCCTGTTAACCTATGCTACTTTAACAGTTTCACTGCAAGATTATATGCGTTGCTATGCATTTTATGATACTCATAGATTATAAGGACCGTAAAAGGATTAAATTCCAAACTAACCAATCCCTAAAACTAACCAGAAGTCCTCTACCCAGAAGGATTAAGGCACTCTTCCTCCATGCAACTACATATATTTCTTCAAATAAACATTTCACAGATAGAGTAAAAGATTAGACCAACTCATGCTCCCCAAAGTCCAACTAGGTTCCTTCATTGAACTGAAATGAACTCAAACTCCTTTCACTAAACAAAACAAACAAAAGATGCTTTGAGTCAATTAGATTAACCTAGGCTTAAACACAGCTAGACTGCCTTTGGTCCTTAGGCACAGTTAAACTAATCTATACTTTAGAATTTTATGACTTTACCCAACCATTCAAGACTCAGACCCAACTGTCATCTTGTGCCAAAAAACAGTTCTCGTACTCGATAAGTAACAGTGGCGGAAAAAAGGATTATTAACCTTTATCCCCTGCCTTTCCTACAATTAACTATACCACAACCAAAAGCTGACCATTTATCACTAAAGTTCCATCTCATAACAGGGAGGTTCCTTATCTCCAACCAGCAGGTCACCCAACTCTGTTTGACCTCACCACCACCACCCGCCATGTCCTCAGCAGTGTAGTTCAATTCTCAATCCTTCCTTTACCCACCAGACTTACAGCGAGTATCTTATCACCCTCCAGCGCTGTAGTACAGAATTTACTATGGCCAAGAATGGGGCCAGTGGCCCTCCGGCTTCAAAGAATGCTCTATTGTCTCTCTCCATTAAGTCTCACCCTGCAGCACTCTGATTAAGCACTCACATTCTGGGGCCTCTTTCAGAAGAGAATTCGCAATGAAACAACAGGATAATGCGTTTTTCTGCCACAGATGGGACGAGAGGCTCCTTCAGAAACAAGTCCACAACATCTTCTTGTCTGTGAATGTTGACTGCTCCCTAGGATGGTCAGAAAACAAGATGTTTCAAAACAATTCCCAGATATTACTATCAAGACATGTACTTAATAAGAGCCAAGGAAATAAACTCAAGAACTAACCCCTTTCTCTTCTAGGTACCTGGAAACCACCTATTAATGAGATCACTTTTGATAAAGGGACAATCAAAACAGTTTGAGGAATAAGCTTGGCTGAGTTTAGAGATCTTTTACAATATCACATTTGTGACCATGGATCAGTTCAGGGAACTGGGTGGTATCTTGTAGATGGACATATTGTATTATTACAAGCTTTAGTTGGCCCAGTGCAGCTTCTATACTAGCTCCCAACAGACACATTGATTTCCAAGTTAATGTAATACAATTTCACCTCAGACATCTGTCACACATCTCCAGTAATCATGCACCAAAGGTATCAGAGGCCCCTCGAAACACAAACGCACCAGAGGAAGGTGGAAAAAAAAAAGTCTTATGCTCGCTATGAGCATCTGGTGATTGTAAGGGTCGCTATGAATGAGTGAGATTAACTTTTGCTCTCAAATATCTGTATAGAAACGGCTAGCTTCCGATAAAGCTATTACACTTCTGTGATCCTGCACATTCATCTAATAGCAGTGAGTCTGACTGAGTGCAGGGGCTGGTGTCTTCTCCATATTTTACATATGTCTGATCCATGGCTTCTGGGTTAAAGTGGCAACCTTAAAAGACAGCGGATGAAGATGGGTTCCTGCTATTTGTGGCAACATCTGGGATGCTCTGACAATGTCCAACTCAATTAAGAAAATAAGAGATAATGGTTTCTAGGCAGTCCCCAGAAAACGCTGGGATAGGTGTAGGTTTCAAGACATTATTTACAAGTGATCTACAAAGCTTGAGTATTTAAGAAAGAACAAATCCAGGCACAAATAGACTTTAGTATGGTTATCTATGTTTACTCTACTGGAACATATTTACCTTCCTGTTCAACAACTCTGGAACAAACACCAAACCGACGTCTCAAATTGTGATTCGGATGCCATAAATCCCCCACACTGCTCTAACAGGATGCGTTAATCTTCAGCATGTGATTACACTGTTTGTAATGCGTATTACATTCTGCACACAAAGCAAACTTTGAATTATGTTGACCTTTTATTTATGATTAAATGAACAAGTAACTTTCCTTCGGTAACGCCTTATCTGGTAGAGACAGGATCTAGCAGCAGACTCCTTAACTTGGAATTCTTCCCCAGGCGCCAGACTGGATCTGGAATTTTGTTCTAGCAGTACCTCTCCGTGTTGGAAGAGGGTGTCATGAGACTACATGGTGACGTCGTCCACCGGATGAGACATCTATGGAGTCCCTATAATCCCCTCTCTGACTTCAGTTTCTTCTAAGACTATTTTGAGCGCCAAAAACGCAGAGCCACTTATAGAAACTGCCTATGAAAACAGTGTGCCAAAAAAGAGACATCTTTGTCAATTAATTACAAACTCCCAATGAAGGCATCTCAATGCCAAGAACAAGATCTTTGGGAGAAGAAGAAAAAAAACTGTTTGCAGAGCTTCCCCTGTAAGGGGAGTCCCTGTACTTAGAAATCAGTTCGCAGAGCGAGGAGGAAGGGTGGATCAGATAAGGTGTTACCAAAGGTAAATAATTTGTTCATCTGATAGACACTTCTAACCGTAGATTCCTTACCTTAGAATTAGATATCAAATAATACCATCCCGGAGGAGGGTCTGCAGACCAATTTCAGACAGGTAAGTCTGGCAGGATCAAATGGGCAACAGCCATCACAGCGGACCCGACTCTCAAGACAGTAATATTTGGTAAACATGTGCAGGTCAGGCCACGTTGCTGCCCGGCAGACATAAACGACCGGAACTCTGCATTACAGTGCAATGGTAGTGCCTCCAGCTCTGGTAGAATGAGCATGCAGGCCCTCAGGGGGTTGCTTCGTGACTAATGTGTAGCAGATTTCAATGCAGATCATGACTGATCCTACTAAAAGTCCCTGACTAGCACAAACTGGTCTAAAATATAGAGATTTCTTAGGAATTTAGGTGAGCAAGAATATGCTACACCATAAGAACAGTAGGTAGGACCACAGTCAAGTAAAGTTATAAAGGCACTGAAAAGCATGGAAATAGTGTTACCCATGGCAGAGTAAGAAAAATGATTCGGAAGACAGACAATAAGAATATAACTTCTTGCTCATATGGTGGGTTCTGAACCCATATACAGCCAGTACTTGTGTGACCAGAGTCAACAGGCAATGTCACTGAGCTATAGCTGTTTGCAGTAGAAAAGTATAAAGCCATTATATCAGCTATGGACAGAAACTGTACTGCAATGATGTCATAAATATATGTGAAGACCTAGCTGAGTAATCAGCAAGAAAGTACGAATATATAAGAGGATGGTAAATGTGGAGGATATCACACACCCAAGTAAAGGTTGCCGAAGCCTTTAAAACAATGCCAGTTGACTGAGTAGTCCACAATCAGGGTGCCGATATCAGAAGCTTAAAAGAAGGCAGCAGGTGCGGAAAAAAACTTGAATAAAAAAAAAAAAAAAACATGGCCACGACTTGGAAGATCAAAGTGAAACACATGGAAGGCCTAGAACAGGTATTCAGCATCAACACAAAATGGTAAGAGATATCAGACAGAAGAGGACCTGCCTGAAGTACGAACGAATGGTGACGTACAGAACAAAGGCAAAATGCATAGTCCACCAGGGACAAAACCCCACAAAGTGGAAGTCCGTAAATTAAATACAACGTAGTAAAAACTGAATCAACAGGAGTTGCAACCTATAGAAAAGCAACAATTGTGGATTACAGGAAGTAATGTTCCTATAGGAAATAAGAGACTTGAAAATCACTGGATGGTATAAGACAAGGACACCTATCACCTTCATCATACATAATGTATATGGGCATCTTCCGAAGGAAGTAAGGCACACAGCAGGAGGGGAACAGTCCCTCATGAAGTAAGAAAACCTAACAATAACGCAGAAGCATTGCAACTATCCCCAGAGGGCTAGAAATGATATGTCAACCTGTAGAATAGAGTGAAAGGAACCAACCAGGGAAACCGTGTCCGAAGGGAGTAACCAATCCCCATTGCGAATTAGTCCCAAGAAAGCCGGAACCATAATGTTCAGGAACAAAAACATGTAACCTTCCTTGACCGGTAATCAAATTTGGGCCACGGCAGGGAGAGCACAGAATCCTAACTACTAGATCACTAGGGAGTGTTGCATAAACTACCAGATATCCATCGTAAGATGAAAGATAGCCATTAACACAGAAGATGGCGACATGACTGTGCCTTAAGATTAAATATGTAGAAATCTTGAGGCCCTGGGTGGTGTGAGGACTCTTGAATAAGGGGTGCCTGTAGCAGCAAAGGTACAGGACCCACGACTTTGCCTCTAAGCGATAAGCAAGTATAATCTCCTTGCAGTGAAGAGTCAGTAAGACAATAAGACCGGCAACTCAAGAGAAAAGTGCCTTACAGACTAGGAATGTTGGCAAGATGTTACAAACAAGGAAGACCAGCAGGATACAAGAATGAAGGAGAAAGAACACCAGAAGGAATGTGAACCTGTGTACCACTGGTGCCGGAGAGACCAACAGCAAGGGCCCATCCTGCCTAGGAACAGCTCGCTAAAGAAGTGCAAGGACACCTGGATGCTGAATGATGTCACCACTTGTCCACTTCTTTGCATGGGAAAGAAGTATCTCTGGAGAAGTAGAACTCCTCTAGAAAAACCAGAAGTATTGCTACAAAGAGTAAAGCAAGAAGAACCTAGAGTTGCACTGTAAATAGGCTCTTGGGCAAAGTGGTGAGCAGTCTTCAGAGAAAACCCCTGTTCCATCAGGTGTTAAACCCACCTAAGGGACACAGAAAATAGCTCCCAGATAGTGGGAGCGAAAATCTGTCGTCCTCATGCCTTAATAAAGAATAGTAATACCTGCACAAAGCAGGAAGACCGCACTGGGTGCCACCAGAATGTGGAATGGTGCAGATGAAGCACAACACATCAGGAAGTATAGGACTCCACTCTGGTATGTGCCATTTACATAAAGAATCAAAGATAAGCACCCCCTTACCACCCAAGAAAGTGGGGAGCTAATAATACAGGAATAGACATATTAAAGATCTTTCAACCCGACTGTCCCTAAAGCGTTGCAATGCAGAATCAGCACTTGTGCCAAACAGGCTTGTGCCACCGAAAGGCATGTACTCCAAGGTGGTTTGGACAATGTCTGAAAAGCCAGAGTGGAGTAGCCAAGCAGAACAGTGCAGCGCTACTGAATAAGCATGACTCGACCTACTGAGTCTGTGATATCCTTATCACATTATTTTGCAAGCTTAGATGCCTCTCGCCCATCCTGGAGTGTCTGGGTGAGTTTGAGCTGGGTCTTCTCCGGAAGTGAAGGCAGCAGGCACACCACTGAGTCAAACACATGGGAAAAGCACCCAGAATGCAAGCAGTGTTTACTGACTGCAAGGCTGAGCTGGCCAAGGAGAAAATGTTTCTTCCACAAGTTTCCAGCCATCTGGACTCCCTGTCTGGAAGAACATTAGGGAGAATGCTGAAAGTCATAAGAGTCTGTAGCGGCCTGCACCACAAAACTTCTAGGAGCTGGTTGCTGGAAAAGGCAAGCCGGGTCCCTGGGGGCGGGCTAGTGGCTATGGACTAAGGACTGGACAACAGGGGCCTCACTAGGGGTCCAAGCCCATGCCCCTGATAACAGGTTATACAGTGCTTCACTAGAGGGGAGCACAGGTTCTACTCTTGTTTGGCCCTTGTGAAGCACTTTTATCAAAGGGTCACTAGTCAACTCCACAGAGGGGGGCTGCAAGTCTAGGACCGCAGCAGCCCTCTTCAGCGATTCAGTGAAGGAGGAGCTCACCTCTGCAGCAATGCTGGGAGGGGACAGAAGGTCCGAAGCCAGCCAGGACTCAATGGCACTAGCCTCACCCAGCTCTGACAGACAACTACCCTCTAGAGAAGTCTGGACAGTCTCGTCCATGGGGTCCCTAAGCCCCAGCTCCTCTCCTTCACCTCCAAAATCCTGTTCCTCCATAAGAAAAACAGCAAGGGATTCTTTAGAAGGAGGAGGGAAGGTATCCATTCTTGATGGCCCACTGGTGCGGCACTAAACACCATACAGCATCAAAGAGGGTGATGGGCTCAGCGTTGATTGGCACGGTTGTTGTCAGTGTCTGCTGATATAAATCTAGTGCTGCAGGTGGGAGCCCCAAGGGGCTGTGCACCAGCATAGATCCAATTTCAGATCCAGCGGGCCTAACTAACAATGAGGGCGAACCCTCAGGCATGGATTCAGATACACCTCCTACCTTCTTGGGGCTCAAAAGTGCACCAGAGGGAGGTCTGGCCCAAAGATGGCATGGAAGGAATTATAGTAATCCTGCATCTGGGCCAGAGTCACCCCGGCTTCAGGGAAAGCAGGGAGGCATAGGGTAGACTCTTACACCGATTCCTCAGCCGAAGGCTGGGAGAGGGCGTCAGAAATGCAGGACAATGACGGGAGTGCTGTAACTTCAACCGCTTGTGTTTCGATATTATATCCTTAGATGTCAAGGGCAACAGACACTCACGGGAATGTCTACTGGGTCAGTCTTGCAATCAACTCCTGGGACCTTGAACAAGACAGACGATGATGCGGGGCCTCCACCAGACGCACCGGCAGAATCTTCATGTGCCATTCCAGAAACACCTTTGGACAAAGACAATGGCGGGAGCCGTAATCTTCAGAGTCATGGTGTTCCCCAAGGCACCAAATACAAACAGTATGAGGGTCTGTGGCATATATCTGCCTGCCACAGGACCCACAAGGTTTGAAAAGAGAAAAAAGGGGCACACTGTTCCTTCGATAAAAAAATGTCGAGATAGGCCAAAGGAACCACTCCGGATCTGCGTTGGAAGCACGGAAAAGAAGGAACTGATGTCAGCGCATAGGAGATGGGATTATATGGACTCAGTTGACATCACATCCAGTGGACAACGTTGCTACGGAGTCACACAACGCCCTCTTCCGATGCGCAGAGGTACTGCTGGAATTTTTTTTTTGCCTCCAGTCTGGCGCTTGAGGCATAATTCTAAAGTAAGGAATGTGGCTAGATGTCTCTATCAGATACAAAACAAATCCTTTAGTTGCTTCCCTGTGAGTAATTGATTACTTTAAAAAACGTTTCCTGAATCTGATCATCAAAATGAGTACAATTTACCATTGTGGTAGCCATTAGTCCTTTCTCAGGTCTTTTTGAAGGTCCAAACTGCAGACAAAATTTAGAGCACTTCTGTGATGCATCGGTCTTTCTTTAAGAAAAAGAAACAGAGGCCCTGCACACTCATGCCTGTGCTTAATCTCACACTGCCCACATAAAGGGTCACAGGCTCACCCTCCATCCATTGCAGAATGAATGGAAAGCCAGATAACAGGTAGGCCTGCTGGTGGTTAGTAGGGAGGTCAAACACATTCAGTATAAAAGCCCAGGTCCCTATCCACTGTATTCACAGAAACATTAAAGAAAATATGACTATTGTGAGGCAGGTGGATTACTGATCATAGGTAGGTCCTGGAAAATAGCTTCTTGAATAAGGTCTTCCCAAATAACCAATCTCATCAAGACTTGTGAGCAAGAGGAATAAAGTTTGAGAAAAGCATGTGGAACAGCAAATGTAGCGACCCAGAAGTAAGACATCGCTGAGTAACACTTAAGGCTGGGGGGAATTGTTGCAATGTGTACCCCTAGCAAAGCCAGATGGTGGTTAAAGTGGGTTCACGAAAGCTGAAGCGGGTACACTGAATACCATATGTGGTAGCAGTTAAGAGCAATATATGTGAAAAACAGGATATAAGGTCATATTCCCTTTGCTGCCATTCACAGGTAGTGTAAAGGTTCATACTGTAGCACAAAATCATAACAGTACAGGAATCATGTATTATACAACAACAAACACACAAAACACTGTTATAAATGTTTGACTAGAGATTTTATTGCTGTCATTCAAAATAAGTCAGTATATTGAAAAAAGAATTTTAAAAAGGCATTTTATCATATTCAGTAGGCCATGTATGCTTTACAACCAAGCTAGCCTAGTGAAGAACACTTATAGATGACAAACAGCCCATCTGTAGAGCAAATGTCAGCTAGTTTGGGTAAAATAAAAGGCCCTTGGAACATCCTAATTGTGGATGGTATGTTCAGCCTAATATACAAGAGATGGAAAGAACTAGGCCACTGATCGGAAGGATATGACAATTTCTTTTAGAAAGGAAGTGTGCATAGACACCTTATACTTCAATGAACCGTTAAAAAGGTCTGAGGAAGGCGAGGCCTTAAGTTTGAGGAATTTAAGGGGAGGACAGTAAAAGACAGCAGCTTTCATGGCACTATTTGAAGGACATCTAAGACCAAAGCTTCAAATACTTTATGCACTAAATGAGGCATAATAGCACTCAGAACCCAAACTAATCTGGGCTTGTGAACATGGATGAAAGGAGGAACAATACTAGCAGCTTCTCAAAATGGACCCAACTCTTCGGTAAAAAAATACATTCATTGAGCTTCTAAACTCCTCTTGGTACCCTACTATTAGTATGGCTCAAAGTAAAGTGCTTGATAGTAAAAGCTGCTTGACTCACAGGTCACAAGTTCTGATCCTGGCAAAACTAACTCAGTATTTCATCCATCGGAGATCAACAAATTGAATACCTTTGAAGTGGGCAATAACATCTGATACTTATAGTGCATAGAAACAGCAAGAAACTGTAATAAATGATTACACCTGATAAGTAGTTCCTTTGGGCCATAGGCCTCAACATGGACATCCAACTTAGCCAAATTGTAAACAAAGGAATGGCATGAGAGGAAAGAAGTGGAGAGAAAAAGAGGAGAGAGAGGAGGAGAGCGAAGGAAAGCGAGAGAGAGAGGAGGTGAGAGAGAGAGAGGAGGTGAGAGAGAGAGGAAGAGAGAGAGAGAGAGGAGGAGGAGGAGGAGGAGGAGAGATATATCAACCTGTCTACGTTACTGTGAGAAAAGCCGGGGTTAGTGCACACTGACTCTTAAGGCCCCAAGCGGCCAGTCCGTCCAGCAAGTGAGTGAAGGGAATGTGCATTAGCAACCATCATGTAGTACTAGGAACTCCCAATCTCAGATCAAGGCATGAAAGAGCCCACACTAGGAGATATTAAACATAGCTGTGGAGCAGCATGGCTATCAACAGATGAGAGGAGCAGCAGTACAGCTAATAGAAACCAGGAGACCCGAGTGAAGCTGGGTGACGTGCAAAAAAGTGGCGTCCGTAACCTTTGAATTTCTTTTCTGGAAACAATGGTGAGCAGATTAACTCATTTAGTAGAAGTCACACAGTGATGCACACTGCATATGAAGATCCAGCACACATTAGGTTTTCACTGGCCCCTCTTTGCTTACTATGTCTGAGAATCGACAAAGACATCGCAGGGGCATATTTGCTCATGCAGATTTGCCCTCACATGTAATATAATGTACCCTGTGTTAGGGCTGTAAGGCCTGCTTGAGAGCTGACTTGCATTTATTGCATGCAGTGGTTAGGGGACATGGCACAAAGGCTTTGTGCTATGTCGTGTTTTCAATTTAGTTCTGCACCAAGACATGCAGCCTGAGAAAGCAGCACTGTGTGCACTTAGTGATAGGGTGCTGAGGGTGACAATTTGTGCTGTAGCCCTCAGCAGCCTTCCTTCAGTACACCATGGCCTAGGTACCAGGGATACCATTTACTAGGGACTTATAGTGGCATCCAAAGGTTTTGCAAAACAACTGTGCAGTTTTGGGGAAAAAAAAAAAGACCTTGGCACTGGGGAACCTGCTTAGCAGGGACCCAGTGCACTAACAGTCAAAGTCACACCAGAAACAGGGCAAAATGTCTGTGAGTGTGTGTGTGTGTTGTGAGGGGGGTGGGGCGGGTGAGGGAGGATGAATGACTGTGTCAAAAGGGGCACTTTCCTACATGGCCTGAGATGGTCACCATGAAAATGTATGAAATCAGACAGCCAGGAGTCCACAAGGTCACCTTTCAGACATAGATGATCCAGGAATCTACGTGGATAGATAAATGGTTAGCAGAGAGAGGTCTTAATGTAATGAGGAGTAAAGCACACTAGGCGTGGCTAGAAGCAAAGCAGACCCCAAGTAAAATGAAGAGTTGGTGGGATGTACAAGTGGCCTGATGGCAATTAGAAAGATTAGGATATAAGTTCCATGGAAAGAAGATCAAACATGCCCAGAGAAAGGATATGGGCACAATGGGAATGACTGAAGCAGGATGACTGAGGAAGGAGTGCAAGGAACAGAGATGGGCCAGGAACGTCCTATATATTGTTAATGGTATGCATTACCCCCATTAATGTGCCATCTGAAAGTAAACACCCTTCTCCCAGTAAAATTCCAGTTAAGATGACTTTCCAATTCTTCTCCTCACCTGAATGTGTCCTCCGCTATACTCGTAAGGATAGCGACAGTCTATTATGAAACATCTCTCCACAAGGCTATGGAATTCCCCACGGAGGAGGGCAGCAGTCTGAAAGAAGAGAAGAAAATTTCACATCTGTAAATACAGCACTTCCTGCCACAAAGTCATTCTCACAGTACTAGGTTAGGTTATCCGACTGTGGTACTTTATAAGATCATCAGAAGATTGTACTGGGACAATTACAACTAGACATGCACAGAGTCCGGATCCCACTAGACCCTCTCTCTATGAGAAAAGCCCTAGACTATCCTCTGGGGTGTAAGTTTCAACACAGAAGGGGACAGTGAATTATCAGCCAGGGTGCAGCAACCCTTCAGAGAAAGCTCAGAAAGCAGACCTAAACAAGCGACACAGCAAAAGCATCAAGTGTCATGAAGACTGGTGTTTAGGAAGCTGGCATACACCAAACAGGTAAAAATCCAGTGATTTTCTAGGTGGGATGTTCTCTTCAACATCACAACAAGAAATAGCAGAAAACTCCAAAAGCTTAAACTCTCCTATGTGCATTTTTTAACTGCATTTCCCAGCTACAAGGCTAGGTCCACCATACATGCACAACAGGTTGCCTTGGAGAAATCACCTGGACGCTCAATGAGTTGGAAAAAAAAAAAAAAAAAAAAAAAAAACGGGAGTTCTTTGTTCAGTGCTCACTCATCACATGAAGATGGGTGGTGTGAGGGCTATTAAGTAAATTTTAACTGAGGTGGATACAACTGGGTGTATGTCTAGGCAGCAATCTGTGTCAAGTGGGAGGCACCTCTTAATTTCACTTATTACAGTCATAAGCTGGGACCCTAGTAAGGAACAATGTCACAGTATCTTGTGGTCCCAGCTGTGTTCCGGGTGTCGCAGTGGTGTTGCGTGGCATCAAGCAGTAGAGATACCAGTGAGCACACAAATGTCACCTTGCATGAACCACTTCAATTCCAAGCATTTCCAAATAACCCTCCAATATTTTGATGCCTGCTGAGAAGGTAACTTGAGAGCAATAAACAATCAGAAGGGGTAACAGACTGTCCAACAGAACTGAAACTATCAAAGGTTCCTATTTTTTCCTTCTTTAGGATACTAATCCCTTAGAGTAACTTTGAAGTATTACCCAGCAATCATTAGCTGTGTTAGATGGAGGGGCCATTGGATCAGCACAAATGTAGGGCTTCCCGAATATGTGCAAAACACTGACCCTTCAAAAAAGGCTTCAACCTTGCCATCTGAATCAAGGCAATATTGTTTTTTAAAGTATGGTAAGAAAAACAGCTAACCTTGAAGATCCCCTGATATAGCAACATTTAAAAACTGAACACTCAAAAACCATCGGGCACTGCTCACCGTTTCTGCTGTAACATATCGCAGGTCCTGATGTCGTCCTGTTACTATTGGCAGTGCATAAACCTGCAAGACAGAGACAGAAAACAACTGCATTTCTATATTGGCAGTTAAAAGAGTCAGCATCTGCCCACTACCCACCAATACCATGGTGGAAGTAAAGCCAACACTTTCAGGAAATAAACTTACCTTTGAGAAATCACCAATGAGCTGCCTGTGGCTGCAGTCTGCATCCAGAGTTTGATCCACGTCACAGAGTGAGAGCGTCTTTCTCAGAACGGTTCCCTGAAACAATGAGCTATTGGTGGGCTTCTGGTCATTCTAGATCAATCAGGCTACTGTCCCAATCATATCCCTCACTCTTCACTTTCATTTATCTTCAACAATAGATTTGTACCTTAATGCTAAGTACAGACGTGCATATGTTGTATTAGCCCCACTATCCGACAGCAGTATACCAAATTGTTTGATACCCTTTTAAAAGTAAGTATCCTCCTGGTGGGTTTCAACTGAAAGACCCATCTTCTCAAACTACACTAGAGTATCTACCAGAACCAATGAAAGCTTGCTGATAAGAATCTTCATAGTGGGTTTTGGACAGTTATATGAAAAGAGCTCAACCTTCATACACACTTTTAGCTCACAGGAAGGGGGTGCATGTGAATCTATACAAACATGAAGTTAATAAATAAAACGTTGTTACAGTTAGGTACTACTTTTCTTTTGAAGCAAAAGTCAACTATAGATGTGCATGCTTTGCAGAGAGCAGGAAGTAGCACTTCCTCTGGAATTCCTCTAGAATCACTTCAACCAACACACATTCTTAAAAATCATTTTCCTAAGTGTGCTTCTTGTTCTATGTTGTAGTCAAGGTAATAACGTCTAAAACATGCTTCTCCAACAAGTGAGCTATTGGTAGCTCTCTTGTGGCCAGACCAGTGAACTATATTAGAAGCTTTTGTTTGGTATATATATATCTCTCAAAATTGATAAGCATATATTTGAAACGAAAATGTGTGTATTTTCAGAACTCATAAGTTGAGGTTTGGGAGAAATGGTTTGAATTTCCAAAATTTATATAAAGCTGATATTTAATCAACCATGCATGATTCACTGAGCTGATCACCACTGGTAATCTTGAATATGGTGGCAACTAATGTAATCATGTCTAACATGATTACTATTACATCTCAAATAATATTAGTAGCTTGGGGGGGGGGGGGGGGGGTTCATTGAACCTAAGTAACTGGTTACAGATTGGAGACCACTGGGCTAGAACTTATTGAGCAGTTGCCTACTTGTCATTGGCAGAACTATGTTACCACTGACAGTCACAGCAGCCTCCTTACCACCTGTGAAGTGAGCTTCGGTAATTCCATTTAGATGTTGATCTGCTAACTAGGGAACATGACTTATACGACTTTAAAAGCCCCTTTGTAAAATAATGAAGAGCCACAATGGTTGGTGCTCAATATCTTCTCTTTTCTAAAGAAAACCGTTGTGCTAATGCAAACCAAAGCAGTCTAGTTTTGGACAACCCTTCAGCCCTTAGTGTTGCATATTTTGGGTGTGTCTAACGCATAACAAATGACAAAGTCAAGATTTGTCAAGGTTGCAGAAAAATCTGGTGTGCTCATATCCCTCTTCCACTCTTGGAATGTATCATTCAGCCACAGGTTGGTTTGCTGCTGGTGGCCGTTTGGACACTGATAACACAGTATGGTTTGATTCCCCAGGAAATCAGTGGCAGACTCCGCTGGCTGCAGAGAGTGCAGTAGAGTGAGTTTTTGGCTTCATGTGGAGGCGAGGCGGCACTCAGCATGGCGTGCTATTTGACACTTAGTTGTGTGAGGTTGTGCCCAGCGTTTTACATTGACTACCGATTCAGACGGAAAAGTCAAGAGTTACTCAGCGGAATCTACCAGGAACCAGCAGGATACAGTTATAGGAGGAGTGTGTTCTAAATATCTAGCATGCTGCAGCTCCCAAACTGAGAATAGCTGGAGAAGAGCCTATGTTAGTTTTGAACGCTGGTTGTTTGTACACCAACAGAAATCCAAGCAAGTTGGTGCTCATGAGAGTGAATGGCACAAATGCCACAATTTTAGTCTAACTGGTGTTGTGTGTCACCTAGGACGAACAAGAAAGAGAATGGTACATCTTCCAGAAAGACAATACTGTAAAATGACACCACTGGCAGAATTTAAGTCTGATTGGTATTCTGTGTAAATTAGAACCTAGCAACAAGCTGTAATTGTACATTTCCCAGAAACGGAAGACTGTTGGGACTCAAGATAAATAGTTCAACAGCACAGATTCATTGCGAGCACAGCAGGAACAAGGCCTAACTGAACAATTTGTCCAACTTGAGGTAGCAGGGGGACAAACAAAACAATCACTGCATCTACAACCAGTCTGATTTGGTACTCAAAAATAACACCCTAAAATACTGCTTTCTGTATTATTGCCAAGAACCATCCTTTGGTATTGGCTGCAAAGGTAAACGCCTGGTTAGATTATTGTAACTTCCTGGGATAGTCTGCTGAGATCCCAGAACCCTGATGTTTGTGTAATTTTAGAACATATGTCGCCAGCCCACAGATATCTACACTGACAGTGTCAAACTGGATAAAATTGCATATACTATCTCTGGTCAAAATTGCCTCTATTAGAAAAATATCATTCTCTCTATGTCCAGACATCTTTTTCCTCTCCAGGTACTACACAGCTTTGACAAATCTTTCAGTTTTAGCTTAGGTCTGCGGGCAGCCTCTCGGAGTGCTTGGGCCCAGTTTATGGAACACTGCCTCTTGGCCTAAAAGCCCTTCCTCACTCTAAGACTTCAGACAGAAACAGAAGTCTTGTCTGTTTAGTTAGGCAGTAGGCAAGAACAGAACTAAGAGATCCACTGGGGTCGAGGGAACTAAATTAATTTGGTCAAACAATGTTTACCCTGGATTGAACAGCTTTTGTTAAAATCTTTCACATCCCTGCACCCCACATCTGGCCCTTCTCACCACATGTACTACAGTCCATTCTCACCCTCCTACGGCCCAAGACTAAACCTTCCTCCTCAGTCTGGGCGGGACTGGAGGTGCTGCGGCTCCGCTTCACTTTAACTGGAGTCTCATTATCCAGAGACCTCTTCCGGACAGGCCGATCCAGCTTTTCAGGCATTGAAGGAGAGCGATACAGTCGGCTTCGGTTCACAGACACCTGACCAAGGAGGAAATCGTGGAGACAAATGCATGTAAAATTACACTCGAGTACAAAAAGATCAGGCCCTAGAACCCCATTTTAAATGGGCAAGCTGCATCTGAAGTCAACAAACAAAGCCACCCTACAACAGTTTTCATCTACCCATTACCATAGGAGAGCTTCCAGAAAGCCATCTCAAACCCATGGCAAAGAAACAAGCTACTACTATCATAGCCCCTCCACATGCATATCCTTGCACACCAAAAAGCTTCTGGAATGCTTATAAAAAGAAAAAGCTAAAATTAACTTTTAACAGTTAGCATTTGTCTTAGTGGGTAGCTCCTGAAACAACCAAGAAATCGAGCAAAGCTCACAGGCAAATAGTTTATTAGCAAGTTATTGCAATGCCTTCTTGTAAGGAAATGGCTCCCTGTTGCAGTTACCCCCCCCCACACTTTTTTGCCTGATACTGATGCTGACTTGACTGAAGTGTGCTGGGACCCTGCTAACCAGGCCCCAGCACCGGTGTTCTTTCACCTAAAATGTACCATTGTTTCCACAACTGGCACACAGATAAGTCCCTTGTAAAAGGTACCAGTGGTACCAAGGGCCCTGTTACCAGGGAAGGTCCCTAAGGGCTGCAGCATATGTTGTGCCACCCTAAGGGACCCCTCACCTAACACATGCACACTGCCATTGTAGATTGTGCGTGTTGGTGGGGAGAAAAAGACAAAGTGGACATGCATCCCCCTCAGGATGCCATGCCCACAAAATACTGCCTGTGGCATAGGTAAGTCACCCCTCTATCAGGCCTTACAGCCCTAAGGCAGGGTGCACTATACCACAGGTGAGGGCATAGCTGCATGAGCAATATGCCCCTAAAGTGTCTAAGTCTATTATTACACATTGTAAGTACAGTTGTGGCCATATTAAGTATATGGTCTGGGAGTTTGTCAAAAACGAACTCCACAGCTCCATAATGGCTACACTGAATACTGGGAAGTTTGGTATCAAACTTCTCAGAATAAGAAACCCACACTGATGCCAGTGTTATATTTATTAAAAATGCACACAGAGGGCATCTTAGAGATGCCCCCTGTATTTTACCCAATTGTTCAGTGCAGGACTGACTGGTCTGTGCCAGCCTGCTGCTGAGAGACGAGTTTCTGACCCCATGTGGTGAGGGCCTTTGTGCTCTCTGAGGACAGAAACAAAAGCCTGCTGTGGGTGGAGGTGCTTCACACCTCCCCCCTGCAGGAACTGTAACACCTAGCCATGAGCCTCAAAGGCTCAGGCTTCGTGTTACAATGCCCCAGGGCACTCCAGGAAGTAGCGATGCCCGCCCCCTGGACACAGCCCCCACTTTTGGCAGCAAGTCCAGGGGAGATAATGAGAAAATCAAGGAGGAGTCACCCACCAGTCAGGACAGCCCCTAAGGTGTCCTGAGCTGAGGTGACCCCTGGCTTTAGAAATCCTCCATCTTGATTTTGGAGGATTCCCCCAATAGGAATAGGGATGTGCCCCCCTCCCCTCAGGGAGGAGGCACAAAGAGGGTGTAGCCACCCTCAAGGACAGTAGCCATTGGCTACAGCCCTCCCAGACCTAAACACACCCCTAAATTCAGTATTTAGGGGCTCCCCAGAACCTAGGAAACTAGATTCCTGCAACCTGAAGACAAAGAAGGACTGCTGACCTGAAGCCCCGCAGAGAAGACGGAGACACCAACTGCTTTGGCTCCAGCCCTACCGGCCTGTCTCCCCAATTCAAGAAAAACTGCAACAGCGACGCGTCCCCCAGGGTCCAGCATCCTCTGAAGCCTCAGAGGACTACCCTGCATCTAAAAGGACCAAGAAACTCCCAAGGACCGCGACCCTGTTCCACAAAGACTACAACTTTGCAACAAAGAAGCAACTTTTAAAGACCACACGTTTCCCGCAGGAAGCGTGAGACTTTCCACTCTGCACCCGACGCCCCCGGCTCGACGTGGGGAAAACTAACTCTACAGGGAGGACTCCCCGGCGACTGCGAGCCCGTGAGTAGCCAGATTTGACCCCCCTGAGCCCCCACAGCCATGCCTGCAGAGGGAATCCAGAGGCTCCACCTGACCGCGACTGCCTGCTTCAAAGAACCCAGCGCCTGGGAAACACACTGCAACCGCAGCCCCTAGGACCTGAAGGATCCGAACTCCAGTGCAGGAGCGACCCCCAGGCGGCCCTCTTCCTAGCCCAGGTGGTGGCTACCCCGAGGAGCCCCCCCCCCCCCCTTGCCTGCATCGCTGAAGAGACCCCCTGGTCTCCCATTGAATCCTATTGCAAACCCGATGCCTGTTTGCACTCTGCACCCGGCCGCACCCGTGCCGCTGAGCGGCCGCCCCCGTGCCGCTGAGGGTGTACTTTCTGTGTCTATTTGTGTCCCCCCAGTGCCCTACAAAACCCCCCTGGTCTGCCCTCCGAAGTTGCGGGTACTTACCTGCTGGCAGACTGGAACCGGGGCACCACTATTTCCGTTGAAGCCTATGTGTTTTGGGAACCACTTTGACCTCTGCACCTGACCGGGCCGGAGCTGGTGGTTTGGTAACTTTGGGGTTGCCTTGAACCCCCAACAGTGGGCTACCTTGGACACAACTTTGAACCTTGTAAGTGTTTTACTTACCTGTGAAACTAACAAATACTTACCTCCCCCAGGAACTGTTGATTTTTGCACTGTGTCCAATTTTAAAATAGCTTATCGCCATTTTTGCCCAAACTGTACATGCTATTGTGATGAGTCAACGTTCCCAAGATACCTGAGTGAAATACCTTTCATTTAAAGTATGTTTGTAAATCTTGAACCTGTGGTTCTTAAAATAAACTAAGAAAATATATTTTTCAATATAAAAACCTATTGGCCTGGAATTGTCTTTGAGTGTGTGTTCCTCATTTATTGCCTGTGTGTGTACAACAAATGCTTAACACTACCCTCTGATAAGCCTACTGCTCGACCACACTACCACAAAATAGAGCATTAGAATTCTCTTTTTGCCACTATCGTACCTCTAAGGGGAACCCTTGGACTCTGTGCATGCTATTTCTTACTTTGAAATAGTACATACAGAGGCAACGTCCTACACTTCTGCTCTGTGACCGGGAGGAGGGAAAGACTGGAAGAGGGGGAGAGGAATAGAGCATAAGAGAGAAAATCAGTGAAGAGGGGGAGATTCAACATGGATGAGAAGAGGGTGGAAATAAGAACAAAAAGAGTCTAAGATACCGGTATCTGAAGCTGCAGCTAGCTAAAGTGAGAGTATGTGCTGATTTAATGCACTGCAATTATTCAGACCCCTCTCTTTTAGCACTATTACTTCTTGAGTGCTTATCAAACCATGGTTTAGAATAACAGCACATGAGACAAGCAGCTATTGCATTCAATGTGTTTTATCACATGCTGGGGTTCCAAAATTGTTGCCTACCATTCAAGTCCTTGTGAGGACACTCTTGCCCACTTTCCAATGGCAAGTTTAAATTGATCTTTCATGGTTAGCTAATCAATGTTATGAATCACATCTCAAAAATGTGCATTGTCATTCTTTCCACTTATAGTTCCATGAGGAATCGTGTACCTTAATACACGAGTTCCCTGTGCACCCAATGGTTTGTTGCCTCAGCCTCAAAGCAAAGGCCTCTAGAAGGGACTCTAGAGCAGGGCCACAGAAAGCATCTGGTGCGTGTGTGGTCACAGAGAGCATCCATTGGGAGACTACCATTGGTTCCCTTCAAGGCCAAAAACGATGCCTCAGCTCACGCAGCAACTCTATGTGAACAAAGAACAGTGACTTTCCCCCACCATTTCTATTATTTATATGGTCTGTCATTAATAAGGAGATAATCAATAGTCTCCTGAAACACTCCGCTTTTTCCACCATCTAGCAAGCAATCAATAAAACCAAGTAATGTTTATGAGATAGTGAGAAATTCCATTTTTCCAGGACTCCCAATATTCTTCCTGTAACCCCTCTCAGGGAGAGGCTGGATTGCCCAAGGCCAAAGGGGAGAACCAGGATGAGTGAATAATGTTACAACGCCAAAGGTCATACCCATGGCACATTTCGACTATAGACTATCTCCTGCCCTGCAACATTAAGACCAACTGCAAGACAGCTCAAACAGAAAAGGTGTTAGGTCTAAGCGAATGATGTTGGAAAACTGAGCCCTCAGTCATACAAAGAATGTGAGGGTAAACCACCATGAGCAGGAAGAGGAGGAGAAATTGTGAGAGAATAGACACCTGCTGCCCAGAAAGACTTGATAGACATATGCAACATTCTTAATATTACCATAGGGAAACGGACTGTCATTGCCAAAACAGAGGGTATAGGATGCCTCATGGACGCGCTTGCTTGGCTCATTGTCTTCAACCCAATATACACACTTTGCACTCTCCCATCTGCTCTGAAGATGTACTTTTATGCTCACACTTTAACTGTGCCCAGCTCCCTTCACCCAGAAGTAGGGACTTACATTGGCAATGTTGATGTCCTGTGTCAAAAGAGGACCAGCAAGCAGAGCAGCCATGCTGGAAGAAAGACTGGCGGAAGGAGCCACAGAATCCTGTGTAGCAAAGAGTAAATGTGAAATCAAGAGGAAATATGTTATATCTCATAGTATAAAGCTGCACAGGTCAAGTACTACCCCTCACCCCCAAAACACCCATATTCTGGAATCCACCACACTGACACATTACGGGCTATGTAACCTAGACCACTAACATGGTTTCACATAAAATCAGAGTGTTCATTTCAGACATGTACGCATGCATCCTTTGTGACCTCTTATTACCTCCATCTGTTCATCCTCTGTAAAGAATTCTGTGAATCCATCAGGATTGAGGCCTGTTTGGGTGTGGCACAACTCCAAGCCAAGTGGGGCGAGAGTGATAGGAGATGCCAGCTCTCCCATCTCACAATCCTCTCCATCGAGCACCTCCTGCAGAGAAACATGGAGGAGAAACTCAGTATACTGGGATGTTCATGCAGAGCGAACTCTGAGGTCACCAACCAAAGCCTGCGTAGCCTTCTTGGCACTTTTTTTTTTTTAAGAGAAACAAAAACAAAAAAAACAGATGTATTCCAATACATGAACCCTCTGTTCTCACACAGAAAACTACACTAAGACCAGTTCAAATATACCTCTGAAAAGCTCTGCAGTCTCATTCCCAAATATATATGTTAAAAAAATGTGATCCACACAGATTGGCTTCAAAATAAACTGATATTTGTTTACATAAAAAAAATGCCTTAACATGCTCAAGGTCAAAATTATAAACCCACCTGGATGTACTGGTAACCTGTTACCCTAGTCACCCAAGACCATTCCCATCTCATCAGGTGGCCAAAGAGATCTGTCCCTCAGTTCAAAACCAGCATGCAAGATAAAGCATGCTGCCCGACCATGGAAAGACTTTCGCTACCCACTCCTTCTTACCACTGGGAGAGCTGTGGCCAATGGAGGACTCTCAACTACCCTGTGCAGCTGAAGGCACCGGGGAGCTCTCAAAGTTAAGGGCTTCAGCCATCTGCCATCCTGCAAGACAAAAAAAACATTATGTTGTGAATGGGTTAGCTAGTACAAGAACCCTAAAAGACCTAATAATAAAGGTGTCAGTCCCCATTAGGAACACCAGGCATAGGCATGAGCAACTAGACTCTTTATCCAAAGAAGCATTTCGATTAGCCACAACTGGAGACAAATAACTCTGCAAAGTTACCAAACCGCTTGCATTTTGAAGTAGCTGTAAGAGTTTTCTGAGAAGGGTGTATGTACAGTAGAGCAGGCCAGTACAATTAAAACTAGGAAAATAAAAACCAAATGCGTTACTACAATAGCATTTGAAAGGAAAGGGTGCAAACTCATGGCTTAACACGAGGTGGGAGAAACCACCACAAGAAAACAAAATGTGTTTTAAAAAAATGAAGTTACTTCAAAGTATCTACAAGGAAAAATGGGTTACGCTCTTGTTTGGACATTTGTATTCAAATACCCCGTGGCTGGGTATAGTGTTTGTAACTGTTCTCTAATTGGTGCTAGTGACTCTTGCAAATGAAGATTCCTTGTACTGGATGAAGTCTATGGTAATTCTGTAGAAAGTAAGGAGGAGAGCAATTTGCCCTTGACCAAGCCTTCACAGACTGGACCCTCACCAATTACACATTTTAAAGTGGGTACTCAAGGGAGGCATGTGTCCTTGTGCCCAAGTACTCGGTCACACATCTTTGTAGAGGTGGTGTCCCAACTAGAAACAGTAGTGCTTATAGGCCACCTTCTGTGCTTCGAACCTTCACTGGCACCACTCCAACATCTGCTGCAATGGGCTAGTATTAGCAACTCATTTAGAGACACTTAGGTTCTTGTTGCGTGGTCCTTTGTTCAAGGATCTTACAGTCAGGACCCTGCCTTGCAGAAGACCCAAGATAGTGTATCTTCATGGATGAGACATTGTTTAGCTGAAAGAGGGACTACAAAAATGAGACTGTAGTTGACCAGACTAGTGAGCACAGCTTATTTTACAATGGCCTCCACAGCCTGCTTCAACGTCAGTCACGCAATCCTAGAACTAACAATGACATTAATATTTTTTTCAAGAGCTGGACAAAGTGAATCAAGGTCTGACAAGTTGAGGAGTTATGATGAATAAGGAGTTCGAACATCACCTCCATTTCCGGCTGCTACTAGCCATCACATAGGGAGAATAATGCACCCAAACCAATACATGTATCCTTAAACGAAGGCTGGGCGTGGCCTGGTACATACAAATATTATTTAACATTTGCAAGGGTTGCTTTGAAAAGAAGAAAATGCTAGGCAAACTGAACATTTTGGGAGTGACATAAATTAAGCATCTTACGACTTAAGGTGCACTTTAAAGGCCAACGTAGCTTTGGTTGAAGCAACACTGCTACCTGCAGCTGTGAGGTCTCTTTGACATGGTTAGCCTGCACTTTTTGTATGATGTAGCCTAGAAATTGTAGTGCTTAGGGCCCCGGCTAACCAGATCCCCTGGGCCAGAGCTCATTGCCTAAAACTGTTGTGATGCATTGGCACAATTGGAGACACCTTTAACTGCCACCATAATTTCCTTGCAAATGGCACTTAGGTGCCCAGTGCAGGAGGTGCTATGGGTAGGCCCCTGAGGGCAGCAGCACTGATTGTGCCAACCTCTAGGGCCATTCATTCATGTGTACCCAGCACTGCCATTGCAGGCTGAGTCCCCTCATACAAACCTAAAATGCACACTCAACATGGCACACTGCCTGTGTGCCCTGCCCACTACATACTGCAATCAATATTGTAAAGTAACCCCTCTGGCAGGCCTTCCAGCTCTAAGGCAGGATGCACCATATTGTATGTGAGGGCATCAGCACATGAGCAATACGCCCCCACTGTGTCCTTGCCAAACTTTGGGCATAGTGAGTAGACAGAACAGCCATTTTAATACATGTGCTGGACACTGGTCAACACGAGTGTCACAGCTACATGATGGCCACTCTGAACCCTGGGTTGTTTGGTATCAAACAACCCTGAATGATAGATCCAAATAGGTGCCAGTATTGGATTTATTACTAAATGTACCCAGGGGTCACCTTAGAAGTGCCCACTGCAAAAGCTAACTACCCTGGCATGGTTGCTGACTCGTTCTAACCAGTCTGCCACTGCCAGACAGCCAATCTGCAGCCTTGGGGTGAGAGATTCTTCTCTCTGGGTTGCAGACAAAGTGCTTCCTGGGCCGGAATGTGCACTGCTCTGGTGGCGCACTTCAAAGGGCTTACCGCCTGTGAAACTCGACCCCCATGCCTGATGCTAACAGCAAATGGCTGTCCCCGTTGCAAACACCCACTTTTGGCAAGAGCAACGGCAGGAAAATACTCCGGAGGAGTGGCCCCACCTAGCATGCACCACCCCCCTAAGAGGTTGCGTGCGAGGTGGACACTCCATTAAATTTCCCTGCAGCTTGGATGGAAGGAAAATAGCCAATCCGGTATAGGGAAGTGATCCCTCCTCATAGTAAGTGGTCACTTAGTGGGTGTAGCCACCTGAGATAGATGACCCCTTTGTCACTACCAGGTTCCCCCTAAAACGCCCACTAAATACATTTAGCGGGCATACCTAGACCAAGAAATCAGATTCGACAGACAAAAGAAGACCAGCACCAAGAAGATCCGATGCACAAGAACTGTGGACCTGCTGCACCAACGAAAAGGCACCAAACCCTGCCTGCTACACCCAGGACCTGACAATCACAGCTGAGGAGCTTCTGGACAACTCTACAAAAACTCCAGATGACCTCCAGGCTTCACACATCGCCAGAGAACTCCCTCCAGAGTGGCGGTACCACTCTAAAACCACAGGAAAACCATCAAGCCACTAACACCCGAACTGGACACCGCAGCTTGACCAAACTGCATTGAGACGACCGCAAGGACAAACCCTACCAGTGTGATAAGTGCAGTGGTACTGCGACCTCCAGCAGCCAAACCGTCCCAATAATCGGGGTGTTGGTCAGCCCACCTCCGGCATCATGAAAGACAGCCCACACAGGGAAGAAGAAGGACTAGGAGGGAGCCCCAGAAGCAACCCAGACCTCCCACCAGACTGCCCCCGTTGTCCTGCGAACGACTCTGGAACCAACTTACCTCCTGCTCTTGAGGGCATCCTTGTGCACAGCTTCTGATTCACTCTGCACCCAGCCACCCTGCACCGAAGAACCGACTGTGCTCTAAGGGTCCCCCCACCCCTTGTGACCTCAACACTCCAAGAGGAACCCCAGGATTCACTATTAAACTCACCTGTGCAGCACTTTTATAAGTGGTCCCCCCAGTGGCCCTGCACAAGCTCCAGAGACCTTCTCCCGCCGGAAACAGGAGACGCTCAAACTTCTCCAGATGGCTGTGTGCCCACCGACGACCTCGATCAACCTGAGAGAGAAGTACTTGGTAAAACTATGTAATTTTATACGTATTTTTAAAGGTGATCCTCCATTGATTCCTATGGTGCGTAATAATGCATAAAAATAGTATTTATTAAACTTAAAAAATTCCTATCTCGAAAACTACTTACCAAATTCCGATGATCTTGGTCTTAAAATGTATATAAAAACTTAAAGTATTTTTTATAAATTGGTCTTGAGTTATTCCTTTGAGTGTGTGAGTTGCAAAATTGGTGCTGTGAGTACAAAAAATGCTTTGCACTTCTCCAAGATTGGCCTAACTGCTCGATCAAGCTACCATAAAAATTAGATTATTAGGTGATTTCGTTTTTACCCCTGTAAACCAATGTCTGGTTGCCTGGACCCCCTGAACAGTGTGCCTAGCTTTGCAAACTACATAGAGGACCAGACTCCTAAAGCAGACACAGAGACACAGACAGACACACAGAGACCCAGACAGAAAGACAGACAGACAGACAGACACACACTTCTCTGATGGCCAGTTTCCACTGTTGTGACCACACACCTCATCTCATTCATCCTTCACCTCCGAGATCTTCACTGTGAGAATCTGCCTCACCACTCTTCCATCCTGTTGCCTCATCTACCCAAAGAATCAACAATATGCATAAAGTTAACTGTTTCATTTTCATCGTTGAAGAATTCTTATCACCACAGCCCTTTCAACTTGACTTGTGTGATCACTGTGTGACCGCATATTCATGTTGACTCCCAAATGAACAAGTTACTTACCTTTGGTAACTTTTTCTGGTAGAGAATATCTGACTGCGGATTCCTCACATTAGAATATTCCCCCAGGCACCAGACTGGATCTGAAAACTCTTGAGCAGTGCCTCTGTGCTTCAAAAGGTGGTGTTAGTGGCTGAGTCAACACCATCCACATTGAAAGTGACATGTACGGTTCCTATATTGGTGGCACTCTAGCACACTGACAGTTTCTTTCTTGCCTTTTTCCTTGTGAAAAATGTAGAGCTACGTCAGAATGATTTTTGAACAGTGTGCAGAGTCTAACAGGATCTTTCAGGTGTAGTGCCCAGTTCGCAGAACGTGGACAGTAGGTAGATGAGGAATCTGCAATTAGATAGAGTCTCTACCAGAAAAAGAGTTACCCAAGGTAAGCAACTTGTTCTTCTAATGGAGGCTTCTAACCACAGATTCCTCCCCTAGAATAGATACCAAAGCACTAACTCCACAGATGTGGGGCTGCAAACTGGCTTAAATCAAAAAGTTCTGGAGGGCCCAACGGGCAACATGTACAATCCATCAAGAGATGGTCCATTTCTGCGCTGCCTTGCCTTTTTTCGTTCAAACGAACCCAATTAAGATCTAATGGATTGACATGGATTGTCTTGGGTCTTATGCCGATGACACTCAATTGTGTTTTTTCTTTTTCTACTGGGACCAGCTTAGATTTTGCCACACTCTTCATGCCTATCCGATGTCGCTAAATGGATGGCGAACAGCAAACTCAAGTTAAATGAGGAAAAAACTGAGGTTATGTTGGTAGGAAAGGTTTCATGTTTTAAGCCCCCTGCCTTAGCCTCAGTTGGACTAAATGACCTTCCCTTGCCCAAAGATAATATGAAGAGTCTAGGTTTTTGGCTGCACTCTCGCCTCACAATGGAATGCCACTCGAAGAAATTGGCGGCTACTTGCTTTTACTTACTGAGGACCTGTAGGAAGATTTTCACATTTCTTCCCTTTGTAGATAAAAGGCTCATTGCCCAGGCCCAGAAACTGTCTCGCCTAGACTATGGGAATGTTTTGTTCTTCAGTTCTCCTTCCTATGTGCTAAAGAGACTACAGGTGGTGCAGACTGCTGCTGCCCGCCTTCTAACGGGTACCCCGAGACACAACTCGGCTAAATCTACGCTGTGTTCCCTTCACTGGCTCCCCATTGAACAGCACATTAACTTTAAAGCTACTTGTTACGTGCATTTTGCACTCCACAATAGGGGTCCGGCCTTTCTTAGGCATATTATGACTCCTTACGACCCCCAGAGATCACTTAGACCTTCCTCCGCCTCTTTGATCAATACACTTCGGTTTAATAAAGTAAGATGGGGAGGCAGGTAGTTTGCCTTCAAGGCGTATCACCTATGGAATTCTTTACCACTGGCGCTTCGTTCAGATACTCAGAACTTCAGTTTCATAAAAAGCTCAAGACCTTTCTTTTTCCTGGTCCTGCATGAGCGCTGCGGGGCCTCTGGGTAGCCATGAATAATAATAATAATAATAATAATAATAATAATAATCATCCACTCAGGTTTCCATAGTGCAATTGATGTAAAATGAGATGGATCTTTTTGGGTCCCAACGATGGAGTCTCTCCTCCTCCTTGGAAGGATTAAACGGAGTGAACAAATGTCAGCAGCGTGAAGTTATGGTAGACGTGGAAACGGGTCCCCACCTTTGGCAGAAAAGAAAGCACGAGTCAGACAAAACAGTTTTATTGGTTAGTAACTGGGGTTATTAGAAAGAGCATGAAGCTTGCACACCCGCCTGGCCAATGTAATTGCCACTAGGAAGACTGTCTTACGTGTCGGGAGTCTCAAAGGGCATCTGTGCAAGGGAGGACACAAAACATGTTAAGACCAAGTTCAGGTCCCACTGGGGCATAACAAAAGGGTAGATGGAAACAGATACTGCATGCCCTTAAGAAAACGTGTCAGAACCGGTGACTTAACAAAACAGTGCTGATAAGGCAACCACAAAAAAGCTGAAATGGCAGAAAGGTTACCCAACAGTGCCCAGGGCAAGACCCTACCAAGCTAATGGCAACACAAACAGCACCTCTAAATGAGAGTCAGAAAGTGGATCAACTTGTCATAAGGAACACCAAGCAACAAACTTTTCCCAATGGCAGGCATAAACCTTTTTTGTTGAGGGATGCCTGTCTGCCAAGAAAATATTGCAGGGCTCAGAAGGAAGACTTAAAACACTCTGCTGTTGCCACTCAAATCCCCAAGGATGAAGGTGCTGCTTCTGCAAATGACAACATTTTGAGTCCAAAATATCGAATGGACAAAATATTGTGTCAAAAATATCAAGTACAATAATATTGTAAAGGTATGTTTCTACAGGCATGCACATTTTACTACTCTTCACATATATGTACCTTGACAATATATAGGTCTTCAAGTTGCATAATTTTGTGAAGTTATTAATAGTAAAACTACACTTACCTATTTCCACTTACCTTCTCAATATTTTGATCCTCGATATTTTTGACATGATATTCTGTCCACACAATATTTTTGTCCTCATTATTCTGTCAGTGACAGGAGATCCTCCCAAAAGAGCAGCCTGGTTTGAGGACAGCGGTTTGTGCCCAGGAGTTTTGGATACCACACCCTCCGTGCCCAGTCCGGAACAACTATGATGACTTGGGCCTGGTCAGTTCCCATCTTCTTGAAAACTCAAACCAGGAGCAGTATTGGTGGAAAAAACGCAAAGAGGAGTCCTGAGTTCCATTCAAACCTGAATACATCCACAGCAAGAGACGCTTTGGAAACTACCATGTGCAGAAGTGCAGACATTGCGCGTTCTCAGCAGTGGCGAGCAGATTGAGCAAAGATTCTCCCCATTCTCAGAAGGGTCCTTGGCACCACCTTTGGGTGCAGACACCATTCATGATCAGCAAGGCATCAGCAGCGGAGTCTGTCTGACTTGTCATTCAAACATCCTGCCAGGTGTTGTACAATCGGTGAAATGTTCCAACGTTCCAGCCATGTCCAGAGGCACAGGGCCTTCTTGTATAGGATCCATGGCCCCACTTCTGCCTGCTTGTTGCAGTACTGCATGGTGATGTTGTCTGTGAACCTGGACCAGCCTTCCCTTGTCGAATGGTAGAAAGGATTTCACTCCAAGCGTATGGCCCTCAGCACTAGAAGGCTGATGTGGAATAGTGCCTCCACCAGAGACCAGAGTCCCCTGTTCTCCACATCTCCCAGATGGCCACACTAAGACCTGGCATCCTTGGTGTGGTTTCCCCGGTCTTTCTGCCTCTGCTGCCTGTATTTTTTAGGTTAACATGGTGATTGCCTTGAAATATCTTTTAAGTGCAGTTTCCCATTGGGTGTAGCTAGAGATGCAGAGTTTGGGTCGCTGAACTCACAATTTAAAAATACAACTTTTGGTAAAGTTAGTTTTTAGATTGTTTGAAAATGCCACTTTTAGAAAGTAAGCATTTTCTTCCTTAACCAATCTGCTCTTCTGCTTGGCTGCTGAATCCACGCCTGGGTCAGGATGACAGTTGGGTTATTTTGAATTCACTCTAGCCTGTCACACAAAGGGAGAAGAGGTGTATACTTCACATCCTGATGGGTCTTCCTGGGCTAGACGGAAGGGAGGAGCTGACACTTGCACCTGAATACGGCTGTGCCTGTCCTTACACAAAGCTATCTCCAACTCTCTGGAGTGCATCTGGGGCCAAGGCAGGAAAGGCAGGGTCTTGTGCACTACAAAGATTTTCCTTTGAAATTTGCCTACTTGAAAGGCAGAAATGAGCGTAAGTATTGGCCTGCTGAGACCACAACTTCAGAACACTTCTGGACTGA
This sequence comes from Pleurodeles waltl, assembly GCF_031143425.1. Classification (NCBI taxonomy): domain Eukaryota; kingdom Metazoa; phylum Chordata; class Amphibia; order Caudata; family Salamandridae; genus Pleurodeles; species Pleurodeles waltl. Next base: position 593,620,269 of record NC_090446.1, on the reverse strand, counting down.
GGACATTCTACCAGGAAGAAGAGCTAGCTGCCGTATGAGAGACTGCCACTGTCTGTTGCTTTGCTGTGCTGGCCTACTGCTTGCTGCTTCTGTTGGGCTGTTTGTGAATTCACTCTAGACAGTCACACAAAGGGAGCCGAAGTGTGTTGTGCATATCCTGACGAGTCTTCCTCGGCTAGATTGGGAGGGAGGAGCTGTTAACTGTGCTTAAAAGGGCTGTGCCTGACCACACACAATACAGTGTCCAACCTCCTAGAGTGTGACTGGGGCAGGGCAAGGAAGAGGCAGGGTCTTGTGCACTACAAAGACTTTCCTAAGAAGTTTGCCTACTTCAAAGGCAGAAATTAGAATAAGTATTGGACTGCTGACTTCACAATTTTAGAACACTTCTGGATCAAGAGGAACCTTTGCCAATGAGAAGAGCTGAAGAGCTGTGAGGAGGAGTACTGCCCCTTTGCTGTGTGTGCTTTGCTGGGTTTGCCTGCAGTTATTGCTTCTGTCTTCAGGAGGACAAGGACTGGACTTAACTGTGTATCCTGCTTGAAGTTTCTCCAAGGGCTTGGACTGAGCTTGCCTCCTGTTAAGTCTCTGGTACATCAAATAATTCATCTGTCAGAACCTGGGCTCTCTTGCTGAGACCCTTGACTTGGCAAGTGGTGCCACTCCAGTCCCTGGGCCCTTGGAAGGAGAACCAGGTAAAATCTCTCCCTGGGTGTCAAAACTTCAACACCACCATATGGACCAGAGGCTGCCTGCCTGGAAATAGACATCCCTTCCCTGCAAGAAAAGAATCAACGCATCGCTTACCGGCAGAGAAAGAATCGACACCCGGCCTCACTTGCGTGTAAAGAATCAACACATCGCTTGCTTTTCTGATGCACCCTTACCACTGCAGCTTTATTTTTGACGCATATGTAGTGAAATGTGTGTTTTGACCATTGACTTCGTGTTGCACCACTTTGCACCTGGTCTAGCTGTCCAGTGTTCACCAGTTACAGACTCCATTTTATATTCAGTTTAGCCTTAGCTTCGTTCTGCCTATTGACTTTACCGTAGCGTTAGACACTGCCATGTTAAAGGCTGCCAGTGATTTTCCACATTGTCTGTCTGTTTTCGTGCCTTTTTCTCACCAAGGGCTTTGGCTGATAAGAATGCACTCAGACGGCAGAGAACGGCCTTGCTTTCGCTTGTCATCTTGGGATTGTGGCCAAATCCCAAAGTGTTATTTTCAAAGCATATCTAAACTAGCCAGCATGTTTGAATACTTCTACCGCAACTTCAGGGTTTTTTCCAGAAAGCTCCCTCTTTGGTTTTTTAAGACATAAAAAGAGACCCAGTTCGACAGTAGGAAAACCCAGAGACCTCAATCAGGATTCAGACGTCAGATGCCTGATCTAGATTTCCCGTGAGGGTAGAGATCTCTTTCGCAGTCAAACGGGGTAATCAACTTGCTGGCAGGAGAAAGATGAAGCACCTGACAGGCCCTACAGTGATGCATTTTTAATAATTATTTGCTTTGCATTATAAAATAGATACATATATTTGCTGTGTATATTGCAGTGGAGAATTATTTGTGCAGGTTTTCATTCCATTGCTGTGACTTTTTAAATGTGCGCTTTCAACATGATAATCTCCTTTTCGGAACCTTCTATGGTGAAATAATAAATGTCTTCTTTGGACTAAGAGGTGCATTCCAGAGATTTTTTTGTCAGTGCATGAGTATCTCAGCTCGATCATTAGTGAAAAGCAAAACATACCAGGTACTTTGTGCTAAAAACAACACAACCATTGATTCTTATGGATTAAGACTCTTTACTTTAAAAATGTACATTTCTTTTTGTGTATGTTAGATTTTTATCATTTTTATCTTGTTTGATTTAGATAAATATTGGCTATCTTTCTAAACTGGTGTGGAGTCCTTTTGTGGTGTTTTCACTTTGTTACTGTATGTGTTTGTGCAAATACTTTACACATTGCCTCAGAGATAAGCCTGACTGCTTGTGCCAAGCTACCAAAAGGGTGAGCAGGGGTTATCTTAGGTGTGAACTCCCTTAACTCAGACTAGACTACTTGGACAGGGTGTAAACTGACTGCCAACTAGTGACCCAGTTTCTAACACACACCATACCAGAAGTAATGCATCTGTCGCCACAGTCAACTCTGGGTAAGGAAGAGAGAAAGTCTGCTGCTGGCCCAATCAAGGCTCATGAAACAAAACTGCAGGTCTTATGCAGTCTCCTCTGAAATGTGGACCACATCAGATATTCCCCCGATGCTGTGCCCACTATGACTTCAGATTCACTGCAGAGCCCACATGTGCCACATGTTATACATCACTAGAAGGATGTAGGAGGCCATTAGACCCAGTTGCCTCAGGGTCGGTCTCACAAATCCACGACAGAGGTTGAAACGTCAGGATCTTAACACGAAAATCCTGGACTCTCCCTTACAGAGGGCAAGTCTGGAACTGTACCATGTCCAGAATGGCTTCGATGAAGGAGCGTCTCAGAAGGAGTCAGGCATATTAAAAGTGAACCCCAACGAATAGAGGCGGTTTACTGTAGTTTGGAAGAGGGTGACAACTACCTGGGGTGAGCGTGCTGTCAGCAGACAGTCATTGAGGTAGGGGGAAGACTAGAACCCCATACTTCCTAAAAGGTGCTGCAAGCACCACCACTGCTTTGATAAACACCGGAGGGGGCCGATGAGTCCAAAAGGGAGGACAGTGAGCTAGAAATGCTCCTGGTCCACTGTGAACTCCCGGTAACACCTGTGGTCCAGCAGGACAGGAATGTGGAAATATGCATTCTGGAAATCTACCATCCAGTCTCTGGGAACCAGGGCAGACCAGACATGGGCCAGGGTGATCATTTTGAATTTCTTCTTTCGTCAGAAAGCATTGAGACGGTGCAGATCTAGTATAGGGTGGAGACCTCTGTCCTTTTCAGCAGCAGAAAGTAGAGGGAACTTCCTGCCTACCCTCTCAATGGCTTCTTTGAGCACAAACAAGAGCAGCAAGGACAGGTGGTCCTCTGTCCATTCTGAGGACAGTAGCAGGATTTTCACAAATTAACCCTGGTGGAAAATCTGAAGTACCCTGATTTTATCTTTTGCCACTGGGGCAGGTGGTGCCTTATCCTGCCTCTAGCTTGTTGACTGTGCTGTGTTGAGGGCATGCTAAAGGGACTTTGCGGCTGCAGCAGCCAGCAGGGTAGGAGATTGGGCAGTGTTGTTTCTTTGATTCCCACGGTTACAAAAAGGCTAGGAAGCCTGATGGCCTTGGTGGTACAGTTCATATTTCAGATGCAGCTGGGAGCCCCTAGCGTGGCCACAGAAAGAGAGAAGAGAGGGGTGTGACTGAACCAGTGCCGGGGAGATTTCCAAAGACCAGACTTTCCTGACAGCACTCGAGCACTGTATCCACCTTGTTGCCAAACAGGCAGGAGACAAAGGGCCTGTTCATCAGTACGGACTGGACGTCGCCCAGTAAGTCAATGCTATCCAATCCATACCGGATGCTAATCTTTGCTGCATCCTAGTCATCAGGCATTGCCTAGTTCAGTATGGCCCAGGCCTCCTCCAAAACCATGGGTAGCACTTGCGAAATAGTCCGACAAGGTGTGGGAGTATTGGCTCAAGAGGCATACAGTGTTTATCGACCACAATACTAGACTGGTAAAAGAAAATTCTCTTATAAAAGGTGTCCAAGCCTCTTGGATTCCCTGTCTGGTGGAGTGGTAGGAAATGCATTAGGTTTGACTTTGGCAGCTGAGAATTGCACCACCAGCTCTAGAAGTGGGGTGCTGGATGAGGAACGTCTGGTCCCCAAGTGCAGGGCGGTGGGCAATCATCCTGTGCACTAGAACACCTGTGCAGAGCCTGGCATAGGCCTCCAGGAGCATGTCCCAGAGGGCTTCGTTAAAGGGGAGAAGCCAAGTAGGGGGCAGAGAATAGCCCCAGCTAAAGGGCCTCCAACAAGACATTGGTCTTGAATGTGATGGAGGGAAGATGGAGGGAAGCTGCAGATTGAGGACCTCCGCCCTCTTCATCACCATGGTGAGGGATAAGACTTAGGGCCAGATGTAGGTACAAAGCAAATTGCGAGTTGCAATTTGAGAGTCCGAGCGACTCGCAAATTGCAACTTGCTATGCAGAACGGTGTCTCAGATACCTTCTGCAACTCGCAATGGGGTCGCAAAGACCCACCTCATTAATATTAATGAGGTGGGTCGCAGTTTGCGACCCCATTGCGAGTATGGGCACTCACGGGGATGGTGGCCTGCTGGAGACAGCAGACCTCCATGTCCGTGACTGCTTTTTAATAAAACCGTTTTTTTTTTTCTATCTGCAGCCCGTTTTCCTTAAAGGAAAACGAGCTGCACTTAAGAAAAAAAAAAAAAAAAAAACCTTTTGTTTCGGTATTTTTCAGAGCAGGCAGTGGTCCATAGGACCACTGCCTGCTCTGAAAAAATATATTTTTTTACATTCACAAAGGGGACCCCTTCCCGTTTGCGACTGGGTTACCATCCACTTCAAGTGGATGGTAACTGCGAAAGCGGTCGCAAATGAAATTGCATAGCATTGCGAGTCGCAAATAGGAAGGGAACACCCCTTCCTATTTGCGAGTCGGAAATGCATTTTGCGAGTCGGATCCGACTCGCAAAATGCATTTCTGCATAGCAGAGAGGCTTTTGCACCTCGCAAATGGCGTTTTTCGCCATTTGCGAGTCGCAAAACCCTTCTTACATCTGGCCCTTACTCCACAGCAGGTACGAGAGGTGATAGCAGGCCAGAATCTGGAGATGTTCCCAGTTCATTGGCATCTCCCAGCTCCTCATACCAGTTGACCTCATGGTAGGACTGCCCCAGGTCATCAGTTGGGCCAGGGAACCCATAGCTTTTGTCATCAAACCTTGCAAAGTCCAAGACTACACTGGGTCTGACTTAGGACAAAGAAAGTGTGTCCAAACCAGAAGGCTGCAGACTAGATAGCACCAGTATGGACATCAACCAGTGCCACAACAGTGCAGTTTTGGAGTTGGACTGGACAATGGGTTCCACATCGTTGGGTGGAGCAGACAACACGTGCTCTGGCAGGAATCTCTTCTTTAAGGCCAGAGTCTATCTGGAACTGGAGGCGGATCCGGAAGGGCAAAATGGTATAGGGGCCGGCACTGCTGGTGCTATCCCAACAGGGGCTCCACTTTGCTCAGTTGAGCAGGGGTCGTTCCAGCTGCAGGAAATTAAGGAAGGTAAGAAGCGGACCAAGCCTTCAGCTCTGCAGGAGGAACACAGGAGTGAGTCTAGAAGCATGAAGTCAAGTGGGGAAGCAAAGAATGTTTAGACTTTTTTGTGTTTCTTAGGCTTACCCAGCTTTGATGACTGCTAGAGAGAGTGATTCCACGACTGGGACAGAGATCTTCCTTGGGATTTAGATGAGGACAAACATTGTCCTTTCTTGTGCCATGCCGCTATAAACTTCATCATTCTCTCCCAAATCTTCTTTGGATACATTCACTGACAGTCTGCGAAGGCCCTGGAGTCATAGTCCGACCCTAGACACCAAAGAAAGACCATGTGGGGAACAGACACAGACCTCTGTCTGTGGCATACCCCACAAGATTTAAAACCTATACATTTATTAGGAGGCATGTTCGTAGCACACTGAAACCAACAGCTCAAAATAGCAAAAAAAAAACAATTAAAAAAAAATAAAAATAAAAATAAACAAAAAGGTAAAACGAAATTGGTCAAAAATTGACCGAGGTATCGCTTCACATCCGCACTGCTGAAGAAAGGAAGTGGTGTCAGCTCGCCACTGCCTATATAATTACTGGGCTTGTCTATTCCGACGCAGACAACGTTGACACAGAGCCACCGACCAACCTACCAGCACATAGAGGTACTGCTCAAGATTCTCCAGATCTAATCAGAAATATTCTAAGGTGAGGAATCTGCAGTTAGGAGTCTCAATTAAAATCATGTCTTCTGCATTCTGCCATCACCTTGCCAACTTAGCCCTTCCCATATAATTTAAACACCATCAGCTTCCATACTACTGCCATCCTGCTGCCCAGGCTTTTCCTTCCATATTGTCACCCGGCCACACACAATCACAGCAATCCCATCGTCAGGACACTTCTCAGTTCCCTCATCCCTTAGTGGCAATCAAAATACTTACCAACCCAGCTACTGTAACCGTATCCGCCCAAAATCTGCTTTGCAATACACTAAGGGCCACATTTCACCACAGACAGAAATCAGAGAATAGATTTATTCAAATATACACAATATATTTAAGCCACCTCTAAATCTATTTGCATCACATGTTGAACATAAATGCTATGCAAAGGTAAATTCTGTAGTGGGAACAAATTAAAGAAGTGCTTTACAGCAATAGAATCAAAGCATTTTGATTAGTTCACTGCTTGGTACCAAACATCAATGTGGAAATATGGGCAAACTGAGGTAGCAAAAGCAAATACTCTGTCCAATTACCCCTGTCTCCAAAGGGACAAAGGTGATGGAGTTTTCATTTTCAAGGGTGCATTGACTGTAGTCCAGAAGGAGGAAGATCATTCATGCAGGCCTGCCAGATGAAAGAGTGAAAAAGTATAATTGCAGAGCAGAGGTGTTTGTTAATGGAAACAGTGTTGAGTTTACCAGCATAGAGATGGAGGGCACGATATACAGAGAGACTTGTCATGGAGGTACAGTTGAAAAGAATTAGACATAGATATCAGGTTGAGCAATTTGGGAGCAGCAAGTATTAGTCAAACCAAGCTGTATAAGAATATGGAGGTGGATCGAAAAGGGGACTGCAGCAATTCTTACATACACATCTGTTGCTTAAAGAGTGAAGTAACACCTACCTTTCTGCACAAGCGACCGGCTAAGCACACACCGAAAGGAGCTCACTACCAAGCTCCTTGACTCCAAGGAACAGTCAAAGCACAAGTGATGCCAAAGACCAGCTTGGGACGACCCAAGCTGACAGACTATCTACGAGTTTTGAGATCACAAGGCTCTGCCACCTAGGTCAAGTATGAGAGTGGGGTTTATGACTCAAAAGACTTTTACTGTGATCCATAGCAGCCAGCTGGCCCAGTGCTGGACTGGTCTATCAGGCACTCTGTCACTGCCAGATGAGCTAACTTGAAAGGGGCAGAACGAAGGCCATTTGTTTGATCCTGTGGGCTGCGAGGAGCTTTTAAAAAAAAATATGCCCACAAATTGGTGCTTTCAAGTTGCCTCAACTGGTAGTTCTAGCATGCCCAACAGGCCAGTCCAACACTCATCTGGCCACCTTGGCACAGTAAGGGAGGAAGCACATTACGGTTGTAGGCACTGTAATGTAATATCAATGATTCAAGAGGGACAGTATCTTGTTAGGGTGCCGATTTTAAAAGATAGACATTTTTTTTAATGGCTGTACGTTGGACTTTTTGCCTGCCTCTTTTTAATCTTCGCAGCCAGAGGAACCACAATCACCTTGATCCAAGAAAAGTCTTTGTTCTCTCTTATCCCCTCACTTAAACCTCTATGCTTAAAGAGAAGACCCAAGTGCTTATGGACTTCACTAGTTTAGCATTAAGCTCAATAACTAGTTTTAATCTGTTTGCCAGTAATCAGCATGAGAAAGCTATGACAATACTTGGGGTTGGTTCCCTGGCCACGAAGGTGGTAGAATCTACTGGTTTCTTCACTGATCAAAGTTTCAACAGGTTCTACTTACATGTTGTTAATGTCCTTTTCTTTAGATAATGTACATTCAAGATTTAAGTGTCATACTGTGTGTTACTTGGAATTCTGCATTTGAACCCCTCTGACCCCTTGAGTGAGCCTTACTGCTCTCCCTCACTGTCCTGAAAAAGTCGAACTGCTAAAAGGGAGTCTCATGGTCATCTGCTTTGCAATAAACACCACAGGACAATCTGGGATCCCAGTGGGGAAATGGCATTATCCACACAGGAAACAAACCAGTAACTTCTGGCTGCTCAAGGATCCCATTTAAAGGCTGGTAAAACCGAAAAAGGAGAAATCCGGCTGAAATATTGCTAAGTGAAACAGACTTGATCAAGAAAAGTGTCAGACATCCAGTTACAAACCATACTCAAGTTAGTCCTAGGAAATAAGAGAACACTAGTGTAAGGAAATGCCTCCTTGGCATGGTTACCCCCTGACTTTTTGCCTTTGCTGATGCCAAGTTATGATTTGAAAGTGTGCTGAGGCCTGCTAACCAGGCCCCAGTACCAGTATTCTTTCCCTAAAACTGTACCTTTGTTTCCACAATTGGTACACCCTGGCATCCAGGTATATCCCTTGTAACTGGTACCAAGGACCCTGATGCCAGGGAAGGTCTCTCAGGGCTGCAGCATGTCTTATGCCACCCTGGGGACCCCTCACTCAGCACAGACACACTGCTTGCCAGCTTGTGTGTGCTGGTTTGGGAGAAAATTACTAAGTCGACATGGCACTCCCCTCAGGGTGCCATGCCAATCTCACACTGCCTATGGCATAGATAAGTCACCCCTCTAGCAGGCCTTACAGCCCTAAGGCAGGGTGCACTATACCATAGGTGAGGGCATAGGTGCATGAGCACTATGCCCCTACAGTGTCTAAGCAAAACCTTAGATATTGTTAGTGCAGGGTAGCCATAAGAGTATATGGTCTGGGAGTCTGTCATACACGAACTGCACAGCACCATAATGGCTACACTGAAAACTGGGAAGTTTGGTATCAAACTTCTCAGCACAATAAATGCACACTGATGCCAGTGTACATTTTATTGTGAAATACACCCCAGAGGGCATCTTAGAGATGCCCCCTGAAAACATACCCGACTTCCAGTGTGGGCTGACCAGTTTTGCAAGCCTGCCACACACCAGACATGTTGCTGGCCACATGGGGAGAATGCCTTTGTCACTCTGTGTCTAGTAACAAAGCCTGTACTGGGTGGAGGTGCCTCTCACCTCCCCCTGCAGGAACTGTAACACCTGGCAGTGAGCCTCAAAGGCTCACCCCCTTTGTTACAGTGCCACAGGGCATTCCAGCTAGTGGAGATGCCCGCCCCCTCCGGCCACGGCCCCACTTTTGGCAGCAAGGCCGGAGGAGATAATGAGAAAAACAAGGAGGAGTCACTGGCCAGTCAGGACAACCCCTAAGGTGTCCTGAGCTGAGGTGACTCTGACTTTTAGAAATACTCCATCTTGCAGATGGAGGATTCCCCCAATAGGATTAGGGATGTGCCCCCCTCCTCTCAGGGAGGAGGCACAAAGAGTGTAGCCACCCTCAGGGCTAGTAGCCATTGGCTACTAACCCCCCAGACCTTAACAGACCCCTAAATTGAGTATTTAGGGGCCCCCAGCACCAAGCAAGATAGATTCCTGCAACCTGAAGACGAAGGAGGACTGCTGACCTGAAGCCCCGCAGAGAAGACGGAGACACCAACTGCTTTGGCCCCAGCCCTACTGGCCTGTCTCCCCACTTCAAGAAAAACTGCAACAGCGACGCGTCCCCCAGGGTCCAGCGACCTCTGAAGCCTCAGAGGACTACCCTGCATCTAAAAGGACCAAGAACTCCCGAGGACAGCGGCTCTGCTCCAAAGAAGAAACAACTTTGCAACAAAGAAACAACTTTTAAAGGACTACACGTTTCCCGCCGGAAGCGTGAGACTTTCCACTTTGCACCCGACGCCCCCGGCTCGACCTTCGGAGAAACAACACTACAGGGAGGACTCCTTGGCGACTGCGACCCTGTGAGTAGCCAGAGTTGACCCCCCTGATCTCCCCCAGCGACGCCTGCAGAGGTAATCCAGAGGCTCCCCCTGACCGCAACTACCTGGCTTACAGAACACGACGCCTTGTAAAGACACTGCACCCGCAGCCCCCAGGACCTGAAGGATCCGACCTCCAGTGCAGAAGCGACCCCCAGGTGGCCCTCTCCCTTGCCCAGGTGGTGGCTACCCCGAGGAGCCCCCCCCCCCCTTGCCTGCCTGCTTCGGTGAAGATACCCCTGGGTCTCCCATTGAACTCCGTTGCAAACCCGACGCCTGTTTGCACTCTGCACCCGACCGCCCCCGTGCCACTGAGGGTGTACTTTCTGTGCTAACTTGTGTCCCCCTCGGTGCCCTACAAAACCCCCCTGGTCTGCCCTCCAAAGTCGCGGGTACCTACCTGCTGGCAGACTGGAACCGAGGCACCCCCTCTCCATTGAAGCCTATGTGTTTTGGGCACCACTTTGACCTCTGCACCTGACCGGCCCTGAGCTGCTAGTGTGGTAACTTTGGGGTTTCTCTGAACCCCCCAACGGTGGGCTACCTTGGACCCAACTTTGAACCCTGTAGGTGGTTTACTTACCTGCAAAACTAACAAATACTTACCTCCCCCAGGAACTGTTGAAATTTGCACTGTGTCTAGTTTTAAAATAGCTTATTGCCATTTTTGCCAAAACTGTACATGCTATTTTGCTGATTCAAAGTTCCTATGATACCTAAGTGAAGTGCCTTTCATTTGAAGTATTGATTGTAAATCTTGAACCTGTGGTTCTTAAAATATATTTTTCTATATAAAAACCTATTGTCCTGGAATTGTCTTTGAGTGTGTGTTCCTCATTTATTGCCTGTGTGTGTACAACAAATGCTTAACACTACACTCTGATAAGCCTACTGCTCAACCACACTACCACAAAATAGAGCATTAAAATTATCTCTTTTTGCCACTATCTTACCTCTAAGGGGAACCCTTGGACTCTGTGCATGCTATTTCTTACTTTGAAATAGTACATACAGAGCCAACTTCCTACAACTAGCTTACCAACACACTCAAAAAGAGCAAGAGATGAGAAAGAAGATCTTCAGAGGGCCTTTTGTGATCCACCAACTTGAGAAGAAATAGGATGTGGTATTTAAAGAAGCACTGAAGCCCCAGAAACCATCTTTTGATTTGAGATTCACTTAGAATATAATGACGATTGAAGAGGGGCTACCTAAAGTCCATAATAACCTTGAAACAGACTTAGCAGAGCTGGTTACTCATGGTGAAAAGTTTGTTAACAGAAGTGTCTAGAAATGTCGATTCTCAGAGGATTACTGTATATAGAGAATCACAATTTTATTAAAGACAAGGAGACTACCATTATGCATAACCTTTTATCCACTCCTTCTGGGTAGCACAACTCAAAAGCGTCCAATAGAACCAACAATGAGGTCATAAAATAGAACTTCAGCAACACATAATAGTCTTATGCACGGTCATCTCTTCCTCTTGTGTTCTACTTCCTTAACTTTATATTTCACCAACACCCCCCTTCCTGAAGTCTTTCTTGTTACTCCTCCTTTCCAAATCACTGTATCTCCAAAAATAGATTGGAACATGGCAATTATAAAAGAACTTTTTTTATTTTTTATTATGTTATAAACATGTATAAGTCAATAAGCATATAACTTTAGTATCCTAAAACTATTCTCTCCTCATAACCCTATTAAAGAGCGGGTAGGAGGGATAATGCTAGCCTCCTTGTCTTTAATAAAACTGCAATTCTTCAGTAAACCTTTGAGAAAGAACATTTTATGGCAAGACAGGATGCTAGCATTATGCATGTTTAAAGCGCTTTACTGCTAGGCTCGCAACATGCTATATTGGTCTGAAATAAAATTTTCTAAACACTGCATCATTTGACCAGTCCACCGCCATCGTTTTTTTCTTCAACTTTCCCCCTGCATTATAAGCCTTTGATGACACTGCTCCTCTAATTGAATGTGCCTTAAACAAATCCAAAGTCACTCCAGCTTCTTTCATCACACTTTTAAACCACCCAGTAATTATAGCTGTTGAAAGATCCATATCGTCTCACGTAGGAAATCAATAATTGATCTACTCCCGCACTCTGATGATCACTCATTCTTATTTCATAGTCCTTTATACATCTCATTACACACAGTTTTGGATATTCATAAAATCTTGGATAAAAAACTCAGTCTTAGTTCTTTTCCTAATCCCAAATAGAACACCAAGTGGTTGGTAAAACCTACTTGTCAGTTCTAATGATTTCACATCGGACACTTTTTTAATGAAATCACACGAAGTAAAGTTGGCAGCTTTCATGACAGTTGTTTGTTACTCAAATATGTACTTTTTGGCCAATTTTCAAATAATGTGAACACTAATCTAACATCCCAAAGAGTTTTAAACCTTGGCCTTGGAGGTTTCCCCGATTCTTATCCTCTTCATTACTCTACAAATTAGCGTACACCTCCCAACCGGTAGTGATTTATCATTTTTTAACTCATACCTTTTCAATCCAATTCTGCCAAAAAATTAGCAATCATAACCTCATCCACTTCCATGGGATCCAAATCCTGCTCCATGCACCAGCTTACAAAGATGTTCCATTCACTCATATCTCTTTCGTGCTCCTGGTGCCCAAGACTTATGCAACAATTGTGTAGCCTCTCTTGATAAAATCAGTGTCGATGTCCTGAAATCCTCCAAACTAGCAGGTTGAGTAGTCCCGATTCGACTAACGGATGTTCCTTTCCATCTACATCCTTTAAGAGACCTCTGCAAGCCAATCATTAAAGGGTCATCTGTGGCAAGAACTGATGGGAACCACACTTGAGTCACCAAAAAGGTGTTACTAATATCAAATGGCATCCCCGCGTCCTCACTTGATTCCAAACGCTGAATAATTGAAAATGGAGGAAAAACATATCCTTTCATCTCCTTCCAATTCAGACTGAATGCATCTACTGCTATTGCCCCCGGATCCGGTCTCCAACACACATACTTAAACAACTGATTTGTCAACTTCGAGGCAAACAGATCCACTTCTAACAGCCCCCAAATTCTCAGAATATCCTGAAGTGCTCTCTCCATCAACTTCCAATCGCTGTAATCTATTAAGTGACGTGAAATCCAATCCGCCACTAGGTTCTTCTCTCCGGCCAGATACTGTGCTGTCTACTCTATTTTGTGTTCCAGACAAAACTCCCTAAATTCTTTTGCTAAATCTGCCAGCCTTTTTGATCTGTTTCCCCCTAGTTTGTTTATATAAATAACAGCTAACATATTATCCATTTATAATAAGACTGAATGACCCTGTACCTGTTTTCTGAAACTGAACTGCTAACTCTCCTGCCTCAAACTCCAGACAATTTATGTGATTGTTTATTTCCTCTATATTCCATCTTCCCTCTGTTATCTGTAAATTAATTATAGCTCCCCAACCTAGATAGCTCTCATCTGTTTCCAAAATAAAACCTGGTGTTGAACCAAATATTGCTCGGCCATTCCATGAATGTATATTTCCCAATCGCCATTGAAGCTCGTCTTCTGCATCGTGTGTCAACCTCACTTTGGCTCCATACTATAATCCTCTGTTCAGACCTGACTTCTTGAGACTTTGCAATGCTCTGTAAGATAAAGGGCCTGGAAATTGCCTGTATTGACAATACTTTCAAATCTATATTTTCCATCCAATCCATCTCCATCAAAATATCCCTCAAAAGATGTATTCCCTACATTCTGAAATGTCAGTAAATGACAAAGTAATTCAGTTCTCTCAAATTGATCACAGGTCTCAAAAGCCTTGTCTTTTCTCTCCACAACAAATAAAGTACTGACAAACCCTTTGCTCAACTCTTACCTCCATTATATCCTCTTTTTCTAACAGACCACAAATTTCCTCCGACACAATCTTCCTTTCATTCTCTTCAAAAATATTTTCCCTTGGTTCCTTCATCTGAACGGGTTCCAGTCTGAATTCTATTGTATAACCTCTTATAGTTTCTAATACCCATGCAGCTTTTGTTATTATTTGCCACTCCTGGAAATAATGTTTTAATCCCCCTCTTGTATTTTATTTTTGATAAAACCATTGCCATTCTTCATACTCACTTTGACCTGAATGTGATCCAGCATCAGACCCTTGGCTTCTACCTCAAGTCAAACTACTTGTAACTCATCTCCCTCTGAGGATAGAAGGAATTGGTATAAATACTTCTTCTGAAACTTCGTCCTTACCCATAACTAGATCCTTATGCAATTGGGCCTCTGTAGTAGGTACAAACGAAAGATTGGCCCTTCCACATAAATTCCCTTCTCCAAATACTTTTCACATGTTAAAATGTGCCTTATCCAAGGTCGTGAATGTATGGACAAGTTTCCCTAGTGCCTTAATTAAGCCTTCTCCAAATAAAAGTCAGTTACACTCCCCTGTTGTCTTTTTTTTTTTTTTTTTTTGCAAAGTCTCCTAACTTCAAACTTATTCTTAATAAAATCACTCTGTGCCTTACGGCTATAAGGCTAGCATTGGTATTACCCAAGAAACAAATTGTTCTCCGACTACAGCCTCCTAGCAGATTAATATCTAAATCTGTTCCTCTTAGGTAGGACTCCTCGACCATGTCCAATATTCTAGCAATAGGGCCCAAGAAATTGCGAAGTTGTCCTCACATTGCTTTAATGATCGTTCAAGACCTTTCCTCAGATCATCACCCAATTTGAACAAATAGGTTACTAAATCTGGGTCTAAATTAGGAGTAATAGTCTACTTTTCATCTACTACTGGGCTTGAACATCCAGCCCTCATCAAATTTCGCTTGGATCTTTCCAAAGGCCTTCTGATCCAGGGTTTTATATACTATGCAGTGTGGTCCATCGGCCACCATTCATTTTGAGCTGCACTGGTGCCTAATTTCGCTTGGACTAAACAAATTGATGCCTAAAGTATCTTTAATCTGTTTTTTATATTCTTATTTGAATTTTCGAAGCCCCAAAACTACTCCATATCATCATCTCCTAAATCTAAGATCTAGTCATCACGAGTAGCGTCAGTATCCTGCTCCGCCCAGTCATGCTGTAAACCCATCTCTTTTGCAGGGTGAACATGCCTTTCACGTGTTAAACTTTGGACACCTTTATAAAGCTTGAGTGTTATCCCCTTTCAGTATATGATTCTTTCTCATTAATATGTTTCCTTTTCTTTAAGCATTTGCCACCTGGCCCTCTTTTTTGTAACTCTTCTTCACGGTCTGATAATGACCAATATTCCTCATCCTCAATGGTCTTTCCTTTTCCCTTCCTTCATTAACCTTTTCAATGTCTCTTGAATTGTATCTCCTATTTCCTTATTTATTAAAGATCTAATGACATCCCCTGGAACTTCTTGAGAAGTAATCATATGTTCCTCAGACATTTATTTATTATTTCATTATTAGTACTATATATATATATATATATATATATATATATATATATATATAGTAAAATATATATAAACAAATGTTAACTATTGATAAATTGAAGCTATTATTTGTAAAACCTAAAGTATTTCTCATTTTTGATCTCCCAATAAACTAAAACTCCAAGTCTCACAATATATTTTAGAAAACAAATTTCCTCACAGAAAGCGTCTGATCATGCAACTGACAAAACAGCAAATCACCAACACGTTACTAAGGCAACGCGGTAAAACTACAAAATGCAAAGCCACTGCCACGCATTACCAAGGCAATGTGTTATGACCTGCCACCTATGTTAATAAGGTCTACCGCCTTTAAAAAAAAAAAATACACAGAGTCGCATGCAACATGCACGTTCCAGAGGCGAGGTCTAATTCCTAGGCCCCGCGTGCACTGCACGCTTTACAAATAGAGGGTAATCACCCAATGAAAGAGGCTTCAATGTTATCCTCTCTTAAAATAATGTCAACACTCAGCATACGCTTTTCGCGCACGAGACAAAACGTGCGACTCAGCGCAAGCACCTACTGTCAAACTCAGCCGTTTCCCCAAAAAGAAGCGAACTGTTTTTTTTTGTTAATCTATCAATCCTCTGAAGTCAACTCACTGTACCCCAGGGGCCCTTGGCCAAGATGGCAGATGTGTAAAGCGCTGCTCTGCTGCAGCCTGTTCGCCAGCCACGATCATCCTGAACAAGGCAGCAACGGAACACAGCGCAACGGCCCCGGTAATATCCCCCTTGTAGCTGGGGATGGGAAGGGGGAAACTTTGGTGGCGATATCGCTGCTATTGGCGGAGGAGCGAGAACCAAGACCTATGAGGCAATGTGGACCGGCCTGTGTGCAGGTGAGCGACTGTGGGCCCCGGAGGACGGGGAGGACCCGGTTGAGGTGCCCCAATTGGCCCCCGTCCACCTGGGTAACTCCACTGAAGAGGAGAATCGAGGGGCAGTGCGCCAACTGACAGGGGTGCCAGATATAAAGGAGGGCCGGCAGGGGGTAGTTGCCAAGGTAACTCGGAGCCTGGAAGTTAATGGAGCGGGGGAAGTCCTGCGACCGTCAGAGGATCAGACCCTCCCCCCCCTTCTCACCCCCCAAATCCGGACAGCCAGTAGGCCAACCACAGAAGAACCAGAAGTAGTGTTGGTCGGCAAGTGAATATTGCAGAGCTGCTAGTAGCCGAGCGGCGTGCCTGCTTGCAGAACACCCAAGCAGAAGGTACGGAGGAGGCTCGAGGAGCAGTGGAGCTAGTGGGGAGCATTAATCGTACCTCCCTCCCATATCGAAGAAGAGCAGAAATCCAGAGCAGGCCGAAAAGCTGTCTCCTCACTGGCACTGAAGGGCAGAGTTGTAGAACAGGACACAGGAGAACCACAACGAGACCTGGCTGGGTCACGTCACCAAGAGAACCAGGAATAACAGACCCAGGTGGTGGCCCCCCCAATCCTCGGGCGGAGTTTGCTGCACAGAGACCTCAGGCGCTGCCCAACAAGAGGTGCATAGGAACAGGTTACACTGGGAGGTCAGTGTACCCCGGCGAGGTTACCCCCCACTTGTAACTGAAGGGGTCCATAAGTCCTCTGCTACCAGACCCTGTGACAAGATCTGGAGGACTAGAAAAGGCACAGAAGGAGCTGGTCAGTAGACAGTTCCCGGTTGGCGGGCTGGCGCCACTGGGTGGAGGCTTGACAGTGGGGGGGGCCCCTCAGTGAACAGAGGGGTACCAGACTGGAAGAGACGCTGCTCCTCCCGCTCATTGAGCCAGAGAAACAGGAGAAGCAGATGGAAAGATGCGATATTGCGGACCTAGTTGCCTAGCAGGCACTGAGGGGCTGAACGGAAAGATCTCCAAAAATCAAGGCTTTGGCGACACCGGAGGAGACCAACATGACACCATAAAAGAAGTGCTCTCTGTGTCCTGGACAGAAACCTGAAAAGGAAATGTTGATCATAACCAGTGCATGCTGACATATGGAAGGCGAGTAAAAAACGAGAAGCAGGAGTAAATCGGGCTGATCTAATGGCAGGACCTGGCGCCCTAGAACAACAAGTAGTATCCCCAACTCAAACAGGGAGCCCAACTCTTGGTGACATACCACAAGCAATAATGGCCTCCTGTGAGGCCCTGGAAACGAAGAATGACACACTGGAAGTAGAGTTTGGGCTACTACAGGATGATCATCGCCGCTTAGCTGAGAAGGTTGCCACAGTTGAAAGAGAACTAGCGGATGTCCCTGCTGCCATGACAGGTGTGCAATCAAGACTATTGGAACTGGAGAACAGAGTCTTAGAACAGAAGGCAGATGACACTGAGAACCGGTCCAGGCAAAACATACGAATTCTGGGGATACCAGAAAAAGCAGAGGGCCGGAACATGATTGCCTTCCTTGAAACATGGCTCAAAGATGAAAAAGCACCAACTGGGCTGACGCGTTTTTTGTGCTGGAGAGAGCACACAGTCCCTCGATGGCCGCCTCTGCCAGGGACTCCTCCTAGAGCGATAATAGCACGACTCCTGCACTATAAAGACAGGGATAGAATCCCGGCCCAAACTCTGAAGAAAAGTGACATAATGTTGATCAATAATAGGATCATTATATTCCCAGACTACTCAAAAGAAATCCAAACCTGTAGGAACACTTTCCTGGCTGCGAAGCAGAAACGGAGACAAATGGGACTGACCTATCCAATGATCTACCCGGCACGGCTGAGAGTGCTGTCGCAAGGAGCTGCCCTCTTCAATACCCCTCAATAAGTGTGGTCCTGGATCGAAATGCAGCCAATACAGGACTCGCAGGACACCCAGACTTTGCAAACACCATGCCCACAGCACACTAAACAGAAGAAGGGAAAATTACGGGGACCCCCCCTACAGCTGAAAAGACGAAACAGGCCCGACACTGTGCGCTGGCAGATGTAATGGTCTTTGGAAAGAATACTCGGGCCTACCCTCAGTGGTGATAACCCAATAGACCGAGAAGAGAACACAGACGTTGCCATGAGTAATGGAACAAACCAGTCTGACTCACCAGACCTGTCAGACTCTGAGCTGGATCTTCCCATAGTCACACCCAGAATGGCGGACGATCTACTGAGTCCAGCAGACAGTAAAACTGCAGTGTGGCCGCCACTGGTTCATTTACTGTGGGATACTCTTCAATGTTGAATTCAGAAACAACACAGTTGGCAATGTGCCCGGCTGAGCTGCAACACGGACAGTAATCGCAGTGGGCCACACCCTGAGAACTTGGGTCACCATTACGGACGCTGTGCTCTTCCTGGGCTGCCCATAATTCTACATTGACGACTGGTAAAATGGGCTGCACTGGCACATGGTCCCCACTCACCCCGAGAGGTGGAAGATACCACGTTGCTGGTGTCTATGATTACAGTTTGACAAGAAAGGTTTTACCAGTCCTGAGGAAGGGGAGTTCTGTTGTTGTTTAGTAAGTTGGGGAAAAGTGCAGTACATCATGACTTAGGGGAAGTATGTCCACAGAGCGAGTGCGCCTGGGCCTGGTTCTCCCTGTGGGCAACCTGCTCTGGCAGGTGCTGAGGACAGACAACCGGATCTATTTCACAAAATGCAGGTTCTCAAGTGCTATAACAATCTTCTGGAATGTGAGGGATATCCATTCACTAACAAAACAATATAAAGTGTTTTCATAGTTGTCCTGCAGGGGAGCCCACTTTGAATTGCTGCAGAAAAAGGGGCAAGCTCTACAAAGGAAGTGAAGGGGTCAACTGTACTATACAACCTATTTGGCATTTGCTAGAGGGGTTCTAATATGGGTCAAACCAGGGATCCCGTATCAATGTACTGATCATAGGGTGGACCTGCAGGAGCGTTTTGTGGCACTCCGGGGTCGCCTGGATGTAAAAGACATCGCTATTATTAACATTTATGCCCCAAATGTCAATCGGACAGGTTTCTTCAGTGAGCGGTCGCTGCAGTTAGCTTCATACATTACAGGAGAAGTACTGATAGGAGACGACATCAATTGTGTCAGCGACCCAGACATGGACAGGTCCCACCCACCTCTAGATGGAACAGTGATCCGTAAGCTTGCTCACACATTTAAGGACTTGGAAGAGAATTGGAACTTGATTGATACCTACAGAGTGTTAAACCCCCAATGGCGGGAATATTCATATTTTTCCCCCGTATACAATTTGCATATAAGGTTAGATAAATTTCTCAGCTCACTGCCACAACGCCAGAAAATATGCGAAGTAGAATATCTCACTAGAACCTTTTCTGATCATAAACTGGTACTACTGTATTTTCGTTGGGGCATAGACCCTTCTCCCATACCCACATGGAAGCGCAAGCCAGAGGCATTGTTGGATCCTCCCTTTAGGGGGCAAATAGGTACATGTATCAAACATTACTAGCAAGAGAACGAAGAGTCTACTGACTCCAGAGGCTTAGAATTGTCTGCCTTTAATACAGTCCTCAGGGGTCGCTGTATAGCAGTGGGGGTGTGACGATCTCTCCTGCAAGAAACCCAAGCCGCAGAAGCTAAGCTGAAACAAGTAGAAGTCAAGTTAGCGGAGGGACTAGCTGACAGAGTGGTTCTACTAAAAGCCAAAGAAAAAGTGGCAATACTGGTGGAACGTCTCCACTGTCAGTACTACCGAAAATTATATTATAAAAACACATGCGACTGGAGACAAGGCAGGGAGGCTATTGGCGACACCAAATGTCCGAGGGTCCCTGACTGTAGAGATTCAAGCAGAATCTGGGCATACTATGACTACACAAACTGGGATTAATGAGGCCTTCCATGCCTATTATGCAGGGCTCTATAAAAGAGAATCTCAGGTCACCCCGCTGAAATTAAAGCATTCCTAAAACCTCTCATCTTTCCTAGAATAGAGCAAGAGGAGGCAAATTTAATGGGGGGGGGGGGGGGGGGGGGAATATTACACTCCCCGAAGTGCGGGCAGCCATTCAACACATGGTGAGAGGGAAGACTCCAGGAACAGACGGGCTCCTGGTTGAGTTCTACGCAACATTCATAGAACAAGTAGCGCCTAAATGGGTTGCAATGTACAATGAGGCTAAACAACTGCAAATCCTTCCATCAACGACCAGAGAAGCACTGATGGTCCCCCGGTTAAAACCTGGGAAACTACCACAGGACATTAAGGCCTACCACCCACTATCAATTCTCAACGCAGATTACAAACTTTGCAGTAGAGTACTAGCCGCCCAGTTGCTAACCCATATGCCACAGCTGATCCACAGTGAGCGAACAGGCTTTATCCCGAATCGCAACACAGCCCAAAATATCCGTCTGCTGTTGTCGATCCTAGAGATAGCCGCGACTACAGCACCGCAGGCTGCAATTCTGTCTGTTGACACTAAAAAAAAGCATTTGACAGCCTAGAATGGAATTTCCTAGGATAGGTAACTCATTAGTTTTGGTCTTGGAAATGGATTCTTGCTGTGGGTCAAACTTCTATATGCAGAGGCGCAAGCCAGAGTTAAAACTGGTGCATATATTTCACTGAGTTTTGGAAAAGAGCGAGGCACACATCAAGGATGCCCATTGTCACTGCTATTGTTCGCCCTAGCAATGGAGCCCATTGCACTCAGAACTCGCATGGGGACAGATTACAGGGGCCCTTAGATATTAGCGGAACAGCAAATTATTGCGTTATATGCAGATTACATTCGGCTATTCCTACAAGATAGAGAGAGGGACTTGACAGGGGCACAACTACTGCTGCACCCATTTGGAGAGATGTCAGGCCTTCAGGTCAATTGAGACAATGTCTACTGGGAACCACGTCAGATTACTACATACTTGGGAGTAAGAGTATATCATGCCCACTCAGACAAGGTACCATTGGAAGAGCTATGGGTTCCCTAAAAAGGGCAATGCACTTCTGGGGAACACTGCCATTATCTGCGATGGGACGAGTGGCACTTCTGAAGATGGGAGCATTGTCATGACTTCTCTATTACTTTACTGCTTAACCTATTAAAATATCACATGCTGTTTTTAAGGAATTCGACAGCATGACCCTGTCATTCATATGGGGCACAGGGCGCAAAAGGGTGGCTTTGTCCACCTTGTAATGACCCACGCCTGCTGATGGACTAGCGGCACCTAACTTTGAAGACTACTACATGGCGGCGCAGCTGCAATATTTTACAGTGGATGAGAAGCCAGCAGAGCCCTCCGAGTTTGAGAGGTCTTGGAACACCACCAGTGTCCAAACTTGTTCAACTCCTCCTATGGTTGAACAACCCAGGACCGTGGGAGACAAGGGAACAGGTGGTGGTGGCATACTGTGGGCGTAGGTGCCTCCAAAATACAGGGACTGAACCCCCTTGCTCAGCAGAACTCCCAATTGATTAACCACTCTTGTCCACAGCACTAACAGGATGGGGCTACAGCAACTCAAAGGAGCAGGGGTGTGCCAAATAGGAGACCTGTACAGAGATGGGACATTGCTCCACTATAACGAATTGCAGGCGGAAATTGACCTCTGGCCGCATTACTTCATAGTACACGGGGCCATAATGACCACAATACAGCGACATTGGGGAACGTTTGGACCTGAACCAACCTCACTTCCGGGCTGCACATATATAGCGACAGCTGCGGGCATGCAGAAAGCAGTCACTTGTCTATATCGTACGATACCTTGTAGTCTTCTACCAACCCCGACCCGCCTACGTCAGAAATGGGAAAAGAGGTTTACAGATGAAGGTTGGAAAGTGTTAATGGAACGCGTGCCCAAAATCTCTCATAATGCCAGGTTTAAGTTAACACATTTCTACATCTTTCATAGAGCGTATCTAACCCCACATAGGCTGAATAAGATGTTCTGGATGTCAGAGAACAAATGTCCCAGATGTGGGGAAGAGGGATCTGGATTCCTGCATATGTTCTGGAGTTGTCCTCTGCTCTCTTGATATTGGCAAAAAGTAATAGACTCCCTCTCCGGATTAGTTGACAGGGAGGTCCCTAGAGACACTTACTGCCTGTTGAGTGACTTCTCACATACTGCCAAAAGAACAAGTTACTTACCTTCGGTAACACCTTTTCTGGTGGATACACTAGCTACCTGTGGATTCCTCACCTAAAGAATTTTCCCCATGCGCCAGTATCCGATGGAAATTTTCTTCTAGCTCTGCACGTCGATGACGTCACAATTGCCCAAGTTGCAGCCTTGTAGATGTCAATCACAGAAACACCTCTAGCTACGGCCGAAGTGGAATGGGCTCTTAACCCCACAGGAGGTTCCTACTTTGCTAAAGAGTAACACAATTTGATGCAAAGTACGACCCACCTGGAAAGCGTTCTCTTGTGGACAGCTTTGCCTCTCCTCTTCCCCACGTAACCGACGAAGAACTGATCGTCCTGTCGACAAATAAGCTCAACGCTCTTCTTGGGTCAAGTAGGTGTAGCCTCTCTTCCTCCTTTGATGGATGAGGTGGAGGATAGAAGGAAGAAAGTGTGATGGACTGTCCAAAATAAAAGGGTGTAACAACCTTCGGTAAGAAAGCCGCCTTTGTCCTTAACACCACCTTGTCCCTAAAAAAGGAAGTATATGGGGGTTCCACACTAAGAGCCTGGAGCTCACTCACCCTTCTAGCGGATGTAATGGCAACTAGAAAAACAGTTTTCAAAACTAAAAACCTCAAAGGACATGAATACATCGGTTCAAACGGTGAACCCATCAGAAAAGCTAGCACTAAGTTCAAATCCCACTGCGGCATTCCGAAAGGAGTGGGCGGAAACTTGTTAATGAGACCCCTAATGAACCTCAAAACAATTGGGGACTTAAACAAGGAGGGTTGGTCCGGAAGGCACAGAAAAGCGGACAGCGCAGACAAATAACCCTTAACAGTGGCAACTGCACAACCCCTCTGCACCAAGGATAACGCAAACGACAAAATAAGTGGGCATGCAAGGGATCAATTTGATTCTCTCCACACCAAGTCACAAATTTAGCCCACCTGCTTGCATAGAAAGATTTGGTGGAGTGTCGCCTGGCCGATAATATAACGTCCACAACCTCAGGTGGGAGAGAAAAAGTATTCAGATTGCCCAGTTCAATCTCCAGGCATGTAGGTGCAGGCTCTGGAGGTGGGGGTGTAGAACCTGCCCTGCGACTGCGAGAGGAGGTCTGCCCTGTAAGGGAGACGGAGCGGAGGGCACAGAGAGAGTTGGAGAAGGTCTGAATACCACACCCTTCTTGGACACTCCGGCGCTATTAAGATGACTTGGGCCCAGGCTTGGCGAATCTTCCTCAGGACCCGAGGAATCAAGGGTATGGGGGAAACACGTAAAGCAACTGACCCTTCCAGGACATCTGAAACACATCCCCCAAAGCTCCTTGCAGCAGATACCGGAGGCTGCAGAACGACGGGCAGCGCACATTCTCCCGAGTGGCAAACAGGTCTATCTGTGGATACACCCACACCTGGAAGAGGTAAAAGGACCAGGTCTGGATGAAGACTCCACTTGTGATCGGTCGAAATGCGCTGACAGACTGTCCACACGCACGTTGAAAACTCCGGCCAAATGGTTTGCTACCAAGCAAATCGGATGGTCCTGAACCCAGGACCAGAGCCATAGAGCGTCTGTGCAGAGAAGGTACAACCCCACTCCTCCCTGCTTGTTTCTATACCACATCGCAGTAGTGTTGTCCGTCAGGACTTGAACCGACCGACCGGGAAGGGAGGAAGGCCTTGAGAGCCAGACGTATCGCCTACAATTCCAACAGATTGATGTAAAACCTCCGTTCCACTGGAGACCAATGGCCTTTGACCTCCAGGTCCCCCAGATGAGCTCCCCACCCTAGAGTGGAGGCATCCGTTATCACTGTGGCCACTGGAGGTGGGCCATGAGTGACCAGCAGAATGCAAGAAGCGAACAGACCGAGCAGACGAAGGATCTAGAGGACTGGAACGACCGCCCAAATATGGAACATTGGAATCAGCGCCTGAATGTCCTGAATCCACTGCGGCAGAGGAAAGGCCCGATTCAACGTTGTGTCTAGTACTGCCCCTATGAACAGGAGGCGTTGAGAAGGCTCAGGGTGAGATTTGGGCACGTTCACCGAAAAGCCCAGATCGAACAACAACTGGGTTGTTGACTGTAGGTGACGCCGCAGGAGCTCCGGAGACTTGGCTTTGATTAACCAATCATCCAGATAAGGGAATACTGCTATCCCTCTCCTTCTGAGCTCTACTGCAACCACCGCCATCACCTTCGTGAAGACTTGAGGTGCCGAACTAAGACCAAACGGAAGGACCGCAAACTGATAGTGTTGCGACCCCACCACAAACCGGAGATATTTTCTGTGCGACTTGAGAATCGGGATACGAAAGTAAGCATCCTTCAAGTCGACAGACACCATCCAAACCCCTTCGTTCAACGCCAAAAGAACCTGTACTAGGGTCAGCATTTTGAACTTTTCCTGCACGAGGAACCAATTCAAAATCCTCAAGTCCAGGATTGGCCTCAACCGACCATCCTTTTTGGGGATCAGGAAATATCTTGAATAACAGCCCTGACCACCCCTCCTGCTCTGGAACCAACTCTACTGCACCTTTCGACAAAAGGACTAGAACTTCCTGTTGTAGTAACAGAAGATGGTCTTCCAAACAGAAGGAAGGGCGGGGAGGGGGAAACTCCCGAGAGGGAAGAGTATAACCTTTCCCTACAATATTGGTGACCCAGGAGTCTGATGTTATTGACTCCCACATGTGGAGAAACTGAGACAGTCTCCCCCTACAGGAGATGCATGCAAAGGGAGTGATGGAGGACTAAGGCTGCTTTCCCTGCTGCACCCCTCCGGAGGAAGAGGAAGAGGCAGAGTGCTGCTGGGTGGCCCCTCTGGTACGAACCCTACCCCTTCCCCTAAATGATCTATAGGGGTGAGCAGTATTAGGTCGCTGTCCTGCTGCCTGGAATCTTCCTTGAAAGGAAGAGCCACGCCCAAACCCCCTAAACGATCTCAAGGAAGTAGAAGCTTGCAAGCCCAAGGATCTTGCCATGGCCCTACTCTCTTTGAACCGCTCCAAGGCAGAGTCAGCTTTTGTCCCAAACAGTTTAGCCCCATCAAAGGGCAGATCAAGTAGGGTTGTCTGCACATCGGGAGAGAATCCTGAAGACCTTAGCCAGGAATGCCGTCTTGTTGCTATGGACGTGCCCATAGCCCTAGCCACAGAGTCAGATGTGTCACGCCCAGATTGGATAACCTGGGTCGCCGCCGCCTGAGCGTCTGCCAAAAGGTTAAGCACCTCCTTAGGTAATGCAGTGTGTGTCTTGGCCTCGTCTATCAGAGCATAGATGTACCTGCCAAGGATACAGGTAGCATTCGTTGACTTGAGGGCCATGCTGCATGAAGAGAACGCCTTTTTAGCAGACTGGTCCATTCTCTTGGATTCCCTGTCTGCAGGAACCCCTGGAAAAGATCCTGGAGCAGAGCGTGAGGAGCATGAAGCCTGCACCACCAAACTCTCTGGAGTCGGATGTCTGTACAAGAAGGCTGGATCTCCAGGAGCCACCCAATACCTCCTCGCAACAGACCTATTTACTGCTGTAGAAATCACAGGCTTCTTCCACTCCTCCATTACTGGGTCAATGAGCGCCTCATTAAAAGGAAGAAGCTGCTCTGCCACCGCTGAAGAAGAGTGCAAAACCTCAGTAAGAATGTTCGTCGTAACATCCGCAGCTGGAAAAGGAAGGTCAAGAAAATCCGCCGTCTTCCTGGCCACCAAATGGAAAGAAGCAGCCTCTTCGGTGTACTCACCCGGAGATGCCAAGTTCCACTCCGGGGAAGCGTCCAAACCACTAGCAGTGTCCAAGCCCTGAAGGTCTCCCAGGGGCTCCACAATCTCACCCTCTTCCAAGAGCTGCTTCTCATACTCCTGCTCCTCAAGCAGCCGCAGAGCCAATCTCCTGGAGCGGAGCCTGGATTCTATCCTTGGCGTCGATAAGGCGTCTGCTGACGCCGAAGACCTCGGACGGCGTCGACCCTCTAATTCATCCGAGGCCGGATCCATCATCACCATAGGCTTCTTCAGTGTAGATGGAAGCTGCGGCAAACTTATCGGCGCCGGGGCAGTAGAGGTCATCGCGTCACAGACCTTCTAGGCGACGCCATTGGTGCCGTTGCCGAACCAG
Organism: Pleurodeles waltl; assembly: GCF_031143425.1. Classification (NCBI taxonomy): domain Eukaryota; kingdom Metazoa; phylum Chordata; class Amphibia; order Caudata; family Salamandridae; genus Pleurodeles; species Pleurodeles waltl. The sequence continues at coordinate 593,593,873 of NC_090446.1, read as the reverse complement.
TACTTCCCGAAGGAATGAAAGGCATGAAGGGCATCAGTCTGTATGGAGCCAGAACACCCATGTCATAAGCCAAAGGACCCGAAGGTCAAGAGTGACCACCTCCCAGAGCCATGGTGGCGAAGATGTTGAACATCGCATTAAGAAATGCGGCAGGTTCTGTGCCTGGCGCCGGGAATGCCGGATATCCCTGCAGAGCCAGTGCCTGAGGCGAAGCCGGCATCGGTTCGGGCATCTCCGTCTGTGCCGGTGAGACCACCGGATCCTGGTGAGGTTCGACTTCGAAGACCGACAGCGGAGATGTCGGAGAAGTAGGAGTCGTCCGAGAAGTAGGAGAGTCGTCCGAGAAGTAGGAGAGTCGTCCGAGAAGTAGGAGAGTCGTCCGAGAAGTAGGAGAGTCGTCCGAGAAGTAGGAGAGTCGTCCGAGAAGTAGGAGAGTCGTCCGAGAAGTAGGAGAGTCGTCCGAGAAGTAGGAGTCGTCCGAGAAGTAGGAGTCGTCCGAGAAGTAGGAGTCGTCCGAGAAGTAGGAGTCGTCCGAGAAGTAGGAGTCGTCCGAGAAGTAGGAGTCGTCCGAGAAGTAGGAGTCGTCCGAGGCGGAGGCGTTAGTTGGACTAAACTTCCCATGTCGTTCGGCGTCGAGATGACGACGACCTCGAGCAGGGACAGTCCTTACTTGATCGGCGTTGTGAATCATGCCGGCGTCGGGAGTCTCGATGACACCTGTGCGATTTCGACGACTTGGAAGACCCACGACGATGATGTCTCTCCTCCTTCGATCTTGCCAAGAATAACTTGGCCTCCCACTCTTGAGAGCCTTCGGATTCATGCGCTGGCATGAACCGCACGCTTCGACCTCATGGTCAGAGCTCAGACACCACAAACAATTCTCGTGTGGGTCTGTGACCGACATTCGGCCGCCGCACTCCCTACAGGGTTTAAAACCCGACTTCCGTGGCTGAGACATTGTAACATATGAAGTGAAACAGTAGCTCCCTGGTAGCCTCGAAGAAAAAACAGTTACTCGAAGGCACGGAAAAAAGGGAACTGACGTCTGCACGTCAACGAGGACCTTTTATTGCCTGGATGACGTCATACGGCGTCGCGTTGGGGTCGGGCAATTGTGACGTCATCGTCAATGTGCAGAGCTAGAAGAAAATTTCCGTTGGATCCTGGTGCATGGGGAAAATTCTTTCGGTGAGGAATCCATTGGTAGTTGTATCCATCAGAACTAAGATTACCAGCAACTTTCTAGACTTGGGCTCCATAATAGCCAAACGGGAAATAGCCTGCAATTGGAAAGCTTTCCATGGTCCTCGGGTCTAGCATGGCGAAAAGAACTCTTAAAGTTGTCTGACTATGAAGGGGAAGTACTGGCGCTTAAGGTGCAGAAGTAAGGTTGTCCTTCAGAGAGGGCCAAAGTTTGGTGGTCGATCTTAGTGGGCGAACTCAGACAATTAATAACACCAGCGCCAATCTTGCCGCCTGGCACCCCCTAATCGGGTGGTGTGCGGAGAGGAGCGTTTGGACCTGGGGCATGGCAAAACATGCATGAGTAGCATTAAATGAATAAGGTATGGGGCTAGACTCGTGGCTGTGGACTATTGAATAACACACTGCACAGTCTGGGGGTATGGGGGTTGGGAGGTAAGGGAAAGGGGTGTAGACAGGGAAGTTTGAACGAGGTAGGCCATTAATACGAAGTGATGCATACTGAGAAACTAATGGAGATATCCATTATGGCAAATGTATTATCCCGTTGGTTGTCTATTAAAAGCAATGAAATGTGTTAAAAAAAAAAAAACACACACACAAAAAAAAAAAAAAAAAAAAAAAATCACTGTATCCCACAATATTGCCATACTTTATTTACTGAAATCCTTCCTTTGTACAGGTGCATTAAACCTGGATTAATTACATGATCCAGAGTTAATCCCAATTTATATACCCGAAAATTGAGTCAAAGACAAAATATATGCACACTCTAAACAGCATTCAAAACTCAAACTATCAAACATATAATAAAAAATTATGATACTTTTCTGCACTGTACATAAGCAGCAAACAAAAGAATTAGAGCAGACAGTGCATGACACTATTACGTGTTGCTGGAGTTCTATTTTATGATGACCTCATTGCTGGTTCTATTGGAAGCTTTTAATTTGTACTGCCCAGGATTGAATAAAAGGTTATGCATAATTGTAACCTCCTGTCTTGCCATCAAATCGAGAATTAATCTTATACAGCTTGAATATTTTCACAGGATTTACTTAACACTCAGCATAGTATGTAAGCCATTCTGAAGAAAATGAGAAAGCAGCTAAAGTTTCAGGTATACAAACAAACGAGTAAGTAGAAGCAAACACATGCTGGTGTTAATTTGCAAACCACTCTGTGGGAACAAAGCTCAAGGCAAGTTTGCTAGGAGTTGCACACGTTTAAAAAAAAAAAAAAAACACTTAAGTATTTAAACCTAAGTAGGATATTGGCAAATCAATAGCCATTAACTGACTGGAAAAATTGTCATTATCCTCTGTATTTAGAAAGCTTGATGGATATGGAGAAATGAGTAACGAGAGCATGATCAGAAGGTTGCAAACAAAGCAGCAAATGACTAGGGATACAGTACTTGGAATGCTTTACTTGCTTTGACATGTTAATAGGTATTAATGGTCTGAAATCAGCCCATACCTACTGGTAATAGAAAATGCTGCACAGAAATACAGGATCCCACAACGAAGAGATGCATCCATGCTCAAGGACTTTAACGTTGTAAATTTGAACATGCATGTAAAACTACGTAATACCATGCAAGGTGTACTGTGTAGTCGTTTTTAAAAGAAGTATTCAGTAATATGTTTCACGGAAAAGAGCATCCAAAGACTGTGCACCACAATACATAACTTTGCATTTTACTGCATGGCCAAGAAAGCCAAATGCTATAGCGCTCTTTCCAATTTATATCTAAAACTGCACTTGGTGTATTACATTGTGCACTTAAGAAATAACAATTTCAGTTTCCTAGTCACATTCCAATAAAACAGTCATGATTGAAGTACCACAGATCTCATTGTTTCGTAACACCAACCACTCTTCTTCCAGACACTTGTCTGCCCATCTAACCAAACAGTCCTTCCCCAATCCATCGTTCCATCGATCCAGCAACGCTCAATTTTCACATACCCGACCTCCTCATCCAGACTTACCCCATTACCACTTCACACACAATTTGCACATTCAGTGTTGCAATGCTTTCAAACTCTTCCAGTTCAAAGAAAAGATCGTCAGGTGTCCTGCAGTTTCTGTAAAGCCTGACTCCACTTCAACTTTCCGCGCAGTGCCACCCCAATCATCACAGCCATTACTGTTCCCCTCCCAATCTATAGAGAAATCATCTCTTAAGCACTCCTCCACTAATCACTGGCAAAGTACAAATCCTATGAAACTGATCCGCTGCTTCTCCCCTAGCAACGTCTCTTCAGAGCATTAATCTTTTCCCTAAACTCAGTTTACTTCTCACACCATCTCCTGAGAGCTAGGGCACTTCAACATGCTGCTCCTCTCATCTCACCCACTTCCCTTCTAGCTTTAATTCTTCTCACCATCCGCAGAGCACTTACTCTTGCCTTTGAGACCATAAACCACTTACGTTTTCCTTGTTTCCAGTCTCCTTGTTTCCTTTTCCTGGCTCCTTGATCCTTGGGGTGCTTGAAAAAAGTTGAGGCTGAAACCGAAAGTAAGAAGAGGACAAGCAGATAATCAGCTCAAGCAACAGTTGAAAGGCTACGTACTTAACACACCTTGGCTGCTTATGGATTGTAATGGCACCCTCGACACGTCTCAACTACGGGTGACCCCCGTCACATGCTGGACTAATCAAGGAGTAGCTTGCAAACGCTGTGCCATTCTCAAGAGGAGCATAGAACTGTTGTTGAGACAGATCTTCTCTGATGCACACATCCCCACAATTTTTCTGAAGAGTGGCCGTTGAGGTAAGACTTACCAAAACACAGCTGTGGCTTCCTCTATCAGGCTTTCTGAAAGAAAAAGAAAAAATGAAAGGTGAGAGAGCAGACAGACATTGCACAACCCCTCATCCAACTCAATATTTGAGTAAAGGGGTAGACTGTTTTCCGCCCACTATATAACCAGACAGTATACCCTTTGAAGAAAAATCCTTCATTAGCTGAGGCAGCAAAGGTGCACTCTCTCCAAACAAAATGAGTAAACTCTAGCCAGCACCTTGCCAGATAGAACAACTACTTTTAGAGCACCACAATGCACACATGTGACTATTCAGCCTCTGCCTCTTTTGAGGAAGGGGGGCTTTGCACAGATAAGGGCAGTCTGGAAACCATAACTAGACCTCTGCCTGAATACTCCCCACCCTTTATTCAGTTTTAGGTCGAGCGCGCCAGCGCTCTGGCCTATTGTAATCTATCTGTGGGCTTTTAACCACGCCCACAGCACACTCATCACTATCATTAGTTCATGGGCTTGTCTTTCAAAAATCCTTTGTTATCATTGGTAAATGCTTTATGTCTGCCCCTCCTTGGGGCAGTTTTGTTACCGCCTTGGCCATCGATCATGTTACATAGATAGTTGCACGTTTGCCAACATGTTTGACAGCGAGCAAACTTTTTTCCTTTTGTGTCTTCTTCGCACACATGCTCATGGCGGCTGTGGAGCTTTGAATCGTCTTGCTTATGTCAACTGTTTTACTTTTCATTTTCAATTTCAATTTATGTGGAAATAAAAGTCCAGTTAGAAAATTACAACGCTATTCGCTCGAACTTTTTTTTTTTGATAGCACAATTAGTGTACGCAATGGTAACAAGCTGCAGGACAATTTCCTGGCAGAAAGTGTGGGGGGGGGGGGGTGTTTCAAAAACCTGATTGTTGTCAAGTCATTCTCTCCTTCAGATTGTTAGGTGGCAGTTTCAAGTTTTACCCTACTGCCTTCCTTTTGTACTCATTTCCCTCCTCTCCAGATCCAGGTCCCATGGCCTTCTAGTTAGTAGTTCCGACTCTGATCTTCTGATAGTCTGTGAGTCTGTTGTGGACTGAACAAACGTGGGATGGTATAATCACCTAGCTGGGATAGTGTCAAAATGTAGCCGAGCCCTCAAGGTGGTTTTTCTCTTTGGAGCTGTCCCTATACTTTACCATAGGAAGACTCCGCAGTACAGGTGTATATATCTTTGCATGGTAAACTATAGGGACAAATACAAATGTTTATTCAGCTCAAATATATATATATATATATATATATATATATATATATATATATACACACACACACACACACACAATGCACATTTGTAGAATATATACATATAGAATATGTATGCGATACAGCATTATTAATTCTCAAATACATCTTTAAATAACATAATATTGAATTACAATTATTTTTTTGAAGTTTAATTTAAAAATATTATATATATATATATATATATATATATATATATATATATATATATATATATATATATATAAATAAATGTAATACCAGTTTAACCCTCGAGTTAAAGATGCCGCACTCACAGGATTCCTTCAAACTTCTTTTATTTTATACAAGAAAACCCCACCAGCTAACACCAACGCGTTTCGACCTTCCCGGTCTTGATCACGGTAAATCATTGATCCATTACATGCCCTACTTATACTCTTCCTCTAAGCCATGCCTTTATGTGGCATTCTGGGATATGTAGTTTTTTACAAAATATATAGTGCTATACACCACACCAAACTTAAATACTACCCATAAATCTTTCTAATGTAACAAAAAGTGCTGAAAATACATATACATCAATTTGACATGTCAGTGCAACCAACCAGAAAAAAAAAAATCATAACTCCTACAACAATTACTATACTCATCATAGTTATAAGTAATGATATCATACTGTCCTTGCTATTTTCATTTCGAACCTTAAATTATTTTACATTTAATCTTTGTCAATGTTTCGACCTGTACGTCCTCATTTTACCATAGGGAATCTTCTCCCTGTTTTTGCTGGACTGAAATTGTTTCAAATTATTTTAGTTGTTAACTTACCCAAAGACAGTAAGATCTTATTCCTATTTAAACTCAAAATCAGAGATGACAATACAACTCCTCATCGTAATTAATCCCATATAGCATCTTCGTTTTCAGCTGATAATGTATCTGGACTCCAATCTTCTCAATCTCTGAACCCTATCGCCCCCACTTTCTTGTTTTTGTATTGTTGCAATACCATAATATTTCATGGACAACCAATTCAAATCTGAGTGAGTTTTCAAATATTTCGTTATTGCATATGTGGTATCCTCATTTTGTATTGCCCTTATGTGTTCTAAGATACGTTTTTTTAGGGGGCATATGGTACTGCCCACGTATCTGAGGCCACATCGACATTCCAAAACATATACAACAAAAGATGTTTCACATGTGATTCTCTCTTTCATCAATACTTCTCTACCATTGAAGTCTATAATAGACTTTATCACATCCAATTTTACATGCTTTGCATTTTCTACAGCAAAAAAAAACCTTATTCTCCACTGATAACCACTTGGGAGTTGTAGGCATCTCAAAATGGCTTTTAACTAACATATCTTTTAAAGAAGGTACTTTCCGATATGTGATTAGGGGACAGGTTCCCACCCGCTGTCCAATGTCCCTGTCTTTCTGAATCAGGTGCCAATATCTCTTCAATATTTTCACAATTTGTTCATTTTCTTTACTATAATCTAAGATTAATCTAATCTTATTCTTCTCCCATACTGGCAGTTCAGATACATTCCTTTTCTTAGCCAACACCTAATCACGGGTTTTTTTCCTTGCCTTCATCTCTCCCTGCTTTATTGATTTGAGTGTGTATCCCCTGTTCATGAACCTCTGTCTGGTCTCACTGAATTTTTCATTCATATATTATTTAATATGCTAAGTGTGTAAAAAGCATAGTGACTATAGGCATGTAAATATTACCAGTATACCTATTGGAGAAACAACACCTCAACATCTCTTATGGGTGTATGATAATACCTGTACCTTGTTCTGTGTGCTTGTGAACAATTTCATACCTCTATTAAATGCTTAACACCAGTCACACTGCTCTTATTGGCTTATTGTGTGCGCTTGGGATGTATGTCTAAGGAACAAGGGTATGGGCTTGAACTATTTTTAACATATTTAAGTAAGTTTTATTTTCTAAATTTGCTAAACATCCTCTGTCTTCTAGAACATGCTTATTTTGCTTTCACATGTTTTGTTAATAAAAAATAAATCGTTGTTTGATATAATAGGCAGCACTGTACCCACCTTTTCTTTTCAGGATAACACTGCTTAATGCTGCTTGCATGCTATGGTTTAATTACCAATCTAGGCTCTAATGGGTTACTGGAGACTACAGCAATGGAATGGTACCCAGAAAGCCACAAAGGTACTCGTGTAGAATGCAACAGGTGCCTTCCCAAGATTTCCACCAAACAAACTTTTTATGTGGAGATAACAGTAATAAAACAGATCACAAAAATACGGACAAAAAGTCGGCGTCATCAACACACTGAAGGAGGGTTTCACAAATGGTCCCAAAAAATGATTCACCGTGATACGAATGCATGACGCCCCTCAAACCTCCCAAAGCAGGTGCAACACATGCAGAGCAAAATAGGTCACTCACAGTGCATCGCAAAGGAGATCCCGAGTACGCAACGACTCCTTCTGACCTAGAAGCAAAGAGTACAAAAGACAGTAAGAAAGCAGGAGGCATTGTCTAGAAAGATGGACATCAAGAGCACGTCTATGGCCACAGTGAAAACTAAGGATACACTGGTGTTAAATCCCTGGGTGGTATGCAAGTACACAGACAACATGTCTTTAAAGTGGACAAACTGTGCATATATTAAGAGACATTCCAGGCATAGAAGGAAATTCAGGTGGTAGGGCCCCATGGTGGAGGGCACAAAGGTCATCTTTAAGACTATAGTAGGACAGCTGCATATATTTGGGTGGTTTTGAGCACAGAACATATTTGGAATGTTAAGTATAGAGGAACACTCCCAGAGGAAATCATGCATGGCGGGGGCATGAAGTACATGTTTCTTGAGGATGAGCATACAGTAGTCACCTCAAGGAGGTGGGCAGCAAACATTTCATTGGTTAGGATGCTATTTGGAGGGGAAGGAGTAGAGTACCATGCCTGAGGTTGTTACTAGGACATAATAGATATACATGATAACACAACTTTTGGGTGCCCAGGTGGCACACCCCTGGAGTGACGATAGGTCACATTTTGGGAAACAGTTTCAGGAATGGTCGTTATCTGGGATGTTTCTGTATTCAAACTGGGAAATATGCACAAACAGTGAAGGAGCAGAGACCCAGTTGCAGACAATCAAAACACTCAACATTAGAACGGGGGTTGTTCTCACCAGCTGGCGCTACAGGAGAATCAACAACTCGTAGGAACCCGCCCTCATCAGTGCTGAGATTGGAGAGATCCAGGCATCTCTTTGGTGTGTCCCTGTGGAAATAAACCTGGGTCACTCGCTGTCAAAGTGAATAGAACAAACCGTGGTCATCTGCAATAATAAACCGGTTACAGAACTCAACAGGCTGCTCCTGCTGCAGAGCTGACAAAGCCTCAACACATTAATGTGGACTGGGTCGATTTACACACTCAAAACACTTTGTGGCCTTCAGGTTAGAACACACCTTCCATGCTCCATAGACCAGGCAACTAATCAACTAACACACCCTAGAAGTCAAAACTGTAACACGTCTTCACAGTTCCAGGGACAGAGTCTGGATATCTGAGGCCTTTTAACAAAAAGACCCTTTCCCTGTAATACTCTTCTTACAGGAAACCAAACCTATTCCACACCCCATGAAAGAGGTCATCATATTGTACTCCCTATCGCCCATTTCTTTGCACTGCAGGCTGTCCAGCTCCACGGCCCTTAAAAACATATACACCTCCCTTCCTTAGATTCTGAAATTCGTCCTGTCCCTCTTTCACATGCAGTGGTACCTGCAAGGATGACACTGGAATGTCTTTACAATAGCGTACTTGTGTATAAACACAAAGCATAGGCAGAAAAGTTCATGTGCAGAGATTTCTTGCAAGGGTCTGGTGGCAGGGGATGTATGGCAGCTGACGCCTGTTAGGCTAATAGATGTGTTCTTTGCTTAAATTAACATTTAGGTAATAGTTTTACTCAAGCAACTGAAAGTGAGCACTTGCAGAGCTGGACTCCTGCACCTTACCAACAGTGATTCAACTAGGCACTCCAATGTAACCAGTATCCATGTCTCCCTATCCATCAATCCTAGCGAAACCTAATGAAGAACCATTTGCACAACTTTGTAATTTCATACGCTAACATAACACCGATTATTCTTGCCAAGATCAGTAAACACAAGCCTACATCTAGTGCTTAAAGAAATCAGGAAACTGCAGGGTGGACAATACTCCAACTACATTTCTGGGAAGGTGGCAGAGTCAGACATCTCACAGGCACAGCACAATGTGGCACATCACAATGTATCTGGAAGCAATAGAGGGTGATAAGTTATGTACCAAGAGATAGAAGACATTACTGCTACACAATTAGGCAAGAAGGGCTAGAAGATTGTCTTCTACAATTTACTAGCAGTTGAACAAGACAATGAGCCAGCACTGTGCGCATAGCAACAGACTACGTTTAGAAAGCCATCTCTCACAAAAATATGGAGCAATGGAGAGAAGCTTTTTTTCCACAGTCAATGATAAAAGAGCAGTACATTTCTTTGTTTGATCAAATTTAATAATTTCGTCAGACAGGCTTAGATATCAGTTGCCTATGCACAATATATCAGTAGGAACCAAACAACTGGTCAGCAAAGAAGAAAATAGATATGACACAACAAGGTTACATTTCACTCGCAAGAGCTTTGGGCAAATTTTAAAGGGTGAGGTAGCATTTGTTATTTTAGCTGCGCATGGTAAAATAGGTGCAGTTCAGTTAATGGCGGGGGCTGTGCGTTCTCCTTAGAAGACGATGAGCCATGGACTTTAGCTTTTTTGCCTGAGCAGTGTTTTCCCCCATGGTAGACTCTGGGATGGGAAGGGTGGCTTTTTTTTTTTTTTTTTTTTTTTGAGTGCAAAGATCATGAATGAATACAATTTTTTACAATATCACCTGACGATTTTATGTCCTTTTTGAATTGTGGACTATTTAAGTGTTTGTTCAGAGATTATACCATTATTAAACAACGTGTACTAGTCACATCGTTCAACTTCAGGAGCCAGAAAGATGGTTCCGTTTATGAAACAAAAACTCCTGTCTAGCTTGTCAATTACATATCACTGCAATCAGGTGCATTGGACTATCGGTGCAACGTGAGCAAAACAAATCCGAAAAACTCAAATACATTAGATTTTCACAAAAAAGCTGTGCCCTTGAGAACATAGGAGATTAACCCAGGTGAATGACCGTGCGCATCAAATACTGCCCAGTAATCACCAACTGAGCAGGACGCTCAAAAAAGGCATCCCAAACTGTGGGTTAGAAGCCACTATGGGGCCGAAAGGGAGCACCAGAGCCTTATGGAAGAGTTAACATTCAACTCCTGAATGGGTTGAAAAGCAATGCTAATTATTCAGCACGTGCAGCTGGTGCTGAGAATCCTAAAATGTCTGAGTTTACTCTTCCTCGGATTACTAATCTCAGAGTTACCTTGCCTCCAAAGTACAAATACCAAGTTCCACATTTCCAATGCATATTCTAGCTCAGACTGCTCTCAGCGCACACATTCAATCGCCCATTCTGTTCTTTCTTTGAACAAGCCCCCGCCAGTAAACCCCCACCATATGTTTTAGCAATAGGATATTTATAGAGAAACAATTCCTGATAATTACCCATCCCCGGTGTTGAGGCTGCTGAACCCAAAAGCCAGCCTAGTGACGGGCGTCAGTGGAGGCTCGGGGGAGAAGGCCACGGACTTGTCTCGCTCCTGCAGCAGTTTCAGGATCATCCTGCAGTTGTTTCGAAAGTTAACATTGGGAGCAGCTTGGTCTGAAGGGGAGAGGTTTGCCGCCATGGCCCTGAAAGTCAAGAAAAAAACATGAAATATAGCCACCGACACCACATCCAAGATCTGTCAGATAGATCATGCACGAAACGTGTGAAAACCACCACAACCAATGAAGTAAGATTACAACTACACAAGAGACCTTCAAAATAGCCAAATACACGCACAAGACTCCTAAAATACTAACACTGCACAAGACATGCGGTGAAAACACACAAGTGGAGGACCGCTAAAGTGTCGTTCATGGCAGGCAAGACTAGTAAAACAACTTGATCTGTTATTTACAATTATTACCACACACAAGAACTGCAAAACGTTACCAACACCACACTTGGAACCTGTGAAATAAATTCAGGCACGATGCACGCGTGAGATTGTCACTAGACAAGTGATAGAGCGTTCCGTACTAATAATTTACCTGTATTTGGACGCTCTTTAGGCAGATGAATCTTTTGGCTAAGTGGGACTCTCTTCACCCGAGATCAGTCAATTTAATCAAATCAATAATCAATAATGAACATAAGCAATACCCTGATCAACATAACACTTAACAATTAATCCAGAATACATTTCGGCGAACCCTGACCGTTCAGTCAGGAATAACCACACCAGTTTATTCAAAGTTAGTGAATTTATTTCCCTATATTAACAAAGCTAGCACAATATAGATGTGTCTCAACACCAAATGATAAACATAAATGAACATTAATAGCTGTCCATAACGGCGAAACAGGTGCAATCTATGCAGCATTTGAATAACAAGGCATTCGATAATAGCAATGCAAATCACTAATACTATAATCTGTAATTAACTAATTGCATACATTTAGTCAGCATAACAAGGTCTCAAATTGCATCGTGCAACAAAAGGAATCCTCATCTAACCTCAAATTAGCATCAGCATGTGGGACTTCATGCAAAAACAATTTAACAACATTAATTTAGAAAACTCCTAACTAGGGCTCTTATCAAAAATCAGCAGTTGGTTACCTAAAAGAAACACAATGCAATTGTACAATTTCCTTTCATATTTACCAATTACGATCAGCATACAAGGAAGTCTTCGTCTCACAGGTACCGTTTCTCGATCAGCATGGGACGGGGCAAGGGGGCAAGGTGGACGGGGCAATTGCCTCACAGCGGCAAGATAAAGCTACTACTTCATGCAAGGGATCAAAGTTAAAGTCTCTAGGGCAAGAATCATTTAAAGTCTCTTTCTCTCGATTAGAGAAAGTATCAAAGTCGCTTTCAAAATGGCGTCGCAGCAAGGTGGGCCATAATAGCTACGAAATGACGCAAGGTCGGGTAATAGCTGGTAATGGCTGCAATGGCTAATTTCTTCTCGTACACCTGGTTTAAATAGACAACAGTTCAAATCCAGTAGGGTCTTCCATTGGAGGGTTCATAGGTTGGCTTCAAATTGTCCAATCAAAAACAACAGTTCTCAAGCTTTTACTTAAGCATACATTATCCTTGGAGACGGGTACGCAAGTTGCAACATTTTATACCAATTAACTCACTTTCAGAGCTTCCATTGTCCGCACCTGCAGATTGACCTTGGAGCAAAGAGAAAAATGCCAGGCTGGCACGAAACCTTAAGATAAGCATGTGAACGATCTCAGTGGAAAAGTACAGCTTCAAGCAAAAATACACGTTTATTAGCACATTGAAAAAAATAAGAGCATCTAAACCGTGAGACCAGGCAACTAGGCCGAAGCCTCCGCTAAAGTTATGCTAAGTTAAAACATTTCAAATAAGCAAATCGTAGCACACGTTTATGATTATGTCGGATTAGTGCAATTCTAATACACCACGTTATATAAAGCACGCTTATAAATGTTGGCAAACTACTCTGAGGGCACATTTTGTCCCCGTACAATCTTTATTAGTTCGGTTAAAGTCACACATGATTATTTCACTCTACGTTTATGCGCTAATAAATTAAAAACCTTCATTTCAGCTTCATCAATCCCTCCTCTGATGACTACTTGTCATCACACAAACTATTCCCACAAATTTTATTCCATTAAAATTCTGTCAGTTCTCTTTTCCTTTTAATTCCCCTAGCTTTTGCTTTGTATTCTTCTGCCATTCTTTTCATCATTTTCTCTTCTTTCCTTTAATTCTTTCCATTATCATTATTATTCCTCTTTTTATTCCCCAAATTCCAAAAATGCAAATTAGAACTATTAGAATTCCCTGTATTATTTTTAGCAATATTCCATTCCAAATGCCACCAAGCCAATTTCCCACTGAAGCAAGTCCTTTTCCAACCTTCTCCCACACTCCTGGTTCTTTCAGTTCCTTCAAATCTGCACTCTCTTTTGTTAGATTAGCAAGCATAGTTTTAATTTTCACACTATTATCTGGAATATACGTGCAACAGTGTCGTGCACCAAGCATTTTGCAAACGCCGCCATCCTTTGCTAAAAGAATGTCTAAAGCAAGCCTGTTTTGAAGAGTCATAGCTCTTTCCGCTGCAAGTTCAGCATCTATCAGGATTATAGCACCTGAAAACTTTGTCAACATGTTATCCACTATAGTAGACAACTTTCTTATTTTGATGGAATTCAACACGACTCCCAATGAAGGAATCATGGCTCCAAATATATCTCCTACCACAGCAGCTGCGGTCTCTCTTTTCTGGATACGATGGGATCCAGATGTCTTTTGAATCATCGATAGGTCATCCAGTTGATAAACCTTTGGGAACACTATACCCAAATAACATCTCCCCCACCATCCCTTTGGAAGACGATAATAGGCATTATACCCACAAATGTAATATACACCTGGTATGACAGGGTCAAGTCCGTTCATCATGAATGTCCATTTGGCCTTAAAGATAAACGTATGTTTACACTCACTCGCTCCTACGAAAATGTTGTCATAATAAGATTCACCTCGATATATACAAAATTTCCCTACATGCCAAGCATCTAAAGCTATTCTCCCTTGTGTTTTTATTGCAGCAAAATCATAATTATCTACTGAAGTCCTCTTATGTAGCTCTTTTTCTAATTTCGCATTCATTTGTGCCCTTCTATCATCTGTGCGATCTAAAAAGCTTATTTCTACTGCAGAGAGCGAGCAGGTAAGGTTTTCCCTATGAGCGTGAGCCGTTTCAAAAGGTTGCATTGGCTCGAAAAATTCCCTCATAATTTTAGCATCCCAATCTTTAGCAATCTGGCTTAGCTGCGCTATTATAGGAACATATGCAAAGGTAACATCATAATTTGAGTAAAAATACTGTATGTTAGTCTGACCATAAAATCTAGACATTACTATACTACATGTAATCCCGTATGTAAGAGGCATGTGGTGATAAGTCACCCCTTCCTTTACTGATGTCGGTATCTGTGTACACACAACAATCTTTCGCGTCCATAGTCTCAACATATTCTGTTAATAAGCGATAGAAAACATTATACGAAAGCTCTTTCTTATCATGCAAGTGTCTCTCATCTAATTCTAGTCTTTTCAGTGCAGTTAGTTCAGTGACAGTAACAGGAGCAAAAGTAGAAGCATCAATTCTTTCATTCTCACTCTTTCCACGTGTAGCGAGCACTATTCCCACTATTATTAGTACACATGCAATTATCAAGCCTATACACGCATATTTACAATATTTCTTTCTACTGTTTTGCGTCATGATCTGTATAGAATCAGAGAGCTAGAAGCACCTATAAGGAAACTATTTAGCAATTCAGTTACAAAGCTGAACGAGCGCAATGTTCACACAGTTTTCTTCAAGAGGCCAGTCACTTCTCGGTTAGCAGCATTTGTCTCAATTCGGCAATAACTCAGTCTTTTATCAGTTCAGCAAAAGTCTCATCCGGTTTAGCAATGTCTCAGCTGGTTGTTTGTATCACGTTGGATTGTAGCAAGCAATGTCATTTATCACCCTTTCAATCAACAGAGTCCATAAAACTTTTCTTTTCTATTGGTATCTCTTCTTCTTCGTTCTCGAGGCTTAGAGATACAAATTAGTCAGTCCAATCGTCATTGACTGCATAGGCCCATTCTGGACCGGAATATCTCCTGTTCGGTATCCTTTTCCTTTTCAATTTTGCTTCTCTTTTCGATTCTGCCTCGCTGGTACTTTCCTCTTTGGCCAAGTCTTTTCCTTCACTTGAGGATGATACCACGACAGACACTTCCTTTCTTTTCTCTTTCACTTTTGGCCTTTCTCCGTCGTTCGAATTTTCTTTAGTCCTCTGTTTTATTGGTGATATACTTAGTCTTCTCTTTGCACCATGTCCATTTGATGGACCTGCGATCTTTTCTGTGGAAGCTTGAACTGTTTTGTTCTGTTCTACGTTGTCCCCTCCTTCTGGGGAATCAATCACGTTCTCTTTTTCTTTTTCTGTATCGTCTGCTTCTGGGAAAGCCCTCCTCTGATCAGGCTCTCCTGCTTTTTCACCTTTTTCAAGCCCTTCGTCACCGTTGCTTTCGTCAGGCTCTTTATCACTTTCAGCTGCTTCAGGTTCTTTGTCACCTTCAGCTGCTTCAGGCTCTTTGCTACCCTCAGCTGCTTCAGGTTCTTTGTCACCTTCAGCTGCTTCGTCGCTGTCTGAGGTTTCTCCTTGGTCTTCCCCAAGTGAGTCTGTTGCTTCGTCCTCCGAGAATGTTTCCCTCTCTTCTGTTCCTGCCTGTTCGCTTTCAGTTCGGTTTTGCTCTGTCTCAGCACTCAGCACTGTTTTATCAGGCACTGGCAGTTTCAGCGCTTCAACTTCCTCATCTGTGGGACACAACACTTTCTTTGTGTGACTGGCGTGAATCCAGTTGGGAACCCCCGCGCACTTCACAGCGGTAGTTGTCGTCAGGATCACTTGGAAAGGGCCTTTCCAACGGGGTTCCAGACACGACTTCCTCACGTGCTTCTTTACCACGACCCAGTCACCTGCTTTCAGTGCGTGTCCTGGACCTTGGATCGGTGGCAAGGTGGTTGCTTCCACCTGGTGAGAGAAAGAGCGAACTACGTCAGCCAGACCCTTGCAGTAGTCTAACACCATATCATCTGCAATATTCAAAAGCGCGTTTGCGGGAACTGCAGGAAGTCTCATAGCCATGCCCATGAGAATTTTGTGCGGAGACAATCCAGTCTTTCTATCAGGGGTGTTTCTCATTGACATTAGCACCAAGGGCAATGCGTTAGGCCATTTCAAATTTGTCGATGCACATATTTTCGCCATTCTTGATTTCAGTGTACCATTCATCTGCTCCACCAGTCCTGATGCTTCAGGGCGATAGCTACAATGCAGTTTTTGCTCAATGTTCAGCGCTTCGCAAAGTAACTTTATCACCTCGTTATTGAAGTGACTTCCCCTATCTGATTCTAAAGAGATCGGGAATCCGAAACGTGGTATCAACTCTCTCAACAATAGTTTTGCAACTGTAAGGCTGTCATTTCTACGTGTGGGGTATGCCTCAATCCAGTGACTAAAAATGCACACAATCACCAACACATACTTTAGACCTCCATGCACAGGCATCTCAATGAAGTCCATCTGCATCCTACTAAATGGGCCACTGGCCCTGCCAATGTGGCTCGCGTTCACAACTGTTCCCTTTCCTGGGTTCATCTGCTGGCAAATGACACATCGATGGCAAACTGCTTCTGCAGCTTGACGAAATCTGGGGTTAAACCAATCAGTTTTGAACAATCTTATCATGGCATCTCTCCCTAGGTGAGCTTGCCCATGATAGAACTGCGCAAGCTGTGATAAGAGACTATTTGGCAAAACAAATTTTCCCTCATTTGAAACCCATAACTCGTCTGGTCTCTTTATACATTGTGATTTAATCCAGGAGTCTCTTTCATCCTCCCTGACGTTATTCTGTAATGCTTTTAATTCATCTATTGTATCTACGACTTTCAAGGCAAATGCTTCAGCTGGTTCGAGTTCTGGTTCACTTATCGAATTCCATTCATCTCTGAGCAATATACAGTTCAAGGCACAAAATCTTGCGACTTGATCCGCATATGCATTTCCCAGAGAAACATAGTCCTGTCCTTTTGTATGAGCACTACACTTTACCACTGCAACTTCGGCTGGCATTTGAATGGCGTGTAACAATTCCCTTATTCTCTCCCCGTTTTTCACTGGGGATCCTGAAGAAGTCAGGAAACCTCTCTGTGACCATAGTTGTCCAAAGTCGTGCACAATCCCAAACCCGTACTGACTATGAGTGTAAATGGTGACTTTCATCAATGCAGACAGTTGACATGCTCTTGTAAGGGCTACAAGTTCTGCTACTTGTGCAGAATAGACTCCTTGAAGCCAGGACGCTTCCAAGACACCTGTTACAGTACATACAGCATATCCTGCTTTCAAAATTCCCATCCCATCTCTTAGACATGAACCATCAACGAAAACAATTTGGTCATTTTCATCAAGCTTAGTATCCTTAATGTCAGGTCGAGGTTTTGTGCAAAATTCAGTCACCTGAAGGCAGTCATGTTCGACGTCTTCAGCGTTCTCAATTTCAGCATTTTCACCAAGAAGCAAGGTTGCTGGATTCAACGTAGTGCACCTTTTCAGCTGCACATTCGGTGAGCCCAGAATTATCGTTTCATACCTTGTGAGTCTTGCTCCAGTCATGTGTTGCGTTCGGGAGCGGGTCAAAAGTATCTCAACTGAGTGAGGGACCATGACTGTTACTGGGTGTCCCATCACTATTCCTTCACTCTGAGTGAGGCTGATACCAACTGCTGCTACGGCGCGCAAACACCCTGGAAGTGCTGCTGCGACCGGATCCAAAGTAGCTGAAAAATACGCTACTGGTCTGTTTATGCCACCATGGGCTTGAGTCAAGACAGACAAAGAACATGCATCACGTTCATGACAAAACAATGTGAAAGGCTTTGTGTAATCAGGCATACCTAAAGCTGGAGCCCTGCACATGCATTCTTTCAATTCGATAAAAGCATCCATCTCATCTCCTTTCAACTCAATTTGATCCAAGGCATCCTTCTGGGTCAGCTTCAGTAAAGGCTTTGCTAGAGTTGAGAAGTTGGGAATCCACTGGCGACAGTAGCTCACCATCCCCAAAAACTTCCTCACCTCCCTCCTTGTCTTTGGTGGATTCATTTGAAGTACACTCGTTATTCTTTCCTTCATTATTCTCCGTGACCCTTTCTCTATCTGGTGACCCAAGTATTTCACTTTCTTCTGACAGAACTGCAATTTGGAAGGAGACACCTTATGTCCATTCCTTCCCAAATGGTTCAACAGAGCAATGGTATCGGCTGTGCAGCCACTTTCTGTCTTTGATGCAATCAGTAGGTCATCAATGTACTGTACTAGGGTTGACTCGAATGGCAATTCTAATCCTTCCAAATCTTTCTTTAGAATCTGATTGAATATTGAAGGTGACTCAGAAAACCCTTGAGGAATTCAATACCAACTGTACACTCTGTCTAAGAATTTGAAACAAAAGAGAAATTGGCTGTCCTCATGAAGAGGCACCGAAAAGAATGCTTGTGACAAGTCGATGACTGAGAACCACTCGGCATCGCAAGGGACTTGAAACATTATCACAGCTGGATTTGGTACGACAGGGCAACATTTAATTATGATGTCATTTATTTTCCTCAAGTCCTGTACAATTCGGACCTTTCCACTCGGCTTTATTAGTCCCATGATTGGTGAATTACATGGACTGCTTAACACTTCTTTCAGTACTCCCTGTTTTACAAATTCGTCAATGAGTTGGGCAACTTTCATGAGGGTGTTTTGTGCCATGTGGTATTGTGGGGTCTGGGGAAAGGTTGCATTGGGCTTTACAGTTACTTTCACTGGTTCCACTCCTTTCATCAATCCCACCTCTTTCCCGGTCATATCCCACACTTCCTTTCCAACTGTTTCCCGTAATTCAGCTGGAATATCTTCTTCAGTTATCATCGGGAAGAGACAAATCAGAGGATACTCTTCATCGACAGTTTCCATCTCATCCCCCTCTACACTGTCCTCTTCTTCCCCATCACTGCTCGTCTGGATTTTGATTCCCTCGTTCGAACACATAATCCAACAACCCAATTTGCACAATAGGTCTCTCCCTAACAGTGCTATCGGGCTTGAGTCACATACCACAAATTTGTGTAACCCTTGATAGTTACCAATGCTGACTGGTACCGGATCTGTAATTGGGTTTGTCAGGTGCCTGTTTGCTACTCCCACCACTTGAACTGTCCTTCCTGAGAGTGGCAAATTTGGTACTTCAATGCTCTTAACAGTTGAACGTGTGGCTCCTGTGTCAACCAAGAATGAGACACGATGACCCATTACTCTTCCTTCCACGTACGGACCCTTTTGATCAACTTCCAAGGATGCTGCAAGCACACAATCTCCTTCCTCTCCTGAACTTTCACTCTCCCACACATTGTTTATTCCACTCTCACTGTGTAATGGGAACTGTTGTACGGTGCCATTTGTATTCATTACCTGACCCGAGACCTGTGGAGGAACCATCACTTGCTGCTGACTCATTGGTGCCAAAGGTATTTGTATTTGCTGATTAGGTACCATGGGAAACTGCTGTTGCATTGGCTGCATTTGCGTCACCTGCATACGGGGCATCTGCATCTGCTGCGGCTGCATAGGTTGTAATCCCTGCAACTGATTTACGGTCTGAAAATTTGGGTTTGGACCTCTCATTTTCGGTCCCCTCATTGTCTGAAATGCATTGACATCATTGTTTTGCTGACCAACACCTGCACCTTCCTGCACCACCATCGGGCACTCGCGTTTCCAATGTCCGACAATCCCGCACACGTGACACGGCATCACCTTTTTCAATGCCTGCACACCATTCGGAGTCACCACAGTGTTCAAATCCGGACCATTATTCCCAAAACCTCCTCTGCCTCTGCCTCTCGCCTGTGGCTGAAACATCATATTTCCCTGCAACTGCGGCTGCGGTACCTGCTGTTGGAACCCTTGCAACCCTTGCAAACCTTGCAGACCAGTCTGAGCTGCTTTAAGTTGCATCATCATCACTTTCTCCTTCAACCTTTTCTGTTTCACTTCAATTTCGTCGCTACAGTATTTCGCATAATTCAACACCTCATCAATAGGTTTCGATTGCCAACAAATCAAATGCGACTTTATCATCTGACTTATCTCTGGTCTCAGCCCTTCCACAAATCTGAACACAAAATGAAGCATGTCCTTCGCCTCTATTGTTTCCGTGCCACTGTAGTTCTTGAACGCCTTCAACAACCTCTCATAGTAACTATGAATCGACTCTTTAGCCTCTTGGGCAGTTCGATCTATCTTCTGCCAATCCACGTTTTTCGCGGCCACCTTCGTCTTCAAATGCTCCATCACCTTATAGTACAGGCTCATCACCATAGGTGATGGTGCAACCGTATCCCTGTCTCTCTCTGGTTCACTTGTCGGCCAACCTACAACTCTTTTGCAGTCCTCCCACAAGTCTGCCGGAACCACAATCTCAAAGAGAGTATTCAGGTCTTCCCAGAGACATTTTGCAAGCTTCACAAACCTGTCAGTCTGTTGATACCATTCAATCGGTTTCTCTCTCAGTTTGGGAAAATCATCCGTAAAAGACTGAATGTCGCTTCTGTGCCATGGTACATGTATTAATTTTCCCCCTGCTGTCTCCCTCATTGCTAACATGGTTACTGCATCACTACTCTGTGGTCTTTTCTCGTTGAGCTCTGGGACACTGTCTTTCCTCTTTTCCTTTCTCTTTACCCATCTGCTTTCCCATTTGTCTAAGCACCTCCACACTTGTGCACTCTGCAACAATTCTCTAAGGTGGGCCTTCATGCCTGCTGACCTCATGTGTTCAAAATCTGTGGCCCAGAAATCCAACCTATAGCTCCTGCTCAAGTGTTTTGTCTTGTCTATATCAACCCCGTTTTTGTCAGCTATTTCCTGTAAGCTTTTATGTACCTTGTTCACTTCTTTCGTAATCCTTGGACATAGATACCTCAACTCTTCTTCCGAGTAGGACTCTAACCTATTCACACCCATAGTCCCTTCCACCAATTCTTGTGCTTCCATGTTCAACCTGACCCTATTCAGATAGTCTTCTCCCTTCCCACTGGCTGAGCTTTGTGTGGAATTCAGACTGTTGAACCACTGTGTCAGCTGTTGCGCATTCAACCCCATCAGTGTAGCGTTCACATCGACTGCCATTGATGGTTGCGGCAACTTTTCAGTATTCGATGACAGCGGTATCACCAGTGGGGGACTCGACCTCACCAGTGTTGACTGAGCACATATGGGACTAAACTCCATCAAGGACCCAGATCCATTTGGCTGAGCCGCTATCGGAGTTATCCCTGGAGTATTTTCTATGCACCTCCTTTCTGTCCCATTCTGCAGCATTGATCCCTGACCGCTCATACCTAAGTTAGGCTGACTGTACAAAGGTACCGGTGGACCTACAGTAATGGGTAGCGATATCGCATCTGGGTTTTGTCCATTTCCCATGTTCTGAGACATGTTCATTCCCACACTATGGGTCATCATTGCCGGCATGCCCATCTGGCTCCCCGTCATCTGAGCATGTGCTGTCCCCCCCTGCATCTGCTTTTGAGGCATCAAAAACTGTGTTGATTCGGCTTGTGCCAATGTCAGGTTGTGACCATTCTGTCCTCCCATTGCGGCTGGATCTAGAATCATTCCCGTACTATTGTCACTGCTGTAGTACCTTGGGATCTGCGGCTGATAATTTTCTGCTGGTTTCAACATGGGCACATCTGGATATATTCTCCTAACCTGCGGTATCTGCGGGGTGAACAGTAAACTCGGGTCCTTAGACCCCGATGATGCTCCTGAACTCTGAGTTTCACTGTTCTGTACCGGTGCCGGAGGGGCAGAACTGGTACTTGGACCTTGTCCACTCTCCGCATAAGGTGGTGGACGGTCGTTCAGTAATTGCATTATTAACTCCTCATCCTCTAACTCCTCTTCTCTTCTCAACTTTTCCTCGTCCTCCCTATCCTTGGAACACCTCCTGTTTGTCTTACAGGTAGCTTTCTTACCTGTCTCCTCTTCTTCCTTAGTAATTGCGGGAAACAATTTTATCCCCTGCAATACATCTGACCTCCACACCTTCTGTGCATTATCCCACCTACCGTCCGCTAGTGTCTTTTCTACCTTCCTTATCCTAGTCTCGAACTTATTTTGCTGCTGCTGTCTCGCCATTAGTTCCCAAATTGCTAGAGCCTCAAACTGTGCTGGCCTTGGAGGTACCTTCATGTCGTACATCGCGAATCTCAAATTCTCTAGGATCCTTATATTGAATGTCCCATGGATCGGGAATGCTACGCTCCCATGTTTCTCTGTCAGCTTGTGCCATTGCTTTAGCCAAAGGCACGGAGCTACCCCCTTTTCCTCCATTACAATGTAAGCTGGTGTACCTTCGGGTGGCGTCTCCTCTCCTACGCTCGCTTTAATGTAAGACTCCCCCTTCATCGCACTCCTAAATGCTTTAAAAAATTTCATTTTCTCGTCTTTTATTTCACAAAGTTTGTAATCAATAGGTGACTTTAATTCCCGGAATACTCTTCGCTTGCCTTTCCCCTTCCAATCGAGCCCCACGGACTGCGTCCAATCCGTGCGCGCCCCTTCTCTGCAACCAACCTATCCCAGCGCGGCTCCTAGTGACGTCACACTCACACCCACTGCGGCTGACAAAGCCTCGCGGCTATTCCTCCTTCACTCAGCTCCTCTCGTAACAACTTCTGGCATGTATCGCGAGCTACCAAAAATTATAAAACAGATCTGTCGGTTTACTACAGGAAGGGTAACACAATCGCTTCAGGACCTTAGGGATTTTTCACTAGCCTCGGCAGTTATTCCATCTTTCTCGGTCCCCACTTTCGCAAGCAAATCTGACCCGCAGACCTACTCTCAACTTGTCAATGATCTATTCTAGTGCACTTAGAATTTTGTCAAAGCCCGAAGTCGAAGTTTCTTTCACTCCCTTAACACACGTACCGACTCGTTGACCACGCCCGATCAACCTACTAAACCGCCCAGACCACAACATAAAACAACATACTCGGGAGTCTCTTGACCTCGCAGGGCCCGTCTCAACAACAACAACCACGTGGACCTTTTTCTGCACAAAGCGCCACACGCACATGAAGTTCAACGACTTCCCTACTCTCACACTCGGAGTCGCACCTCCGCTATTTTCTATGAAGTTCGACGACTTCCCTACTTCTACACTCGGAGTCGCACCTCCGCTATTCTCTAAAATCCTCGCAACCTTTTCCACACAATCTGCGGCAATAAGCTGTGCAAGCGCAAAATCCTAACTTCACTCATACCGTCACTAGTACCACCAACGCCTATTCCACATCTCCGTTCTCTCCATTCGCAAGCTCCGAGATCCCGGGAAAGTCGCGGTGGACTTAGCCCATCATCATTCTCTCAATCTGTTTTATCCAAGAAAAATCTAATTCAACTTCTCGAGTGGGGTCTCAAAGGGCGTACCCGTTAATTCAACATGTACTTTAAGAGTGAGGGGTCCCAAAAGGCGAAACCGTCCTCTGCGACCATCTACTGATCGAGCGTTCCGTACTAATAATTTACCTGTATTTGGACGCTCTTTAGGCCGATGAATCTTTTGGCTAAGTGGGACTCTCTTCACCCGAGATCAGTCAATTTAATCAAATCAATAATCAATAACGAACATAAGCAATACCCTGATCAACATAACACTTAACAATTAATCCAGAATACATTTCGGCGAACCCTGACCTTTCAGTCAGGAATAACCACACCAGTTTATTCAAAGTTAGTGAATTTATTTCCCTATATTAACAAAGCTAGCACAATATAGATGTGTCTCAACACCAAATGATAAACATAAATGAACATTAATAGCTGTCCATAACGGCGAAACAGGTGCAATCTATGCAGCATTTGAATAACAAGGCATTCGATAATAGCAATGCAAATCACTAATACTATAATCTGTAATTAACTAATTGCATACATTTAGTCAGCATAACAAGGTCTCAAATTGCATCGTGCAACAAAAGGAATCCTCATCTAACCTCAAATTAGCATCAGCATGTGGGACTTCATGCAAAAACAATTTAACAACATTAATTTAGAAAACTCCTAACTAGGGCTCTTATCAAAAATCAGCAGTTGGTTACCTAAAAGAAACACAATGCAATTGTACAATTTCCTTTCATATTTACCAATTACGATCAGCATACAAGGAAGTCGTCTCACAGGTACCGTTTCTCGATCAGCATGGGACGGGGCAAGGGGGCAAGGTGGACGGGGCAATTGCCTCACAGCGGCAAGATAAAACTACTACTTCATGCAAGGGATCAAAGTTAAAGTCTCTAGGGCAAGAATCATTTAAAGTCTCTTTCTCTCGATTAGAGAAAGTATCAAAGTCGCTTTCAAAATGGCGTCGCAGCAAGGTGGGCCATAATAGCTACGAAATGACGCAAGGTCGGGTAATAGCTGGTAATGGCTGCAATGGCTAATTTCTTCTCGTACACCTGGTTTAAATAGACAACAGTTCAAATCCAGTAGGGTCTTCCATTGGAGGGTTCATAGGTTGGCTTCAAATTGTCCAATCAAAAACAACAGTTCTCAAGCTTTTACTTAAGCATACATTATCCTTGGAGACGGGTACGCAAGTTGCAACATTTTATACCAATTAACTCACTTTCAGAGCTTCCATTGTCCGCACCTGCAGATTGACCTTGGAGCAAAGAGAAAAATGCCAGGCTGGCACGAAACCTTAAGATAAGCATGTGAACGATCTCAGTGGAAAAGTACAGCTTCAAGCAAAAATACACGTTTATTAGCACATTGAAAAAAATAAGAGCATCTAAACCGTGAGACCAGGCAACTAGGCCGAAGCCTCCGCTAAAGTTATGCTAAGTTAAAACATTTCAAACAAGCAAATCGTAGCACACGTTTATGATTATGTCGGATTAGTGCAATTCTAATACACCACGTTATATAAAGCACGCTTATAAATGTTGGCAAACTACTCTGAGGGCACATTTTGTCCCCGTACAATCTTTATTAGTTCGGTTAAAGTCACACATGATTATTTCACTCTACGTTTATGCGCTAATAAATGTAAAACCTTCATTTCAGCTTCATCACAAGGCACCTGCAAAATGCCGCTCACAAGACCAATGAAATATTATTAAAAATCGTACACAAAGGTTGTGAGACAACAAGCACAAGGATTAGGATATATTACTATAGCACCGAAGAAAGTTCAAGTTATTATTCGTCAGGACTCCTGCGCTGGCAGTTCATGTCCCCACCTTCCTCCGACTCATTGGCCGCCATGACTGCAGTCTGAAGGGTTGTAACACCCGTGCACAGCAACAATCAAAGACAACCAGAATGAACGGCACAGCGTGTGTGCACGGGGGCACACGCATGCGCAGATACAGGCTGTTAAAAGTAGTATACACTTTATTACAGTCAAAGACCATCAAAGCAAAATACGATAAAACATCAAAACAAGGAAAAAGAAGACAAGCAAAATATGACATCACGAACATCACCAGTATTTTCTGCATATAGTGGAAGCACCGTCTTCCCCGAACAGACTGCAGCATGCGCACAGCCCAGGTTCCGCAGATCCATCAGTTGAATGGAAGGACAAATACAACTAAGACACATCTTCTAACAGAAGAATAAATACACAACACAAGAGAGGATAGACGACATATGAATAGTAAAAATCGTAGTGACAAAATTATCATTACCACGTAACAGGACTGCGAGGGCAAAATGGAATTAAATGAGCAGTGCATAAAAATGAGGGCAAACACCCACCAATAGACAAAGCCTCTAACACTTGGGAGCTAGTTGAAAGTGTGTTCTATGCCACAGCGGCAGGGCCACATCCTATAATGGGAGGCAGTCGTTTCCTAGTCGTACCCACTGAAAACAGCAATCTGCTCATACAAAAAAACATTGCCCTACAGAAGTCAGAACAAAGAACTCTAAGAGCAGGTATAACATTTCAGAACCCCAAATTCTGGCAATAAGTTTTCAGCCGTTTTGCTCAGGTACGTGTATACAATGGGCAGCTAAACATAACATGTTCGATAGACTCCACCCAAACAGGGGAAAAGGAAAATATATTTTTTTATCTGTGCACACCTTGTTACACTTACAAGTTTAAATATTAGGTGCCAATGTTCCTATTCTGAACTTAACATTTTTAACCTAGTATGGATTAATCTCATCAAGATCTACCTCCACCTTAAAGGTAGATTGTTTGGAAAAAAGCCTTCCGGTACAGCCATAGCTATTGGCATTCCTACCATACTCAGCTTTTATGTACTCCCACGAAGCCCCGTTCACTTTGGATTTGAATGAGGAGCTAATTAGTAATGGCTCAGTCCACATAGCTTCTACAGCCAGGACGTAAAGCCATTTCCTATGATGTGACAGCCATGGAGTAGCCAGGTTTCTGTCCACTCGAAATAACTCCTCTAAACCCTGCCTGTAGGATTCTAATTCAGGATTTGACCAGATCCCAACCCAACAGACCAAAGACTGCAGAACTGCCAGATCACCAATCCGTTTTAAAGCGAGGTCGACAAACGAGGACAATAGGAGTGCTAGCGGGTAGGCTCAATAATGACCTTATAATAAAAAATAAAAAATCTTTTGTTGTAAGAGGATGTAATGAAGCCAATCCCCACACCTCAGCCCCATATACTGGAGCTGGACTCTGCAACAGCCTTATTTATACACTTCTAAAACAGGTGACACTGCACTCGAAGAGGTAGCCCCGTAGATCTTTCCTGTACCTGCTGATTAGTGCAGAATAGTGGTCTTACTCTTCAATATGTTTAGACCATGATAGGGATCTTCATATTCTTAGATAATCAAAATGATTACTTCCTGCTAAAGCACTTTCCCAAGTCACAAGTTTTGAGGGAATGATCGACGCAGTCCTAATAGCAACATCACCAAGTTTGGGGGCATCATGAACGTAATTGTTAAGGGGTTTAAATGCATCATTGTTGTATAATGGGAATAGTGTTGGCGCAAGGACACATCCCTGTCAGATCCCGCAACTAACACTAATCTACTCAGTAAGAACCCCATCTGTGTCCACCGGACTTGGGTGACGTTCTCATGAAACCTTTATCTTTCCCCCCCTCCCCCAAAGAGGGTGGGGTCCCCCTCGATCTTAAAGACTTCCAAAGACAAGCCCTGGGTACCAAGTCTAAGGCAGGTCTCGGATCAATAAAGGCTACATAAAGATGATCCTTCAATATCATGATATCTTCCCAAAAAAACAACAAACCTAGAAACTTGGTCCATTGTTCCCACCTTAGCTCTAATCCCGGCCTTAAAGGGAGAAAGAATGTTATCACAAGCCCAATGCTGCAATTTGCCTAAGACCTGCTGGCAGAAGACCTGGAGGATGTCAATTAAACTAATGGGCCTGTATTAACACAAGTCAGATCTTGTACCCTTTTTATAGGCGGGAACAATTACAGCGCTTCTCCACGAATCATGGAGGCGTGCACCAAACATGATACCATTCAAACAAAATGTTAACGTAAAGGGCCCAGAGTTCTATTTCCGAACAGTACAGGTCTCCCCGAATAAGATCAAGACCTGATGCTTTACGAGGGTTCAAGGACATTATCGCTTCTCTGGTATCATTCAGTGAGGAAAAACTCCTGGTCCAGCACTGCAGGGCTACTATTAGCCGTGGTACATGGATCAACTGTACAAAACGTGATTGACAGAGGAAGAGTGAAATAAAGGCTGGAAAAACGCTGAACCCAAGACTGCTGTTGAATATTTCAGACAGTTGACGTGCGCCCTTCCAGACTAACATTGGCGATTAGGCACCAGAAGAAAGAAATGTTGTTCATTTGGAAGACCTTAAGCAAGTCCTGCCCGTTAATGTCATCCCAGTTCTTTTTTACTCCCACCCAGCACACCTTTATAACATCATCTGGACTTGCGGACCTGTGAAGAGCAGAGACTTTACAGCACTTAGCGATTGGGTTTTCACCCGTCTACATTCCTTGGTAAACCAAGTAGATGACTTCAAGACGACTACCATAGAAGCACCAGCTCCCACCTCGTTTTCAAAGAGGTGTCTTCAAGAGCCAAATAGGTGACCATGAATATCAACAATAGGGATTGCATGCAGAGCATCACCCTAGTAGGGAGAGATAGCTTAAACAAAATGATCATATATTGAAGCAAGCCTCTCTGGAAAACAGGATAATTTTGTCCACCTAAGGACCCTCCTGGAATTGCCAACAATAATGTTAGAAATTGTGTCTCTAGTTGGCAGAGGTATGCACCCTGTCCAAGTAAGGACCACAATCCTAGTCAGGGCTAGTTAAAATACACAAACTAAATTAACCTGTGCTCACTCTCTGGTAGGTTGGCACAGAGCAGACAGGCTTACCTTAAAAGGCAATGTGTAAAGTATGTGTGTGCAACACACACACATCACAGGAGGTGCACCACAAAAGGACTCCACACAGGTATGAAAAATAAAGCTTGTTTATCTGCATAAATCAAGACCAATCTGACAAAAATCCAATTAGTTAATTATTGCATATTCACTTAAAGGTTAAACAAAACAATGCTGATAAGTGATCATGGGATAAGAAGGTGAGCCAGGCACTCTGCGATGCGAGTGTATGTTATCTCCACAGAATACGTTAATGTATGCGGTGCGCTCTTCTTAGAGAGCAGCTGAGTGTTAGGGTCCTCATTAGGTTTTTAGCCTGCATGGTCACAAGGAAGCTGGTGGGACCATAGGGGAATTGCGAGGTGGGGGCTGGCAGCACCAGAGGAAATCACTGCCGCGGCCAGCCCTGAAGGTTGAAGCAAGCAGCAGTCAGGCTGCTCAGTAAACCTTGGCAAGCGGATAGTAAAGTGCAACAAGGCTGCTCATGTTTGTAGATAAAAGCGGGTGGCAAGGTACAGCAAAGCCGCTCTGGTTTGTTGATGAAAGAGGGAAGCAAAGTGCAGCGAAGCCACTCGGGCTTGTTGATGAGAGCGGCTGGCCAAGTACAGCTAAGCCACTCTGGGTCTTTGATGTCCCAGAGACCCTTAGTAGAACCAGAGGCAAGTCAGCAAGCCCTTGGAGTCACTCTGGCGCTAGTGGATGAGTCCTGGGCTACCAGGCAGAGATCAGCAGGCCGCAGGAGAGGGCAGCAGTTCCCGGGAACAGTCAATCCTGGCAGAGTGGTAATCCTGGCACACAGCAGTCTTTACAAAATCCAGCAGTATTTCCTGGAGTCCAGAAGTGTACTACTGTTAGTGGGTCAGAGGCCCAGTACGTATACTAAAAAGTCCCTTTGATGTGGGGGATGACTCCAAAATGTTTCTGTGAAGTGCACAGGTCCCCCTTTCAGCTCAGCCCCTGACTATTAGGGGGTGAGCGGGTGGGTATCAGCCGCTTTGTGTGGGCTCTGGCCACTACCCTTTAAAATGTAAGTGAGAGCCCGTCCCAACCTCCTTTCAAGGAAGACCCATCAGTATGAAGATGAATGCAGATGCATGCTTGGTATCCTGTGTTGTGGGTGTTTGAAGGGAATGCTCAAGTGTAGCTGCCAGTGTACTGGAGATTGACTGTAGGCACACAGGACAGTGAGGGTAGAGAAATACTCACTTTCTAAAAGTGGCATTTCTAAAATAGTAATAATAAATCCGAATTTAATAGTAAAGAGGATTTATTCTTAAAATTCAAGTAATACCATACATGATGCAAGTACTCCTCCCTGACCAGAAAATACAGCGTAAAAGTATTATTAATAGGAATTCCTAATGCTGGCCTATGAGAGGGGCAGGCATCACAGAAATGAAAAACTACCTTGGACGTTTTTCAATACTAGGACATTGAAGTCTTATAAATGCACGTCCTGCCTTTAACTTACATGGAACCCTGCCCTCTTGGGCTACCTAGAGCCTGCCTTAGGGGTGACTTATGTGCAAAAAAAAAAAAAGGGAGTTTACGGTTTGGCAAGAGGTTTTGAATGCCAAGTCGGGTGGCAGTGAGACTGCACACAGGCTCCGCATTGGCAGGCCTGAGACATGTTTACTGGGCTAAGAGGGTGGCACAATCAGTGCTGCAGGCCCACTAGAAGCATTTAATTTACAGGACCTGGGTATATGGTAGACCACTTTACACAGAATTTACAGGTAAATTAAATATGCCAAATGTGGATACACCAATGTTACCATGTTTAGGGGAGAAGCACATGCACTTTAGCACCAATTAGCAGTGGTAAAGTGATCAGAGTCCTAAGGCCATCAGTAAGTTACAGTAGCAAAACATAGGTAAAGGCATTAAGTCTGGGGTAAGGCCACCCTATGGATGCCAGGTCTAGCAAATAGCATTCTCATGTGCACTGGCCAACTGAGACATTTAACAACCCTTCTATCAGTGTTAAATGCATACAATTATGGTCGCTCTCTGATCTTTTAATTACACAAAAGTCCACCACCCAGCTCCCAAACATCAGGGACAGCATTATATAGTCGATTCAGCTCCTAGATGAGCCCCTGCAAAACGTGAAGGCCCTATCCGCAGCAGAAATCTACCACCAGGATCTACCACTACATGCGTAGTTTATGTTGTATGTTTGTCAGAAATGGTGAAAAATGCTAGCTGATTAGCCACAACAGAACCAGATCTTATAGGGGAAGTGATTACTTCTAGAATAGCCAGGGCCTCATCCTCATGGTCAATGACTGGCATCACAAAATCCAACAGCTCATAAGTAGTGTTGAAATCACCTGCCAGAATAAGCTTGGATATGTAAGGCAAGAACTCCAACTGATTCTCTAAGATGTTTAATATTGGAGAGGTTGTGTTATTTGGCCACACTACGACTGTATTGTAGATATAAATTGTGAGCCTGTTAGCCTTAATGGATATCCCCATAATATCAGGTGACCCATTATCTAGTTGCAAAATAGCTCCATCAAGTGAAAATTCTGGCCCAAATTAAAAGGCCCCCAGAAGGCAGACCAGATGAAGAGGGAAGCCCATCCACTGAATAAGTACCAAAACCAGACCTATGTACCGGTTTTAGAAGACAATTCTCTTGAAATAGACAAAAATGAAAGGAATCAATAAAAATCACTCCATAAAGGATCAACCAACTTGTTGTGTATCCCAACAAGATTCCAAGAAAGTCTGCAGGTGACCAAAGGATCCATATTGTTCAATCTCAGAGCCCATTCAGAGCTCCACACCATCAGAATCAACAAGTGCCCAGTCTGTCTGAGAGGTGGTATTGGTTACACTTGAAACAGGGACGGAAAGCCCAAGCACAAATGAAAAAACCTGGGTAACACAGTGAATCTACCCCACTCAGAGCCGTTACCTACCCAAACCAGCCTCCACCAGGCCCGAGCCACCAGCATGATCTTTGTTACAAAAGGCTAGTTGAATTCATGTACTGGTGGTATGGGTGTTGTGGGCTTCAATTGCCAGAAACCAGTCTATTATTTCTCTACTGCCCACCGTGACCTCCATGGTGTCAAAGGCCAAGCTCCGCGAAGTTTCAATGGACATCCAATATATCCTGAAATAGAACAGACTTGCACCTACAGTTACCTCTTAACCAATGTAAAACTTTGTTACGTAGGGACTCCCTGCACTCAAAGCATGCGATAGCAATTGTGGGACTGTCTTCGGTTTTGATTCTACCTGCCACTTCATTACACAGGGCTAAAACGATTTCGTATAAATTAGTTGTGGCATCATGAGGCTGGGCAGTAATGCTAACCTCATCGTCCCGCTGATAGTACAATTCAAGTGGGATATTACAATAACCAAATATGCTTGCATTTGAGAAAAATCTACAATACCAGTCTATCTGTAACTACAGGATAAAAACTGAACAGGGCGGCGTGCAAGTTTGTTCGGAGGACAGATATCAAGGAACTAGAAGCACTTAAGCAAGTAACTTGTACTCACTCTGACAGACCCATCTCCAAATTTTAAAGCAGTATATATATATATATATATATATATATATATATATATATATATATATATATATATATATATATATATATATATATATATAGGCAGCTATATGAAAACCAAATACCATAGGACCTTCAGAAGGGCTTGTAAATTAAGTAATGCAATGAGAACGAAGGTCAAGATGGTAATGTGCATAAAAACCATTAGTAACAGCCAACAAGGATACTTTACAAATTACTCTGAAGGACAAAGCTGCTGAAGCAACTTTCACTCTCCAAGTATGTGCATGGCCTTGCAAAGAGAAATTCCAGCCTCCATGGAGCATTCTGGGGATCAGGAATTCACACCCAGTGAGATAAGGCAACCATATCGAAGGTCTGCCAGATGAAAAGGGTCAATACTAAGTAAATAAGAGACCATTTGGGTTAGGAATATACACCGTCCAAATAAATATTAAAGCCCTTCCCAGGTTCAGATGAACCATCTATAGATGTAGCTTATCCTTTGGCAATCTTTCCAGTGCATACCCCCCACCTAGATCACCAGCCAAATACTCTGTGCAGTAGGATTCCTCCTGGGCCTCGCCTATGTGAAGTAGCTTCTGCCATGAGTAAGACTTCAAGTCATCCCCTAAGCTGTCTGGTATTTCAGCATCAAAATCTCAACTCCTGAGATGGGTTTTGGTATGAGAGGTGTGGTAGGAAGAATGGTGTTCAGCACCCCTCACTCACCTCAAACCCATCAGTTAAGTGAATTCCATTTCAAAATCTTAGCAGGGGGTTTTAGTTTAAGTGCCTCTATTTAGTTAGCAATGATCCACAATTAACACTGCCAGCAAGGAAACCACCTTCCCCAATCAATCAACTCTGCCAGAATTTTGCAAAGCCCTCCTGCCCCCAACAAACAGAGCTATATTTAAACACCAAATTTAATTTTGGTAGAAACAAAAAATGCAGTAAAAAGCAGAGCAACAGACCAGCTGCAAGGTGCTGGCTTTTGGTTGGCATAGGTACCAAAAGAAATTGTAGCCTAATACATTCAAATCGTTTCCACCAGCTGTGACCAACTGCAATCAGAGTAAAATAACTTCTTTTGATTTAGCTGGCAATTCAGCTACATTCTATTCCAATGCCTGAAGTTATAACATAAAAAAATAGCACTAACAACGAAAACCATGTCAATATAAACAGCAATCAGATCAGCAACTCCTTTGGCACTCACAACTAATAATATTAAAGCAAATCACAAGGACAGACCCACTGTCCACAATAAATACAACATCATTAGTAATTATGCTTCAATCATATACGGTTGAAGCTCAGGTGAAGGGCTTACAGAAACTGGCCATCTATATTGACACCAAGGTAAACAGTTTTATTTGGCACATTGAGAAGTTGAGACTTTCTGAAAGTGGCAAGTGTGCACCTACCTAGAATAAACTTCACACACTGACTAGAGTGTAACATGGTTTAGTGGAGAATGTAAATCAACAAAAAAAGGAGTGTTCAACATTCAGAAAGCAGAATCTATCAGTTATCAAGACTTTGAGAGGGTGAACAGATGGTCAAATAAAGAACAGAAAGCCAGATAGATATCAGAAGAAGCAATTACCAGTCTCCCAGAAAGAACTAGCAATCTCAAGTTAAAAAAATAAATAAATAAAATGAGAAAGGTTGGACAACTTAAAGCAACAAGCATTGGCAAAGCCAACAGGCCTCTTCTTGGCAAGGTACTGCCTTTGTTCATGTTTACTTTTATCCACGTTGTACAGCAAATACAGTGCTGGTCGCATAGTGGTTTTTTGTTGTTGTTGTTTTTTTTCTGACAGGTAGGAGAGTAAGCAATATGGAGGGTTTCTCAAAATGCACCAAGATGCAGCCAGCATCGACCACATCATTTTTTTAAAATATATGAGGTGGGGGCAAGACAGATGTAGGGAAGAATGATGTGTTTGATGGGCAGGACGGACAACAGAAGGAGTTGGAGAGGGGAGCAATGGGGGTGGGGGCCAGTGCCATGACGCAACCAGTGGTATCAAGGTTAGCTCCAATGTTTTTAGGCGAGGGGGGGACAACACAGACAGCAGAAGGAGGGTGGGAAGAAGCAAAGCAACACAGACAAGGGGATGAGCGTCAGAGCAAGTCAACAAACAATGGAAGGGATGGTGGGGACAAGCCAACACGGACAACAGAGACCAAGACTGGGCACAAAGCAACACGGACAATGCGAGGGAGGTTGGGTGGGAGCAATAAACACAGACACCAGCAGGAGGGAGAGTGGGGGGGGTAACCAATATAAAAGGAGGGAGAGTGCAGGCAACACAGAACACAAGAAGGGAGGGTGGGGGGAGGGCAAGTGAACAGACAGAGGGAGGATGGATGGGACAAGCCAACACAGACAGCAGAAGTACATGGAGATGAGGCAAAAGTACACTAGGTAGCCAGCTGAAAAAGATGCACTCTGATAGCATACTTAAACACAAACGAAAAAGTAGCGCCTACAAAATTAGCAGTGGAAGGACACAAGTGACATGTCCATGACCCAAGGCAGGGACACAAAGAGGAATCACGTGTAAAGCAGTTGACCATTAAGAAGCAAGAAAATGGGAGCAACAATGATGCCAACCAGTGCCAAGTAATGGCTGGCTTCTATGCCCTCCTATAGAAAACAAGACGTCTAGAAGAGCGCATGCGTTTAGATATAAAAAAAAAAAAGAATTTGACAGCTCTTTACCTACAGAAAAAGGGAGTACTGGTAGGAGTCTGCTTTGTCATTTTGCATGAAGACTTGAAACCATCCAGGTTCTTTAGAAAGAAATGCACATTTTCACAATTCTGGTTTATGGAAGCGTTATAATGACAAAATTCTGTTGCTTTGGATGGGCGCAGAGTTGATAATGAAATCTTTTGTTGACAGGCTTAATGACACTTATCAATATCTCACATTCACCCACAATTACAGTCAAGACTCGCCTTTTCATTGGCCTCAGTAACAGTCAATAATGGAAAACTTGGTACTGCATGCTATCAAAAACTGGCTGAGCAAAACGCTTTGTTACTCTGAAGAAATAACCACCCAAAAGGCCTTAAAGACTGATTAGCATGAGGACAATTCTAATGTATGCCCTAGATTTGTAAGTAGAAAAACGACTATTTTAGTCCGCTCTAAACACCACAAAAAATGAAAAAAATGGGATAACCTAAGTGATTGGTTTCTAGAACACACAAACGGACTTTGAATCGTCCCTGTGAGCAATTACTGACACTGCACAACAGAATAGAGGACCAAAGTACTTTGTGTCACACCACACAGTGCAAATTCCAATAAAAGAAACTAAAATTATAAAGAAACATTAGTCCATCACGTCCACATTTGGCCTTGTGAAAGACCCACCACTATTCTCTTTCAAAAGAGGTAATAACCTGGACTGCCAAACATAATACTGTCACTGACCTAAAGGGGTTGCCTTACATCAAAGTTCACTACACAAACATGCCTTACCACGTTTTTAGTAACTTTTGATCCAATTGAGCTACAATTTA
Organism: Pleurodeles waltl; assembly: GCF_031143425.1. Classification (NCBI taxonomy): domain Eukaryota; kingdom Metazoa; phylum Chordata; class Amphibia; order Caudata; family Salamandridae; genus Pleurodeles; species Pleurodeles waltl. The sequence continues at coordinate 593,558,305 of NC_090446.1, read as the reverse complement.
TTTTTGTTAAAATCCACGGATTATACAGCAGATAAGGGATTAAGTAGCAAATGTAGATTTTCCTAGTAATTTATGACGGAAAGTCTTAATTTTATTAAAGACACGGAGGCGAATATTATGCGTTCTTTTCTCACTTTAATTCAAACAGCAGCAGTCAAGAAACTACAACTCCCAGAAAGGTTAGGAAACGACTAACCAATGGGAGCAAAACCATAACTAGAACTGGACCAATAGGAAGGTACCCTAGACCATAGAGAGCACCCTTGACTGTAAGCAGCCCTCTTTTCTTGAACGAGCAAGTCAGATAGAGTCATGAAACAAAGGATAAATGAGGCCAACAATTGTTAGGGATAAAATGATGGAGCACAAGTCTTGAACCAGGGCGATGAACCGAAGAGACGATGCTTGAGGAAGTTGACTCTGGACAGGTTGTGAAGACGTCCCCAGAAGATTCTTCTTGAGGATGGAGCTGATTGAAGGAGGCGAGTTACCCGGAAGCTGGAGGCAGTGCAGGAGTCGCTGGGAGGGAGATAAAGAGTACATATTAATAGAAGTACTGTGGTGGGATAATATTCGCCTCCGTGTCTTTAATAAAATTAAGACTTTCCGTCATAAATTACTAGGAAAATCTACATTTTATGACAAGACCGGAGGCTCTATTATGCGCGTTTAAAGCTGGTCAATAACTAAAGAAGAAGCAGTTCTAACAGGTTTGCAATAGAAAGTTTTGAAAACATTATCATTTGACCAGTCAGCCGACCTGAGAATGTCCTCTAAATTGGACCCAATAGCAAACGCTTTAGAGGCCATAGCTCCCCTGGAGGAATGAGCCCCAAAAACAGAAATATCTATTCCTGCTAGGGACATAATCAATTTGATCCAGCGGGCTAAAGTTGCGGAGGTCACTGGATTGTGAGGTTTTCGAAAAGAAATTAACAACTGGGTTGAAGAGGACGTTCTCAGGTTGACTGTTCTTTTTTCGTATTCTTTTAAACAAAGACCTACACATAACTTAGGCTTGTCCGGAAAGAAAGGGTAGAAAACTGAGTGTAAATTAGTTTTGGTGCGTTCGGAGATGTGAAATAGAACCCCAGAAGGTAAGAATTGTTGGGCGGAGACATCTAAAGACTTGACGTCTGAAGTCCTTTTAATAGAAATTAAGCATAACAACATGGTAAGTTTAGCGGAGAGCATCTTGAGAGAAAGGCATGTGTTGTCTGGCCAGGAGAGGAAAAGATTCAAGACTAGAGAAACGTCCCAAAGATAAGAGTACTTTGCGGAAGGGGACCTAGAGAGCTTGACTCCTTTCAGGAGACGGCAGATAAGGGGGTGAGAGCCAATAGGATTTCCATCGATATATGAGTGGTTCATGGAAATGGCTGATCTGTAAAGATTGACTGTACGGTATGACTTACCTAGACCCGCTTGGGCGGCTAAAAAATTAATAATGAGACTCAAATCCGCTGAAAAGGGATTGGAACATTTTCCCAGACACCAGCTTGACCAAAGAGCCCAAGCTGATTTATAGGCTCTCCTCGGGCCCGGAGCCCATGCATTATTGATGAACTCAGAAGCCTCTGACGAAATAGCATGGGACTGTTGGGTAGCCTGGAAATGAGCCAGGCTGATAGAGTTAAAGTTTGGTCGAGGATCAAATTGTGAGGTTGATCGAGAGGGTCGAGAATGAGGGAAGGAAATGTCGGAAGGAGAATAGGAAAATCCACCGTCTGTTCTAGAAGGGGAGGGAACCAAACCTGAGATTGCCAAAAGGGAACCAACAGGACAATGGAAGCTCTCTGTCGTCTGACCTGGTTCAGTACCCTGTTGATCAGGATAAAAGGAGGGAAGGCGTAGTTGAGGGAGCCGGACCAATCTTGTAGGAAGGCGTCCGTAGCCAGAGCCAGAGGATCGGGACGCCAGCTGAAAAAATGAGGAAGCTGGTTGTTGAGTCTGGACGCAAAGAGATCTATGTGGAAAGGGCCCCATTTCCTTTCTATCTGGTGAAAGACTGACTGATGTAATTTCCAGCCGCTGGCGTCTGTGAGATGGCGAGAGTGCCAATCTGCATTGGAATTCAAAGAGCCTGGGAGGTATTCTGCTAAGAGGGAAATATTGTGGGACAGACAAAAATCCCAGATACTTTTGGCTAGAAGAGCAAGCGGTCTGGACCTGGTGCCACCTAGGCGATTTATGTAACGCACTGCCGATATGTTGTCCATACGGAGTAGAATGGAGCAACGTGCTCTGTGTTTTGAGAAACTTTTGATCGCAAAGGAGCCTGCAAGAAGCTCTAAACAATTTATGTGCAATCTGGACTCCTCTGAAGACCATATACCGCCAGTCGAGATCGAACCACAGCGGGCGCCCCAACCCGTGAGACTTGCATCTGATTCTAACACAAGATCGGGCACAGAGGGGAAGATGGACCTGCCGTTCCAGGCTTCTAAATGGGATATCCACCATTGAATTTCCATGCGGGACTCCCAATCCAGTGAAACGAGATCGGAATAAGCGAGACCTCGACGAAGATGACGGATTTTGAGGCGTTGGAGGGCGCGGTAATGGAGGGGACCGGGAAAGATGGCCTGAATGGAAGACGAGAGAAGGCCGACGACCCTCGCGAGGGTTCTGAGAGAGATAACATCTTCTTGAAGGGTTAAGAGTAGTTCTTTTTTTATTGCAGAGATTTTGGACCGGGGAAGGAACAGAGCCGCCGAAACAGAATCTATTTGGAATCCGAGGAACTCTATTTGTTGACAAGGTAGAAGAACTGACTTTTCGAAATTTAAAATGAAACCGAGATCCGAGAGGAGGGTGGATGTAATCTGTAGGTGAGACAGTAAGGAAGACTTGTTTTGGTGCATAATCAAAATGTCGTCGAGGTAAATAATTAGCCTGATACCCAGGGATCGAAGGAAGGTTACAACTGGTTTCAAAAGTTTTGTGAAGCACCAGGGGGCGGAAGAGAGGCCAAAAGGAAGAGAGGAAAAGTGATAACTTTCTGAATTCCAGAGAAACTGTAAAAACTTCCTGTGAGAGGGATGAATAGGAAAGGTCAGGTATGCATCCTGAAGGTCTAGTCTGACTAACCAGTCGGACTGGAGCAAAATATCCCTGAGATGGATAATAGTCTCCATTTTGAAGTGCCGGTAAATGACAAACTGGTTGAAAATTTTCAGGTTGATTACTGGTCTTAGTTTTTTGTTCTTCTTGTGGACAAGGAATATGGAACTGGTGAACCCGGATGGGTCTAGAGTGCAAAGATGTATGGCGTCTTTTTTTAGAAGGGATTGAATTTCTAAAGAGATTAGGGAGGACATTTCCAGAGAAAACTTTGGAAGAGGAGGGGGATAAGATTGGAGAGGCGGGGAAAAGAATTCGATTTGATATCCCTGAACGGTTGAGAGTACCCAAGGATCTGTAGTGATTGATTTCCACTTTTGAAGGAAAAAACGTAGACGACCTCCTACGGGAGGGCCAGAAGGTAGGCTTACCTTGATTGATGGGCGGTCTGGAGGAGCGCTGGCCGCGGTTGCGGAATCCCCTGGATCTTTGGGGCTAGAACTGAGGTTTGAACTCGTAGGAGTAGGAGTTGGAATTGGAATAACCGGAGTAACCTCTTGAGCCTTGGTTCCTGTACGTGCGGCCGGTAAAGCGGCTCCTGCCTCTACCGGCCCGGGCAAAAACACGTTGGTTAAAAACCTTTTTGAGGTTTTGTTGTGCTTTGTCCAGGGATGAAAAAGTGGAAACAAAACGGCTAACATCCTTTATAAAATTATCTCCAAAGAGTTTCCCGTCTGCCTGAATACCGGGGTCTCGAGTGGCCAAGTTAGCCAACTTGGGATCCATTTTTAGTAAGAGACCCTTGCGTCTTTCGTGTATAATAGCCGAATTGGCATTGCCCAAAAAACAAAATGCCCGCTGAGTCCAAAGGGAAAGATCCAAAGGATCAATAGGAGATTCTTCAAGTCTGGCTGATTCGGCTAAGTCGAAGATTCTTGCCAGAGGGCCCACTACATCCAAAAGTTTGTCTTGACAAGTGGTCCAGGCCTTGTCCACTCCCTTACGAGGGTCTTTGCCGAACTTGGAGAAGAAGGTGATGAGAGAATCATCAATAATTGGGGTTGCCGTAATATTGGATTCTAAAGATGGCCTAGGGCATTCTGATTTTAGTTTAGATCTAATTTGCTTGTCTAGGGGGAGTCGCAAACGGGAAGAGATGTAATCACCAACATGATCTAGAGGTAACCATTCTGTTGAATTAGGGTGTTGAATGAGGGAAGGATCGAACAAGGGCACACCCTGGGAGTCCACTATGCTGTTAGAAGGACCACTTGTCGCAGTTTTGATACGTTTAGGGGATGGGGGGGACAACGTATCATTCACATTATCCGAGTGGGATAAGTCATCCAAGTCCTCATCGTCCGAGTCCAAAATCTTTGATATCAAGATCTTTTTGGGCACAGAAACATGCTTCAATTTGGATTTGCATTTAGCATGAGACGCCAAATTTTTGGCCGAAATCCCCTCCTTTGAAGGAGGCCTGGGAGGAATCAAGTCCTCAGTCTGGTGTGAGTCAAGCTCACTTCCTGTCTGTGCACCCATGCGTGATTTGGAAGATGATAATTTTCGTTTTCTGCTTTCCCCCGCAGAATAGGCCATAGATTTGGACATCATGGACAATACAGAATTTTCAATATTTTTTGACATTTTTTGCATAGACGCTTTCATAGCGTGCTTTACTGAGGACTGGATAAATTTATTTAAATCATGAAAAGATTCCTCATCCTCCTGAGAGGAAGACCTTGAGGGAGAACTCCCTGATTCCATGACAAAACGAAACAAAAATAACAGGAAACCAAAGCTCCAGCAGAGAAATAGAGAAATCAGGGCTCACAAAGGGTTAACAGGAGCAAAACGCTCCTAAACTAAGTTGGCCCCTCCCCAGGGCGGAAACCTGAAGGGAAGGAATGCAGAGGACGCACGCGTCAGCCCCGAGTAGAGAGTGGAGAGAATGCTGTTCTCCGACACCGCCGCTAAAGCAGAAGCGGCTGAGGAGGCGAACGAGGAAGACGCGCTTCGTCTGTCGGACAGCCAAGCGGTAAGCTGGATTCCCTGAGAGACGCGCGTTCAGTTGAGCCGCGCGCCGGTGAAAATTCGACGAACTGCGCAATTAGAACGCTCGAAGGAGCGCGCGGAAAGGGCTAACAGTATTGGGGTTTCGGGAGGAGAAAGGAAGCGGGATAAACCGTCGCCGGAGGACAAAAAGAGAAGCAAATAAGCAATATTAAGCAGAAACAGTATTAAACAGTAACAGTATAGCAAACTTTAAATGTCTTGAAAAATAGCAAACAAGAAATACGCATAAGACGAAACCGGAGCGTACTTATCTTGACTGCGAGCAGCAAGAAAAGAGGGCTGCTTACAGTCAAGGGTGCTCTCTATGGCCTAGGGTACCTTCCTATTGGTCCAGTTCTAGTTATGGTTTTGCTCCCATTGGTTAGTCGTTTCCTAACCTTTCTGGGAGTTGTAGTTTCTTGACTGCTGCTGTTTGAATTAAAGTGAGAAAAGAACGCATAATAGAGCCTCCGGTCTTGTCATAAAATTCATAATTATAAAGATAACACCACAGATGGAGAATTGCATAATTCCAATCACCCTGACAATAACCGGGGAATTTAGGTTTTGTTTTTTTACATTTATTTTAAAATGGTAGTTGCTCCAGTATTGCTAGAACCAACGTTGCCTGCTCGAGCAGGACAAACCAGAACATGGCAATTTACCACAGAGACTAATAGATCCAGTTTCCCGGGAATAGAATAAAACCAATGTAGAAAAATAGCTTTTTGCAGGTTCACCCTCATTTTTGATAACCTATGTGCTGCTTTTTTTTTTTTTTTTTTTTTTTTTTACTCTGAAGTGCACTGCGCTCTGTGGTCCAGGCACCAGTGCATATGTTCTGACCCCTCAAAGTACATGTACCATTGGCCAATACCAACTGGGTTATTTTTTAATCTTACTTAGAACTCCCTAGTGTGCGGTACAAGTTAAATATTAATAGTGAACTGCAGCACTTACCCATGTCACTATTAATGTGACCAGTCCACAAAGGTGACTCTAAGCCTGCCACCAGTGGGCAGTTTTAAAGCTGCCAATCCGACATGGCAAATAGTTTGTCAATTTGGTGTCTGTACAAAGAAAAATATACTCTGTTTCTATAAATTTGTGTCAGATTTTTGTTTTAAGTTTCTCACTTATTGAATGTTTTGATTCTTCTAAATGATTTAGACTTGTTCCCTTGATTAAGATCGACAGCACTGTGCCACAGCTGCCCAGGACTGAGCTAAGTGCTTTATTTACAAGTACCTTACTGGACCTGATAAAGATTGTGATATGACAAAGTGAGGTCTCACAACCACACCACATAATAATCCACTTTCCAACAAATTATATTACTTATTTTATAATAAACGTGTCCTTTGTATTTAGTGAAGAAACTATATAGGAAACCTTCAAGTCCTACATAAGAGGCATATGCATCTCAAAGTAGTTGGGCATTCTTCAATGAATACAAAATCAACAAACTACATTAGAAAAGGAATTCTTGGACCTGGAACACACACTCCCCCACTCTTGAGAACTCACCACTGGCAGTGAGCCAAAGAAACCTGGTTGAGTGCTGAGAAGGCACAGATCGCAAAGTAAAATACTTAGGTAAATATGCAATGGCTAGTCAGTATGAAGAGGTGGCGAGACTAGGGAGAACACCAGAAAGGTTGCATACATCGGGATGGGCCCCAAATTATATCGTTAAGATAGAATACAATGGGAACTTGGTTTAGAACACGCCTACTATATTTGAGTACCTTCATGAGTACTACAGTAATTTGTACTCCTCTCAGAAGAAGTATAACAGCATGACATACAACAGTGATACTCAAAGTGTGTCCCTCCTGACCTTCACATGCAGCCCCTGCTGCGCAACCGCAGTGGGCTGCTGTTTACTTAAGAGCACGTACTTCCAGAAAAATGTTAAACAAGTATTGGCATAGCCAATATGTCTGGCCTCTAGGACCTTATAAGTGTTTAGCCATGCATCACATTATCAGACTACCCAATGCATTACAAAACGTAATATAATTAAATTAAAATGGTCTGATAATCATCAACTATGTTCTGGAGAAAGCCTGGGGAACGTAATGAGCTTGTGGCGCACTTGTAAACAATCAAAAGTATGTGTTGCTAGTTATGCTCATGAAACGTGAGAGCAACACAGGGGTCGCAGTGAGTGTTACTCTGCACAAACACACAACTTACATTTTACTCTTCATGTAAAGCCACAAAAAGCACAGTAAGCTGTAGACCACACTCATGGAGTAGGATTTGTTTGCACCCTCCACTCTCAGCTGTACTTAAGCCATCCCGATACTCACCTAAGATCGTGTGGGAGGCCTCTTGGCCTTTTCTCGAAGCTTTTGCCCAGTAACAGTTTGTACTCATTCCGGAGCAACAAAAGGCTCAAATTCCTGTTCACTGCCTAAAAACAATGATCTCCATAGACCGTAAACAAACCTGTAAGAGCAGACAGACAGACAGGTGGGGCTTATGGTGGAGGGGCACAGGGAGGAGGGATGTGGGCAGGCAGAGCTTAAGCAAGGGAGAAGTGCAGCATCAGGCGGAGATGTGGAGGAGGAGGAGATTAGAAGAGTTAGTTCGAGGTGAGCGGCACTGTGGCGGCCAACTTGCTCCTCCCGTAGCCGCTGCAAAACTGCCCAGCTCATTAAAACATCTTGTTTTAACTGTTCAGCTGTACTATATATTTTTATTGATTCACAGTACTAATGTCTCCTAAAACTCAATGCTAATGCTTCTGCACTACACTTGAATGATAACATACATCACAAATGTACTTTCTACGCCAATATCTAAACTTGTGTAATTTGTAATGGTTCTCAACTTGAGTATTGCTATTTTATGTTACGACTTTGTTCCAAAATGGCAAACATGTTTCTCGGGAAATGGAAGCCCCCCCCCTCCACTCCGCCCACACAAAAACTCCCTTTATTATGCTGCACACATATTGCGCATGCACCAACCATGAAAATGGTAGTCAAACAAACCCATTGCCTGACAAAGTTGGCCAGCTCTGGGGACTAGGTACCGTAGTGTGTGAGTTGTAGTAGCGAAAGAGTGACTGATTTATTTCAGGATGGACAAAGCTGTAGTGCACCATATTGAGAACATACTTTAGGGTTTTGTACTATAAAAGCAATGATTGCGGAGAAGTGCTAGCCTTTATTTCTATGTTCCTGGATGCAAAATTACTTGCAAAGCTGTTTAAGCCGTCATGATCCACTGCCCCCGTCTTTTCCCATGCGCAGCCTAAGATGGAGGGAGCAAATAAAAAGCGGGACGGACGAATAAAATAACAAATAAAACGCCACTAGGATACACAGAGTGGAGCTCGGAACACGAGCAGGAAACTAACAGAAAAGTAGTGCCCCAAAATTAATAGTTCAGCACTAAAGTGGAAATTATACCAGAAGTTAGGCGCTGCTCCATGGGAAGAAACAAATTCCACAAGGCGGGACAAAGAGGAAAGATTACCCACTAGCAAGCAAGACTTTTAAAAGGACATTTGAAGTTTCAAATAAAAAGGCAATGGGCGGGATGTAAGCCCACAGAGTGAATACAGCAGGTCTCGAAGAGACAGCGCTGCCTAGACTCGAACTAAAAATAGAGTGACCCTGCTCCAAAGTAAAGTTCAGTGTTCATTCTAAAGCCAGAATAAAGCCAGACTAAAGTAACCCAAATGCATTGCTCTCACTTTAGACTTCGAGTAGGTTAATTTTCAAAGGGCAGTGAGTTAAAAGTCCCACAACTGAATACTCCAGCTGACTGGACACGTCCAAGTTCTTTTCCTCTGCCTTGTTCCTCCTCTTGTCTGCTGATGTGTTCACTTCTCTGGACAGACAGTGGTCTCCTGAGTAAGAAGAGTGATGGGGGTGTGAGGAAGATGAAGAACAGAGGTAAAAGAAAAACACAACACAACAGTATAACAAGAGGGGTGAAGTAGAGGGTGATAAAGATGAGGTAAGAAGGTGAGGTAGGGCAAGACATAACAGAGAGGGAGAGAAAGGGGAGGTTGTCAAACAGAACGGCACGAACAGGTGGAAAAAGGCAGGTAGAAAAAGAGCTAGAGCGATGGGTATGTTTTACGAGAGAGGTAGAGAAACCGAGATGGAGTCATGGAAGTGTAGAAAGGGGGAGATATGGGTGAGGCAGGTTAGAACGAGAGGTGAGTTAGAAATCGCTAGAGGCAGACACAGGTAGAGAGGTCAGATATTAAGAGACGTATAGAGAGAGCAGTACGGCACACAGAAACAACATGAGAAGATGTATAGGAGGACAAGTCATGTTGAGAGATTAGTAAGGCAGAGAGAAAAGAGGGGTGAAGAGTAGAAAGACAGTTGAAGTGAAGACAGAAAAAAGGGTGAAATAGAGACAAAGGGATGAGGTAGAGAATGAGAGGTTAGGTTACTTCCAAAAAAAGTAGAGAGGATGAGAACAAGAGAGAGTTTTGTTAATGTATCTGGTAAAGAAGAAATCAGACATATAGCCTTTGTTGTAAAGTTTTACGATAATCATCTCAGACCTCTGCACTGGACATAGCTTTTCCCATGAATGAATCAGGCCTACAGCCTTGATTATATGCATGCCACAATAACCGAGTAGACTCTAATGCATTGAACATAAACGTTCCCCAATATGAATTGTCAAATAACTGCACAGTTTTGCTTGCAGAAGTGCACACCTTCTGACCAACAAAATCTGGTAGAGAAATTTAACTTGGGCAGACCCTAATCCCCTCTCTCGATACTGCTTCATAAACCTCTTTTCCTGTTCACGTCTTTCAACAACTGCACTGTTAAGACAGACCTAAAGAGGTAGAGAGAGAATAGGGAAGGAGAAAGAGGTTAAGGTAGCAAGAGAGGTGAGGTGCAGAGGTAGGGATGGGGTTAGAAAGATACGGTGGGTTGAGGTGATGAAAGAACATTGAAGTTAATTGAGAGGTGTGGTTGTGGGGGAGACAAAGGTGGGATAGAGTGAGATGAGGAGGAAGACAGATGTGGTGTAGAGAAAGTGCTAAGAGATACAGACATCTGCGTTATGGAACGATGGAGGTGAGGTACAGAGATGAGGCTAAAGGTGAAGTATATAGAGGAAAGATCCAGGGAGCTGAGATGAAAACTGATAGGTGAAGTGCACAGAGAAGGTAAAGTAGAGAGATAGTTGGAGTTTGGAGGGCATTTAGAGGGGTATAAAAGATGTAAAGGTAAGACTAGAGAGTGCTGGAGAGAGTTAGGGTTTAGAGAGTGTAGAGTGGTATAAACAATGTAAAAGGTAACACTGGAGAGTGGTAGAGCGAGAGCTGAAGTTTATAGAGGGTCTAGATAGGTAGGGATATAAAGGTAAAACTAGAGAGTGGGGGAGGGAGTTGAGGTTTAGAGAGTGTAGAGCAGTATAAACAATGTAAAGGTAAGACTTGAGTGGTGAGAGACAGTCGAGGTTTGAGAGCGTCTAGGGGGGTATAAAGATATAAACTGGTAGTGCCCATTGACTTACACAGAGTTACTAGTACCATCGGCATCAAGAGCTTCGGAGGTGGAATTACCATGCACTATGACAAGACGCAAAGACTGGGGGGGCGTGGGAAGGGTCAATATAGCAGTACAGGACTCACCAATTTATGGCACAGCAATTCACTCCTGGAACTAAAAATGACGCCGTTAGTGCTCACTTTTTGTAAACTACCCCTTAGTTAAGCGTCAGAGAGGGGCACCTACTGTTAAGCACCTGTATATCACACTGATTAATATTATAAATATGAACACACAGGTATAAAAAAATAAAAAATAAAAAAAAGAAGAAAAAAAAATGTATAAAAACCAGGCCCAGAATTCTGGTTTCCTGTCCAAGGAGGACCTGGCCTGGCAGTTCAGGCTGGACTGTTCTCATGAGGAGCAGAGTCAAGACTGATTTCCATACAGCTGGGTCCAAACTGTGGTGACGCGGCAAGCAAAATAAAGATGGATTAAACCCAGATCTATGAACGGGGTGAGTGTTTGAAATGTTTCAACACTCAGTCCATCTTTTTATTTTGTGTTGTGATGTTGCCTAGTGTGAGCATCCTCCAGGGCCTGGTAATGTGTGAAAAGCCGTCATTAGGAGCTGAGCAGATGAACATTCGGCGCTACATGTATTCATTTTTGGCCCCTACAGTTTATGCTTCATTGTGTTTCTTGCTGTGATTTCCATTGTTAGCCAGTTTACTTTAATGCAGCGCCGCAAACATTATCTCTGCGTGCAGCTGGATATTATGAAAGAAAATAATTGTGGTGCATCCTGGAAAAAAAGAGAGAAAATCTGAACTGAACAGTGTTTTCCAGTGAAGATGTTTTGCCTTGCACACCCTTTATGCTCTATTACTTTGTTTAAAATCTTCAAGCTGAACCAAAACTGTGCACTATAAATCCCAGTGATTTTTTTCCTGTGACATGTTGAAATCTGCACACCCTATGCACTATATATTACTTTATAGTTTATTTATGTTAAAGCACTCCATACGAGTGCTCGTGTTTTTACGCTATGTGCCCCATCACTGTCCCTTGTTGCTTTTTCCCCCCCTGCATCCACCCACCCCATCCTTTTTTCTTCACCCCCAACCACCCTTGTTCCATCTCTTCCCCATCCCCACCTGTCCTCGTTATTGTCCATTTTACAACTCTTTCATTGGCTTGCATTTTAAGGGGGTCTCTCTGCTGCCAAGGAGGGTTGTTCCCATATGCCATTTGTACACAGCCAGGGCTGCCACTCCATCAGTTCTAAAGTTATCACATACTCTGGCCTCAAAGCCCCACTCCCCCTTTGAGCCAAGCCGTTTGCTTTTAAATTAGTCAGAAAGACCTTCCATTTCGCCCCAGCAATGAGTATGGGGTCGATGCAAACTGTGGGCTCGGTCTGTGACTGGAGCGTTGACGTCAGAACCGCAGTCAGGGAAGGTCACGGTGTCATAACCCACGCCAGTTCAGATCCTGGAGTGGATTCCCAGGGTGCCCTCTGGGGCCAAAGCTGCTGGTGCAGAACCAGAGGGGGCCCTGCCGACTCTGCAAGGCCCAAAGGCACTCTGGCAGAGTAAGTCTGCCCAAAGATGGGACAGGGGTGGCCCTGGCTCCCGGAAACTCAGGGAGGAGTGGAGTCGACCCAGAAGCATGCTCAAAAGATGGATTCCTAGAGCACCAACACTCCTTTTCCTGCGTCTAAGAATGTTTTGAATTCCACTACTACTACTTCTTACCCGAGTGTCCTGAAATTCTCAAGTGGAACAATATTGACTGGTGAGGGCTCCGTGAGTGGTCTTGTGACCTTCCCCTCGAGCGAGACCGGGAGCAGAGCAGTGCGCCGGACCATCATGAGCTCCATCAAAGCCGTTGGGTTCATGGCCTGGCACTTTGAGCACAACTTCGGGCCATGGTCGTGCTCCGAACACCACAAGCACACGAGGGGCAGATCAACCATCATCTGATTGCAGGAGTTGCACAGGTTAAACCCGGCTTCCGTTACGACATCTCGACACACCAGATACTCAACAAACATCAACAAAGTCGAAAACCAGTTAAAAAGTGACTGTAGAGGTAGCTTTTCTCCGGATCAGCGCATAGGGTGGTGAGGAAAGAAAAGAACCGACGTTAGTGCACCTGGGTGGCGCTTATATAGGATCTGATGCATCATATCCGGCGACCACAACCCCAACGACAAACACGGAGTCAACCAATGCCACGAAGAGTTACTGTTCAAACAAAAATCTCCAGATCCAGACTGACGCCTGATGGAAATTCTAAGGTAAGAAATCTGCAGCTAAAAGTCTATCAAATAACATTTTTTCTTTTCCATCATTTTTATAACCGCTTATTTGTCTAGTAAAAAACGTCTCTTTTGTTACAAACTGTTTTTGATTGAATACCAATTCCCTTGGTTCTCTTCCCTGAAAACATTCCTGTTCGAATTCTATCACATATCCTTGTTACCCACCTTGAAATTGTAGCCATTGAGACTGCCTTTTAAGGTTTTACATAGGAAATGAATAAATTATCTTTCCCATCAGTTCTGAACTCCAACATTCTTGCACATATACTCTCATACAGCTCACAATTTTTGCAGTCTCAACTGTAGTGGCATATATAAATCAAGTAGAGGGCACAAGGTCCCTTGGACTGTCGGAACTGGCAAAAAGAGCTCCGGTTATTTTGATTAGAGCACAAACTCAGTTAAAAACAGAAAACTTGCCTGGGAAGGAGAATATAACTGCAGATCAGAATTAAAGGTTTTTGAAGGATTACAGCAGTTGAAGTTGGATGCAAGTGCTTCACGAACACAGATTGGTTATAGGGCCTTCTGTAGCAAGATCTCTCTGCGAGCAGGTTGATGAGTCGGGTAAAAACAGTTATTAGAGCTCGATGCTGTACCCAGGTGCATTAGCAGATGATGCTTTTCTATAGAGTTGGAAGGGAGTAAGTGCTTCTGCATTTCCTGCATTTGCTATGTTTCAGAGAGTTCTTCAGAAAGTAAGGATGGAAAAATGCCTTCTTGTGCTATTAACTCCATTTTGGGCGTCACAGGCACAGTTTCCAATGCTTTTGGAACTCGCATGCAAAATACCATCTTTTCTACCGGCAAAAGAAGGAATGTTTAGAGACCTAGATGGAAAGGAACATCCTTTAGTTCAGACAGGGGTTTTGAATGTTCTTGCCTGGAAAGTGCCAAGAGATGTTCAGGTGAGTGAAGTATTTTGGGAAAGACAGAGTAATTACTTGACGAATCTTGGGCACCAGGTACTCGACGTAGATATGAAGGAATTTGAAAACTATGGGTATGTTGGTACTTGGAAGAGAGTTTGGATCCTGAGGAGGCACCTTTAATAGAAGTAGTTAATTTTCTGGTGGAACAATTTGAGAAGAGCCTTAATTAGATCCAGGACAATAAATTGCTACAGATCAGTGGTGTTGGCTGGACACAGTAAGGATGATGATAGAAGCGTGGATAGAATGTGTTGGTTTGTAGAGTCCTAAAAAGTATCAGGTTGATGAGACCCCCTATTGCAAGGTATGAGGCTCTGTGAGATGTCAATATGGTATTATCTTTGTTGACCTCATGGCCAAGTAATAAATTTTTGTAGATGAAGATTGACTATGAAGTTACCATCTTTGTTATCTTTAATTTCATGACGCAAAGGTTTAGATGTGAAAGCTTCAGCAGGAGAGTAACAGATTATGACTTTTTGACTGACGTTTGATATTACTAAAAAGACTTAAACAACGTCTGAAACAATTTTTAAAAAATAATTCAAGGCATGCAAGAAGCTATGAGCAGTAGATTGAATGAAAGTATGATTCTAGAATAGAAGAATTTCGACTTGCTATGGTAAATCAATTAATGATCTCATTTAGGTAAATTTCTCAGAAACTGGCAATTCTTCTCTGTTTAATATCGTTCAGAGGGGTTTCTGATGTCAAAGTTTTTGAAATTTGTAACAGGGTTTATTAATCAGATGGTGTTCATTTGGAAAAGGACAAAATATGTCTAATTTTGAAAAGGTGAGCGATTGGAAGACATTTTAAGAGCGGCTGATTGGTCGAATCCTTCTGTTTTTGCAAAACATTATTGCAAGTCAATTGGGAAAATGTGGTGTTAGAGGGCTACAAACATGAATAATGAGAACCTCCGGTCTTGTAATGAAATAGCAATTCTCCAAATAAAGTGCCTAGAGAATCTGAATTTAATTAAAGACACAGAAGCTAGCATTACCCCGCCGTCAACTCCCTATGTTTATAGGACTAAATACATAAATACATTGTTAAAAAAACAAGAATATAAAAATAAGACTGGTTATCATATAGTTTGATGGTTAAATAGTTTGGAGAGAATGCTTAGCAATTATTTTTTGTTTCAGAAAACAATCAGTGGAACTACAGTGGTCTTTAATGCACTCCTTAGCTAACGTAGAACCACAATGAACATCTTGTGCAATTTCCAGAATTCTTTCGCGAAACCTAGGACATACTAACCTCTCACCTTGAAATTAAATTCCATTTATGTCAGACAATTTATGTCCTATTTTCCATTGGCACAGAATTTTCTCTTTGCCAGAGTAGCAAAGTGCCCCTTTGTGACATGGTCACCCCCACTTTTTGCTTGGTATTCAATGCAATTTTGACTGAAAGTGCACAGAGTTCCTGCTAACCAGGTCACCAATGCCAGATCTCTTTCCCAATGCCAGATCTCTCTCTCTAAAACTGTGCCATTGTTTCCCAGTTGGCAATACATTTGCCCCCGCCACCCCATAGGTCCCTAGCAAATGGTACCCCCGGTATTTAGGGCATGTGTACAAAGAGGGTCCCCAAGGGCTGCAGCTTGTATTGTGAAACCCTCATGGACCTCTCACCTAGCACATGCAGACTGCCATTGTAAGCTGCATGTCTTAGTGCAGCTAAAAGTGAAAACACGACATGGCACACAACCTGTGTGCCATGTCCTGTAACACTGCATGCAATATATGTAGGTTAACCATACAGCAGGACTTACAGCAGGGTGAATTATATTACATGTGAGGACATATGTGCACAAGCAGATATGCCCCTCTTAAATATTTATCAATTCTTAGTTATAGTGAACGACCAGGGAAGCCATTTTAAGAACATGTGCTGGACACTGGTCAGTACGAGTTCCCCAGTTGCATGATGGCTTCAGTGAAAATAGGGATTTTTGGTATCAAACATCTGATATGAATAAACCCTCATGGATGCCAGTGATGTATTTATTAATATATGCATCCAGAGGGCATCTTAGAGCTGCCCCCTAAAATTCTACCAACTACCAGTTTGTGGACTGACTAGTTTTAGCCCGGCTGCCACCACCAGACAGGGTGAGTGCCTTTATTCTTGGGCGGTCAGAAACAGAACCGGCTCTGGGAGAGGTGTTTACACCCCCACCCAATACGATAACCTGTGAATCTTCATTCCAAGGCAGGGGGCTTCAAAGAAGCCCACCGCTCTTGGTATGAAGATCAGGCTTCACTCACCTGCCATGGGGTCTAAACCCACAAAGGCCCATCCGCAGTAGTTGCCAGTAGGAAATGATAGAGCCATGACAAGTAAAAGAGTCCCTCAGGAGAATGAGAAGGAAGAGGAAGTGGAAGAGTATGAGGAATCCTTCCACAACTTCAGTGACCGTAACACCACTGGGAGCACTTCCGATTGTACCCCAGGAGATGAAGACAGTGAATATTCTCAACTTCAAAAGTAAGCCACAAGAATAGATTAAGTCAAGATTCTTAGATATAGAAAAGGAAAGAACTGAGATGGACCTAGGGCCCATCTCTGGTGGCAGCAAAATTATAAATGGGGAGAAAGAAGAAGCTTTGACCCTAGGATCCGCAAAAGGATTGCCACCAAATATTCAGAGGGTAATGATATCACCAAATGGTTCAAAGCCTTTGAGAGGGCTTGTGCGATGAGGAAACTCACCCACAAGTATTGGGGCTCTCTACTCTGGGAGCTGTTCTCAGGAAAGTGTAGGGATAGATGTCTGACACTGACTGGAGCAGATGCGGGGTCCTATGATCACATGAAGGATACCCTGATTGAGGGTTTTTAACTCACTACTGAAGAGTACAGGATCAGATTCAGGGACACTAGGAAAACCTCTAGTGAGTCCTAGGTAGATTTTGTTCACTTCTCAGTCAAAACACTAGGTGGCTGGGTGAAAGGGAATCAGGTGCATGACTATGGTGGGCTTTATAATCTTTTTATGAAAGAGCATCTGCTAACTTCATCAGAACCTGGTAGAACTAGGTTCAACTTCTCCAAGAATAGGGAAAGAAGGCAGGCCACTGGGTCAAGACTAGGGTATCCAAGATAACCCATGGTGGGGATGACCAAAAGAAAGGGGTTGCTAAGCCACCACCATTCCCCTCACCCCCTCCCCACACACACAAAAAAAAAGATGGTGACCAGTCTAAGGACAAAAACAACGTATTCTAAAGGCCCGCAAAACCCTAATCAGGAGGGTGGGCTCAGAGACAAGACACAGACCTGGGGTGTGTACCAGGGTAAGACCTGGAACCCTAAGAGGGTTGGTGCTTTAATTGAAAAGCAAATGGGCACCAAACTGAAGACCTTGCCTGTCCCAAAAACAACCCCCATAGTGCACCTGGAGCTCCTGCTGCAGTGGCAAGTCTCCAGATGGGATTCCAGGTGATCCCTGACCATGTCAGAGAGCTCACAGAAGCAACATTAGTCTCTAAGGGTGGGGCAGATGTAGTTGCCCTGGATGTCTGGCCCGGTAACCTGGAGAAGTACAGACAGCAGCCTCATATTAATGGGATCAGTTGAAGCACTGAGGGATGCAGGTGCAAGTATCACCATGGTGAATTAAAAACTGATATCCCTAGAACAGTATCTGACTGATCAAACGTTCACAGTCATCAATGCGGACAACCAAGCTAATGTCCATCCCAGGGCAATGGTTTCCTTAGAGTGGGGAAGGGTTACTGGGCAGAAAAAGGTGGTGGTATCCTCTGCAATTCCTGTAGCCTGTCTGCTAGGAAATGATCTGGAGTCCTCAGCATGGGCTGACGTTAAAAGAAAAACCCATGCAGGTATGCTGGGTATACCTAAATGGGTGCATGTGAAAACCAGAGCAGAAAGCCCAGAATGAAAAAGAGGTGCTGGAGCCTGCAACAATGGCCCTGCCCTGCAAGAAAAAAAAGAGCAGGAAGTCTGGTAGGCCAGCTTCTAAGCAGCCCCAAGCTCAGATTTCCTCTCCTCAGGGAAAGGCCTGTCAGCATTTGAGGAACTGAGCCCCAGGAAGTTATGCCTTACACGGCAGAGCTCCTGGGCCCAGGGCGCCCCTCTAGGAAAGAGTAGTGCCAGAGACAGAGGACTCCTGTATATTGAGGCCAGGGACCCCAGATCTGGTGGCACTAGTAAAGTGGTAGTGCCTTGGATATATAGATAGTCCCTACTCACTGTCATGACATCCCCTTAGCTGGGCATCTTGGCCAGACCAAAACGTGAAGTAGGTTAGTTCCTCAATTCTACAGGCATGTCTCAGGCGGTGAAAGAGTTTTGCAACTCCTGTGTCACCTGTCAAGCCAGTGGCAAGACAGGTGGCCACCCAAAAGCCCCCCCTAATTCCACTTCCACTGGCTAGGGGTTCCCTTTCAAATAGTAGAGATTGATGTTGTTGGCTCCCTGGACCCTGTAACAGCATCAGGGAACAGATTCATACTGGTGGTAGTGGATCATGTCACCAGGTACCCTGAAGCTATACCTCTTAGGACTACCACAGTTCCTGCTGTTGCTTGGGCTCTACTCAGTATTTTTACTAGAGTGTGCTCCCCTAGGGAGGAGGTGTAAGAGCGGTAGTAAATCCCAGGAGACGGCATATCCAGTTACTGTGCTTGCTTCTCGCCTACAGAGAAGTGCCACAGAAGGGAGTAGGCTTTTCCTCTTTTGAACTTCTATTGGGTCGTCCTGTAAGGGGACCACTGTGTCTAGTGCGGGAAGACTTTGTGGACTATGTGCTTGGCCTACATTCAAGGACGGCCGAGTAAATGGAAAAAGTATCTAAAAACTTTGAGGTCAGCTAAGCCCTCCAGAAGCTCTGGTATGCCCAAAAGGATGCCATGGTGGAGTTCCAACCAGGCCAGAAGGTGTTGGTACTTAAACCTGTGCCTCCCAGGGCACTCCAGGACAAATGGAGTGAACCTTACCCTATCCTTGAAAATAAGAGAGTTCACCTATCTGGTTGACCTAGGCACTCCCAGGAACCCTCACAGGGTTATCCATGTGAACTGCCTAGAGCTCGCCATGATAGGGCTGATGTGGCCATGCTGATGGTCACTGAAAAGGACCAAGAAGAAGAGAGTGAGCCTCTCCCTGACCTCCTCTCCCATAGCCTCAAAGATGGATCAGCTGATGGCTTGATCTTTTCAGACACCCTCACAGCTCAGCAGCAAACTGATTGCAGGCAAGTCTTACAGCAGTATGCTGAGCCCTTTTCACTTGCCCAATACTTACCTTAAGTCTTGACATAGACAACTAGTAGCGGTTAGTGCACTGCCTTTTTGTTTTGCACACAATTCTGATTTGTTTACTTTTTTAGCAGTTTTAAGGGCGCTGCAAAATGGTTTGTGCACAATTTTGATTCATTCTCCGTTAATAGCAATTACTGCTTGCACATTGATTTCATATTAACACAACCTGTTATCAATTTTCGGGGCAGTATATTGGGTTAGGAATTAAGTGTAGCTGAATCACCTGTCAGGTTTCCTCCTCCACAAAAGAAACGAACTGCTTGCATGATGAAGTATGAAATTGCTGGTAGTGCTGATAGGGGACATAGAATTATGTGCAATTGATTTGGAGCAACTGATCATAACAAAAAAAAATGTTTAATTACAAAATCATAGGAGGTATTGGTGTTTATTAGTACTTCATTTTATCATAGATTTTGAAAGAGTATAAACTTTATGACTTCTGAACCGAAGAAAAACACTAAAAGGAACTCTGTGAGAGGAGTCAGATTTTCCTGGAACCTGCCTGATTGTGATAGTCCAAAAATGACAACTTTTGGATCATGTTATTTCAAGGTAGTGTTCGTCTTTCATTTTGAGCTTTAACCTATAGATGAATTATGGTATTCTTTAATATTGTTTTATTACACTGTAGAATTTACGATGCACTTTAGCTTGGGGTTATATACCAACATTTTACATCATGGTCCAAGGATACAGATTGAACAAGGTACATAAATCATAGATATATCATTTAGTAATGAATAAGTAACTAATTATGAATATGGTTGAGTGAAATGGGAAGATTCCCCTGTGCCAAAAGTAAAATATGGTTAAACGTGTGCACGCAGGTCGTTTAATGGTTTCTTGGACACATCAAGATAATATAATGTAACTACACTGGATGAAGTTATTTATAAGTATATATGGTGTGCAGTGAATTGAAATTTAAATTGTATTTATTGGCAAAGGTTGTTATTCACTGTATTTTTAAAAAGTATTTCTTATTTAGAATGGGGGGCATATTGGATTTTATTACATAACTGTTAAGCACAAACATTTGTTTGTTATGTTTTTGGAATAGTGATTTGTATTTAGATGTTTATAAAAAGAAAAACATTATGTATATGATTTTAAAAATTGGTAATATTATGTGTCTTGTAGCCCTGAAGAGGTCCCTATGGAAGAAATGCAAAGGCTACAGCAAAGTCAAATAAAGGAAACAATTTTGAAGGTATTATGAATAAATAAATTATCTGATTGATTAAATTTTGGGAGTCTGTGCACTTTGATGTTCAAATTTACATGATATTTGTGTACCAAGTGGAAATTATGTGGGTGCTGAGTAATACTGGTTTTCATTTATGGGGTTTTTCTCCTTGGTCTGAAGACTAAGAAGGCTGGTCCTCAAGACTCAAGCACCTTAATGTTCAGAGCAACAATAACCCACTAATTGGATGAGTGCAGTAGTCTTGTACTTTAGCCTTTTTTTGTAAAATGCTTTCTTAACCTTGCAACCTTATAAAATATCCTCCAAAGATTTGTGACCTGACAACTACAAATGGTCTACCCCAGCAGTTGTTCATCTGTGGTCAAGTACTCATGGGGGTCCTGTGAAGCCTACTAAGGGGACCAGTAGCTGCTTAGAAAATTAAATGTTAACAGATTAATAAAGTGTATAAAAATAAAAAAGCAACATTGAAAATTTTACATTGTTCTGTAAATGTAAAGGGATTTGAAATTGGAAAAGAAAAATTTAATGGGTATTTTCAGACTGTTTCTGGGAGCAGTTTACATGAATCAAAGAGAATATAGTAGGGGTAGTGTAATGTAAAAGGTTTTGCAGAGCACAGACTAACAAATCGTGAGGGTCTCTAGGTGCTGAGTGGGTGTGGAGGTTTGGAGAATCAGTCAAAGAACCAGGTCTTCATTTTCTTGCAGAATGCTGTGAGCATGGTGGCTGTTCAGATGTCCTGATGGAGGGCGTGCCAGGTCTTTGATGCTAGATAGGTGAATAAGCGACCTCCAGCCCTGCTTCTGCAAATGCAGGGCCTGTGTGCGATTGACAGCGAGGTAAATCGTAGGTTGAGAGTTGGCTGCTGGAAGTGCAGATGGCAGTTGAAGTAGGTGGGTTCATTCTGATGCAGCACTTTGTGGGTGAGTATCTTGAAGTGGCAACGTTTTTGGACGGGAAGCCAGTGGAGTTCCCAGAGGTGAGGCACGATGTGGGTTTGGTTGGGGTAGATTGAGAAGCAGTCTTGCGGCAGCATTTCGGATGGTGTGGAGCTTGTGCGTCAGGTGAGCCGGTACTCTGCAGTGGAGGGCGTTGCCGTAGTCTAACCTGCTCGTGATCAGAGCTTGGGTTACTGTCTTTCTGATGGTTAGGGGGAGCCATTTTAACATTTTTCCGAGCGTGCAGAGGATGTTGAAGCAGGTGGATACAACTGCATTGATTTGGGGTCTAATCTTGGGTCTCACTGAGAGTTTAGTGTTGATGATGATACCAAGGTTTCGAGCCCAGTCAATGGGGGGGGTTGGCAAATCGGTGAGCCACCAGGAGGTGTCCCAATGGGAATTGTTGGGTCAGAAAAATCAGGGACTTCCGTTTCGTCTGCCCCGAGTCTCAGGCAGTTGGTGCGCATCCAAGCAGCAACTTCCACCATTCAGCATTTGAAGTTGTTTTTGGTGTCCTTGGGGTGTTCTGAGAGGGACAGAGTGAGTTGTGTGTCATGGGCAAAAGAGATGATGCCAAATCTATGGGAACAGGTGATCTTCGCAAGGGACGCATGCAAGGTAACTCTGCAGATGTCGTCTTTGGGTTCAGAGAATAAAGGTGGTAGCCTGACACGTTGTGTTCTTCCAGACAGGAAGAAGCAAAGCCATTGGAGGGCTGTTCCTTGGATTCCTGAGTCATGCATTCTGGTGATGAGTGTGTGGTGGGAGACGGTGTCAATCGCAGCAGAATGGTCAAGCAGAATTAGTGCTGCGGAGTGTCCTCAGTCCATGATGGTGCGAATGTAGTCTGCTGTAGCGATGAGGGACGTCTTGGTGCCATGGTTGCTGCAAAATCCAGATTGGGAGATGTCACGTAGTTTGTGTTGTTCAAAGTTGCAGGAAAGCGGTCTGTTGATTGCAGTTTCCAAATTTTCTTGGGGAAGGCAAGCTGAGAGATGAGTTGATAGTTACTGGGGTCTTCCGGGTCTGCAAATGGTTTCTTGGAGACGTGTGACATCTTTGTTTCCAGGCATCCAGGAATGTGGCTGTGTTGATGATGGAGGGCAGTACCGAGCTGATGGTTATGCTGCCAAGGTTGAAAAGGCAGTGGGGGAATAGATTTGTGAGGCACCTGAATGGGCAGATGCCATGATCGTTGTGGCTTCTATGGTGGTCAATGGGATCTAGGTAGAGAGATCTGGTGCTCCTGTGGTGAGGACATGAGGAAGGGGCATGGGAGAAGGTGAACGGTCGAAGTTCTTGTATATGTTGGAGATATTGTCGTTGAGAAGTCAGAGTTGATTGCAAAGGTCCTGTGATGGTGTAATGGAGTTGTATGAGGCTGGGGTGGGTGAATTCCTTGACAATCACAAAGTCTCTTAGGTTTGCTGTTGCTGGCCTCAATTTTCTGTGACAAGGCCCTCTTTTTGGCCTGTATCAGCTCGTGGTGGTAAGATCTGAGAGTGTTCTTGTAGGTGCTCCTGTCTCTGGGCTTTTGAGAGGATAGGCACTTCCTTTCTAGCTGTCTGCAGTGTCTCTTGGAGTTCCGGAGGGTGTCTGTGTGCCAGTTTGCATGTTTTTGGATTTTCCGGGGTTTGTTGGCCTTGAGGGGAGCGAAGTTGTTGGCACAGATGGTGAGGCACTGGGTGTTTCCGTCAGCGTAGACAGAGTGGGATGGTGTAAGTTGAGGGTGTTAATCCATTCTTGTTGGGTGATGTTTTTCCATTTGAGATTCTGGTAGGGGAGGGAGGGGTGTCACTGTCACCATGTGCAGAGGGATAAAAGTGTCGACATGGTTGATTAAGTGGTCCCTCCAGGAGATTGGAAGGGTGTGGTTGATTTTGGCTGTGCTGCAGGCAAAGAAGATGGGGTCCAGTTTGTGGCCTTTTGTGTGCGTGGGGCCAGTCATGAACTACATGAGGCAGATGTTGAGGAAGCTTTCCAGAAGGAAGGTGGTGTAGGGTGGCGGGGGAAGACTCCGTGGTGTCGTTCAGATGGAGGTTGAGGTCACTGAGGAGAAGGTTGTTGGAGCAGAGGGCAGTGGGGGTTGATGAGGTCATTGATGAGGCTGCCAACATTCCATTCTGGGCCTGGTGGTAGGCAAGGACTCCCTTTAGTGATTGACTTGCTGTACGTTTGGATCTTTAAGCTGAGGTGCTCTCTGAAGGTGGTATCCGGGTCATTGGTGGCGGTGCACTTTGTCTTTGTGGATTAATGCGAATCCTCCTGGGGGTTCTGAAGTTCTGTCTGGTGCAGGATCTTGTAGCCTGCTGGGATTGCGTTAGCAATGTCTGGGGCAGATGACAGGTCAAGCCATGTTTCTGTGAGGAAGGCAAGGCCAGGTGTGCAAAGGGATGAGGTCTCAAACCTCTGTGGCTTGTTTGGGAGCGGGTGTTGATTAGCATGCATACCAGTGGGTGGCGGGTGTATGTGTGTTATGGTCAGGGGTGGGCCTTGGTTTTCGGGGTTGGCTATGGTGTGGGTGAGATGAGAAGTGGCAGTTTAAGAATGAGCAAGGCACGACTGTGATGTTTGGATAGGCAGGAAAGCAGTGGCCTACTCTGCGTACGGGGTTCAGGCAATGGATTTGGCAGAGGAGTAGCTGTGGGTAGACCAAGGTTTCTAGCTCTGGGCACAGATGGGATTGCCTTTAGGGCGCCAGGTGCAGCTGCCATTATGTAAGTCCTGAGGGAGGCAGACACAAAAATCAGCAGATAGTAGCTGTGCCGTGCGAGTAGCACCTGAAGCAAAAGTGAGGAAACAAAATAAAAAATCTAAATCAAAATATAGCAAGTGCTAGGAGGCAGGTAGGAGAGCAGAAGGCAGGAGAGTGGACTCGAGGCAGCTGGGGCACTAGGCACTTACTTCCACAATGGGTGGCCAGTAATGAATTTAGAAACACTCCAACCTTCCAATTTAGAATGTTTTTTTTTTTTTTTTGTGAATTAAATCATCTCTGTATTTGTTTGATGGATTGCTAGACTAGGGACCCCACCTGTCCCTCAGATTACTGTAACAATTAAGTGTCAAAAGTATAAGAATCACTGGCCTGCAGCAAACATACACTTTACACTTCAACACTCCACACACAAGCCAACATGTTTTCCGTTACTGAATACAGGCTTGCAGAACCTTGGTAAATTCTTTGCAACCACCAACTTAAGACAAAACTGCATCCAAGCCACATGCATGCACTAGTAACTCCATAATTCGAGTTATCCTACCTTCTACAAACCACTGTAAATGGGGTACCAGAGACATTTTCCTCTTAATTGTTTTTTTTTTTTTTTTTTTTTTAAACTAGCTCATAATCTTCATTCCAGTGAAGCACAACTGTTTAAATAACCACTAAAAGGCTCAGTAAGATTAGCAAGTATTTGTACAAATTCGGAATAAATTCACACATGCCCAACAATAATCATAACTAGTTAATATAAGTCTAGGCTAAACTCCTTCACATAATAAAACATGACCTAAGTACTTAGGACATGAAAAAAGCTTTTTATTAATTTAATCCTTTACCCATTAATATTGTGAAGCGTTGTTCAACAGATCGATCCTGTTATTCAATGGTGTCCCAAAAATTAGAATATTGTCTTTAAAGGCACTAGCATGAGGACAATTTTCTAGCAATTGATACATCACTCTTTGAAAAGTGAATGCATTTTAAGCCAAGCGAAAAGACATGCGCTAGAATGGATATGCATCTCTAAGTTACAAATGCAGTAAAATGATGCAATGAACTGGGCCCTTGTACAATTTGATAATCTGATGCTTTATCATTTTGGTACATCAGAAAGCATGCTGAGCTAAACTCCAAAAGTCTTCAATTTGAGGAAGAGAAATATTATCTACCCATATTGCTCCCTTAAGGCTCCCAAAGTCTATGCACACTCTTAATTCACAAGACTTATTTCAAACTAAAACTTATGGCAACAGGCATAACAGTGCATCTACCGGCTCAATAATCCCTAGGGCAACAGGTCATCAATTTCACCACGAGCACTTGGGGTACATTACGTAATTGATGTTTTTGGCATGTATGGTCACTCTTAACTTTGATGACATGGTCATACCTCTTGAATTACACCATACTGGTCTCCAACCTTTTCTGTAGTGAGAGCTACTTCTGATCAGTGCAAAACATTGTGAGCTACTGAAGGCTTAGCTATTTGAGCATTGTTACCAGACACGCCCAGCTTAATTAATGTCAAACCTAATATCCATAGAACCAGATACTATGGTTTGAACAAAATAACTTGACTAAGGGCACTATGACAGGGCTGCCATGTTTGTCAGTCAGAGCATGGTCCTTGGGGGATGTATGAACATGTGTGTGTACAGACGACAGACTTTTATAGGCACAGTACACACCTTAAGCCATATGTGGCACTGCTGCATGTAAAACAGAAACATAAAATCGATTTATATATATTTTTTTTTAAATGGAGAAATATGAAGTGCAGAAAAAGGTTCAGAATATGGAACATTTTTCTGCACTTTAAATTCCTCCCACTTAAAATAATGGCTCAATTTTTCACTTGTAAGTAGGACACTGTTTCGAGAAAATTAAACTGAAGAGCTAACTTTGTTTATATTGATTCTATGAAACTCATTTAAATGTTCTCCCATTTCCAAGTGTCACATTAAACGTCAGGCATCTTACTCCCCATGGCCTGTAGACATGGTGCCATATTTATAACAGAAAAATACACATTTGTTTAAATGGATGGAATTTTTGTAGTTTTGTAGCCCTTGAAGATATTGCATGCACTCAACGGCATACTCCATTACTGACATTCACATATTAACAACTCTGGGATGCATTGCGCGATGTATGCACTCAATTCCCAAGGAAAAGCTCTACTCCATCCTCATTGCAGATACTACATATCAGCACTATGCTTACACACCTAATCACAGAACTTTATAATGCAGCGCAAATAGATAGGCCACAGGATCACAACAGGGCACGGAAGGGATAGAACACAGTATTTGACCGGCCACTAAAGACTATATGTAATAGGGATGCTGAGGTCAAAAGGCCTGCTGCTTGCAGATTTGACACTTTTAAATGGGAGAAAATTAAAGTGAAGAGTTAATCATTAAGGTAACATCTCATTTAAATGTTCTCCCATTTGAAAAGCATTCAAAAGCATCATTTTGTTCTCACTCACATATAGAGTCGAAAAGGGCTTTTATTTAAGAATTAAATACTTCAGTGATTCAGTCAGCCTCTGTGCCACCCCGTGGGTCAGAAATGGGACTGAGCACTGCTCATTATCAGGCTCTATCTGAAAACTCATGATAGTGATATAAAGTAAACTCAGCCTTCCCTTAACTTTATAAGAAAAATTTAGCCCCTCACTTTGCTTAGTTAAAAATGAACTCAAGGCCAGCTACTCTGAAGGTGTCTGCAAGTTACTGGTAGCTCACGATCGGCCGGTTGGAGACACCTGCAAATACCTCACTAATCCTTTATGCCAGGATTGCACCACACTATACTGCACCAAAGAGACCTGTACTTTTCCAGGCCTCAAGACTGTATTGAAATCAGTCTGGGGCCAATCCAAAATATTCACTCTTTTTTTTTTTTTTTTAAATCACATGCACAGCTTTAATCAAGTTTTAAACAATCATTGAATGTGATACTGGCTGAAGAATGTAATAATTTTACTTCTTTCAAATGCTACTGAATTCACATCTGGTAAAATTAACACGTTAGTCTTACAGGTTGTTTCATAATTTTCCACAATCGTAGTTGTGGCACCACAATCTACTAGTTAACGAATAGCTTTGCCATCAACAAGTGTAGGAATCCGTGGATATTTTCAACTTTTTATAGTGTCTGAGAAAACAATGTGGTAGACTTCTACCATTAGAACACACTCATACATTTATTGTCTGAGCCCACTTGATTTCTATTCTGGCATGAAACACACATCCATTCACTTCCCAGTCCAACACTCTTTACTAAAATAACATTTGCCACATTTAATACAAAACTGTCCTATGGCAAGAAAATCCTGGAATCTGTCCATTTAAGAGGTTGAACAACACTTGTAGCAAGCAATTTAGTCTATTAATATTTTGCTTGACTAAGCTATGCCTTTGCTTGGTCGTCTAGATTTATAACGTGTGATTACTTTATTGGTAGTGTTGCAGACACCGGTTCATTTACAATTGCACAGGTATTATCACTGGTATTAGACATACTAACATCAAATCAGAAATTCACAAAAAAAAAGAGCTACTGAATTACATCTTCATTGGATTTTCCCTAGCTATGAACTATACCTACAGCTTTATCAAGTGTAGGATTTTTGCAAGTTCAGACATATTCCTGTATGCTACTCTTGCACCTAGGTGCCATCTGTTTATAATCATTTAAGAAGTACATTTTTTAAACACAGTTTCAAGCTAGAAACTTCAAGGCCAAGACAAAGGATCCTACCAGTTCCTTGGGACCCTGTGCCCTGGTGAAAAACGTGTACTAATACACAACCAGTTTTTCTCCCCCTCAAAGTATTTTTTTTTGTCTCAGCAGTTTTATAAAAATCCAATTCT
Source organism: Pleurodeles waltl (assembly GCF_031143425.1). Lineage (NCBI taxonomy): Eukaryota > Metazoa > Chordata > Amphibia > Caudata > Salamandridae > Pleurodeles > Pleurodeles waltl. Next base: position 593,530,389 of record NC_090446.1, on the reverse strand, counting down.
TCATCTGCTTGAGGGACTTAAAGAGTAAGGTTATCAAGTACATTTTGCTCATCACTCCGCAAATAGTAATAAAGCTTAATTCTCTTCCTTTCTGAACCATATCTCCAAACAAGACATTAAAGCCCTCATTATGACATTGGCAGTAAAGTCTGAATATGGCCATGGAGATAGCCGCCAACATACCGCCGCGGAGGAGAACATCCGTCTGCCAGATAATGACACACAAAACAGACAGAAACTAGCCACAACCACAAATCTGCCAGACCCACAAACACGATAAACTGTTGGAACTAGCACCCATACCGTTACACCAGCAAAACAACACCCTCCAAATAATGATCCACGAATCACCACAGCGGACATTCAACGGCAGTAAACCTTTGGCGGTGCACACTGCTGCAGCAGAAATGGCCACCCAAAAACAAAACAAGACAACATTGGCCAGTCCAAAAACCCACACCTGACACAAATACACCCACCAACATCACTATAAAACACACCCTGAACATCATCCACAATCCTTTGCAAACATGAGAAGACCGCTAAACCTTGCCAGGCCAATCCCAGAGATTACTGCACACACACAACACAACTACCCATTCATCCATCACAAATCACACCACACACCCCACCACATCACTCATCACCCTCTGCACAATACACACACACCACACAACACCCATGTCCCCACAAAGGAACCCCCGTTTCAGTGATGAGGAGTCACAGGTGATTTTGGAGGAAATAGTCAGGGTAGAACTACAGCTGTTTGGAGCACAGGTACAGCAGATTTCCTTTGCCAGTAAGATGGAGCTATGTCAAAGGATCGTGGACAGAGTGAACACTGTGGGAACAGACCCACAAAGGGACGACATAAGGAAGATATGGAACGACCTAAGGGGAAAGTGTGTTTCATTGCAGCAAGGCACAAGCTCGCCATCAGGAGGACTGGCAGAAGGCCTCCCCCCACCTCCTCCCCTACAGTTGACAGCATGGGAGGGGAAGTCTTGGCAATACTGCATCCTGAGGGCCTTACTGGAGTACCCGGAGGACTGGACACTGGTGAGTCACCATTACCAACCCCTACCACCACCAATACCTGCATGCCATGTCACCCATTCACCCTGACTCCCTTCACCCAACTACATTCCACACAGTGCAGCCCCCTAATTATCACACCTAAATGTCTACCCCAGCATGTCATACCCACTGCAAGAACATCCCTCCCAGCTCCGCATGCACTTCCACCAGCAATGCACAGACGGCATGTAGAACTACAAAGCCCACAATCAATCACCAAACACTACCAAAGGTAAGAGGACAACACCATTATCATTGGGAAAGGTAGAAATGTGGCATATGTGACAATCACCCTAACAAATCACTTGCATCCCAACAGTTGCACCAGCCAATGTCAGCGGCGAGGAGGTGCCAAGGCAACCCAGTCCCCCACCAGAAGATGCCCTCAGTGATGACAGCAACTCTGGAGGTCCTGATCTGGAAGAACTCTGGCCCATCTTGGACCACAGGTCAATCGGCTACCACATCCCACAGCCAGTCCACCACAGAACCCCCCCCCCGGACTCAAACACCACAGCAGCCAGCCAACGCCCCCCAAACCTCTGTCCCCAGGACACGTCAATCAGCAGTATGCCCACCTGTACACTGTGTCAACACCACACAGGCAAGACGATTAAGGTCCTGGTGGGAGTGGGCACACCGTTCAGGGGACACAGGCACAGTCGGAGTACAGCTGTGTGCCAGGGCGAGGCCAGGCCCAGGGAACCGACTGCCAAGGAGCCACTCACAAATGTCCTGGGGGCATACCAACAATCCCAGGACAGGATGGTTCAGGTGCTGAATATCATGCAGGAGAGCAAGCGGCTGCAGGGGGACCACCAACAGGAGGTCATACAACAATTGCAGACCTCTAATACCACCATGGACTCCATTGCAGGGGTGCGGAGTGACATGGCGAACATCACACATGAGTACACAACACACCAGTGGGCCCCTTCCACCAGCCAGAGTACCGACCAGCCCTCCACATCTGCTGCAGCTAGTGGACAGGAGGCCCTGCCACAGGACTCTCAGGCCACCAGCACCCCTCCCCCTGCAGAAGATAAACTACTCCGCAAACACTCCCTGCGACCCAGACAGGCACCACAGACAGTTGCTATGACCACCACCAGGAAATGAGCCCCTCCAGAATGTCCCCCTTGTGTTCCACTGATTCACCTTGTTCACTTTGGACTGTCATTACTCCTGTACCTATGGCCCCATGGACACTGGACCTGGACCTGTGCTACAAACAGACTGGGCCACTACACTAGACTATTCCCACCCATCACCCCATTCTATTGCACTTTCCATTGTTTTTCAGTAAGTCAAATAAACACCCTTGAACACAACTTGAGTAACAGTACTTTATCAGAAAGAAATGTGCAATGAATTGAACTGCATTATCCTGTGCAAATGTCCTGTAATGTGTTAATCCATCCAACAAATGTGTTCCAGCAGTCTGTAGACATCACATCCGTACACTACTGTGACCACACCAACATCTGAAATAAGGGACGGCATAAGTGATAGTCAATTGGGATGCAAAGGCCGTGACTGGCACAACACGACAGCCACACAGCATTTTACTAAATGGGGGCATGTATAGATCAACAGTCTTACCAGGGTTTCATTGGAAGTACTGCTGAATGATGTGTCCTGTTGACCACATCCTCCTCCTCACTGTCCTCAGTGTCCACTGCTGCCACAGGTGCATTGTCACCCCCCTCCTCCTGCAGATAGCATCGGAGGGCCAAATTCAGCAGCATGCAGCAGACCACCACAATCTGGCACTTTCTCAGGGGAGTAGCATAAGGATCCATCTGTCAAATGGAGGCACCTAAACCTGGCTTTCAGGAGACCGAGGTGCATTCCACAATCCTCCTGGTATGCCCATGTGCATCATTTCAGCCCCTGTTCTCGGATTCCTAACAGTGGTCAATAGCCAGGACAGGTTTGGGTAGCCGGAGTCAGCTGGAAGAAGTGAGGGACACACATTAGCCACGCACAATGGCATGGGGTAGGACTCCAGTAGGCATACACTGACATACGTTGGGTGGGGACTCAAGCTCACCTACAAGCCACACTCTGTGCCTCTGTAGTGGTGCCATCACCTGTGAGACGCTGCTATTCCTTAAGGCAAAGGCATCATGCACAGATCCAGTATACGTGGCAGAGACGTGGTAGAGGTACTAGTCAGCAAGGCACACCATCTGGACATTTAGAGAGTGGGAATTCTTCCTATTCCTGTACACCTGTTCATTTGCCCTGGGAGGGACTTAGGCAATATAGTTCCAGTCAATGGCCCTAATCGCATGTGGTATGCGTCTCATTGCGTAGAATCCAGCCTTCAGAGTGGGCAAATCATCAACCTGGAGGAATGCAATGTAGCTGCTCATGTGTTTGAGCAAGGCAGCCAAAACCCTTCCAAGAACATTTGAGAACATTGGCTGTGACTTTCCTGCAGCCAAGCCCACAGTCACCTGCAAAGAACCAGATGGCAGGAAATGGAGCACTGACAGTACCTGCACAAGAGGGGGGAATTGCTGTGGTGCTATGGATAGCAGGTATCAGATCGGGCTCCAATTTTGTACAAAGCTCTGATTGTGGCCCTGTCCAGACGTTATGCAAGTACGTTGTGCCAGTACTCCAGTGTAGCCAAGTACACAAGGGGTCTGTACACGGATGCTTGCCTCCTCCTCCTCCTATTCCTCCACAGTGGTTGGTATCTAAGTGAGCCAAAAGTTAGAAGGGTGTGACAACAGGACCCATAGACACACAACATCATAGTACACAGAGCATGTATGTAGGACATCAGATTTGTCTAGGTGTGTACAGTCTACTCCAATGACGCACATATGAATTCAAATCAAGAGTACCAGCAGTATGAAATGGCAACCGCCTGTCCTGTATGCAGGGACAGGTGGAGGTGACCTGACTTTGCCGGCACTAGGCATCATGGCGCTAGGCTGTCGGCACTGCCATGCTATTCCTCATTGCCTTAAATGGGGCTCTGTGAAGTACAGGAAGCAATGATGATCAATGCTGGCGGGGACTGTTCACCACCGCGGATGTGACCACCATTTTCTATCTACAACTTCACTTGATTCCTTACTTTCCACGGTGATACATCTCAACTGGGTGTGCTGCTGTGACCTGTGTCTGGAACCTGCCATGGCCCGTGCCAAAGGGGAAAGGGCCCCGGCTGTCAGGTCGGAGGAGTTGGATAAACTTGTGGATGGGGTTCCACCCGTGTATGGGCAGCTGTATGGGCCTCCAGACCAACAGGTGAGTACATCATGGGTACGCTGCATGCGACATGGCTGCATGCAGATGTCTGTGTGTGCTAGCAGTGTGTCATTTGGGGGGGGGGGGTGTGGCTGAAGGCAATGTGAATAGAGAGGTATGGGTAATGTGTGTGCGTGTTGAGGGGCAAATGCAGTATGCAAGCTATTTGGGTGACAGGCTGAAGGCAATGTGAATAGAGAGGTATGGGTAATGTGTGTGCGTGTTGAGGGGCAAATGCAGTATGCAAGCTATTTGGGTGACAGGCTGGATTGTTTGGTTCATGGTGTCCTTCTGTCTGTGTTTCCTCTGCAGGTCAGTGCCAATCAGAAGTGGTTGTTGTGTGCCATCGCCAAGGACGTGAGGACCTTGGGGATCCATAGCCAGCAGAGCACCCACTGGAGGAAACTGTGGTAGGACCTGAGACAATGGGCCTGGAAGACCGTTGAGGCCCAGCTGGGGACAGCCTCCCAACGAGGGAGGGGTGCCTGTCGGAGCCTGACCCCCTCCACCCCCCCCCAAAATGGCCTGCATACTGGCGGTGGCCAATCCCGAGTTGGATGGGCGCTTGAGGGCAGCACAGCAGCCACAAGGGGGTGAGTACAGGTGTGTGGATTCATTTTTTGTTGCCTGGCATGGGATTTGGGTGCAAGGTTCTAGTTCCTGCGTGGTCCTGCCCCTATTGTTTGGGGTCAAGGGCAACAAGTTTTTATGTTTACTTTGTCCTTGGGACAAGTAGGCCCAACCCCCTGCAGCACAAACCCTTTGGCTGCTTGTTTACAGAGAGTTGAACTCTCTGCAGTTGAGGTAATGTGTTTACAAAAGATAATGCTGTTCGAACTTGTATTTATGGTTCATTATTTGAAAGCCTTCATTATTAGGGTGCGTGCTGTAAATAAATGTTTTAAGGTCACACTTCACTACTGACGTTGTTCCAGTACAAAACAAAAAAACATGTACACACATGTTTGAAAAGTTTAGGCTAAGAGGCTAAGTATAATGCTCCCAGAATGCTCTCTGATTATATGCAAATGAAGTGTCATTTATTAAAATGTGTTGATGCATGCTAGTATTTCCCAAAAATATTTCTAATGGAAAATCAGTGTAACCATTTTCAACACGATTATGGGAAGCATGAAAATAAACAAACACTGACAAAGCCAACTGATCTGACATATTTTTATAAGTCTTTTAGTTTCATCAATGCGTGTCTTGTTTTGACATGGCTTTTGTAACACTTTATTGTTGTGGGAGCTACCAGGCCCTCAACATTGTAACAAACATTGGCAAAACCCCCCCAAAAAGTGTTTGAACTCTTAAAGCACACGTTGCCACCAGCGGCATAACAAAGGCCCCGCAACCGCCCTCCAGGGGGGCCCCGTCAGCACAGCACCTGCCCTGAGTGAGTCTGGAGAGGGGGCTCCTCCATGTTCTTTGCAAAGGGGCACCCTCCAGTTTCGTTACGTCACTGATTGCCACTGTAGTTCCTGACACTGAACAAAACTACTTTGTGTGGCAATATGCTCCTTGTGGAAGAGCAGAATGCGATCACTCACAGTAAAGCCAGCCGAAAGAGAGAGAAATAGAAGTTTAATAAAAACAAAATGTCTTTGTTAACACCAGACCTAATTAGGGACCAAGACCCACATGTAGGTAGCTTTTTGCATGTCGCAAACAGCGACTTTCGCTGTTTGCGACGTGCAAAAAGCACATTGCGATGCACAAACCCAGTTTTGCGATTCAGTAACCTGGTAACCGAATCACAAAACGGGTTTGCGACTCGCAATTAGTAAGGGGTGTTCCCTTCCTAATTGCAACTCGCAGTGCAATGTAGGATTGTTTTGTGACCGCGAACGCGGGCGCAAACCAATCGCAGTTTGCACCCATTTCAAATGGGTGCTAACACTTTCGCAAAAGGGAAGGGATCCCCATGGGACCCCTTTCCCATTGTGAATGTCACTGTAAACATTTTTTCAGAGCAAGCAGTGGTCCTGTGGACCACTGCCTGCTCTGAAAAAATAAAACGAAAACGTTTCAATTTTCGTTTTTGTTATGCATCTCGTTTTCCTTTAAGGAAAACGGGCTGCATTACAAAAAAACTGCTTTATTGAAAAGCAGTCACAGACATGGTGGTCTGCTGTCTCCAGCAGGCCACCATTCGTGAGGGGGTCGCAAATTGCGACCCACCTCATGATTATTCATGATGTGGGCATTTGCGAAGCCCTTGCGAATCACAGATGGTGTCAAGGACACCATCCTACATTCGGATTTGCGACTCGCAATTTGCAGGTCACAAATCTGAACCTACCTACTTGTGGCCCCAAATTCTTAAAGAAAGTCACAAAAGTGCACCCATGGTATATGTCGTACCCCTATAAAATATTTGTGAACTGTATTTTAGCGTGGGTAAATACGATGTGTAGATTTGCTCATGTGAAAATCTATTGAGCATTTGCAAGTTCATTTTCCCTCCAGCCACTTTCTTCCCAACCCTGGAAGAAGTTCTAATTCTGCCATTGTCTGGAGTAAATGTCCAACCTTTCTTATTATGGGAAAATATTAGGGAGAAGCTGGTAAAAATCTTTAAAACATGCAGGTTAGTAGGTTTGCAGACTCAAAGGCATTCCAGCCCTGGAACTATTGCTTACTGCTTCCTCCAGCCCCAGTATGCAGATCTGCAGAAAGGTGGCAAAATAAGGAAATTGCTACAGTAGGGATTGAAACTCCAAGTATTCAAGCCCTACTATGGTAGTAGCCCTGGCATAATCAGAGAGGCTATTAATTGCTGCCATAATTTGTCGCCACACTACATGGCACCAAAGGGACAAGTAGATCTTTTTACAGGACAAGTAGATTTGAGAAGCAACCTGTCCCCTGGACAAGTAGATATTTTAATAAATTCCACACCCCTGTATGCATTTTTGGTATTGCTAGGTAGCTAACATGCACTGGCAGATCGGGCTTAGTTGGTCCCAGTAGGTGTGCAGATGGTAGTGTTTGGGTTCCTTCTTGCTGTAGTACCTAGGCAATGGTTTGCCACTGTGGTCCATACTGCGCAATGTAAGTCCCAGGGAGTGATTGTGATGTGTATGCATCTGTGCTGTTGCTGCTGTGGTTGACCCTGTGCTCCCTTTCTTTCGCTTCCACCCTCTCTCCTGGAAGAGTGCACAGGAGCCGAAGCAGCTGCAAATCACGCGGTACCCAGCAATGCAGTCTAGCGTGGGGAGGCAAGGACTTACCTCCACCAAACTTGGACTGAAGAGTCACTGGACTGTGGGAGTCACTTGGACAGAGTTGCTGAGTTCCAGGGACCACGCTCGTCGTGCTGAGAGGGGACCCAAAGGACCGGTGATGCAGTCTTTTGTTGCCTGCGGTTGCAGGGGGAAGATTCCGTCAACCCACGGGCGATTTCTTCAGAGCTCCTGGTGCAAGAAGGAGGCAGGCTACCCCCAGAGCATGCACCACCAGGAAACAGGCAAGAAAGCCGGCAGGATGAAGCGATACAAGGTTGCAGTAGTCGTCTTTGCTACTTTGTTGCGATTTTGCAGGCGTCCTGAGCAGTCAGCGGTCGATCCTTTGGCAGAAGGTGAAGAGAGAGATGCAGAGGAACTCTGGTGAGCTCTTGCATTCAGTATCTGAAGAATTCCCAAAAGCAGAGACCCTAAATAGCCAGAAAAGGAGGTTTGGCTACCTAGGAAGGAGGATAGGCTAGAAACACAGGTAAGAGCCTATCAGAAGGAGTCTCTGATGTCACCTGCTGGCCCTGGCTACTCAGAGCAGTCCAGTGTGCCAGCACACCTCTGAATCCAAGATGGCAGAGGTCTGGGGCACGCTGGAGGAGCTCTGGGCACCTCCCCTGGGAGGTGCAGGTCAGGGGAGTGGTCACTCCCCTTTCCTTTGTCCAGTTTCGCACCACAGCAGGGCTGGGGGATCCCTGAACCGGTGTAGACTGGCTTATGCAGAGATGGGCACCATCTGTGCCCACCAAAGCATTTCCAGAGGCTGGGGGAGGCTACTCCTCCCCAGCCCGGACACCTATTTCCAAAGGGAGAGGGTGTAACACCCTCTCTCTGAGGAAGTCCTTTGTTCTGCCTTCCTGGGCCAGGCCTGGCTGGACCCCAGGAGGGCAGAAACCTGTCTGAGGGGTTGGCAGCAGCAGCTGCAGTGAAACCCTGGGAAAGGAAGTTTGGCAGTACCCGGGTTCTGTGCTAGAGACCCGGGGGATCATGGGATTGTCCCCCCAATGCCAGAATGGCATTGGGGTGACAATTCCATGATCCTAGACATATTACATGGCCATGTTTGGAGTTACCATTGTGACGCTGTACATAGGTAGAGACCTATGTACAGTGCACACGTGTAATGGTGTCCCCGCACTCACAAAGTCCGGGGAATTTGCCCTGAACAATGTGGGGGCACCTTGGCTAGCCCCAGGGTGCCCACACACTAAGTAACTTTGCACCCAACCTTCACCAGGTGGAGGTTAGACATATAGGTGACTTATAAGTTACTTAAGTGCAGTGGTAAATGGCTGTGAAATAACGTGGACGTTATTTAACTCAGGCTGCACTGGCAGGCCTGTGTAAGAATTGTCAGATCTCCCTATGGGTGGCAAAAGAAATGCTGCAGCCCATAGGCATCTCCTGGAACCCCAATACCCTGGGTACCTCAGTACCATATACTAGGGAATTATAAGGGTGTTCCAGTATGCCAATGTGAATTGGTGAAATTGGTCACTAGCCTGTTAGTGACAATTTAGAAAGCAGAGAGAGCATAACCACTGAGGTTCTGGTTAGCAGAGCCTCAGTGAGACAGTCATCACACAGGGAACACATACAGGGCACACTTATGAGCACTGAGGCCCTGGCTGGCAGGGTCCCAGTGACACAGACTAAAACAACATATATACAGTGAAATATGGGGGTAACATGCCAGGCAAGATGGTACTTTCCTACACCCCCCCCCCACCCAGTTGCCCCTGGCTGCTCACCCAGGAGGGAGGGCGACTCCTTCGCCCCAGGCACATCAGGCCCTGCCCCAGTCAGCCTCGCTGCTCTTCGTGAGGAGACTATTGACATCCTGAGATCCATCTCTTAGGGCAGTCAACCATAATGAATGCCATCCAGGAGCTGTCATCCCAGATGCAGCAATGCAATGCCTTCCTGGAGGGCATTCGTGGTGTCTTGGCGGCCCTACAGAGATCATTTCAGGCTCTGGCCTTCTCTGACGGCAGCTAGTGTCCCTATTTCTTCCACCCCGCCCCATCCAACTATCACTTCCCAGTCCCGCTATCCTCTCCCCCAACCCATCTCATGCACACATTCTGACAAGCTTGCACCTAAAACAACAGACAGGGCTTCCACAGACAAACACAAGTACCACACTTCACTCTACAAGCGCACGCACACACACACACACACAGCCAACAACCAGATGCACACACAACAGCCACCGTCTCCCCCTCCTCCTCCACAGTCACATCAGCACTTACACCTGCATGCACTGCATCAACAGTCCCAGATCTTGCCACCTGTACAACCTTGCCTACAGTCACCACAACAACAGACCTGCAGACATGCACCCCACACACCACACATGCAAATACCACCACCATCACCACCTCATGCAGCACACCCACCTCACTTGCAGACACCACCACAACATGCATCCACACGTCCTGTTTGTCCTCCCCCACCCGGTATGCCCCCCTCCAAAGACAAATAAACGCTACCATTCAGACACCCAACAGCCATCAACTTCACACATGCACACAGTCCATGCACCTTCATCCAAGTCCGGCACACCTCCTCCAACTACCTCCTCTACCTCCACTCCCATTCCTCCTCCCACACCCGCCCCACTGGTCCTAAGAAGCTTTTCCTTTCCTGCCTTGACCGCTTCCATCCCCCATTCCCCGTCCTGCCTGTAAGAGCCAAGTTCCCCCCTGACCCTCCCCAGCCCAGTCCCTCCAACTCTCATTCCAATCCTGTTCATCCCCCCCTCTAACAGTTCCCCCGCCACTAAGGGGAACAAGAGTGCCACTCTGGCTGCCCTGTCCCAAGGCCACTCCTCCGCCCCCTACCCAGAAGGGCAAGGACCCGCCCCCTCCCATACCCAGGCCCAAGGTCCCTCCTCCCCAGAAGCACCCCGCCCCCCTTGAGGTGCCCGTCTGCCATTTATTTATCAGATTTTTCTCTCGTTATCCAACAGGATTACAGTGGTTGGACCAGAGGTATGTGTCCTAGCTTTCTTTGCTCCTGGGTTCTGTTGCTGTCCATTTACTCTACAGATTGTGTACATGTGGTCTGTGTGTGTGTGTGTGTCTGGGGGTGTGGGTCTCGGTCTGGGGGTGTGGGTCTCGGTCTGGGTGTGCTCTGTGTGTGCTCTGGGTGTCTGTCTGTGTGTGCTCTGGGTGTCTGTCTGTGTGCTCTGGGTGTCTGTCTGTGTCTGTGTGCTCTGGGTGTCTGTCTGTGTCTGTGTGCTCTGGGTGTCTGTGTGTGTGTGCTCTGGGTGGGTGTCTGTGTGTGTGCTCTGGGTGGGTGTCTGTGTGTGTGCTCTGGGTGGGTGTCTGTGTGTGTGCTCTGGGTGGGTGTCTGTGTGTGTGCTCTGGGTGGGTGTCTGTGTGTGTGCTCTGGGTGGGTGTCTGTGTGTGTGCTCTGGGTGGGTGTCTGTGTGTGTGCTCTGGGTGGGTGTCTGTGTCTGTGTGCTCTGGGTGGGTGTCTGTGTCTGTGTGCTCTGGGTGGGTGTCTGTGTCTGTGTGCTCTGGGTGGGTGTCTGTGTCTGTGTGCTCTGGGTGGGTGTCTGTGTCTGTGTGCTCTGGGTGGGTGTCCGTCTCTGTGTGGTCTGGGTGGGTGTCCGTCTCTGTGTGGTCTGGGTGGGTGTCCGTGTCTGTGTGGTCTGGGTGGGTGTCCGTGTCTGTGTGGTCTGGGTGGGTGTCCGTGTCTGTGTGGTCTGGGTGGGTGTCCGTGTCTGTGTGGTCTGGGTGGGTGTCCGTGTCTGTGTGGTCTGGGTGGGTGTCCGTCTCTGTGTGGTCTGGGTGGGTGTCCGTCTCTGTGTGGTCTGGGTGGGTGTCCGTCTCTGTGTGGTCTGGGTGGGTGTCCGTCTCTGTGTGGTCTGGGTGGGTGTCCGTCTCTGTGTGGTCTGGGTGGGTGTCCGTCTCTGTGTGGTCTGGGTGGGTGTCCGTCTCTGTGTGGTCTGGGTGGGTGTCCGTCTCTGTGTGGTCTGGGTGGGTGTCCGTCTCTGTGTGGTCTGGGTGGGTGTCCGTCTCTGTGTGGTCTGGGTGGGTGTCCGTCTCTGTGTGGTCTGGGTGGGTGTCCGTCTCTGTGTGGTCTGGGTGGGTGTCCGTCTCTGTGTGGTCTGGGTGGGTGTCCGTCTCTGTGTGGTCTGGGTGGGTGTCCGTCTCTGTGTGGTCTGGGTGGGTGTCCGTCTCTGTGTGGTCTGGGTGGGTGTCCGTCTCTGTGTGGTCTGGGTGGGTGTCCGTCTCTGTGTGGTCTGGGTGGGTGTCCGTCTCTGTGTGGTCTGGGTGGGTGTCCGTCTCTGTGTGGTCTGGGTGGGTGTCCGTCTCTGTGTGGTCTGGGTGGGTGTCCGTCTCTGTGTGGTCTGGGTGGGTGTCCGTCTCTGTGTGGTCTGGGTGGGTGTCCGTCTCTGTGTGGTCTGGGTGGGTGTCCGTCTCTGTGTGGTCTGGGTGGGTGTCCGTCTCTGTGTGGTCTGGGTGGGTGTCCGTCTCTGTGTGGTCTGGGTGGGTGTCCGTCTCTGTGTGGTCTGGGTGGGTGTCCGTCTCTGTGTGGTCTGGGTGGGTGTCCGTCTCTGTGTGGTCTGGGTGGGTGTCCGTCTCTGTGTGGTCTGGGTGGGTGTCCGTCTCTGTGTGGTCTGGGTGGGTGTCCGTCTCTGTGTGGTCTGGGTGGGTGTCCGTCTCTGTGTGGTCTGGGTGGGTGTCCGTCTCTGTGTGGTCTGGGTGGGTGTCCGTCTCTGTGTGGTCTGGGTGGGTGTCCGTCTCTGTGTGGTCTGGGTGGGTGTCCGTCTCTGTGTGGTCTGGGTGGGTGTCCGTCTCTGTGTGGTCTGGGTGGGTGTCCGTCTCTGTGTGGTCTGGGTGGGTGTCCGTCTCTGTGTGGTCTGGGTGGGTGTCCGTCTCTGTGTGGTCTGGGTGGGTGTCCGTCTCTGTGTGGTCTGGGTGGGTGTCCGTCTCTGTGTGGTCTGGGTGGGTGTCCGTCTCTGTGTGGTCTGGGTGGGTGTCCGTCTCTGTGTGGTCTGGGTGGGTGTCCGTCTCTGTGTGGTCTGGGTGGGTGTCCGTCTCTGTGTGGTCTGGGTGGGTGTCCGTCTCTGTGTGGTCTGGGTGGGTGTCCGTCTCTGTGTGGTCTGGGTGGGTGTCCGTCTCTGTGTGGTCTGGGTGGGTGTCCGTCTCTGTGTGGTCTGGGTGGGTGTCCGTCTCTGTGTGGTCTGGGTGGGTGTCCGTCTCTGTGTGGTCTGGGTGGGTGTCCGTCTCTGTGTGGTCTGGGTGGGTGTCCGTCTCTGTGTGGTCTGGGTGGGTGTCCGTCTCTGTGTGGTCTGGGTGGGTGTCCGTCTCTGTGTGGTCTGGGTGGGTGTCCGTCTCTGTGTGGTCTGGGTGGGTGTCCGTCTCTGTGTGGTCTGGGTGGGTGTCCGTCTCTGTGTGGTCTGGGTGGGTGTCCGTCTCTGTGTGGTCTGGGTGGGTGTCCGTCTCTGTGTGGTCTGGGTGGGTGTCCGTCTCTGTGTGGTCTGGGTGGGTGTCCGTCTCTGTGTGGTCTGGGTGGGTGTCCGTCTCTGTGTGGTCTGGGTGGGTGTCCGTCTCTGTGTGGTCTGGGTGGGTGTCCGTCTCTGTGTGGTCTGGGTGGGTGTCCGTCTCTGTGTGGTCTGGGTGGGTGTCCGTCTCTGTGTGGTCTGGGTGGGTGTCCGTCTCTGTGTGGTCTGGGTGGGTGTCCGTCTCTGTGTGGTCTGGGTGGGTGTCCGTCTCTGTGTGGTCTGGGTGGGTGTCCGTCTCTGTGTGGTCTGGGTGGGTGTCCGTCTCTGTGTGGTCTGGGTGGGTGTCCGTCTCTGTGTGGTCTGGGTGGGTGTCCGTCTCTGTGTGGTCTGGGTGGGTGTCCGTCTCTGTGTGGTCTGGGTGGGTGTCCGTCTCTGTGTGGTCTGGGTGGGTGTCCGTCTCTGTGTGGTCTGGGTGGGTGTCCGTCTCTGTGTGGTCTGGGTGGGTGTCCGTCTCTGTGTGGTCTGGGTGGGTGTCCGTCTCTGTGTGGTCTGGGTGGGTGTCCGTCTCTGTGTGGTCTGGGTGGGTGTCCGTCTCTGTGTGGTCTGGGTGGGTGTCCGTCTCTGTGTGGTCTGGGTGGGTGTCCGTCTCTGTGTGGTCTGGGTGGGTGTCCGTCTCTGTGTGGTCTGGGTGGGTGTCCGTCTCTGTGTGGTCTGGGTGGGTGTCCGTCTCTGTGTGGTCTGGGTGGGTGTCCGTCTCTGTGTGGTCTGGGTGGGTGTCCGTCTCTGTGTGGTCTGGGTGGGTGTCCGTCTCTGTGTGGTCTGGGTGGGTGTCCGTCTCTGTGTGGTCTGGGTGGGTGTCCGTCTCTGTGTGGTCTGGGTGGGTGTCCGTCTCTGTGTGGTCTGGGTGGGTGTCCGTCTCTGTGTGGTCTGGGTGGGTGTCCGTCTCTGTGTGGTCTGGGTGGGTGTCCGTCTCTGTGTGGTCTGGGTGGGTGTCCGTCTCTGTGTGGTCTGGGTGGGTGTCCGTCTCTGTGTGGTCTGGGTGGGTGTCCGTCTCTGTGTGGTCTGGGTGGGTGTCCGTCTCTGTGTGGTCTGGGTGGGTGTCCGTCTCTGTGTGGTCTGGGTGGGTGTCCGTCTCTGTGTGGTCTGGGTGGGTGTCCGTCTCTGTGTGGTCTGGGTGGGTGTCCGTCTCTGTGTGGTCTGGGTGGGTGTCCGTCTCTGTGTGGTCTGGGTGGGTGTCCGTCTCTGTGTGGTCTGGGTGGGTGTCCGTCTCTGTGTGGTCTGGGTGGGTGTCCGTCTCTGTGTGGTCTGGGTGGGTGTCCGTCTCTGTGTGGTCTGGGTGGGTGTCCGTCTCTGTGTGGTCTGGGTGGGTGTCCGTCTCTGTGTGGTCTGGGTGGGTGTCCGTCTCTGTGTGGTCTGGGTGGGTGTCCGTCTCTGTGTGGTCTGGGTGGGTGTCCGTCTCTGTGTGGTCTGGGTGGGTGTCCGTCTCTGTGTGGTCTGGGTGGGTGTCCGTCTCTGTGTGGTCTGGGTGGGTGTCCGTCTCTGTGTGGTCTGGGTGGGTGTCCGTCTCTGTGTGGTCTGGGTGGGTGTCCGTCTCTGTGTGGTCTGGGTGGGTGTCCGTCTCTGTGTGGTCTGGGTGGGTGTCCGTCTCTGTGTGGTCTGGGTGGGTGTCCGTCTCTGTGTGGTCTGGGTGGGTGTCCGTCTCTGTGTGGTCTGGGTGGGTGTCCGTCTCTGTGTGGTCTGGGTGGGTGTCCGTCTCTGTGTGGTCTGGGTGGGTGTCCGTCTCTGTGTGGTCTGGGTGGGTGTCCGTCTCTGTGTGGTCTGGGTGGGTGTCCGTCTCTGTGTGGTCTGGGTGGGTGTCCGTCTCTGTGTGGTCTGGGTGGGTGTCCGTCTCTGTGTGGTCTGGGTGGGTGTCCGTCTCTGTGTGGTCTGGGTGGGTGTCCGTCTCTGTGTGGTCTGGGTGGGTGTCCGTCTCTGTGTGGTCTGGGTGGGTGTCCGTCTCTGTGTGGTCTGGGTGGGTGTCCGTCTCTGTGTGGTCTGGGTGGGTGTCCGTCTCTGTGTGGTCTGGGTGGGTGTCCGTCTCTGTGTGGTCTGGGTGGGTGTCCGTCTCTGTGTGGTCTGGGTGGGTGTCCGTCTCTGTGTGGTCTGGGTGGGTGTCCGTCTCTGTGTGGTCTGGGTGGGTGTCCGTCTCTGTGTGGTCTGGGTGGGTGTCCGTCTCTGTGTGGTCTGGGTGGGTGTCCGTCTCTGTGTGGTCTGGGTGGGTGTCCGTCTCTGTGTGGTCTGGGTGGGTGTCCGTCTCTGTGTGGTCTGGGTGGGTGTCCGTCTCTGTGTGGTCTGGGTGGGTGTCCGTCTCTGTGTGGTCTGGGTGGGTGTCCGTCTCTGTGTGGTCTGGGTGGGTGTCCGTCTCTGTGTGGTCTGGGTGGGTGTCCGTCTCTGTGTGGTCTGGGTGGGTGTCCGTCTCTGTGTGGTCTGGGTGGGTGTCCGTCTCTGTGTGGTCTGGGTGGGTGTCCGTCTCTGTGTGGTCTGGGTGGGTGTCCGTCTCTGTGTGGTCTGGGTGGGTGTCCGTCTCTGTGTGGTCTGGGTGGGTGTCCGTCTCTGTGTGGTCTGGGTGGGTGTCCGTCTCTGTGTGGTCTGGGTGGGTGTCCGTCTCTGTGTGGTCTGGGTGGGTGTCCGTCTCTGTGTGGTCTGGGTGGGTGTCCGTCTCTGTGTGGTCTGGGTGGGTGTCCGTCTCTGTGTGGTCTGGGTGGGTGTCCGTCTCTGTGTGGTCTGGGTGGGTGTCCGTCTCTGTGTGGTCTGGGTGGGTGTCCGTCTCTGTGTGGTCTGGGTGGGTGTCCGTCTCTGTGTGGTCTGGGTGGGTGTCCGTCTCTGTGTGGTCTGGGTGGGTGTCCGTCTCTGTGTGGTCTGGGTGGGTGTCCGTCTCTGTGTGGTCTGGGTGGGTGTCCGTCTCTGTGTGGTCTGGGTGGGTGTCCGTCTCTGTGTGGTCTGGGTGGGTGTCCGTCTCTGTGTGGTCTGGGTGGGTGTCCGTCTCTGTGTGGTCTGGGTGGGTGTCCGTCTCTGTGTGGTCTGGGTGGGTGTCCGTCTCTGTGTGGTCTGGGTGGGTGTCCGTCTCTGTGTGGTCTGGGTGGGTGTCCGTCTCTGTGTGGTCTGGGTGGGTGTCCGTCTCTGTGTGGTCTGGGTGGGTGTCCGTCTCTGTGTGGTCTGGGTGGGTGTCCGTCTCTGTGTGGTCTGGGTGGGTGTCCGTCTCTGTGTGGTCTGGGTGGGTGTCCGTCTCTGTGTGGTCTGGGTGGGTGTCCGTCTCTGTGTGGTCTGGGTGGGTGTCCGTCTCTGTGTGGTCTGGGTGGGTGTCCGTCTCTGTGTGGTCTGGGTGGGTGTCCGTCTCTGTGTGGTCTGGGTGGGTGTCCGTCTCTGTGTGGTCTGGGTGGGTGTCCGTCTCTGTGTGGTCTGGGTGGGTGTCCGTCTCTGTGTGGTCTGGGTGGGTGTCCGTCTCTGTGTGGTCTGGGTGGGTGTCCGTCTCTGTGTGGTCTGGGTGGGTGTCCGTCTCTGTGTGGTCTGGGTGGGTGTCCGTCTCTGTGTGGTCTGGGTGGGTGTCCGTCTCTGTGTGGTCTGGGTGGGTGTCCGTCTCTGTGTGGTCTGGGTGTCCGTCTCTGTGTGGTCTGGGTGTCCGTCTCTGTGTGGTCTGGGTGTCCGTCTCTGTGTGGTCTGGGTGTCCGTCTCTGTGTGGTCTGGGTGTCCGTCTCTGTGTGGTCTGGGTGTCCGTCTCTGTGTGGTCTGGGTGTCCGTCTCTGTGTGGTCTGGGTGTCCGTCTCTGTGTGGTCTGGGTGTCCGTCTCTGTGTGGTCTGGGTGTCCGTCTCTGTGTGGTCTGGGTGTCCGTCTCTGTGTGGTCTGGGTGTCCGTCTCTGTGTGTCTCTGTGTGGTCTGGGTGTCCGTCTCTGTGTGGTCTGGGTGTCCGTCTCTGTGTGGTCTGGGTGTCCGTGTGGTCTGGGTGTCCGTGTGGTCTGGGTGTCCGTGTGGTCTGGGTGTCCGTGTGGTCTGGGTGTCCGTGTGGTCTGGGTGTCCGTGTGGTCTGGGTGTCCGTGTGGTCTGGGTGTCCGTGTGGTCTGGGTGTCCGTGTGGTCTGGGTGTCCGTGTGGTCTGGGTGTCCGTGTGGTCTGGGTGTCCGTGTGGTCTGGGTGTCCGTGTGGTCTGGGTGTCCGTGTGGTCTGGGTGTCCGTGTGGTCTGGGTGTCCGTGTGGTCTGGGTGTCCGTGTGGTGTCTGGGTGTCCGTGTGGTGTCTGGGTGTCCGTGTGGTGTCTGGGTGTCCGTGTGGTGTCTGGGTGTCCGTGTGGTGTCTGGGTGTCCGTGTGGTGTCTGGGTGTCCGTGTGGTGTCTGGGTGTCCGTGTGGTGTCTGGGTGTCCGTGTGGTGTCTGGGTGTCTGTCTGTGTCTGGGTGTCTGTCTGTGTCTGGGTGTCTGTCTGTGTCTGGGTGTCTGTCTGTGTCTGGGTGTCTGTCTGTGTCTGGGTGTCTGTCTGTGTCTGGGTGTCTGTCTGTGTCTGGGTGTCTGTCTGTGTCTGGGTGTCTGTCTGTGTCTGGGTGTCTGTCTGTGTCTGGGTGTCTGTCTGTGTCTGGGTGTCTGTCTGTGTCTGGGTGTCTGTCTGTGTCTGGGTGTCTGTCTGTGTCTGGGTGTCTGTGTGGTCTGGGGGTCTGTGTGGTCTGTGTGGTCTGGGGGTCTGTGTGGTCTGTGTGGTCTGGGGGTCTGGGTGGTCTGGGGGTCTGGGTGGTCTGGGGGTCTGTGTCTCTGTGGTCTGTGTCTCTGTGGTCTGGGGGTCTGTGTCTCTGTGGTCTGGGGGTCTGTCTCTGTGGTCTGGGGGTCTGTGTCTCTGTGGTCTGGGGGTCTGTGTGGGGTGTGTGTGTGGGGTGTGTCTGTGTGGGGTGTGTCAGTGTGGTCTGGGTGTGTCTGGGTCTCTGTAACTGTGTCTAACTGTCTGTCTGTCTGGGTCTCTGTAACGGTCTGTCTGTCTGGGTCTCTGTAACGGTCTGTCTGTCTGGGTCTCTGTAACGGTCTGTCTGTCTGGGTCTCTGTAACGGTCTGTCTGTCTGGGTCTCTGTAACGGTCTGTCTGTCTGGGTCTCTGTAACGGTCTGTCTGTCTGGGTCTCTGTAACGGTCTGTCTGTCTGGGTCTCTGTAACGGTCTGTCTGTCTGGGTCTCTGTAACGGTCTGTCTGTCTGGGTCTCTGTAACGGTCTGTCTGTCTGGGTCTCTGTAACGGTCTGTCTGTCTGGGTCTCTGTAACGGTCTGTCTGTCTGGGTCTCTGTAACGGTCTGTCTGTCTGGGTCTCTGTAACGGTCTGTCTGTCTGGGTCTCTGTAACGGTCTGTCTGTCTGGGTCTTTGTAACGGTCTGTCTGTCTGGGTCTCTGTAACGGTCTGTCTGTCTGGGTCTCTGTAACGGTCTGTCTGTCTGGGTCTCTGTAACGGTCTGTCTGTCTGGGTCTCTGTCTGGGTCTCTCTAACTGTCTGTCTGGGTCTCTCTAAGTGTCTGTCTGGGTCTCTCTAAGTGTCTGTCTGGGTCTCTCTAAGTGTCTGTCTGGGTCTCTCTAAGTGTCTGTCTGGGTCTCTCTAAGTGTCTGTCTGGGTCTCTCTAAGTGTCTGTCTGGGTCTCTGTAAGTGTCTGTCTGTCTGTCTGGGTCTCTGTAACTGTCTGTCTGTCTGTCTGTCTGGGTCTCTGTAACTGTCTGTCTGTCTGTCTGTCTGGGTCTCTGTAAGTCTGGGTCTCTGTAAGTCTGGGTCTCTGTAAGTCTGGGTCTCTGTAAGTCTGGGTCTCTGTAAGTCTGGGTCTCTGTAAGTCTGGGTCTCTCTAAGTCTGGGTCTCTCTAAGTCTGGGTCTCTCTAAGTCTGGGTCTCTCTAAGTCTGGGTCTCTCTAAGTCTGGGTCTCTCTAAGTCTGGGTCTCTCTAAGTCTGGGTCTCTCTAAGTCTGGGTCTCTCTAAGTCTGGGTCTCTCTAAGTCTGGGTCTCTCTAAGTCTGGGTCTGTCTGGGTCTGTCTGTCTGTCTGGGTCTGTCTGTCTGTCTGGGTCTGTCTGTCTGTCTGGGTCTGTCTGTCTGTCTGGGTCTGTCTGTCTGTCTGTCTGGGTCTGTCTGTCTGTCTGGGTCGGTCTGTCTGTCTGGGTCGGTCTGTCTGTCTGGGTCGGTCTGTCTGTCTGGGTCGGTCTGTCTGTCTGGGTCGGTCTGTCTGTCTGGGTCGGTCTGTCTGGGTCGGTCTGTCTGTCTGGGTCGGTCGGTCTGTCTGGGTCGGTCGGTCTGTCTGGGTCGGTCGGTCTGTCTGGGTCGGTCTGTCTGTCTGGGTCGGTCTGTCTGTCTGGGTCGGTCGGTCTGTCTGGGTCGGTCGGTCTGTCTGGGTCGGTCGGTCTGTCTGGGT
This sequence comes from Pleurodeles waltl, assembly GCF_031143425.1. NCBI lineage: Eukaryota > Metazoa > Chordata > Amphibia > Caudata > Salamandridae > Pleurodeles > Pleurodeles waltl. Next base: position 593,510,959 of record NC_090446.1, on the reverse strand, counting down.
CGGTCGGTCTGTCTGGGTCGGTCTGTCTGTCTGTCTGTCTGTCTGTCTGTCTGTCTGTCTGTCTGTCTGTCTGTCTGTCTGTCTGTCTGTCTGTCTGGGTCGGTCTGTCTGTCGGTCTGTCTGGGTCGGTCGGTCTGTCTGTCGGTCTGTCTGGGTCGGTCTGTCTGTCTGTCTGTCTGTCTGGGTCGGTCTGTCTGTCTGTCTGTCTGTCTGGGTCGGTCGGTCTGTCTGTCTGTCTGTCTGGGTCGGTCGGTCTGTCTGTCTGTCTGGGTCGGTCTGTCTGTCTGGGTCGGTCGGTCTGTCTGTCTGTCTGGGTCGGTCTGTCTGTCTGGGTCGGTCTGTCTGTCTGTCTGTCTGTCTGTCTGTCGGTCTGTCGGTCTGTCGGTCTGTCGGTCTGTCGGTCTGTCGGTCGGTCTGTCTGTCTGGGTCGGTCTGTCTGTCTGGGTCGGTCTGTCTGTCTGGGTCGGTCTGTCTGTCTGGGTCGGTCTGTCTGTCTGGGTCGGTCTGTCTGTCTGTCTGTCTGGGTCGGTCTGTCTGTCTGGGTCGGTCTGTCTGTCTGGGTCGGTCTGTCTGTCTGGGTCGGTCTGTCTGTCTGGGTCGGTCTGTCTGTCTGGGTCGGTCTGTCTGTCTGTCTGGGTCTGTCTGGGTCGGTCTGTCTGTCTGGGTCGGTCTGTCTGTCTGTCTGGGTCTGTCTGGGTCGGTCTGTCTGTCTGGGTCGGTCTGTCTGTCTGGGTCGGTCTGTCTGTCTGGGTCGGTCTGTCTGTCTGGGTCGGTCTGTCTGTCTGGGTCGGTCTGTCTGTCTGGGTCGGTCTGTCTGTCTGGGTCTGTCTGTCTGGGTCGGTCTGTCTGTCTGTCTGTCTGTCTGGGTCTGTCTGGGTCTGTCTGTCTGGGTCTGTCTGTCTGTCTGGGTCTGTCTGGGTCTGTCTGTCTGGGTCGGTCGGTCTGTCTGTCTGTCTGTCTGTCTGTCTGTCTGTCTGTCTGTCTGTCTGTCTGTCTGTCTGTCTGTCTGTCTGTCTGTCTGTCTGTCTGTCTGTCTGTCTGTCTGTCTGTCTGTCTGGGTCGGTCTGTCTGTCTGGGTCGGTCTGTCTGTCTGGGTCGGTCTGTCTGTCTGGGTCGGTCTGTCTGTCTGTCTGTCTGTCTGGGTCGGTCTGTCTGTCTGTCTGTCTGTCTGGGTCGGTCTGTCTGTCTGTCTGGGTCGGTCTGTCTGTCTGTCTGTCTGTCTGTCTGGGTCGGTCTGTCTGTCTGTCTGGGTCGGTCTGTCTGTCTGTCTGTCTGTCTGTCTGGGTCTGTCTGTCTGTCTGGGTCGGTCTGTCTGTCTGGGTCTGTCTGTCTGTCTGTCTGGGTCTGTCTGTCTGTCTGTCTGTCTGTCTGTCTGTCTGTCTGTCTGTCTGTCTGTCTGTCTGTCTGTCTGTCTGTCTGGGTCGGTCTGTCTGTCTGTCTGTCTGTCTGGGTCGGTCTGTCTGTCTGTCTGTCTGTCTGGGTCGGTCTGTCTGTCTGTCTGTCTGTCTGTCTGTCTGTCTGTCTGTCTGTCTGTCTGTCTGTCTGGGTCTGTCTGGGTCTGTCTGGGTCTGTCTGGGTCGGTCTGTCTGTCTGTCTGGGTCTGTCTGGGTCGGTCTGTCTGTCTGGGTCGGTCTGTCTGTCTGTCTGGGTCGGTCTGTCTGTCTGGGTCGGTCTGTCTGGGTCGGTCTGTCTGTCTGTCTGTCTGTCTGTCTGTCTGTCTGTCTGTCTGTCTGTCTGTCTGTCTGTCTGTCTGTCTGGGTCGGTCTGTCTGGGTCTGTCTGTCTGGGTCTGTCTGTCTGGGTCTGTCTGTCTGTCTGTCTGTCTGTCTGTCTGTCTGTCTGTCTGTCTGGGTCGGTCTGTCTGTCTGTCTGTCTGGGTCGGTCTGTCTGGGTCGGTCTGTCTGTCGGTCTGTCTGTCGGTCTGTCTGTCTGTCGGTCTGTCTGTCTGTCTGTCGGTCTGTCTGGGTCTGTCTGTCTGTCTGTCTGTCTGTCTGTCTGTCTGTCTGTCTGTCTGTCTGTCTGTCTGTCTGTCTGTCTGTCTGTCTGGGTCTGTCTGTCTGGGTCTGTCTGGGTCTGGGTCTGTCTGGGTCTGGGTCTGTCTGGGTCTGTCTGGGTCGGTCTGTCTGTCTGTCTGTCTGGGTCGGTCTGTCTGTCTGTCTGTCTGGGTCGGTCTGTCTGTCTGTCTGTCTGTCTGGGTCGGTCTGTCTGTCTGTCTGTCTGTCTGGGTCGGTCTGGGTCTGTCTGTCTGTTTGGGTCGGTCTGTCTGTCTGGGTCGGTCTGTCGGTCTGTCGGTCTGTCGGTCTGTCGGTCGGTCTGGGTCGGTCTGGGTCGGTCTGGGTCGGTCTGGGTCGGTCTGTCTGTCTGGGTCGGTCTGTCTGTCTGGGTCGGTCTGTCTGTCTGGGTCTGTCTGTCTGTCTGGGTCTGTCTGTCTGTCTGGGTCGGTCGGTCTGTCTGTCTGTCTGGGTCGGTCGGTCGGTCTGTCTGGGTCGGTCGGTCTGTCTGTCTGGGTCGGTCGGTCTGTCTGTCTGGGTCTGTCTGGGTCTGTCTGGGTCTGTCTGGGTCTGTCTGGGTCTGTCTGGGTCTGTCTGGGTCTGTCTGGGTCTGTCTGGGTCTGTCTGTCTGTCTGTCTGTCTGTCTGTCTGGGTCTGTCTGTCTGGGTCGGTCTGGGTCGGTCTGGGTCTGTCTGTCTGGGTCGGTCTGTCTGTCTGGGTCGGTCTGGGTCTGTCTGTCTGGGTCGGTCTGTCTGTCTGGGTGGGTCGGTCTGTCTGTCTGGGTCGGTCTGTCTGTCTGGGTCGGTCTGTCTGTCTGGGTCGGTCTGTCTGTCTGGGTCGGTCTGTCTGTCTGTCTGGGTCGGTCTGTCTGTCTGTCTGGGTCGGTCTGTCTGTCTGTCTGGGTCGGTCTGTCTGTCTGTCTGGGTCGGTCTGTCTGTCTGTCTGGGTCGGTCTGTCTGTCTGTCTGGGTCGGTCTGTCTGTCTGTCTGGGTCGGTCTGTCTGTCTGTCTGGGTCTGTCTGTCTGTCTGTCTGGGTCTGTCTGTCTGTCGGTCGGTCTGTCTGTCTGTCTGGGTCGGTCTGTCTGTCTGGGTCGGTCTGTCTGTCTGGGTCGGTCTGTCTGTCTGGGTCGGTCTGTCTGTCTGGGTCGGTCTGTCTGTCTGTCTGTCTGGGTCGGTCTGTCTGTCTGTCTGTCTGGGTCGGTCTGTCTGTCTGTCTGTCTGGGTCGGTCTGTCTGTCTGTCTGTCTGGGTCGGTCTGTCTGTCTGTCTGGGTCGGTCTGTCTGTCTGTCTGTCTGGGTCGGTCTGTCTGTCTGTCTGGGTCGGTCTGTCTGTCTGTCTGGGTCGGTCTGTCTGTCTGTCTGGGTCTGTCTGGGTCGGTCTGTCTGTCTGGGTCGGTCTGTCTGTCTGGGTCGGTCTGTCTGTCTGTCTGGGTCTGTCTGTCTGTCTGTCTGGGTCTGTCTGTCTGTCTGGGTCTGTCTGTCTGGGTCTGTCTGGGTCTGTCTGTCTGTCTGGGTCTGTCTGTCTGTCTGGGTCTGTCTGTCTGTCTGTCTGTCTGTCTGTCTGTCTGTCTGTCTGGGTCGGTCTGTCTGGGTCGGTCTGTCTGGGTCGGTCTGTCTGTCTGTCTGGGTCTGTCTGTCTGTCTGGGTCTGTCTGGGTCGGTCTGTCTGTCTGGGTCTGTCTGTCTGGGTCTGTCTGGGTCGGTCTGTCTGTCTGGGTCTGTCTGTCTGTCTGGGTCTGTCTGGGTCTGTCTGTCTGTCTGGGTCTGTCTGGGTCGGTCTGTCTGTCTGGGTCTGTCTGGGTCTGTCTGGGTCGGTCTGTCTGGGTCGGTCTGTCTGTCTGTCTGGGTCGGTCTGTCTGTCTGTCTGGGTCTGTCTGGGTCGGTCTGTCTGTCTGGGTCGGTCTGTCTGTCTGGGTCGGTCTGTCTGTCTGTCTGGGTCTGTCTGTCTGTCTGTCTGGGTCTGTCTGTCTGTCTGGGTCTGTCTGGGTCGGTCTGTCTGTCTGGGTCGGTCTGTCTGTCTGTCTGGGTCTGTCTGGGTCGGTCTGTCTGTCTGTCTGTCTGGGTCTGTCTGTCTGGGTCTGTCTGGGTCTGTCTGTCTGTCTGGGTCTGTCTGTCTGTCTGGGTCTGTCTGTCTGTCTGGGTCGGTCTGTCGGTCTGTCTGGGTCGGTCTGTCTGGGTCGGTCTGTCTGGGTCGGTCTGTCTGGGTCGGTCTGTCTGGGTCGGTCTGTCTGGGTCGGTCGGTCTGTCTGTCTGTCTGGGTCGGTCTGTCTGTCTGTCTGTCTGTCTGTCTGTCTGGGTCTGTCTGTCTGTCTGTCTGTCAGTCTGTCTGTCAGTCTGTCTGGGTCGGTCTGTCTGTCTGTCTGTCTGTCTGGGTCGGTCTGTCTGTCTGGGTCGGTCTGTCTGTCTGGGTCTGTCTGTCTGTCTGGGTCGGTCTGTCTGTCTGGGTCTGTCTGTCTGTCTGGGTCTGTCTGTCTGTCTGGGTCTGTCTGTCTGTCTGGGTCTGTCTGTCTGTCTGTCTGTCTGTCTGTCTGTCTGTCTGTCTGTCTGTCTGTCTGTCTGTCTGTCTGTCTGGGTCGGTCTGTCTGTCTGTCTGGGTCGGTCTGTCTGTCTGTCTGGGTCTGTCTGTCTGTCTGGGTCTGTCTGGGTCGGTCTGTCTGTCTGGGTCGGTCTGTCTGTCTGGGTCTGTCTGGGTCGGTCTGTCTGTCTGGGTCGGTCTGTCTGTCTGGGTCTGTCTGTCTGTCTGTCTGTCTGGGTCTGTCTGTCTGTCTGTCTGTCTGTCTGTCTGTCTGTCTGTCTGTCTGTCTGTCTGTCGGTCTGTCTGGGTCGGTCTGTCTGTCTGGGTCGGTCTGTCTGTCTGGGTCGGTCTGTCTGTCTGGGTCGGTCTGTCTGTCTGGGTCTGTCTGTCTGTCTGGGTCTGTCTGTCTGTCTGTCTGTCTGTCTGTCTGTCTGTCTGGGTCGGTCTGTCTGGGTCGGTCTGTCTGGGTCGGTCTGTCTGGGTCGGTCTGTCTGGGTCGGTCTGTCTGGGTCGGTCTGTCTGTCGGTCTGTCTGTCGGTCTGTCTGTCGGTCTGTCTGTCGGTCTGTCGGTCGGTCTGTCTGTCGGTCTGTCGGTCGGTCTGTCTGTCGGTCTGTCGGTCGGTCTGTCTGTCGGTCGGTCTGTCTGTCGGTCGGTCTGTCTGTCGGTCTGTCTGTCTGGGTCTGTCTGTCTGGGTCTGTCTGTCTGGGTCTGTCTGTCTGGGTCTGTCTGTCTGTCGGTCTGTCTGTCTGTCTGTCGGTCTGTCTGTCGGTCTGTCTGTCGGTCTGTCTGTCGGTCTGTCTGTCGGTCTGTCTGTCGGTCTGTCTGTCGGTCTGTCTGTCGGTCTGTCTGGGTCGGTCTGTCTGGGTCGGTCTGTCTGGTCGGTCTGTCTGTCTGGGTCGGTCTGTCTGTCTGGGTCGGTCTGTCTGTCTGGGTCTGTCTGTGGTCTGGGTCTGTCTGTCTGGGTCTGTCTGTCTGGTCGGTCTGTCTGGGTCGGTCTGTCTGGGTCTGGTCCTGTCTGGGGTCGGTCTGTCTGGTCGGCTGTCTGGGTCGGTCTGTCTGTCTGTCTGGGTCGGTCTGTCTGTCTGTCTGGGTCGGTCTGTCTGTCTGTCTGGGTCGGTCTGTCAGTCTGTCTGGGTCGGTCTGTCTGGGTCGGTCTGTCTGTCTGGGTCGGTCTGTCTGTCTGTCTGGGTCGGTCTGTCTGTCTGTCTGTCTGGGTCGGTCTGTCTGTCTGTCTGTCTGGGTCGGTCTGTCTGTCTGTCTGGGTCGGTCTGTCTGTCTGTCTGGGTCGGTCTGTCTGTCTGTCTGTCTGGGTCGGTCTGTCTGTCTGTCTGTCTGGGTCGGTCTGTCTGTCTGTCTGGGTCGGTCTGTCTGTCTGTCTGTCTGGGTCGGTCTGTCTGTCTGTCTGGGTCTGTCTGTCTGGGTCTGTCTGGGTCGGTCTGTCTGGGTCGGTCTGTCTGGGTCGGTCTGTCTGGGTCGGTCTGTCTGGGTCGGTCTGTCTGGGTCGGTCTGTCTGTCTGGGTCGGTCTGTCTGTCTGGGTCGGTCGGTCTGTCTGGGTCGGTCTGTCTGTCTGGGTCGGTCTGTCTGTCTGGGTCGGTCTGTCTGTCTGGGTCGGTCTGTCTGTCTGTCTGTCTGTCTGGGTCTGTCTGTCTGGGTCTGTCTGTCTGGGTCTGTCTGTCTGGGTCGGTCTGTCTGGGTCGGTCTGTCTGTCTGTCTGGGTCGGTCTGTCTGTCTGTCTGGGTCGGTCTGTCTGTCTGTCTGGGTCGGTCTGTCTGTCTGTCTGGGTCGGTCTGTCTGTCTGTCTGGGTCGGTCTGTCTGTCTGTCTGGGTCGGTCTGTCTGTCTGTCTGGGTCTGTCTGTCTGGGTCGGTCTGTCTGTCTGTCTGTCTGTCTGTCTGTCTGTCTGTCTGTCTGTCTGTCTGTCTGTCTGTCTGTCTGTCTGTCTGTCTGTCTGTCTGGGTCGGTCTGTCTGTCTGTCTGTCTGTCTGTCTGTCTGTCTGTCTGTCTGTCTGTCTGTCTGGGTCTGTCTGTCTGGGTCTGTCTGTCTGGGTCTGTCTGTCTGGGTCGGTCTGTCTGTCTGTCTGGGTCGGTCTGTCTGTCTGTCTGGGTCGGTCTGTCTGTCTGTCTGGGTCGGTCTGTCTGTCTGTCTGGGTCGGTCTGTCTGTCTGTCTGGGTCGGTCTGTCTGTCTGTCTGGGTCGGTCTGTCTGTCTGTCTGTCTGGGTCGGTCTGTCTGTCTGTCTGTCTGGGTCGGTCTGTCTGTCTGTCTGGGTCTGTCTGTCTGGGTCTGTCTGGGTCGGTCTGTCTGGGTCGGTCTGTCTGGGTCGGTCTGTCTGGGTCGGTCTGTCTGGGTCGGTCTGTCTGGGTCGGTCTGTCTGTCTGGGTCGGTCTGTCTGTCTGGGTCGGTCGGTCTGTCTGGGTCGGTCGGTCTGTCTGGGTCGGTCTGTCTGTCTGGGTCGGTCTGTCTGTCTGGGTCGGTCTGTCTGTCTGGGTCGGTCTGTCTGTCTGTCTGTCTGTCTGGGTCTGTCTGTCTGGGTCTGTCTGTCTGGGTCTGTCTGTCTGGGTCGGTCTGTCTGGGTCGGTCTGTCTGTCTGTCTGGGTCGGTCTGTCTGTCTGTCTGGGTCGGTCTGTCTGTCTGTCTGGGTCGGTCTGTCTGTCTGTCTGGGTCGGTCTGTCTGTCTGTCTGGGTCGGTCTGTCTGTCTGTCTGGGTCGGTCTGTCTGTCTGTCTGTCTGTCTGTCTGTCTGTCTGGGTCGGTCTGTCTGTCTGTCTGTCTGTCTGTCTGTCTGTCTGTCTGTCTGTCTGTCTGTCTGTCTGTCTGTCTGTCTGTCTGTCTGTCTGTCTGTCTGTCTGTCTGGGTCGGTCTGTCTGTCTGTCTGTCTGTCTGTCTGTCTGTCTGTCTGTCTGTCTGTCTGTCTGGGTCTGTCTGTCTGGGTCTGTCTGTCTGGGTCTGTCTGTCTGGGTCGGTCTGTCTGTCTGTCTGGGTCGGTCTGTCTGTCTGTCTGGGTCGGTCTGTCTGTCTGTCTGGGTCGGTCTGTCTGTCTGTCTGGGTCGGTCTGTCTGTCTGTCTGGGTCGGTCTGTCTGTCTGTCTGGGTCTGTCTGGGTCGGTCTGTCTGTCTGGGTCGGTCTGTCTGTCTGTCTGGGTCGGTCTGTCTGTCTGTCTGTCTGGGTCGGTCTGTCTGTCTGTCTGTCTGGGTCGGTCTGTCAGTCTGTCTGGGTCGGTCTGTCTGTCTGGGTCGGTCTGTCTGTCTGTCTGGGTCGGTCTGTCTGTCTGTCTGGGTCGGTCTGTCTGTCTGTCTGTCTGGGTCGGTCTGTCTGTCTGTCTGTCTGTCTGGGTCGGTCTGTCTGTCTGTCTGGGTCGGTCTGTCTGTCTGTCTGGGTCGGTCTGTCTGTCTGTCTGGGTCGGTCTGTCTGTCTGTCTGGGTCGGTCTGTCTGTCTGTCTGGGTCGGTCTGTCTGTCTGTCTGGGTCGGTCTGTCTGTCTGTCTGGGTCGGTCTGTCTGTCTGGGTCGGTCTGTCTGTCTGTCTGTCTGGGTCGGTCTGTCTGTCTCGGTCTGTCTGTCTGTCTGTCTGTCTCGGTCTGTCTGTCTGTCTGTCTGTCTCGGTCTGTCTGTCTGTCTGTCTGGGTCGGTCTGTCTGTCTGTCTGTCTGTCTGTCTGGGTCGGTCTGTCTGTCTGTCTGGGTCGGTCTGTCTGTCTGTCTGTCTGGGTCGGTCTGTCTGTCTGTCTGTCTGTCTGGGTCGGTCTGTCTGTCTGTCTGGGTCGGTCTGTCTGTCTGTCTGTCTGGGTCGGTCTGTCTGTCTGTCTGTCTGGGTCGGTCTGTCAGTCTGTCTGGGTCGGTCTGTCTGTCTGTCTGGGTCGGTCTGTCTGTCTGTCTGGGTCGGTCTGTCTGTCTGGGTCTGTCTGTCTGTCTGTCTGGGTCGGTCTGTCTGTCTGTCTGGGTCGGTCTGTCTGTCTGGGTCGGTCTGTCTGTCTGGGTCGGTCTGTCTGTCTGGGTCGGTCTGTCTGTCTGGGTCGGTCTGTCTGTCTGGGTCGGTCTGTCTGTCTGTCTGTCTGGGTCGGTCTGTCAGTCTGTCTGGGTCGGTCTGTCTGGGTCGGTCTGTCTGTCTGGGTCGGTCTGTCTGTCTGGGTCGGTCTGTCTGTCTGGGTCGGTCTGTCTGTCTGTCTGTCTGGGTCGGTCTGTCTGTCTGTCTGTCTGGGTCGGTCTGTCTGTCTGTCTGTCTGGGTCGGTCTGTCTGTCTGTCTGTCTGGGTCGGTCGGTCTGTCTGTCTGTCTGGGTCGGTCTGTCTGTCTGTCTGTCTGGGTCGGTCTGTCTGTCTGTCTGTCTGTCTGTCTGTCTGTCTGTCTGTCTGTCTGGGTGTCTGTCTGTCTGTCTGTCTGTCTGGGTGTCTGTCTGTCTGTCTGGGTGTCTGTCTGTCTGTCTGTCTGTCTGTCTGTCTGTCTGTCTGTCTGGGTGTCTGTCTGTCTGTCTGTCTGTCTGGGTGTCTGTCTGTCTGTCTGGGTGTCTGTCTGTCTGTCTGTCTGTCTGTCTGTCTGTCTGTCTGGGTCGGTCTGTCTGTCTGGGTCGGTCTGTCTGTCTGTCTGGGTCGGTCTGTCTGTCTGTCTGGGTCGGTCTGTCTGTCTGTCTGGGTCGGTCTGTCTGTCTGTCTGGGTCGGTCTGTCTGTCTGTCTGTCTGGGTCGGTCTGTCTGTCTGTCTGGGTCGGTCTGTCTGTCTGTCTGGGTCGGTCTGTCTGTCTGTCTGGGTCTGTCTGGGTCGGTCTGTCTGTCTGGGTCGGTCTGTCTGGGTCGGTCTGTCTGTCTGGGTCGGTCTGTCTGTCTGTCTGTCTGTCTGTCTGGGTCTGTCTGTCTGGGTCTGTCTGTCTGGGTCTGTCTGTCTGGGTCTGTCTGTCTGGGTCTGTCTGTCTGTCTGTCTGGGTCGGTCTGTCTGTCTGGGTCGGTCTGTCTGTCTGGGTCGGTCTGTCTGTCTGGGTCGGTCTGTCTGTCTGGGTCGGTCTGTCTGTCTGTCTGGGTCTGTCTGGGTCGGTCTGTCTGTCTGTCTGTCTGGGTCTGTCTGTCTGGGTCTGTCTGGGTCTGTCTGTCTGTCTGGGTCTGTCTGTCTGTCTGGGTCGGTCTGTCTGTCTGTCTGTCTGTCTGGGTCTGTCTGTCTGGGTCTGTCTGTCTGGGTCTGTCTGTCTGGGTCTGTCTGTCTGGGTCTGTCTGTCTGTCTGTCTGGGTCGGTCTGTCTGTCTGGGTCGGTCTGTCTGTCTGGGTCGGTCTGTCTGTCTGGGTCGGTCTGTCTGTCTGTCTGGGTCTGTCTGGGTCGGTCTGTCTGTCTGTCTGGGTCTGTCTGTCTGTCTGTCTGGGTCTGTCTGGGTCGGTCTGTCTGTCTGTCTGTCTGGGTCTGTCTGTCTGGGTCTGTCTGGGTCGGTCTGTCTGTCTGGGTCGGTCTGTCTGTCTGGGTCGGTCTGTCTGTCTGGGTCGGTCTGTCTGTCTGGGTCGGTCTGTCTGTCTGGGTCGGTCTGTCTGTCTGGGTCGGTCTGTCTGTCTGGGTCGGTCTGTCTGTCTGTCTGGGTCGGTCTGTCTGTCTGTCTGGGTCGGTCTGTCTGTCTGTCTGGGTCGGTCTGTCTGTCTGTCTGGGTCGGTCTGTCTGTCTGTCTGGGTCGGTCTGTCTGTCTGTCTGGGTCGGTCTGTCTGTCTGGGTCGGTCTGTCGGTCGGTCTGTCGGTCGGTCTGGGTCGGTCTGGGTCGGTCTGGGTCGGTCTGGGTCGGTCTGGGTCGGTCTGGGTCGGTCTGGGTCGGTCTGGGTCGGTCTGGGTCGGTCTGTCTGTCTGGGTCGGTCTGTCTGTCTGTCTGGGTCGGTCTGTCTGTCTGTCTGGGTCGGTCTGTCTGTCTGTCTGGGTCGGTCTGTCTGTCTGTCTGGGTCGGTCTGTCTGTCTGTCTGGGTCGGTCTGTCTGTCTGGGTCGGTCGGTCTGTCTGGGTCGGTCTGTCTGTCTGGGTCGGTCGGTCTGTCTGGGTCGGTCTGTCTGTCTGTCGGTCTGTCGGTCTGGGTCGGTCTGGGTCGGTCTGGGTCGGTCTGGGTCGGTCTGGGTCGGTCTGGGTCGGTCTGGGTCGGTCTGGGTCGGTCTGGGTCGGTCTGGGTCGGTCTGGGTCGGTCTGGGTCGGTCTGTCTGTCTGTCTGGGTCGGTCTGTCTGTCTGGGTCGGTCTGTCTGTCTGTCTGGGTCGGTCTGTCTGTCTGTCTGGGTCGGTCTGTCTGTCTGTCTGGGTCGGTCTGTCTGTCTGTCTGGGTCGGTCTGTCTGTCTGTCTGGGTCGGTCTGTCTGTCTGGGTCGGTCGGTCTGTCTGTCTGGGTCGGTCGGTCTGTCTGTCTGGGTCGGTCGGTCTGTCTGGGTCGGTCTGTCTGTCTGGGTCGGTCTGTCTGTCTGGGTCGGTCGGTCTGTCTGGGTCGGTCGGTCTGTCTGGGTCGGTCGGTCTGTCTGGGTCGGTCTGTCTGTCTGTCGGTCTGTCTGTCTGTCTGTCTGTCTGGGTCGGTCTGGGTCGGTCTGGGTCGGTCTGGGTCGGTCGGTCTGTCTGGGTCGGTCTGTCTGTCTGGGTCGGTCTGTCTGTCTGGGTCGGTCTGTCTGTCTGTCTGGGTCGGTCTGTCTGTCTGTCTGGGTCGGTCTGTCTGTCTGTCTGGGTCGGTCTGTCTGTCTGTCTGGGTCGGTCTGTCTGTCTGTCTGGGTCGGTCTGTCTGTCTGTCTGGGTCGGTCTGTCTGTCTGTCTGGGTCGGTCTGTCTGTCTGTCTGGGTCGGTCTGTCTGTCTGTCTGTCTGGGTCGGTCTGTCTGTCTGTCTGGGTCGGTCTGTCTGTCTGGGTCGGTCTGTCTGTCTGGGTCGGTCTGTCTGTCTGGGTCGGTCTGTCTGTCTGGGTCGGTCTCCCCTCCTTCCCTTGTGTGCTAGGCAGCTGTATTTACCGTTGTAGTCTTGCTGATGCTCCTGCCATCGTGTGGTACAGCATCAGGAAGACTTCCAGTTCTGGTTCCATGGCAGCCGCGGACTCCTCGGTCTCCCTGGAGGGGAGTTTCTCCTTTTATATGATGCGTTTCCACCAGGCTTTTGGTGGTGGTGCCGACACCCCGGAAATCCTGGTGGTCTGCCATATCATAATAGGGTGGGCAGATCTGTGTCTTCTGCCTGCAACATGGCTGCCGCCGTAGTCAGTGGTCGTACCGTACTGGCTGGGGTGGTATATTGACTGTCAATGGGAGGGATCACCACCACAGTCATAATTTGGCAGTCATTACCACCAGCCTGCAGACGGTACTACCGCCATTGCAGCAGTCACATGACCACCAATGTCATGAGGGCCTAAATGCCCTGATCCATGTAGCCCACTTAATCGGTGTTTTGCCAGGTTTTCTGCAGCATAACACTGCTTTACATAGCCATATTTAAAATCGACCAATTTCTCATAAAAAATGAGAACCTGCAAAATCAAATTAATGTATATACAGATAACTTGGCAGGTGTTCAAGAAAAAATAAAGTGTGCAAATCATTGCTTTTTGATCTGCCTCCCTTTATCCTTGAGAAAGCAAGACATAACTTGTACACCAGCCGAAGGCACGCCAAAGGCAAGCCTGTCTGCGCCAAGACCGTGCCCAGCGCCAGTCCCCCTGGCCCCCTCAGACAATTCTACTCCCCCCTCACCCTCCACTCACTCAACCCAGGCCCTCGCCCCACCTGCAACCTCTCCAGCCACACACACACTCAAGGCCCCTTCACCTGCCACACCTGCCATTTCTCCTGCTCCTCATCCCTCACACCACACACCAACCATAGCGACCCTCCCGACAACAATCACAACACCCACAACGCAATACACACCTGCTCTGCCCCAACTCCCACCAACCAGCCCCGCAGCACACCACCCCACAACCAGAACACACCCCGCAACAACACCCTCATGCACAACACCAACACCACCCACCACAACCACCTCAACTGCCTGCTCCTAAACACCCGCTCCCTTCACAAACATGCCATAGAACTCTGGGACCTCATCACATCACACTCACCTGACATCGCCTTCCTCACGGAAACCTGGACCAATCCCTTTTTAGAACCAGACATAGCCATCGCCACCCCCAAGGGATACAAACTCCAATGCAAAGACCGCCTCAACAGGCCAGGTGGTGGCATCACCATCCTACACAGGGACACCAAAGTCACCACCAGCTCCCAACACTATCGACAACACAGAACACATGCACTTCCTAATCCACATTAACAACAACTCCACCCTCAGAAGTACACTAATCTACAGACCACCGGGACCACGCCCCGCCTTCTGCGACACCATCGCCGACACCATCAGCTCGCACACCCTCACCTCCACAGACTACATCCTCCTCGTGATTTCAACTTTCACTTGGAGAACCTTCAAGACCACAACTCTACCTCCCTCAAAGACCACTTCACCAACCTCGGACTCAAACAACTGGTCACCGCACCCACCCACTCAGCAGCACACTCGCTTGATGCAATTTTCACCTCAAGCCAACACATAGCCTACACCCACACCACCGAACTCCTCTGGACTGACCACCACTGCGTCCACTTCTCCTTCACAAAACACCCCACACACCACCATCAACATACCACACCCTACCGCATGTGGGACAAGATCCCACAGAACGCCTGAACTCCCAACTGGCTCACAACCTCCCCCCCCCACACCAACGACCCCAACGCAGGAGCACACAACCTCTCTAAATAGATCACTACCTGCGCAGGCACACTTACCCCCTCAGAAAACACATCGCCACCCGCAAAATCAAGAACGCCCCATGGTTCACCCCCGAACTCCAAGCGCAAATGCCGCCAAGCGGAGAAAATATGGTGACAAGAACCCTCTACAACCAACTTCTCCACCCTCAAAGCCACCATTCGCACCCATCACCAACTCATACGCACCACCAAAAGAGATCACTACAAGACACGCCTTGACAACAGCTCTCAAAACAGCAAAGACCTCTTCACCATCATTAAACAGCTATCCAAACCCAAAGCCAGCAACATAGACCCCACACACACACAGCCCCTATGTGACGCCCTCTCCAACCACTTCCACCACAAAATCCTGGACATCCACAACAGCTTCATACATCACACACCCCTCACTCACCCAACCCAACCCCCACTCACGACCCCCCCCCCACCACACTCACAACCTGGGCCCCCACCACACACACACAAAGAAACCGAAAAAAACCATGAACTCCATCCACTTCGATCCCCCTCCGACCCCTGTCCACATCGCATCTACAACAAAGCCAGCCCAACCATCGCCCCCATACTCTGCGACATATTCAACTCCTCTTTCGACACCGCCAGCCACCCAGACCCCTGGAAGCATGCAGAAATCACTGCTCTCCTAAAAAAAAAAAAAAAAAAAAGCTGACCCGGAGATCCTCTCCAACTATCACCCCATCTCCCTCCTCCCTTTCCCCGCCAAGGTTGCACAGAAACTATTCAACGCCCGCCTATCCCACTTCCTCGAAGAAAACAAAACTCCTGACCCCTCACAATCCGGGTTTCGCAAGAACCACAGCACGGAAACCGCCCTCATCGCATGCACTGATGACATCAGGACCAAAGTTGACAAAGGCGAGACCGTCGCACTCATCCACCTAGACCTCTCCGCAGCCTTTGACAGTCTGCCACCACACACGCCTCCACAACATAGGAATTCGCCACAAAGCCTTAGACTGCCTCACCTCCTTCCTCACCGACATGACCCAGAGAGTCCGTCTTCCACCTTTCCACTTCTACCAAGATCACCTGCGGTGTCCCCCAAGGGTCCTCCCTCAGCCCCACACTCTTCAACATTTACATGATCCCCCTAGCCAACATCTTCCAACCACACGGAATCACAATCCTCTCCTACGCAGATGACACCCAACTCATCCTCTCCCTCACCCGCAACCCCACCACTGCCAAAGCCAACCTACACGTTGCTCTCCTCGACACCACCAACTGGATGAAAACTAACCACCTCAAGCTTAACTCCAACAAAACCGAGATCATCATCTTCAGCCCCAACAAAACCATATGGGAGGACTCCTGGTGGCCCACCGCCCTAGGCCCCGCACCCACCCCGCAACCTCGCCATCATCCTGGACCCCTCCCTCTCCATGACACAACAAATCAATGCACTAACATCCTCCTGCTTCCACACACTCCGCACTCTAAAAAAAAAAAAAAAAAAATCCTTCAAATGGATTCCCCCAGAGACCAGGAAGACAGTCACCCAGGCACTCATCAGCAGCAGACTTGACTACGGTAACGCCCTCTATGCCGGCACCACACTCAAACTCAAACGCAAACTCCAGAGAATCCAGAACACAGCTGCACGCCTCGTCCTTGGCCTCACCCGCCACGAACGAATCTCACCACACCTCAAATCTCTTCACTGGCTCCCCATAGACAAGAGAATCACTTCCAAGATCCTCATCCACGCACACAAATCCCTCCACAACACCGGCCCGACCTACCTCAACCAATGAGAGATCTTCCACACTCCCACCCGCAACCTCCGATCTGCCGACCTCGCACTAGCCACAGTCCCCTGCATCCACCGAACCACCACAGGAGGCAGGGCCTTCTCCTACATTGCCCCCACAACCTGGAACTCCCTCCCCACCAAACTCCGCAAAACCAAAGACCTCCTACTCTTCAGAAAAAACCTCAAGACATGGCTGGTCGAACAGTAACCCCGCCTCACCCCCTCACCCCCACTAGCACCTTGAGACCCTCACGGGTGAATAGCGCACTCTATAAAAAAAAATGTATTGATTGATTAACTGTAGGAAAATGGCTCCCTGTTGCAGCTACCCCCCACTTTTTGCCTGATATTGATGCTGACTTGACAGAGAAGTGTGCTGGGACCCTGCTAACCAGGCCCCAGCACCAGTGTTCTTTCACCTGAAATGCACCATTGTTTTCACAACTGGCACACAGATAAGTCTCTAAGGGCTGCAGCATATGTTGTGCCACCCTAAGGGACCCCTCACCTAACACATGCACACTGCCATTGGAGATTGTGTGTGTCGGTGGGGAGAAAAAGGCAAAGTCGATGTGGCATCCCCCTTAGGATGCCATGCCCACAAAATACTGCCTGTGGCATAGGTAAGTCACCCCTCTAGCAGGCCTTACAGCCCTAAGGCAGGGTGCACTATACCACAGGTGAGGGCATAGCTGCATGAACAATATGCCCCTACAATGTCTAAGAATAGACTTAGACAATGTAAGTACAGTGTGGCCATATTAAGTATATGGTCTGGGAGTTTGTCAAAAACGAACTCCACAGCTCCATAATGGCTACACTGAATACTGTGAAGTTTGGTATCAAACTTCTCAGAATAATAAACCCGCACTGATGCCAGTGTTGGATTCATTAAGAAAATGCAGACAGAGGACATCTTAGAGATGCCCCCTGTATTTTACCCAATCCTTCAGTGCAGGACTGACTGGTCTGTGCCAGCCTGCTGCTGAGACACAAGTTTCTGACCCCCTGGGGTGAGAGCCTTTGTGCTCTCTGAGGCCAGAAACAAAGCTGCACTGGGTGGAGATGCTTCTCACCTTCCCCTGCAGGAACTTTAACACCTAGCAGTGAGCCCCAAAGGCTCAAGCTTCGTGTTACAATGCCCCAGGGCACTCCAGCTAGTGGAGATGCCCGCCCCCTGGACACAGCCCCCACTTTTGGCGGCAAGTCCATGAGAGATAATGAGAAAAACAAGGAGGAGTCACCCACCAGTCAGGACAGCCCCTAAGGTGTCCTGAGCTGAGGTTACCCCTGCCTTTAGAAATCCTCCATCTTGATTTTGGAGGATTCCCCCAATAGGAATAATGATGTGCCCCCCTCCCCACAGGGAGGAGGCACAAAGAGGGTGTAGCCACCCTCCAGGACAGTAGCCATTGGCTACTGCTCTACCAGACCTAAATACAACCCTAAATTCAGTATTTAGGGGCACCCCAGAACCTAGGAAACTAGATTCCTGAAACCAGAAGAAACAAGAAGGACTGCTGACCTACAAGCCTGCAGAGAAGGAGGAAGACGACAACTGCTATGGCCCCAGCCCTACCGGCCTGTCTCCAACTTCGAAAACCTGCACCAGCGATGCATCAGACAGGGACCAGCGACCAATGAAGCCTCAGAGGACTGCCCTGGACTGAAGGACCAAGAAGCTCCCGTGAACAGCGGCCCTGTTCAAAACCAGCTACTTCTTTGCAACAAAGAAGCAACTTTCAAAGACTGCACGTTTTTCCGCCAGAAGCGTGAGACTTCACACTATGCACCCGACGCCCCGGCTGGCGATCCAGAG
Source organism: Pleurodeles waltl (assembly GCF_031143425.1). Lineage (NCBI taxonomy): Eukaryota > Metazoa > Chordata > Amphibia > Caudata > Salamandridae > Pleurodeles > Pleurodeles waltl. The sequence continues at coordinate 593,494,123 of NC_090446.1, read as the reverse complement.
AACAAACACCACAGGGAGGACTCCTCTGTGACTGTGAGACCATGAGTAACCAGAGACAACCCCCCTGAGCCCCCACAGCAACGCCTACAGAGAACCCAGAGGCTCCCCCTGACCGCGACTGCCTGTAACAAGGGACTCGACGCCTGGAACCAACACTGCACCCGCAGCCCCCAGGATCTGAAGGAACCGAACTTCAACGCAGGAGTAACCCCCAGGCGACCCTCTGCCTAGCCCAGGTGGTGGCTATCCCAAGAAGCCCCCCCTGTGCCTGCCTGCACCGCTAGAGTGACCCCTGGGTCCCTCCATTGTTTCCTTCCTGAAACCAGACGCCTACTTTGCACACTGCACCCGGCCACCCCTGTGCCGCTGAGGGTGTGTTTTGTGTGACTACTTCTGTCCCCCCCAGTGCTCTACAAAAAAACCCTGGTCTGCCCCCCAAGAACGCAGGTACTTATCTGCTGGCAGACTGGAACCAGAGCACCCCTGTTCTCCATAGGCACCTACGTGTTTTGGGCACTTCTTTGACCTCTGCACCTGACCGGCCCTGAGCTACTGGTGTGGTAACTTTGGGGTTGTCTTGAACCCCCAACGGTGGGCTGCCTATGCCCCAGAACTGAGACTTGTAAGTGTTTTACTTACCTCCTATTCTAACCTTTACTTACCTCCCCCAGGAACTGTTGATTTTTGCACTGTGTCCACTTTGAAAATAGCTTATTGACATTTTTACAAAGACTATATCTGATGTTGCTTTCATTCAAAGTTCCTAAAGTATCTAAGTGAAGTACCTTACTTTGAGTGTGTGTTCCTCATTTATTGCCTGCATGTGTACAACAAATGCTTAACTCTACCCTCTGATAAGCCTACTGCTTGACCACACTACCACAAAATAGAGCATTAGAATTATCTACTTTTGTCACTATCATACCTCTAAGGGGAACCCTTGGACTCTGTGCACACTATTTCTTACTTTGAAATAGTATATACAGAGCCAACTTCCTACAATAACACTTGTAGAATTGTTTTAAGTGTGCAAATAACTGCAAACAAATCAAAGTGCGCAAATCGCAGTTTTTTTCCACCAGCATGCATTAATACTTACGAAAGCAGTACAAAACAGGGCGTTTTTTTTTTTTTTTTTTTAAAATGTGTTAAGTACTGTGAAGCTCCTCACATTTACAAAATGGCTTGTTGAAATATGCTAAAGCAATAACACTAGATGGAGGCAGCTTTTAGAATCGTAACAGAAATAGAAAAAGGGCTAGTTGTCAAGCTACCACACGGTGGCAGTGCAAACCAGTGGAAGCCGACCTTAGACATGAAGACACAAGGAGCGACAATACACAGTCTTGGTGAACAGGTTGGTCTATGCAGCTAAGAAGAAGCGCTTTCTCAGATCAATAGTGGTTAGTTAACCTCTTAGCTGCTGGGCCTTCCCCCCCCCCCCCCCCCCCCCCCCCCAGTGCTGAGCCCTTTTTTGGCTATTTGGGGTGGTTTGCTTAGGCCTTCATAACTTTTTGTCCACATAAGCTATCCACGCCAAATTTGCGTCCTTTTTTTCCAACATCTTAGGGATTCTAATGGTACCCTGAGAGTTTGTGGTTTCCCCTGGAGGAGACCAAGAAATTAGCCAAAATACAGTGAAAATTTCGTTTTTTCCCAAAAAAATGGGGGAAAAGGGCTGCCGAAGAAGGCTTGTGGTTTTTTCCCTGAAAATGCCACCAACAAAGGGTTTCTGGTGCTGAAATCACCATCTTCCCACCTTTCAGGAACGGACAGACTTGAATCAGACAACCGCTTTTTTCAACACAAATTTGGCATTTTACTGGGACATACCCCATTTTTACTATTTTTGGTGCTTTCAGCCTCCTTCCAGTTAGTGACGGGAATGGGTGTGAAACCAATGCTGGATCCCGGAAAGCTAAACATTTCTGAAAACTAGACAAAATTCTGAATTCAGCAAGGGGTCATTTGTGTAGATCCTACAAGGTTTTCCTACAGAAAATAAAAGCTGAAATAAAAAAAATATTGAAATTGAGCTGAAAACAACAGCCATTTTTCTTTATGTTTTACTCTAACTTTTTCCTGCGATGTCAGATTTTTTAAAGCAATATACCGTTATGTCTGCTGGACTCTTCTGGTTGCGGGGATATAAAGGGCTTGTAGGTTCATCAAGAACCCTAGGTACCCAGAGCCAATAAATGAGCTGCACCCTGCAGTTGGTTTTCATTCTATACTGGGTATACAGCAATTCATTTGCTGAAATATGAAGAGTGAAAAATAGGTATCAAGAAAAGCTTTGCATTTCCAAAATGGGCTCAAGATAAGGTTTTGAGGAGCAGTGGTTATTTGCACATCTCTGAATTCCGGGGTGCCCATACTAGCATGTGAATTGCAGGGCATTTCTCAAATAGACGTCTTTTTTACACACTCTCTTATATTTGGAAGGAAAAAATGTAGAGAAAGATAAGGGGCAATAACACTTGTTTTGCTATTCTATTTTTCCCTAAGTCTCCCGATAAAAAATGATACCTCACTTGTGTGGGTAGGCCTAGCGCCCGCGACAGGAAATGCCCCAAAACACAACGTGGACACATCCCATTTTTTTTTACAGAAAACAGAACTGTTTTTTGCCAAGTGCCTAGCTGTGGATTTTGGCTTCTAGCTCAACCGGCACCTAGGGAAACCTACCAACCCTGTGCATTTTTGAAAACTAGAGACCTAGGGGAATCCAAGATGGGGTGACTTGTGAGGCTCTGACCAGGTTCTGTTACCCAGAATCCTTTACAAACATCAAAATTTGGCCAAAAAAACAAGTTTTCCTCTCATTTCGGTGACAGAAAGTTCTGGAATCTGAGAGGAGCCACAAATTTCCTTCCACCCAGCATTCCCCCAAGTCTCCCGATAAAAATGGTACCTCACTTGTGTGGGTAGGCCTGGTGCCCGCGACAGGAATAGATCACACAACGGTCAATGTTGGTCCTTACATGAGGCAGCTGTTGACCCTGGGGTGATCCATTCCTGATGCAGGCACTAGGTGTAGGCACTCAAGTGGGGTAGTGTTTTTATCAGGACAGGTGAGGAATCACTGGGTAGTAGGAATTTTGTGGATTCCAGCATATTCCTGTAGTTTGTGTGACAGAAATGCGAGAAAAATAGAGTTTTTATTCAACATTTCAGCTTTGCAGGGTATTTTGGGTAAGAAAACTTTGGGGAATCCACACAAGTCACACCTCTGTGGACTTCCCCCGAATGTCTAGTTTCCAGAAATGTTTGGGTTTAGTGTGTTTCTCTATATGGCCGCCGAACCCAGGACCAAAAACACAGATGCCTGCATTACAAAACCAGTTTGTTTTGCGATAGATAATTTTGATGTCTCCACAATACGATTTGGGCAGTGGAATTTGGGGCTGAACTAAATTGGGGAGCTCCCAAGAGAGTACTCTCTCTCGGTCTGCTTGCCGCCGCATTCACCTGCTCTCTGGGTTGGGCTAACCCACTAATACCCAGTTGCACAGACTGCTTGCGAAGGGACAGCAGGACTGTCCTCATCACCTCCCTCATAATGTACTGGAAGAGGAGTTATCGAATGGGACTCCTCCGACTGAAAAATCACTCCCAGAGTCTCCACCATTGTCCTATCCCTCAGATGCTGTCTCAGTATCTGATGTCTCAGTCTCTGATCCTATCTCAGAGTGCCGGCAGCAGTCATCCATCAAGATGCCATCTCTGCTATTGGCTAAACTGTTGCTCTAAAACACTAGCCTACGTAGACAGTCACAAAATCAATGGTGTGTGTGAGATACGTACAACAGTAGAGGCCACCTTACCTGCGCTTCTTCCCTCAATCAGCACATTCTTTCAAGACACTCAAAAAACACCTTGTCACATACCATTCGTCACAGTCTTTAGCACCTCCTGCGCCCAGTCCAACAATTATTATTGGTGCTCCCACTCCCTCCTCCTCGGATTCCCTCATTACCACCCAGCAAAAGTGCCCTTCATCTCTCCATAGCCGCCCGCACATATATTTCATTTGTATTATAGCGCAGGTAATGGCTGACTTTACTATAGTACTCAGCTACTGACAAAATACAGATTTGCTCTTTGCAGTAGGCATATAATCCATCTGCGCTTCTTTATGGCACTAAAACTGCCACTAGACAAAAGTCTGATCCTTTCGTAGCAGAAACATAATCACAATACTTACTTGACTTTTTTTATTGCTGCCTAAAAGCTACAGGTGAAATGCGTCAGTTGAAGTATGTGCATTGCTTTGAAGACGCAAGCTGCAACACAACTGGTGGCAAATATATATATATATATATATATATATATATATCTATATCTATCTATATCTTTTATATGTGGGTCTGGTTTTCCTGGGGGCTGATCGCAGCCCCCAGGGAAACCACACACATATTGACAAAAGTGATAGATAGACACATAATTATCTACATAGATATATATATATATCTAGATCTACATATCTATATCTAGATCTATATATCTATATCTATTTATTTTATTTGTATTTTTTTTCGTTGTATGGTTTCCTTGGGGGCCAAAATGGCCCCCAGGGAAACCCTACAACAACAACAAAATTGCCCCCACAGGGGGTCGCCCTGCCCATGGGAGAAAAAAAAAATGTTGCCCGGGGGGGGGGGGAGGGGCGATCCCCCAGGGGGCACCTACCTTTTTTTTTTAAGAGGGCCGACCCCCCCCCCCCCCCCAGTGAAATCCCTGGCGTCTAGTGGTGTTTCCTGGCCCCCGATCGAAACACTTTCAGAAGGCCTCGTAAGAAAGGGGAGACTCTCCTTTCTTACGAGGCCTTCCCAAACGTGGGGAAGGCCGTTTTCCCCATCGGAGCAGGAAGCGGCCGCAAGGCTGCTTCCTCCTCCGATGGGGAAATCAACTTTCACAAAGGGGCGGGTGGGGGGCAGGAGGAGACACGGAAGAGCTTCCTTGTTTCCCTGGGGTAAAAAATAATATTTATTAACCCCCTTCCTGGTGTCGGCCACTGGTCGTGACCCGCACCAGGGAGGTAGAGCGGGCGTCAGCCAGTGGCCGACGCCCACATTGAAGGGGAGCTGCAGGGACATTACGCGGAATGGACCACGAGAAGGAGCATGTTCTGCTCCAGAAACACAAAATTACTGAGAGCCCACAAGACACGGCGCACTCTGCTTCCCTAGGGCAATTTGAATTCCGCGCTGGAGGCCATATTAAATTACAAAAGATGTAAATTGTGTCCAGAAGTCAAAGAAATACAGGTAATGGGAAACAGATAAACTGAAGGTCATACAAACCCTGAACTTTGAAACAAATGCAGCTGCTTCACCAGTCCAAGCAGAGAGGGGCCCGGTCAGGTACACACTGTGGCTCACTAGGCTGTCAAAAAAAAAAAAATTTCTGTTAGAAATGGCAGCTGCATCAGAAATAAAATGTAAAGTTCTCATTTATTTACTTAGGCACAGTGTAAAAGCAGCTCATCAGGCTCTCCAACTGCTCTCAAATCACACCTTAAACATCCCACCATTCTAAAGTGACACCACTGTGTTAAAGTCAGAAACACATGACGCACACCTACAATAAACATCTGGCTAAGGGATTCCATACACTGCATCAATGCTGTAGATAGCAGCACTGTTACTCGACCTTGAGACATGGCACCGCTACCAAGCCACAAAGGGCTAGGCAGAGAGATTTTGAAAGACTGATTGCTATATTGAGATCCTGAATGAGAAAGAGGCAAGCACCATCCTTAATGTTTTTATAATACAGAATAGCTGCAGTGGACTTCAGAAGATAATTTACCGGACGGTTGCTTTACACTGGCACATGTTACAGGAAATGTAGAATACGTACGGAAAAATATAGTGCAATAGCAGACACTGGCAGAAAACGTCATAATGTAAGAAATAAAAGAACATTGCATGCCAAAATACAATGCTGACCAGAATATGGGGAAGAGTTCACTCAAGGACACAGTGAAAATAATAACTTAAACAGATTGCTGTTCAAAACTAACTTGTGTTTGGTAAACATGCAAAAATCTATAACCCAAAGCACACAGGCTCATTGGCACGTACTTTGTGTTTCCAAATAGCCTGTAAACCTGAATAGACAGTGAGTGCAAGAAATCTAATCAGCTCAGACTACACAAGATATTAGGGTTACAATGTTAAGGAAAACATAGTATTTAAGTTGTATTTCCTGTAGAAATGCATGTATTCAAGAGTGAAGAATGGTTAGTTTGTCAAGCATTGTTAAAGCCACAAGTTAAGAAAGTGTAGAAGATTAGCGTTAAGGAGTTCCAGGGTCATAGGTGTTCAAACGGTTTTCAGTTTCAGTCTATGATTTTTCAGTCACTCATTATTTGCTGTTTTGTAATAAAGTATTGTGGGATTTTGTATTTAAGAGGCTGTCTGTGCCATGGCAACTTGAGACTGCCTGCCTGTGTGAGGAGGGTCGATCTCCCTGTTGCAGCAGTAAAGGGCTGTCTTTCCACTGCCAAAGAAGAGTTGGTCTTGTTTTTCAATTTTTAAGTTTTTATTTACCCTGCAACAGTTGGCGAGCCAGCATAGGATTTTCATTTTTGCATTTTTCACCTGACTGCTAACACCGGAGGACCACTCTCCCCACCGCATAGATTATTGCGCAACTTTGATTGGGTAAGCAGATGCTATGATTTCTGAAGTTCTGCCTGTGCACAGGGGCTGGGAAAGATTCTGGGGACTGCAGTCTCTTAAAAGTGAGGGCAAATGCGGACTAACATTCCATGCTCTTACCTAATGTATGACTTATTTTCCCTGGCAATGGTATACACAGATAGAGACTTAAGTTTATAAGCGCCAGAAGGGTATCGTATGCAAGACTGAGTACATGTGTTGCACAATATAAGGAAAGGCGCAACATAACTGGTTCACTTGTTCCTAGTGACAAGCTTGAAGTGGTCAATGTGGGTAACTTGAAATTCGGAGGGAGCCGAATACGTGTTTGTAGTTGACAGAGGGACAAATGAAAAGCTGATGTTGCTAAACTTCACCTCCAGATAAGACCTAAACACTCAAATTACTGACCTGGACCTAATGTCTGGATGTTATTCCGTGGTCTGAGAGAGACACAGTTTGAAAAGGTCATCTTCTCTGAGCGCGGAGAAAAGTGACCACGGGTGGCCAGTTGCGGTTGCCGTTTTAGAACAGAATATTGCTGATTGGGCACTACATAACCATTTAACTTGTTACTCCCAACGACGAGTTAGATGTAGTCAATTTGGGTAATTCAAAATTGGGGGTTGCCGCCGCATGTCTAATGATCTGACAGAGGGACAGCGGTAAGGCTGATGTTGGTAAAATTTGCCTCCAAGTACAATCTCAACACTCACATTACTAACCTGGATCTAATATCCATAAGTCACTCTATGGTCTGAAGGACGCATAGTTTGAAAAGGTTATCCACTCTAAGCACAGAGGGAAGTGACTAGGGATGCCAGTTGCATTTACTATTTAAGGTTAGAAAAAAAATTGTGATTCTTACTTAGGAAAATATTTATGTGTTTTCTATGCTGCGAATGGTGAGTGCATATGTGTATGAATGAAGTGGCCACTGTGTAACATTGTGTAATGTTCTTTTAATATGTATTATATAATTGACAAAGACAAAAAAAAGCTCTATACTCCTGCTTTTAAAAACATTTGTGTAAGTTTTAAAAGAGGTGTAATACTTGAAGGTTACATTTGGACATATTGGTAAGACGAGTAATAATGGAGGCTCCCTTGGCACATATGCATTAGTCTTTCCACATAATAAGAACAAAATCAAACAATATCGTTTAGAATGGTCTAAAGCCACCCAAACACGTTATGTATCACTGGCCAAAAGAAAAGACATTCAATGATAAAATAATTGAGCATATTGTTACATGCCGCAGGAGTAAGCATGAGGGAGCCAAATTACCAAAAAAAAAAAAAAAAAAAAAGCTATTCCAGCCTTTTGTGAAAAATCTAAGGACCTCTCAAAAAATAATAATCCCCAAATATCCTATCTGATTCCCCAAACAATTCTGAGTACCTCTCCCAAGGTACCCAGTATTTGCCCTCTAGTGCAGCTACAAGCCGCCGCAATGGGATTTGCTTCACAAATGCCATAGACAAATATGAGTACACCTAGGCAGCAAACAAAGATAAATAAATCTCAGTTTTCAGTACAGTTAGAAGCCCAGTTCACCATATGTTTAGACCAAGCCTCTCCTGAGGAGGACAAAAGTGAAGAACAAACTTTAGGGGACAGTGATGACCAGTCACATGATTCATCAGCAACATCACATTTGTTGCAGAGGAGAGACACAGCAGGAAGGATAATAGAGAACAAATATCTACCTCAAATCGAAGAAATGTAGATGATATTAGATGGAGTAACTATGTGGACAGAACTATCAGTCTGGCATGATGGCCAACATCCCAAATACAAACAAACAAACAATAATAAGATGGGATTAAAGGTAGCTTTCCTCCTTGGGAGAAGTGGAACATAATAGTTTCACCAGAAAGAGTGCAAGAGTGGTTATCGCAAAGGGAGGGTAGGGAAAGCCTGGGAAAGTAACAAATAAGAAAGCCTATACATAAAACGTGCAGTTAGTATGGATGAACTGCTTCGACCCCCAAGAATTAGGCACTCTATTATATTGATATTCAAGAAAGACCCCTTATTGATCTGGATCATACAAAAAGTGCAAGGGGGTTATCTGATCATGTTGGCATTAGAGAGGGCGAACAGGAAAAGTTTTTCAGAGTTAGGAAAGCTCGAGCGACAGAGCTTCACAAATTGCAATTTCAGGCAACACGTGGCCAACCAGACCCAGGAATGGGATTTTGTGAAGCTATGAGAGGACTAACACTACAGGACAGATCAGAGCCACAAATGACTATTCAATCAGCTTTGCACAGTACAGATTTAACCCCTAGTGAGATAGTTGCAAAAGGAAAGAATAGTTGGCACAGTTCTGTGCCTTATGTAGAGAATGTAGTGGATTGAAATGAAAGATCAACAACTAACATCACAGATGAATCTATGGCCACAAGAAGGATCTTTTGACCCACACGATATGGCAAATGCATTCTTTATGGGGAGGGAGATCCAGATGGGATTATCCCCATGTGCATGTATGGCAGATATATGCTAGATTGTATAATCCTCTGCGTTCTACCACTCCCTCACATCAGATGCCCAGATACGCAAGGGACCAGGGGCACCTCATTATCGCCCATGGCCACAAATGAATAAGGAAAATCTTAAATTGTTGCAGCTGCTTACAGAGGGAGCAGGGAAATGGATTAGAGCTTCTGCAAAACAAACTGCAGGTATTAGCTTAGCAGTAGGGGGACATAAAAAGTCTGCTGAGTTCTCTCTTAGCAGACACGTTTTTTCAAAAGGCTGGAGTCAGAAAAGCTACCTTCACTAAAACTAGATATGATGGGTCTCCATTTAAATTAGTAAGAACAGTGATTTGGGATCAGTTGAGGGAGATTTATCCTGATAGGCCAGATACTGGATCTCTTATGACTCAGTCAATGCAGCCAAATGAGAATCCTGCTCTGTTCCATAACTGGATGAAAGGAAAATGGATCCAAAAAAGTAGGTCAGGGTTGGGAGGTAACAGGAGGCAACACTTATTTTATAATATGGTGAAAAAGGGATTACTCTGACGTACAGGATAGCCTGGCAATATAGTGGAGTTAGAAGCCAAGTCGTGGACAGATATAATTCATTTTTGTAAAAAGAAAGGAACAAAAAGGAACAGATAGACAAAGCAGCAGCCAAATTAGTATAGCAGAAGTTGGCAACGAAAGGAGCAGTGGAAGGAACAGTGGTGGCAGCTGGCACTCAGACGAATGCAATATCTGTGAGATTGGCCCCAGGGACCACTCAACAACAATACCCACAGCGACAAAATAATGTAGGGATACATGGAAGTAGTAGAGGAGGACAAGGAGAAATAGGAAGAGGTAGGCTGGGTCCTCAAAGATTGGACCTGGTATGGACATATTATTAGAGATAGCAGAACTAAGATGGGATGAGCAAAATGGAATGATAGGAGTTTATAATCAGCCAGGAAATACAGCAGTACAGTCACAACCTAAACCAAAAATCATATATGTACCGCAAGCGCCATCACAAAATATTCAGCCATCAGCAATGCCACACCTCAGCAAAATTATCAAACACCCCCAACAGTGATTCCACCTCAAAGTGGACAGTGAGGTCTAGTTGTGAGAGGAGGGCCTCCTTTTCAGATAAATTCATTGGTGGATATGCACAATGAAGGTGCCCACAGAGCACTTCTATGTGTCCAAAATTGTCAGTGACGCACAGGCCAGATGAGGAACCTACTGACACGGGAGTTATCAATAACAAAAGGTATGCATTCTTCATAGATACAGAAGCAACTAGATCCTGCATTATAGAGTGAGGCCTTCTGATTTCTAACAGATCAATGGATTCTCTGGGGAAGTAATGAGGGTTCCTTTCACTAAACTGGTGGAGATGGAAGTTGGAGGGAGGAACATTGATGGCGGTTTGTTTTCTCCAGCTGCCCCAGCTAACCTATTAGGAATACATCTTATGGCCAAATTAAATAGGACTATTCAATTTGAATCTGATGGTACCATGATTTATTCAACCCCTGGAGATTCACCTTTCAGGATGATGGCAGTAACAGTAGATTCCTCCACTGGAGACAAAATCAGAGCATCACCTGTTGATATGGTGGCATTTACATCAGTGGGGTTTGCATAGCAGAGACAGAGATTTTGGGAAAGGTGGTTCAGTTATCAAAATTTCTTTTTTGGCGGCAAGTGCAAGATTCTTGGATCCCTGATACTTAATTAATATTGCAAATAGATCCTTGGCACTCTATTAGTGACAATGGGCCTGTATTATTTTTATAGAACCAGGAAAAATGGTTAGAGACATATTGGATGACCAAGTGTTTTGCGATGACAATTATAAGAAAACTGTTGTAGTTTTTCAAAGCAACATACCATTGAGGACAGTGTTGGAAGTGAGGAAACCCACACCAGGAAGAGCTTTCAATTCTGTTAGGGAAGCCGATCTGTCCCATGTACAAGATATTTTATGGACTAAGGGTCTTCATGGTGTAGGCCTCATCTGTACTGCCATACCCTTCCGAAATTACATTAAAGGAAGGTGCTATCTTACCCAGAGTCAGATAGTATCCTCTTTATAAGGAAGCAGACAAGGGCATTGCCCCTACTAGATAGGCTTTATTAGAGCAAATAATATTTACCCTGGAATGTCTTCTTGCAATACCCCAATTTGCCCAGTTAAATAGTCTAAGGGCAATACTTGGTGCATGGTTCAAGACCTGTGCCCCTGAACGATGTAGTGGTACCGGAATTTGCAAATTTTCCTGATCCATCTATCATTCTGACAAATACTCCTTGGGATTGTTGGAAATTGACTTTTTGCAGGATTATCCCCCAACTTTTTGCCTTCTTTCTCCTATTTTTCAGATATTTTTGCTGGTTTATTGTCTCTGTGCACTTTACCACTACCAACCAGTGCTAAAGTGCAAGTGCTTCCTGTGTAAATTGTATTGGTGATTAGTTTATCAAGGAATGGCATAGTTGATCTACTAATAAGTCCCTAGTAAAGTGCACTAGAGGTGCCCAGAGCCTGTAAATCAAATGCTACTAGTGGGCCTGCAGCACTGATTGTGCCACCCACACGAGTAGCCATGTAAACATGTCTCAGACCTGCCACTGCAGTGCCTGTGTGGGTAGTTTTAAACTGCCAATTCGACCTGGCAAGTACACCCACTTGTCACATCCAATCCTTCCCTTTTACTACATGCAAGTCACCCCTAAGGTGGGCCCTAGGTAGTCCCGTGGGCAGGATGCAGTGTATTTAAGAAGTAGGACGTGTACTGGTGTTTTTACATGTCCTGAGAGTGAAAAATACTGCCAAATCGTTTTTTCAGTATTGCAAGGACTATCTCTCCCTAGGTTAACATGGGGACTGCCTTTAAATTTATTTTGCCCGTAGTTTCCCATTGGGAGCAGATAGAGATGTTGAGTTTGGAGTCTCTGAACTCACAATCTAAAAATACATCTTTTGGTAGAGTTGGTATTTGGTGGCCTGTTTAAAAATGCCACTTTTAGAAAGTGGGCATTTTCTTTCTTAACCATTATGTGCTTCTGCCTTCCTGTAGAATCCACGTCTGGGTCAGACTGTCAGATGGGCTGTTTGTGAATTCCCCCTAGACAGTGACATAAAGGGAGCTGAGGTGTGTTCTGCATATGCTGATGAGTATTCCTGAGCTACAGTGGGGAGACTACACCTGCACCTGAAAGGGCTGTGCCTGTCCTCACAATGCAGTCTCCAGCCCCCTAGAGTGTGTCTAGGACCAGGCCTGGGCACCGCAGGAACTTGTGAACAACAGAGACTTTCCTTTGAAGTTTGCCTACTTCAAAGGCAGAAATGAGTGTAAGTAGTGGACCCATTTCCCAGAGTTTTAGAACACTTCTGGATCAAGAGAAACCTCTGAAAAGGAGAAGAGCTGAAGGAGTACTGCCCTTTTGCTGGGTTGGCATACAGCTGCTGCTTCTGCCTTAAACTTAGAGTACAAAGACTGTCCTTTGCTGTGTATCCTGCTTGTGAAGTTTCTCCAAGGGCTTGAACTAGCGCTTACCTTCAGTTTTAAGTCTCAAAGATATCAAAGACTTCAGGTTCATCTGCTTACAACACTGGGAACTGTGTGTTTTGTGCTGCAACAGAAGAAAAAAAAAAAATCACCACCACCACACTGCGGCCTGCACCGTGAGCGGACCACAACGCACAGTGCCGTACCCCGCTTCGCACCGCAACAATGGTCTCACAGACAACGCAGTCACCAAGCCACTGCTACCATGACCCTGCACTCCGCATCGCCTAAGTCACACTGTAGCCTTGGTATCCCCAACGCTGCTGCCCACACCGTGGCCCGAGGACAATGATCGCGGGGTACACGAACCACCGTCCCATCCCACACTGCACCCCGAGTCCACTGACGCAATCGACTCAACCATCGTCAGACACCCCTCCCTGTACCGCAACCCGTGGTCGCTGTACAGAGCCCGCCCTGCATCTTACTGCCGCCTTGGGCCTACCGACGACAGCACTTCAGCAACGACAACGCTGCCTGCACTGCAACCTGGAGACCCAGCTCGTCGCACCAACCTGCTTTACACTGCAGCCCTGGTCTCACCAATGCCGCAGGACTCGTCACCAAGCCGCTGCCTGCACCATGGTTTGTGGGCACCACATGTCGCATCGTCCCGCTTTGCACCCCAGCCCCGAGGCCATCAACACCAGCGCTCCCGACTTCATCATCAGCCCGGAGTTCGATCTGCAACACGTGTGACTTCAAGGGCCGACAACCCCTGCACAGACCTCCGGAATCAAAGCCAGCAATGCCACACCCCGGATCTCATCACAAGGATCATGATGCCCTGCATTTCCAAGGTACTATTTGCATGTCTTCCCGCCACCATAGCTGACTCAGGACGCCGCAGTCGGACCAAACTGTTGGATTTATTGTACACGAAGCCGTGACAGCCCAAGATGGAGCTTTAGGAACTGTATTTTTAAGTAAATCTTGCAAAATTCATATATTATTGTATGTTGGATTTTTTTCATTTTTGTCTTGTTTTATGCAGATAAATATGGGTACTTTTCTAAATTGGTGTGGTGTCCTTTTGTTGTGCTTTCACTGTATTTCTGTGTGTTATGTGCAAATGCATTACACATTGCTTCTGAGATAAGCCTGACTGCTTGTGCCAAGCTACCAAGGTGGTGAGCAGGGATTATGAGTTGAGTATCTCCCTTACCCTGACTAGAGTGAGGGTCCCTACTTGGCTAGGGTCTAAGCTGACTGCCAACTAGAGACCCCCATTTCTAACAAGGATTCTAAGTATTTTTCCGTTACCGACCTGAAGAATGCTTTTTTTTTTTTATAGCATCCCTCTTCATCCAGACAGTCACTATTCAAAAGCGTTTTCTTATTGCGGACTCTGTATCTGTATTTTCATTTGCCCCAAGCGTATATTAAGTCCCTGAATATTTTTAACAGAGTGATAAGAAACAAACAATCTGTCAAATTTTCTGTGCGACAGCACCTTGTTGCAATCAGTCTATTGCATACTGATTTGTAGTCCTACCAAGCAGCAGTGTAGAAAGGACACTATCTCTCCTAGTAACTCTTATACAAATAGGATACAAAGTAGATAAAGAGAAAGTACAGTATTGTCAGGAGGAAGTTTAAGACTTGCGACAATTGTTGTCAGCTTCTGGTCATCAAGTGACCCCTGAAAGAGCAGCATCCATTTGTCAGATGAGTGAACCAGAAACTATTGAAGACATGCAGACATTTCCTGGTCTCTGTAACTATGTGAGACAATGGGTGTTTGTAGGAGGCTGGCCTGGCTTGTAGTGGGTACCAGAGGTACTTATACCTTGTGCCAGGTCCAGTTATCCCTTATTAGTGTAGAAGAGGTGTTTCTAGCAGCTTAGGCTGATAGAAGGTAGCTATGGCAAAGCAGCTTAGGCTGAACTAGGAGACATGTAAAGCTCCTACTATACCACTGGTGTCATATGCACAATATCATAAGAAAACACAATACACAGAGTTACTAAAAATAAAGGTACTTTATTTTTATGACAATATGCCAAAAGTATCTCAGTGAGTACCCTCAGTAAGAGGATAAGTTATAGACACAAGATATATGATTCTCTTATGAAAAGTACACAATGACAAAAAGTGGTAAGTAGTTACAAGTACTTATCCCACCGCTGCCACCAATGTAGGAGGCGGACCTGGCACAAAGTGTAAGTACCTCTGGTACCCACTACAAGCCAGGCCAGCCTCCTACATTCCCTGAGCAGTCAGCGGTCGATCCTTTGGTAGAAGGTGAAGAGGGAGATGCAGAGGAACTCTGGTGAGCTCTTGCATTCGTTATCTGAAGAATTCCCCAAAGCAGAGACCCTAAATAGCCAGAAAAGGAGGTTTGGCTACCAGGTTAGGAGGATGGGCTACCAAGAGAGGTAAGAGCCTATCAGAAGGAGCCTCTGACGTCACCTGCTGGCACTGGCCACTCAGAGCAGTCCAGTGTGCCCCCAAAACCTCTGTTTCCAAGATGGCAGAGGTCTGGGACACACTGGAAGAGCTCTGGGCACCTCCCCTGGGAGGTGCAGGTCAGAGGAGTGGTCACTCCCCTTTCCTTTGTCCAGTTTCGCACCAGAGCAGGGCTGGGGGATCCCTGAACCGGTGTGGACTGGCTTATGCAGAGATGGGCACCATCTGTGCCCATCAAAGCATTTCCAGAGGCTGGGGGAGGCTACTCCTCCCCAGCCCTTCACACCTATTTCCAAAGGGAGAGGGTGTAACACCCTCTCTCAGACAAAATCCTTTGTTCTGCCTTCCTGGGCCAGGGATGCCTTGACCCCAGGAGGGCAGAAACCTGTCTGACGGGTTGGGAGCAGCAGCAGCTGCAGTGGAAACCCCGGAAAGGCAGTTTAGCAGTACCCAGGTACTGTGCTAGAGACCCAGCGGATCATGGAATTGTCCCCCCAATACCAGAATGGTATTGGGGGGACAATTCCATGATCTTAGACATGTTACATGGCCAGGTTCGGAGTTACCATTGTGACACTATACATAGGTAGTGACCTATATATAGTGCACATGTGTAATGGTGTCCCCGCACTCACAAAGTCCGGGGAATTTGCCCTGAGCGATGTGGGGGCACCTTGGCTAGTGCCAGGGTGCCCACACAATAAGTAACTTTGCACCCAGGTGAAGGTTAGACATATAGGTGACTTATAAGTTGCTTAAGCGCAGTGGTAAATGGCTGTAAAATAACGTGGACGTTGTTTCACTCAGGCTGCACTGACAGGCCTGTGTAAGAATTGTCAGAGCTCCCTATGGGTGGCAAAAGAAATGCTGCAGCCCATAGGGATCTCCTGGAACCCCAATACCCTGGGTACCTCAGTACCATATACTAGGGAATTATATGGGTGTACCAGTATGCCAATGTGAATTGGTAAATTTAGTCACTAGCCTGTTAGTGACAAATTTGGAAAGCAGAGAGAGCATAACCACTGAGGTTCTGGTTAGCAGAGCCTCAGTGAGACAGTTAGGCATCACACAGGGAACACATACAGGGCACATACTTATGAGCACTGGGGCCCTGCCTGGCAGGGTCCCAGTGACACAGACTAAAACAACATATATACAGTGAAATATGGGGGTAACATGCCAGGCAAGATGGTACTTTCCTACACAACCCCCTTCCCCCCCAAACGAAGGACAATAAGACTAGCCATGACCTGATGAGTCTTCATTGTCTAAGTGGAAATATCTGGAGAGTCCATCTGCATTGCAGTGAGTACTCCCAGGTCTAAGTTCCACTGTATAGTCCATTCCCTGTAGAGATATGGACCACCTCAACAATTTAGGGTTTTCACCTTTCATTTGTTTTAGCCAAAGTAGAGGTTTGTGGTCTGTCTGAACAATAAAGTGAGTGCCAAACAGGTATGGCCTCAACTTTTTCAGTGCCCAGATCACAGCAAAGGCCTCCCTCTCTATGGCAGACCCACGCTTTCTCTAGGGGTTAACCTTCTGCTGATAAAAGCAACCTGGCC
Source organism: Pleurodeles waltl (assembly GCF_031143425.1). Taxonomy (NCBI): domain Eukaryota; kingdom Metazoa; phylum Chordata; class Amphibia; order Caudata; family Salamandridae; genus Pleurodeles; species Pleurodeles waltl. The sequence continues at coordinate 593,477,425 of NC_090446.1, read as the reverse complement.
CTCAGAATTCAGTTGTGATAAGACTGCCCCTACCCCTAATTCAGATGCATCAGTTTGAACAATGAATTTCTTGGAGTAACATGGGCTTTTTAGGACAGGTGCTGAGCACATGGCCTGTTTGAGCTCCTCAAAAGCTTTCTGACAGCTAGCTGTCCATAATACCTTTTTAGGCATCTTCTTACTAGTGAGATCATTAAGAAGGGCTGCTATGGAGCCATAGTTTTTAATGAATCTCCTGTAATACCCTGTGAGGCCTAAAAAGGCTCTCACCTGGGTCTGAGTTGTAGGGGGAACCCAATCCATGACTGTCTGGATTTTCCCCTGAAGTGGTGCAATCTGTTCTCCACCTACCAGGTGTCCCAGATAAACCACCTTTCCCTGCCCTATCTGGCACTTTGAATCCTTGATAGTGAGGCCTGCCTTCTGCAGGGCTTCCAAAACTTTCCAAAGGTGGACCAGGTGCTCATCCCAGGTGGAGCTAAAGACAGCAATATCATCTAGCTATGCTGCACTCAAAGCATCCAACCCTTGCAGGACTGTGTTCACCAACCTCTGAAAAGTGGCAGGTGCATTTTTTAAACCAATGGGCATCACTGTAAATTGGTAGTGCCCTCCTATAGTTGAAGATGCAGTCTTAGGTTCAGCATCCTCAGCCAATTTAATCTGCCAATACCCTGCAGTCAAATCAAAGGTGCTTAGATACTTGGCAGATGCCAGTGTATCTATTAGCTCATCTGCCCTGGGTATAGGGTAAGCATCAGTTTTTGTTACCTGATTGAGACCTCTGTAGTCTACACAAAACCTCATCTCCCTTTTTCCATCTTTTGAGTGAGGCTTTGGTACAAGCACCACAGGACTCGTCCATGGGCTTTCAGAAGGTCCAATCACTCCTAGGGCAAGCATTTTCTGCACCTCTTGTTTTATGCAGTCCCTGACATGGCCAGGCTGCCTATAAATCTTACTCTTGACAGGCAAGCTGTCTCCAGTATCAATTGTGTGTTCACACCAGGAAGTTGTACCTGCACAATTGAAAAGAGGTCATAGAATTGTCCAAGGAGATTTATGCAGTTGTCTTTTTTGTTCTGCAGTCAGACAATCTGCCAAAACTACTCCCTCCACTAAATCATCAATTTCAGTGGTGGAAAAGAGATCAGGGAGAGGGTCACTCTTCTTCCTGTCCTTCATCTGTTGCCATGAGCAGGGTGAGATCAGCCCTGTCATAGTAGGGTTTTTAGGGGCTTGACATGAATCACCCTAAGGGGACTCCTGGCAGTGCCCAGGTCTACCAGATAGGTAACCTCACCCTTCTTTTCAACAATTAGATGGGGTCCACTCCATTTGTCCAGGAGTGCTCTTGGGGCCACAGGCTCCAATACCCACACCTTCTGTCCTGGTTGGTACTGGATCAGAACAGCCTTCTGGTCATGCCATTGCTTTTGGAGCTCCTGGCTGGCCTGAAGGTTTTTACTGGCCTTTTTCATGTACTCAGCCATTCTGGATCTTAGGCCAAAGTACATAGTCCACTATGTCCTGTTTGGGAGCTTTTAAAGGTTGTTCCCAATCCTCCTTCACAAGAGTTAGTAGACCTCTTACAGGGTGTCCAAAGAGGAGTTCAAAGGGGCTGAAGCCCACTCCTTTCTGGGGTACATCCCTGTAAGCAAAAAGGAGGCAAGGTAACAGGACATCCCATCTCCTCCTGAGATTTTCAGGGAGTTCCATTATCATACCTTGAAGAGTTTTATTAAACCTCTCTACCAGTCCATTAGTCTGTGGATGATAAGGAGTGGTGAACTTGTAGGTAACACCACACTCCTTCCGCATTGCTTTCAAGTATGCGGACATGAAGTTGCTACCCCTGTCTGATACAACCTCTTTAGGGAAACCCACCCTGGAAAAGATTCCCAGGAGGGCCTTTGCCACTGCAGGAGCTGTAGTGGTCCTTAGAGGAATTGCTTCAGGATATCTTGTGGCATGGTCCACAACTACCCAGATAAACCTATTGCCTGAAGCAGTAGGAGGGTCAAGGGGTCCAGCTATGTGAACCCCTACCCTTTCAAAGGGCACCCCAACCACAGGTAGTGGAATAAGGGGAGCCTTTGGAGTGCCACCAGTCTTGCCACTGGCTTGGCAGGTCACACAAGACTTGCAAAAATCTTTAGTGTCCTCTGACATCCTAGGCCAGTGAAACAGGGGGACAAGCCTTTCCCATGTTTTGAGCTGGCCCAAATGCCCAGCCAAAGGAATGTCATGTGCAAGAGTTAGGAGGAACTCTCTGTACTGAAGGGGAATGACCAATCTCCTGGCTGCTCCAGGTTTTGGGTCCCTTGCCTTGCTGTACAAGAGGTTGTCCTCCCAGTAAACTCTGTGAGTCACTGACATCCCCATTTTGCTGCTTGACAGCTCGCTGGCTGTCTGAGACCCTCTAATGTGGGACAGGTTTGCTGTGCCACACTCAGCTCTTCCCTGGCAGGCCCCCCTCCAGCCAAAAGCTCAGCAGTGTCTGCTGCCAGCTCATCTGGTGAAGGTTCTGCACAGGGAGGAAATTCTTCTTCCTCAGAAGGAGAATCATCTGTAGAGGGAGGGATAGTGGGAAGGGATTTACCTTTGCTATCGCTAGCTTTAGGGAGCACTTGGTCCATTGTTCCAGGATCCAGGTTACCCTGTCCTTTTTGCTTTTTGGCCTGAGCCCTTGTCATGGGCAAAAATATGGCCAGGAATTCCCAGCACTGCTGCATGAGCCTCTAACTCCACTTCTGCCCAAGCTGATGTCTAAATCGTTCCCTAGTAGACAGTCTTCAGGTAAATCTGAGGCAACCACAAGTTTCTTTGGACCAGTAACCCCCCCGCCACCCCAGTTGAGATTCACAACAGCCATGGGTTGGCTAAGAGTGTTATGAAAGTCTGTCACGTGGTACTGCTGACCAAGTAGGTGTTGTTCAGGGTGGACCAGTTTCTCTATGACCATTGTAACACTGGCACCTGTGTCTCTGTAGGCCTGAACCTCAACAACATTTATTAGGGGAAGTTGCTTGTACTTATCCATATTAAGGGGACAAGCAACCAAGGTGGCCAAATCAATGGCACCTTCAGAGACTAACACAGCCTCTGTGGTCTCCCTAACAAGACCAACACCAACTAAATTACCAAAAGTGAGCCCAGCTACACCCCTGGATTTGCTATTTGTAGGTTTGCTCCCACCACCACTGCTATTACTAGGGCCACTAGAATTTGCAGCAGGGGTTGTGGTAGTGGGAGGTTTGGTGTTTTTCTTTGGACAACTAGAATCAGTTGTCCAATGGCCTTTGACTTTACACAAATAGCACCAAGGCTGTTTAGGTTGATTATTGGAAGAGGATTTGGAACCACCACCCCCACCAGAGGATTTTTGTTGGCCTGAAGACGACTCAGTTTTACTTTTGTCCCCACCCTTGTCAGAAGACTTACCATCCTTCTTCTTGCCATCCTTGTCACCCCCTTTATGAACTTTTCTGTTCACTCTTGTTCTGACCCATTTGTCTGCCTTCTTTCCCAATTCTTGGGGAGAGGTCAGATCTGAGTCCACTAGATATTGGTGTAACAAGTCAGACACACAGTTATTCAGAATATGCTCTCTCGGAATAAGATTATACAGGCTTTCATAGTCAGATACTCTACTGCCATGTAACCACCCCTCCAAGGCCTTCACTGAACAGTCCACCAAGTCTGTCCAGTCTTGAGGACTCTTTTCTGGTGTCTCTGAACTTAATCCTGTATTGTTCAGTGGTTAAGCCAAATCCATCCAAAAGTGCATCCTTCAAAACTGTAAAATTGTTAGCATCACTTTCTCTAACAGTAAGGAGCCTGTCCCAAACCCTTTCCAGTGAAAGATAGCCACAATATAGCAGCCACTGCCTTTGAGGGACCTCCAGTACCATACAGGCCCTCTCAAGTGCAGCAAACTACTTGTTGATGTCATCCCCCTCCTTGTAAAGGGGGGGGGACTATCTTGTGCAGATTCCTGGAATCATGCACTCTAACAGGATTACTATCAGGAATACTGCTGCTGCCACCATGGGGTCCAAACCCCAATCTCTGTCTTTTCTTCTCCAGGTCTAGGGATTCCCTATCCAAGGCCAGCTGCTGCTGTTTAAGCTTCAGTCTGGTCTCTTCAACCCTCAACTTTTTGAGTTCCCTTTCTAACATGTTATCCTCAGGGTGGGTGGGTTGGGAATGCTTAGACACAGATGACAAATTGGAAACAACAGAAGGGGGATCTGTCCCTAACTGACTTAACCCTAGCAACGTGGCCTCTAGGAACAAAGGATGCACTACTGTGATGGGAACCTCCATTACTACCAACATTACTGGGTGTCCTGCTAGGGGGCAGATCCTGTTCAGAACCCTCCCCACCTTCCTCAAGGTGCTCCCCTAAGTCAGAATGGGAACCTTCTATTAACCTCTCATCTGATGTGCCTGCTTGGGACTCATCCTTTACAATAAGCATGTTAAACAGAAATTATTTTGTAGGGTTCTTTCCTATCAGTAAACCTCTATCTAAGCAGAGACTCCTTAGGCTCTTGTAATTCAAATTGTCATAAGTGATATTGACCATTTTAAGGGCTGACTGCCACAGACATGATAGCAAAAGGTTTAGAGATAGTGAGAAGGAAGAAAAAGTTTCAGAACTTTTTAAAGAACAGAGAAAAAAACTTTCTAACTTTTAGAAAACTTTTAGAAGTTTTAGAAGACTTTTCAGAACTTTATAAAAAGTTTGAGAGAAGAAAAGCAAAACTTTTTGGTTAAGTGTACATACACTGAACTGCCACCAATGTAGGAGGCTGGGCTGGCTTGTAGTGGGTACCAGAGGTACTTACACCTTGTGCCAGGTCCAGGTATCCCTTATTAGTGTAGAAGAGGTGTTTCTTGCAGCTTAGGCTGATAGAAGGTAGCTATGGCAGAGCAGCTTAGGCTGAACTAGGAGACATGTAAAGCTCCTACCATAACACTGGTGTCATATGCACAATATCATAAGAAAACACAATACACAGAGTTACTAAAAATAAAGGTACTTTATTTTTATGACAATATGCCAAAAGTATCTCAGTGAGTACCCTCAGTAAGAGGATAAGTTATATACACAAGATATATGAATCTCTTATGAAAAGTACACAATGACAAAGTGGTAAGTAGTTACAAGCACTTATCCCACCGCTGCCACCAATGTAGGAGGCGGACCTGGCACAAGGTGTAATTACCTCTGGTACCCACTACAAGCCAGGGCAGCCTCCTACAGTGTTTAATTATAGTACCTAGATTGTGCCTTTGTTAGCTTCTATCAAACAGGCAAAAGACAGAAATGACAAGATGACATGGACCTCAGATGAGGGAGACTTTTCAGAAATTAAAGTATGAAATAAAAAAATTCTCCGGTCTTGGGGACTCCTGATTATTCTAAGGAACTTTATTTATTTTGCCATTGCAATGGTCAGGTGATGACAGCTGTCCTTACACGGAAATATCAGCTGGGACATAAGCCCATTGCATATTTCAGTGGACTGTTAGATCCAGAGATAAAAGGGCATTGCCCTTATGAACAGGCTCTTGCTACTGCAGCTTTTGCAGTGCAGAAGAGCACCCCCTTGGTTTGGGGGCATCTTTGACCCTTTATGCAGATAATGCAGTATTTACTATCATTCAAAAAGCCCAAACTACTGACTACACAGTGAGTCAGGATATGAGGTGATAATGTCACTACCATCTTTGAAAGTTATGAAGTGTCATACAGTGAACCCCGCGGCATTCTTTGCCTATCCGGTATTAGATTCCGAGGATGATGTACATGATTGTTCAACCTACAGCATTAATGAGTCTGGTCAAGCAACAGAGGATCCTATACCAGAAAGTATTGCCTATTTTGTTCATGGTTCCTCTACCACTGACCAAGATGCAGGCATTAGATACACAGGTGCAGCAGTAGTCAGGGCACAACAGCATGATTCTTCGGATACACTCCATTGACATTACCAGCACATTATTCTGCACAAGCAGCAGAATAGCATTAAGAGCAGTTCTTAAGCAAGGAAAAGGAGAAGTTATTACAATGAATTCAGATTCCTCTTACGTGACAGCTGCTGTACATTCCAGTATCATGAGATGGAGCACAAGAGGCTTTCTTAAGTCATATGGAAGTCTTGTTATGCACAGAAAACTCCTAGAAGCTGTAATAGAGGCACTTGACCTACCACAAGCGGTGTCAGTTGTGAAGTGCACAGCACATACCAGTGAACAGGATTGTGTCTTGGGGTAATGCACTAGCAGACTGGGAAGCTAAAGATGAAGCTACCCCACTTGTGACAAGGACATCAAATCATTAACATTTATAAAGCGCGCTACTCACCCGTGCGGGTCTCAAGGCGCTAGGGGGGAAAGGGGGGGGTTATCGCTGCTCGAACAGCCAAGTCTTTAGGAGTCTCCGGAAAGCGGAGTGGTCTTGGGTGGTCCTGAGGCTGGTGGGGAGGGAGTTCCAGGTCTTGGCCGCCAGGAAGGAGAAAGATCTCCCACCCGCCGTGGAGCGGCGGGTGCGAGGGACGGCAGCAAGTGCGAGGCCAGCGGAGCGGAGGGGGCGGGTGGGGACGTAGAAGCTGAGGCGTCTGTTGAGGTATTCCGGTCCCTTGTTGTGGAGGGCTTTGTGTGCGTGGGTGAGAAGACGGAAGGTGATCCTTTTGCTGACTGGGAGCCAATGCAGGTGTCTCAGGTGTGCGGACATGTGGCTGTTGCGGGGTACGTCGAGGATGAGGCGGGCCGAGGCGTTTTGGATGCGTTGCAGGCGGTTTTGGAGTTTGGCGGTGGTCCCGGCGTAGAGGGTATTGCCGTAGTCCAGGCGACTCGTGACAAGGGCGTGGGTCACGGTTTTTCTGGTGTCGGCGGGGATCCAGCGGAAGATCTTGCGGAGCATGCGGAGAGTGAGGAAGCAGGCGGAGGACACGGCGTTGACTTGCTTGGTCATGGTGAGAAGAGGGTCCAAGATGAAGCCGAGGTTGCGGGCGTGGTCTGCGGGGGTCGGTGCGGTGCCGAGGGCCGTGGGCCACCAGGAGTCGTCCCAGGCGGACGGGGTGTTGCCGAGGATGAGGACTTCCGTTTTTTCAGAGTTCAGCTTTAGGCGGCTGAGCCTCATCCAATCTGCGACGTCCTTCATACCCTCTTGTAGGTTGGTCTTGGCGCTGGCGGGGTCCTTGGTGAGGGAGAGTACAAGTTGGGTGTCGTCGGCGTAGGAGGTGATGATGATGTCGTGCTTGCGTACGATGTCGGCGAGGGGGCTCATGTAGACATTGAAGAGTGTCGGGCTGAGCGATGAGCCTTGAGGTACGCCGCAGATGATCTTGGTGGGTTCTGAGCGAAACGGAGGGAGGTAAACTCTTTGGGAGCGGTTAGCGAGGAAGGAGGCGATCCAGTCCAGGGCCTGGCCTTGGATCCCGGTGGAGCGTAGGCGGGTGATTAGGGTGCGGTGACAGACGGTGTCAAAGGCAGCCGAGAGGTCGAGGAGAATGAGGGCGACTGTTTCACCGTTGTCCATCAGGGTTCTGATGTCGTCTGTGACTGAGATGAGGGCGGTTTCCGTGCTGTGGTTGGTTCGGAATCCGGTTTGTGAAGGGTCGAGCAGGTTGTTGTCTTCCAGGAAGGTGGTCAGCTGTTTGTTGACGGTCTTTTCTATTACCTTGGCTGGGAAAGGTAGAAGAGAGATGGGGCGGAAGTTTTTCAGGTTGCTTGGGTCAGCCGTAGGTTTCTTTAGTAGGGCGTTGACTTCAGCGTGCTTCCAGCATTCGGGGAAGGTAGCAGAAGAAAAAGAAGAGTTGATGACGGTCTGGAGGTGCGGGGCGATGATGTCGTCGGCTTTGTTAAAGATGAAGTGCGGGCAGGGGTCCGAAGGGGCGCCGGAGTGGATAGAGTTCATGATGGATTTGGTTTCTTCCGTGTTGATGTGGGTCCAGTTGTTGAGGGTGATGTCCGGGGAAGCGGGTTCAGTGGTGTATGGTTGGGTCTGGTGTCCGAAGCTGTCGTGGAGGTCGCTGATCTTGCGATGGAAGAAAGTGGCGAGGGATTCGCACAAATCCTGTGAGGGCGTGACGGCGTTGGCGCCGGCGCTGGGGTTGGAGAACTCTTTGACGATGCTGAAGAGTTCTCTGCTGTTGTGGCTGTTTTTGTCTAGTCTGTCGGTGAAAAAGTTCCTTTTGGCAGTGCGGATCAGGTGGTGGTGTTCGCGTGTAGCGTTCTTGAGGGCGGTCATGTTGTCAGCGGTGTGGTCCTTGCGCCAGGCCTTCTCAAGGGCACGACAAGTTTTCTTTGATTCTTTGAGGGTGTCAGAGAACCAGAGAGGTTTTTTGGTGTTGGTCTGTCGATGCGTGCGTTTGAGGGGAGCAAGGTTGTCAGCGCAGTTGGAGATCACAACATTTCCCTGTTGTGGTAGCTCCGACTGCCTCACCTCCAGAGTCTGAATCTAATTCCATCACAGACAATGACATGCCACATTTTGCTGCGACAGAGCATTTACGTCTGCACGAATTGCAGGAAGCTGAAAAGCATGACAGTTTTGGGAGCATAGAGGATGTACCCATCAGGGAAAGACCTAATATATAGACAACTATCTAAAGGAAAACCAGTGATGCCACAGGACTTATGCTAGTTCTTGACCAGTTGCATTTACCAGCTCATACTTCAACAGATAACTTGTCTATGCAAATACAACAAGACTGGTTTGTTCCTAATCTGCACGACATACTTACTATATACCTTTATAATTGCATAGTCTGCCAGTTTTCTCCTAATCCCAAACTGAAAGTATTCAATTCCACCATTCCATGACCACAAGGTCCCTTTAAGGCTCTTCACATGGACTTTGTGGACATGATCGATAGGTGAAGTAACTATAGGTATCTTATAGTTGTAGTCTGCCCTTTTTCCCCATTGGAGTGGAGCAGGACCATGCTTTCATTGTGATGCTAAACCAGCAGCTACCTTTCTAATTAGGTGAAGTAATTCCACAATGGAGAATTCCAGAGGAAATAAGATCTGACAATGGCATCCATTTTGTCAATGCAACATTTATGCATCTAACGACACAGTTAAGGATAAAGTATAAGTTATCCTCTATGTATCGCCGTCAAAGCAATGGCATTGTTGAACACCTAAACAGGTTTTGGAAGAGCTCAGTGAGCTATGTGCTACACTGCATAAGAAACGGCAGTACTGCCTAACCTTGACACTCTTTTCCCTTAGAAATACACCTAGTCCTGATCATCTTAACAGCCCCATCAGACAGTGAGTTAGATTTATGAATACGCAAGTCCCTTCCACCAGAAGTAATTTACAGGAGGAAAGCTCTGCAGAAGTGTTAAACAATGAAATGCATGTGGATCTTTCTGAATTAATAAAAGGATAGCAAAGTTTATTTCTAAGCAGGTGACTAAGGAAAAGGAGAAGCGCGCCAACGTTGAGGTTGACCTCAGAGTTGTGCACATAGGAGAGAGTCCTTGTGAGGAGTTTTTTTTTTCAAAAATGGATAAGGCCACACTTTGATGGACTGTACATGGTGACCCCCTTACTCAAAGTGGATGGTAGAAAACCCTGGATTCACCGCACCCACTTTTGTCTAAGACCAGGATCTCATTAAGACTTATGAACAATGTAAATGAAACGGGGGGGAGAGAGAAGACGGTCATTGTAAAAATACCCCCCTCCACCTCTGCTTTTGGGCAATTGTTTTTTAAAAGGACAGCATCAAAGATATGTATCTTTGTTTTTTTGTTTCTCTTGTGTCACTCGTTTCTATCCTTTCTATTTTTGTAAAATGATGAGTTCTTTAAGTCATAATGTTTTATACATACGAAGGGAACTTTATCACAATAATGTGACGCGTAATGCCCATACTCACTCATTGGAAAATGTGTTATCAGCATATGTTAGACAGATTTGTAAAATACTAATGAGCCTTGTTTGGTGTGCTCCCCATTTTCTCATTCTGCTGGATCAGATAGGCTGTATTTAACAAGAGAAGTGCCCCAAAGTACAGCCTTATGTTTATTACATCTTTACTTGTGTAGGATTAAGGTGCAAATACAATTGACACGTTAAAGTAGCACATTTCTTAGTTAATGCCACAAAATATGATTCTTTAGTAGAAGTATTGTGCATTCTCACAGACAGGATATCAAATAAAAGATCATGCATGAAGAAGTCAGGTCGTTCTCCTAAACCAGATTGGATTCAGATGGTTAAAGATATAGGTTTTCTAGGAGTAACATTGCCGCCCACGGAGTGTAAAAGCTATCTAGTAATTCCTTTGCCCCCAGATTGTGTCCGTAGGCTAGGATGTAGAGTCACCGGATCAGTCTTTGCCTTGATCAATGGCATTCTGATATTGAATTTTCTTGTACGGTTATATCTCTGTGAGACTGTATTGATGTTAGTCAGGATGCAATAGGGAAATAACACATCTGGGATTAAAAGATTTAACGTTACACTTGGGTAGATAGCACAGTGAAACCTCAGACTGTCATGAAACTAACTTCTGTTTCAGAGGAATGGGCATTGTTAATGTGGACCGTTTTGGTTGTAAGACTACAATAGATATCACCAATATGCAGAAGGGCACCTCCAACCTCATGGACTATTTTTGGCAGTGTGGAGAACTACTGTATGCTGAGTTGCCACCAAACTGGGGTGGACTCTGCTCCATTGCGACTTTGCATGCTCCGGTTTTGATAATCCCTAGAATTAATCTTGCATTGTTGTGTGAACACCCCATGAGCCATCCTACAGTATACGTTTGCTGCATCATAACCGAAGGAAAAGAACTGCAGAGTATTATGGTGTGAGTACCTGGTAGTGACATTCCTCATGAGTATAATTTGTTTAGCAACAGCTTCCCATTGCAGATAACCCAATGGGAACTTCTTAAGACTATTAACACTGCCAAGAATGGGTTCAACACAGATAAAGAACTGCGTGCGTTGAGAAAAATGGTGATGCAGCACAGTTCTGTACTTGACCTTATGACAGCCATGCAAGGGAGTACCTGTAAATTAATTGGGACAGCGTGTTGTACCTTTATACCAGCAAACGTTGCAGACAATGGAACTGTAATAGAAGCTAAACAGCCACTACATAATCCACAACAGAAAATGGTAGATGAAGGAGGTGCCCCAGATAATTGGTTTAGTGAGTGGTTGACATTACTGCCATCCTCGATGGCGGGACTGTTGCGAGATTATATTCTATCTATTGTAGCCTAATAATTAATATATTGTGTCATACAGTTGATTCTAGTATGTTGAAGAGTAGGTGCTTAGACGGGTGGGATGTTTCCAGTCAGGACACCAACTCATGTGGTAGATTCTTAGGGTAATGTTTATCACTTAGTGCCAAATGAAGATCAAGATTTAGATTCAGTAGTTTACATGCAAACTAGAGGAGGGGAATGTTAAATGAAATGTAGAATATGATCACAAAAATAGGACACAACAGAAGACATTGGCAGAAAACCTCACGATGTATGAAATAAAAGAACATTGCAAGCCCAAATCCAACAGTGACCACAATAAGAGAGTTCACTCGAGGACACACAAATAAATAACAGACAGATTGCAGTTAAAAGCGAACTCGAGTTTATCAAACATACAGGAATTTATAATCCAAAGCACACAGGCTTACTGGCACATACTTTGTATTTCCAAATGGATAGTAAACTGATTGAACAATGAGTGCATGAAATCTAATCAGCTCAGACTACACAAGGTTTTAGGTTCTCAATGATACGACATACAATGCATTAAAATTATATTTACTGTAGAAATGCATGTTTTCAAGTGTGAAGAAAAGTTAGCTTGTCGAGCATTGTTAGAGCCCAAAGAGAAAAATGCGTATTAGATTCAAGTTAAGGGGTTATGGGGTCACCACCCTCACTTAATTCTGCTTCGACCACACATCTCAAGTAGTGTACTCCTCTAATCCATATCCCAGTTAGTCATTGACTACCTGCCTGTTTATAACTGGATGCCATAAGCTCATTTTGGATTGATTTGTCTATATGATGGCTCATTAACGTAGCTCTGGCAATGGGTGTTCTGTTTTGCATTTTATGTGTTTGCAAGTCTAACACAGATTATAATCAGAATTTCTGCAGTGTTCATTTTTTTGGGTCACTATTCAGCGTGCACATATTCATTCATCTTTTTTTTGCTGCACCGGGCATACAGAAACAAATATAAACAGTGGATCAAGTAATTTCACAGCAGTTTAATATTGACTGATGATACTAAATTTGAGCCAGTGAGAAAACTTGCCATGTTATATAACTGCTTAGGCTCAGAAGGTCAGAATTTCCAATCATCTACCTGTGCTTACTCCTCAAGGGGCCATCATTAAAAGCGATGTTGCTGTAGAAGCTATCAATAGAATACAAAATCATTTCTAGGATGACACCAATAATGTTGAGACACAGATTTCACATCTTGACACAAAGGGTTGAAAAATGTAATGCATTTTCACCCACTACAAGTTTTATTCATGGTTCTCAAACTCATTTGGTAGACTCAGTTGTCCCGCAGTGGGTAAAACCTGTTTGAAATACAAATATGCGGGGCACTTTGCAAAGACCGTGGATAGCATTGTTGTACTAAGGCCAACGGCAAGAGTGAGAGTGAATGGTACCCTTTTGTCCATGTTGCTGACTGGGAGGGGGACCAGGCAGGGATGTCCCTGTCCCTCTTCTGTTTACGCTCACCATTGTGCCCTGGCCTGTTTAATAGGTCTCCACCCTGGAATAAGTGGCTTTAAGATAACTGATAAAAGCGCAGAGGGAGAAAAGAAAAAAAAAAAACGCTATATGCCAACAATATGCTACTCTAAAATCACAGATCTAACAACAATTATCCCAGATGTTTTCCAGTTATTTGAAACCTATGGTAGCTACTCCGACTACAAAATAAACTGGGAGAAGTAGGAGCTTTACCAGTCGAACGGACTGATAGACCTGACAGTCCTGCAGCAGCGACACAGATGGCTTCAGTAACTCTGAACCTAAATGGCCCCCCATAAGCAGTTGTGCTTGGCCAGCCAAAAACCTGGGGTGGGTAGTACAGAACTTCCTGGACGACGCAGAAATTTAGTGCGGGGTGCCCTGACGCTACTGGGTGGGGCAACTGTTTTTAAATTGATCATACATCCCAAACCTCTCTACCCACTCCATAACACGCATTATAAAGTTCTAGAAGATTTATTTACCAAAACAGACAGGGAGTTAAGGGCCCTGCTGTGGAACAAGGGGCACTCAAGGGTGGCATTGAAGACTTTGCAGTGCAAGTGCTATAATGGTGGGATTACACTTTCCGATGTTATGGCCTATTACTGCAACACTAATCTGATAACTATTAATGACTGGGTATTAGCATCACAAGACCACTCAACATAGCAGCTGCAACGGGTCATGACACAAACTCACCTACACTACATGTATGGGGGAAGGAGTCCGGCAATGGTTACCAGCCACTCAGGTAGCCCTGGAAGCATGGGTGAAGGCAAGCAGATGTACAGGATGGACTAACAGTCACTATGGCTGGGTTCGATGATGCATGAAATGGGCAAGTTGGAAGAATTTGAAGTCTGGGACACTATAGGTGTCTCCAAAATTGGGGATATCTTGGAAGATGGGGAGCTCATGCCCTTCTCCTCACTTCAGAGGGAATACCACTTGAGTCCAACCCAGTTCCTACACTATGCACGGCTGCGACATGCATGGCAGGCTGAGGGAGTGGGAGACAGGTATATCAGGATATGTCCCCCTACACGTTAGATTTCTTATGGAGAAGCTACAGAAGAGCACAAACTCCCTCACATACAGAACCCTAAACAATAACATGCCTGATACACTGCGCAAGCTGTGGATCAGGTGTGAGAGGAACACAGAAGAGATGGATGATGCAAATTGGGAAGCAACTCTAATGCATTTGAGAGACGTAGCTATTAAGTCCCGGATGAGGCTAATCCAGCTCAAGGTACTACAAAGGGTCTACTATGTCTGGGACAGACTACATGCAATGGGAAGAACAGCATTCCTGGGGCGTGTAAGATGGCACAGGGATAGAGGGGCTTTCTTCCATATGTTGTGGCTCTGTCCAGTCATCCAAACCTACTGGGGTTCGATAACACGAGATTCAAGTGTCATCTTGAGGGTCAATATCCCACTTGACCTGAAATATATGCTCCTAGGAATTCCTAATGATCTGGTATGGGTTTTTAGTGCTTGAGGAATATTTTTTTTTAATGGGGCTAAGTTAGAGAGGGAGGCCTCTGCATAAGTACAGCATTCCCTTTTCACATCTATTTACTGACACTAACTTTGTCAGTTGCTTAACTGTAAAATAGCAAACATTTGGTAGACAAATTGTGTACATCGGTGGCTGGGTGCCTGCAGAGGAACTCCAACGGAGGACTGAGAAGAGTCCCATAGGCCAATTCCCACTGCCCATGGCTGAGGCTTTAAGCAGTCAGGGTGAGCCTCTGCTGACAGTTGGGTGCAGGATCTGGCCTATAGGTCAGACAGTGAGGCCAACCCCTACTGAACATGGCCAAATGTTGTGCACAGCGCAAGCTGGGTGCCAGCAGACGGTTGGGCACAAGGTTTGACTATGGGCCAATCACAACCTTTGCATGGCCTAAGGTGCAGCGAGGTTGGGCATTAAAGCAATTTAGAATATGATCAAAATAACTCAGAAGTTCACTTAAAGAACAAAAGTTAAAATTACATTACTAGGGCCTGCTGGGAGGGATGGTTGGGTCCCCTTGAAGATGACTGGCAGGATGCTATAATAGCACCTCATATAACAAATTCCTCCAGGCTACACCTGATCCAGACCCATCATTTTTATGGTGCCTATCTCACTCCTGCCAAACTCGAAGCTACCTAGCCTTCTCCAGCCCCTACCTGTCCTCACTGCTCAGGCATTGCAGCCATATGGCACAGCTATGCTTGATGATCCAGAGATACTGGGGTGGGGGGCAGATGAGACCAAATCAGGCCCTTTTGGTAACGGCTACAATGATGGCGAAGCATGATATTGCAGCGCAGCCTGGAGAGCACCGGCTCCTCCTACAGTAGCGCACTGGCGGAGAGGTGTGGACTGCTGCGCACAAGAGATGGCTATGTATAAGGCTCAGGGATGCCCCTCGAAACAAATGTATATTGGAAAGTGGTTGGGTCCAGTGGAATAGCCTTGAGCCTCACAATATAATAGGACTGGCTCCTTTCTGATATTTGTACTATGGTGCTTTATACATTGGTCCTGTGCATTATCTGAAATGTGTTCTTGTGTAAACTGAGTGCTTTACATTTACTATGCAAAATACAATAAAGATGTTTATCAAAAAAAATATATATTATTACAGTTTGGTGTTGAATTGGCACAAGAATTAGGAAAACTCAAAACCCCTGAACTAAGCCAGTTACGTTTTGGTCAATTAACTATAATATGCCCTACCCCCCATCATGCACAGCATATGACTTAATTCAGTGAATTTCTTATGCATTCTGAAGAAGGAAGAAAAAAAAAACGAAAAGGTTAAATTGGAGCCATACATTGGTCCTCAAACCATTTATACATAACCTACCTAAGTATACATTGCGCCGCCACAGATTTCAGATAACAGTGATATGTCAAACAGTGCCAGTTATGTATAACTGGTGAAGTTTACTGTCTCTTATGGTAGGTTTTCTAATAATAAAAAATACCTATGAATAACTTCACTTTAACCTTCGTTTTTCAGTGCATTCCTACTTTTTTTTTTAACGTAAAGTAAGATCTTATTTCAATAGGTCTGCAGTCAACTGACCTTTGACCATGTGTGGCGAGGGTTTTCATGCAGAGCCTTGTCTGTGGCTAGGCCCTGTACAGTGCACAGGGAAAAAGTAGTTTGGGAAATCCTCACCTTTTTCTCAGCCCCAACTTGACAGATCACCCAAAACCTTTCCATGATTGATTGATAGAGATCCCAAAACCTTTCCATGATTGATTGATAGAGAATATATATATATATATATATATATATATATATATATATATATATATATATATACACATATACATACACACACACACACATCTCGTTATAGTTAGGTGGAATGTTCAGTAACAACCTAATGATTTAAAAAAAAAAAAAAAAAAAAAAAAAACTATCACAGAGTTCCTAAATCTGCCAAATCCACTTCAGGCAGCACACCTTAGGGGTGGGACTGACCCGAGAGATGGACCACACCTCCCTGAATACTAAATTTCCCACCTGTCCAGGTGCCAAATGGGCTTTGGGGCAGGGGGGCTGGTATCTCCCTTGTGAGGAAGCAGGTTCTGCATACCAAGGGCAGCAGGCCTCTATGACGCCCTGTGCTCTGGAATGCAGATTTATAGGTCATCCTGTTCGGTGGGGAGTAAAACACCTCCCCCAGACCAGGCATTGTAGTCAACTGCATGAGAGCAAAAGACCTCACCCTAGGAGGTCAGACTTGTCTGGTGGTGGCAGGCTGGTTCCAACTAGTCAGTCCAGGCACAGGTAGTTGTTAGCCTTCCAGGGGACACCTCTATAGTGCCCTCAGAGTGCATGCATTATTAAATCCATCACTGGCATCAGTAAGGGCTTATTAATATGAGATGTTTGATACCAAACATACCTATTTTCAGTACAGCCATCATGTAGCTGGAGAACTTGTAATGACTACTGTCCAGCACATGTACTTAAAATGGCTTCCCTGTTCACTCACTAGGTCTAAGAATCGACAGGCATAGCAAGGGCATTTTCTGCTCATGCAGATATGCCCTCATATGTAATATAATGCACCCTGCCTTAGGGCTGGAAGGCTTGCTGCAGGGGTGATTTACATATATTGCACTCCGTGTTCGGGGATATGGCACACAGGCTGTGTGGCATGTCGCATTTTCACTTTTAGCTGCACCAAGACATTCAGCCTGCAATGGCAGTCTGCATGTGCTAGGTGAGGGATCCCTGAGAGTGGCACAATAGATGCTGCAGCCCTTGAGGAGCCTCTTTGGTACCCATCCCCTAGGTACCAGGGGTACCATTTACTAGGGAGTTAGTGGGGGCAGTGAACAATTGCACAGTTTCAGGGAAAAAGACCTGGCACTGGGAACCTGGTTAGCAGGAACCCAGTCCACTTTCAGGCGCAATTGCATCATGTATCAGGCAAAAAGTGGGGGTGACCATGTCAAAAAGGGGCCCTTTCCTACAGGGGGTTGGGGAAAGGCCCCCAGGACTCGTCCTAACATCACACAACAGATAATTTATGCATGGGAGATGGTGCTGATCAAGGTGACGCAGTAGCCCCGTTTATCTGGAACTCTAGCTATTACATCTATGAAGTGATTCAAGAACAGTGCAGCAAAGTCTACTTGGGGGGGGGGGCGCTGATACCCGAATTAGAGGTTTGTCACCTTCAGAGAAGTGCAGGATCGATTGGAGTCTACCTGGGACAGTTACAACAGTGTGTAAAACTAAAACTGTCAGATTTAGCGGGAATTCCTGAGTGCACCAGACACATTGAGAATGGATGTGCTGCTGAAAACCGGGAAGAGTCATGGACTGATTACTCACATGCATAGAGCTCTGAAAGGAAACAGAATGAATATCCCATGAAAGCACATCAACTGTGGGAAGCAGATTGATAAGAGCAACTGACAGACACAGAATGAAGTCATATCCAGTGAGGTGTCTAATATGCTTTAAACTAGAATGCAATATATCTTTGGTTTAAATAACTCCTCCAAAAAGGTGTGGACACATTTCAGCTCCTGTCAAATTTGGGCCTTCTCAGGGCAATGGAAGATTTAAGTAACTAAGGTAATTCAAATGGAACTACAAAGGAAAACAAGCATGACATACACTATACGGCTCAGCAATAGCCATCCACTGCCTCTCAGCCAGTCATACTGGCATGAAGCACAAAGACATTGAGGTGCAAATCTACACCTGCTTCTAACAGGCCGAACTAGGTCAGCCCAGCAGTGCCCAAATGTTACTAGAAAATGTGAACCAGTGCCAGTGACTCAGTCTTCACTATCCACCTGGGGGGTGTAAGGAATCTTAAAAGCACGCTCAAGAGGTTCCCAGACTGAGCCCAGAGTAGTAGATGACGACGGTGCTGAGTCCTGAGCCAAAGCGACCCTCTAATGCAATTACATTACCAATGATAACTACAGCTCTGTGAAGCAGGCTGTCTACTCTGCCAACTCAACAGGGCCATCACTTCTCGGCCAGATGTCCAAAGCAGGCTTTCTGCTGTTTTAGGTTAAAAAAAAAAAAAAAAAAAAAAATGTTTTTAAAAAAAAGTACATTTAGCCACTCTTTCCCCCCCCCCCCCCCCCCCAAATGTTGCCTGGGAACAGTTTCATGCACAGCAATGATGACCTGGGCCCTAATGCTAGCATGGAAAATGCACTCACGTGTTCTTTTTCATAGTAAGACTGCCATTGTTGCTACCAGTGGCTGCTCGCAGAGGATGGGGGTGTGCTCCTGTCTGAAGGAGAGAGTGAGAACTAATGAATCATGCCTTCTCACCATGTGCCGCTACCTGAAAGAAATGTAAATGTGTGCAATTGTTTAATCACCAAATATAAATTCTGCTTTGAAGCCAGTGTATGTTTTAGTTAATGGAGTAACTCAAAGCTTCATGGTGACACATATTTATTCTTTTTTGATAGGTAATGTGTGCCTTAAAAGAGCCACACCCTTTTAATAGCCACATATACAAATAGTTACACCAGATATAGTCCAAAAGCTTATTACTAAAATGTATATTTTTTAAACAGTTCTTTCTATCTTGCATAGTATTTTGTAGCAACTCGTTTTATTCTGTGGAATATAATTTTGAAATAATAATTACAGTGCTTTCTGTCACAGAGTGGGGCCTGGTAGCACTATAAATAAACAGGTTACTACTCCTCACTGCACCAACCAGCTATTAATTCTGTGACTCTGTTCACACACAAAGACATCTGCAGTGATCACATTAGCCAACTGTGGTTTCATATTCAGGGGTGTGGAATTTAATAAAATATCTACTTGTCCATGGGACATGTTGCTTGGTAAATCTACTTGCCCTGTTAAAAATTCCACTTGTCTCTGCCACGTAGTGCGGCGATAAATTATGACAGCAATCTCATTGTAAAAGAGATCTGATAATAGCTTCTCCGATTCTGCTGGGACTTTTACTATAGTAGTGTCTGAATTTTAGCAATTCCTGCATTTTGCCACCTTTCTACAGATCTACATACTGGTGCTAGAAATAGCGTTAGGCAATAGTTCCAGGGTTGGAGTGTGCTTTGGAGTCTGTGCAAACCTACTAACTTGCACGTTTTAGGGGTTTTCACCAGCTCTTCACTAATCTTTTCCCATACTGAGAAAGGGTGGAAATTTACTCCTAATGAGGGCAGAAATAATACTTCTTCCACAGTTGGGACACAAGTGTTTGGAGGGAAAGTGAACTTTTAAACACTAAACAGATGATTTTTGCACAGCAAACCTACACATGCGCATTTGCTCCTGTTGAAATGAAGTTCACAAATATTTTTCTAGTAGTACGAGTTCCTGGCCTATTTCTCAAATTACTATGAATTCCTGAAAGCTGTAAATTTGCACTAATGCAAGGACATATCATAGGCGCACCTTTGTTACTTTATTTAAGAATTAGCCCCCTAATGAGGTCTTGAGTTAACAAAGACCTTTTGTTTCTATTAAAATGTTTTCTATATATAGAATGACTTCACTGTGAGTAATAGCATTCTGCTCTTTCACAAGAAGCATATTGGCACACAAAGTAGTTTTGTTCAGTGTCAGACTACTGTGGCAATGTGTGCTTTTAGAGACCAAAAAATATTCTTGTTTTTGCTAATGCTTGTTATGATGGTGAGGGCCTAGCAGCTCCCACAACAAAGTTTTACAAAAACCATGTCAAAACAAAACATGCACTGAGAAAACCAAAAGGCTGACCACCAATGTCAGACCTATTGGCTTTTGCCAATTATTTTTTATTATTGTGTTTCTAAATCTTGCTGAAACTTGTTGCATTGATTTTCCATTATTTATATTCTTGGGAATACTAGTATGCATCAACACATTTTAACAGATGTTTCAAAGTAATGGTACCTAACATTTCACAGTTGTTTACCAAAATGTTTTTTCCTAGTTGCATTTTTTTGTGAGCATTTGGTTTGAAATTACAGGCTCATTACTCTTGCTTGCAAGCTTCTGCAAATATTTTCATCTAATCAGAGCATTATGGGAGCATTATACAGAGCCTCATATTGTTAAACTTTTGCAAATGTGTTTACACACTTTTATTCTGAGACCACTGTCAGCAGCGCAGTCTGAGCTTATATTTCCTTAGAACGCTCACCCTATTAACAGCTTTGCATTAATGAACCATAGATACAAGTTAGAACAGCATTAACATATGGACAATATTAGAAATATTACCTTAACTGCAGACAATGCTCTTCCCTGATATATAATGTGATATTGTAAACTGGCAGCCAATGGGTTTGTGCTCCAGGGGGTTGGGCCTACTTGTCCCAATTACAAAACAAACATGAAAACATGCCCTTGACCCCAAACAATGTGCTGTGTGAATCGGGCTATAGTAATTCCACACCCCTGTATAAGGTAGAAGAGTATATTTCCCTTTAATTAGTTTAACTTGGATTTATTTTTATTTTGAGGTGTGTTTTTATATGCAGTTACCTGAAGGTGAGAGAAAAAAAAAAAAAAAAAAAAAAAAAATCAGATTTTGTCTTCTTTTTAGCCATGCTTTTGACCAAGTCTCCACACTTCCTGCCCCTGCCCCTATGCCACTCAGCAGTACAACCCTCACACTTTATTGATGAAACTGTTGCACGTAAATAAAGACAGCCTGGAACTGTGCCTTTCGCAAACATCCAGGCCATCTTCATTTACAGATAATTGCAGATTAATTGTGTCCTCTTGGGAAATCATCCACGGATACCCAGGGGGTTGCGCCCCACAGTTTAAAGACCTCTTGTTTAGAGTTTCCTTGGAGAAATGAAGAAACGTAGAGAGGAAATGTTATCTACTCACAATGTCGTCAACTGAGGGGACCAGAAAATAACCTCGGCTATACCATACCGACCTCTTAGAAGCGAGGTTGCATCTTCTCCCAAATTCGAAACTTGCCAATTTATAGCAAAGAAATTCCCTAGCAACTCAGTAAGCCAGAAAAGCTAGTAGGCCTGACACAGAGACAGTAAACTGCTCTTGCCCAACATGGCTGTTTCATGATTTAGTAATTGCTGTAAATATTCAAGAGGCTTTCTCAAAATGCAAGAAGCACCCAAAAACGCAAGACGCACCATCACCCAATCCTTCATCAGTTGACTGGACTCCATAAACAACCCCTATGTGGGAATTGAGGCCCACCTAGTTCGAAAACTACAGACCACACAGAATGCAGCAGGAAGCATCCTGGATCTCCCTCGTCACACCCACATCACCGCCCCCCTCCCCCACCCCCCCCAAAAAAGTCCACAGGCCTTGAAAAAAATATATTTAAAAAGTTACTCAACCTGCAGGTCTAGTAACTTGAATAACCTGCTCGACCTAAATGTAATGTACTTGACCCATAATAGGGTCAAAATTTTGTGATCCTAGGCAAATATTTTATTTTACAGTCAATGTTTTCTTCATTCTCACATACAAGTGCACCTTCAAATATGTGAGCTTTGTATTTCTACTGTACAAAAAAAAAACTCTTATGGGCCTGACTTGGCAGTTCGGGCTGGACTGTTCCTATGAGAAACGCAGTCAAGACTGATTTGCATATGGCTGGGTCCAAATTGGGGTGTGCATGGTGAGCAAAAGAACGATGGATTAAATCTAGATCTGTGACTGGGGATGAGTGTTTGCATTGTTTATCACTCCGTCCATCATCCTTTTGTGTTGCTTAACACTCACTTTTAACAAACATATTACTAAAACATGTTGTGGCAGCACACCGTCTTTTAAAGAAAGTACATTTCCAAGACATGTCAAAAAACTATTCCACTAACTTGCAGCTTTACTGATAAAACTATATAGTGTATTAACAATAATCTCTGAAAATTGGGTTTCAGAAAACATATCTATCATTTGCAAATCACCAAGCAAAGTGTTGTGATTTGTTTCCATCTGTTAAAAAAAAAAATCATCACACAAGTACCAAAATATGGGATTTCACAACTACTGAAATATATTTTGAAATATTTGCACGCACAACATTTAAATAACTCTTTGTACCGCAGGTCAAGAGTTCACCTTACAAAATCCTGGAACTCTGCAGTCAGAAGGAAAATTAATTCTAAGACAAACCAGGGATGTGGAATTCCTATCGCCCGACGCCCGGGACATCTTGTTTGGGGTCAAGGGCAACAAGTTTTTATGTTTACTTTGTCCTTGGGACAAGTAGGCCCAACCCCCTGCAGCACAAACCCTTTGGCTGCCTGATTACAGAGAGTGGAACTCTCTGCAGTTGAGGTAATGTGTTTCCAAAAGATATTGCTGTTCGAACTTATATTTATGGTTCATTATTTGAAAGCCTTCATTATTAGGGTGAGTGCTGTAAATAAATGTTTTAAGGTCACACTTCACTACTGACGTTGGTTCCAGTACCCAAAAAAAAAACGTGTATATACATGTTTGAAAAGTTTAGGCTATGAGGCTAAGTATAATGCTCCCAGAATGCTCTCTGATTATATGCAAATGAAGTGTCATTTAGTAAAATGTGTTGATGCATGCTAGTATTTCCCAAAAATATTTCTAATGGAAAATCAGTGTAACCATTTTCAACACGATTATGGGAAGCATTAAAATAAACAAACACTGACAAAGCCAACTGATCTGACATATTTTTATAAGTTTTTTTAGTTTCATCAATGCGTGTCTTGTTTTGACATGGCTTTTGTAACACTTTATTGGTGTGGGATCTACCAGGCCCTCAACATTGTAACAAACACTGGCAAACCCCCCGCCAAAAAAGTTTTTGAACTCTCTAAAAGCACACCAACTGCATAACAAAGGCCCCGCAGCCGCCCTCCAGGGGGCCCCTTCAGCACAGCACCTGCCCTGAGTGAGTCTGGAGAGGGTGCTCCTCCATGTTCTTTACAAAGGGGCACCCTCCAGTTTAGTTACGTCACTGATTGGCACTGTAGTACCTGACACTGAACAAAACTACTTTGTGTGACAATATGCTCCTTGTGGAAGAGCAGAATGCGATCACTCACAGTAAAGCCAACCGAAAGAGAGAGAAATAGAAGTTTAATAAAAACAAAATGTCTTTGTTAACACCAGACCTAATTAGGGACCATGACCCACATGTAGGTAGCTTTTTGCATGTCGCAAACAGCGACTTTCGCTGTTTGCGACATGCAAAAAGCACACTGCGATGCACAAACCCAGTTTTGCGATTCGGTAACCTGGTTACCGAATCGCAAAACGGGTTTGCGACTCGCAATTAGTAAGGGGTGTTCCCTTCCTAATTGCGACTCGCAGTGCAATGTAGGATTGTTTTGTGACCGCGAACGCAAACCAATCGCAGTTTGCACCCATTTCAAATGGGTGCTAACACTTTCGCAAAAGGGAAGGGATCCCCATGGGACCCCTTCCCCATTGTGAATGTCACTGTAAAAAAAAATTCAGAGCAGGCACTGAAATGCCACTGGACCACTGCCTGCCCTGAAAAAATGAAACAAAAACGTTTCATTTTTGTTATGCATCTCGTTTTCCTTTAAGGAAAACGGGCTGCATTACAAAAAAAAACTGCTTTATTGAAAAGCAGTCACAGACATGGTGGTCTGCTGTCTCCAGCAGGCCACCATCTCTGTGAGGGCCGCCATTCGCGAGGGGGTCGCAAATTGCGACCCACCTCATGATTATTCATGAGGTGGGCATTTGCGAAGCCCTTGCGAATCACAGATGGTGTCAGGGACACCATCCTACATTCGGATTTGCGACTCGCAATTTGCAGGTCTCAAATCTGAACCTACCTACATGTGGCCCCAAATTCTTAAAGAAAGTCACAAAAGTGCACCCATGGTATGTCGTACCCTATAAAATATTTGTGAACTGTATTTTAGCATGGGTAAATACGATGTGTAGATTTGCTCATGTAAAAATCTATTGAGCATTTGCAAGTTCATTTTCCCTCCAGCCACTTTCTTCCCAACCCTGGAAGAAGTTCTAATTCTGCCATTGTCGGGAGTAAATGTCCAACCTTTCTTATTATGGGAAAATATTAGAGAGAAGCTGGTAAAAATCTTTAAAACATGCAGGTTAGTAGGTTTGCAGACTCAAAGGCATTCCAGCCCTAGAACTATTGCTTACTGCTTCCTCCAGCCCCAGTATGCAGATCTGCAGAAAGGTGGCAAAATAAGGAAATTGCTACAGTAGGGATTGAAACTGCAAGTATTCAAGCCCTACTATGGTAGTAGCCCTGGCATAATCAGAGAGGCTATTATCAGAGCACTTACATAATGAGATTGCTGCCATAATTTGTCGCCACACTACATGGCACCAAAGGGACAAGTAGATCTTTTTACAGAACAAGTAGATTTGAGAAGCAACCTGTCCACTGGACAAGTAGATGTTTTAATAAATTCCACACCCCTGACAAACTGTCTTGACCCCGGTCTCTGAACACAGATCTAATGTAACACAATCACTATATTTAAAGGCATCTTTATTGCGCCTGCACTTTCTTACTGGATAGAACATCTGTTCAGTGTCAACTTGCCAGAAGGGGCGAGTAGGCCCTAAAACTCGCCATAGTGAGTGGCTTAGTAGAATTTGATGCCTGAAGTTCCTCATCCGCGCGTTTAAGGTCCTGCACAACTCTGTACCTGCCTACATGAACAACCGCCTGAGATTCCACAATCCCTCCAGACACCTCCGCTCCGTCTCACTCACGCTGGCACATACCCCTCACATGCAACGCAGCAGAGCAGGGGGACAGCTCCTTCTCCTGTGTCACAACCTAAGCCTGGAATAGTCTCCCCCTGCACCTCAGGACCTCCCCTATTCTACAGGAGTTTCGTAGGACACTGAAAAACTGGCTCTTCGACTGGGACCGTGGACCCTGCTAATGCCTGGATACCCTCACGGGTGTTAAGTCATGCTCTTCAAGTCGATTGACTCAGTTGGCCTCTGCGTAAAACAAGAAACAGCAGTAGAGCAGCTCCAAGTATATATGTGGCATACGTTTTTAAAGATTGTATGTGGGTTCAATATAATGCTAGTATCAGGCTATGTGTGCTAGCAGGTATTTTAGTTCAGCTTGAAGTGTACCCTCAGTAATGGTCTCTGAACAGCCTTTTACAAGGCGAAGGCCAGGTAGGTCATACTCAGTTTTGCACTGCTACAAAGTGGGGGAAATTAATTCTACTGTGCTAGGTAACAAAAACACTTGTTTTGTGCAGTTTTCAAATACTCTAATAGCAATCTCTAACTATAACATTATTCTCTTGGTCTGGATTTGCTTCTATCACTGTTGACAAAGCCTAGCAGGAGGAGATGGACTGTCCTACTAGAGCAATAAAAGGGCTGTTTTGAGTTTGATTTGGTCCCAGTCCGCAGCGGCAAAGTCAGCAAACAAACAAATGTTCTGGCTATTGACACAGATCAATTACCAGAGACTGAGATTAATTTAAGTATTCAATCCATCACCTTAGCTTTTCTCACTACCAAAATGGTCATAACATTCATACACAAAATAAATACCATAATGAAGCACAGGAAGCAGACTTGGCATGTTTTGCTTCCAAACGTTTTTAGTTATATCAGAATGATGCATTTTAAAAACAAATTATATCAAGAAGAATAAGGCTATTCATTTTTACAAGAAGCTAAAATGTCAGAGTTGCCTTTCGCAAAAATGGCTGCAAAAAAGAAAACCTATTTATGAACACATTCACCCGAGAGCAAAAAGTCCATAAAACAAACCAGTCGGAGGGAGAGAGGGGCAGTAAAAAAGAGAAACTCACCCAAGTATTCTACTGTCTTTTTTTTTTTGCATCCGAGCAACAAACTCCTGATTGATTTGGTTGGCCACAAGTTTCTTGAGAAGTCCCTTACTCCAAGACCAAAATGAAAACCTGTTGCAGAGCGAGGGGTGTTGCCAGTAGACCTGAAACACAGAAAAAGACCAAACTGTATGCTGTGAAGCACAGAGCCTATAGAAAAATCAAGCTAACTTTATCATCTAGTATACTAAATAAATAGCAACGAGGAGACATTATGTCAAATTTACCGATGGAAATCACATCAGACAGTAATGCATGTGAAAACTCAGAAGTATAAAAGAATACAGTCACCCCAAATGAACCTGTTGAAACAGAGACAAAAACACACAAGTATGTAATTCACATAAAGGAAAAATAGGGTTGTGTTGGTAGCTGAGTTTTTTAGGTCTATGCCATGCCAATGTATAATACATCTAATACACCAAAAGCCAAAACACAGAACTCCTTCACATGTGCTAGGTGAGGTAGTTAAACAACTTAAGCTCCCATTGACCCAAACTACCACTCATGACTTCAAATATAAGTTATGATTGATATCACTAGTCACATCTATGAAGTGGTTTAAGAACAGTGCAGCATAGTCAATCAGGCAAGTAACTAAGGCCATACCCAACAGGATGTGAATACAGGACATTATATACAGCCTTGCCCTTAGGATTAAAAAGGGGTGCTGAGAGCAGAGATCACACTTGATGTTCCCTGCAGGGATTTTGGCCCAATTCAGCAGAGAAGGATAATGTACACAGTCAAGCTGCATCTATGCAGGCACTTCACTTAGGCCGGGTACTCTACCACTAATTCCAGGCACAACTTTACATGGCCTTTAGCCATGTCAAGCAAGTACAAAGTCCATAGTCTGGATGGAAATTGGCTGGCAAATTCAACAAATACATTTACCCGAAGAGTTCAATGGGCACAGTCTGTGGTCATCTCTAGAGATCTCTAGGTGCAGTTCCCAAATCTGTACCAGTTTTTCAGAAATATCAAGGAGTCTCTTATGCTTAGCACCTCTTTCCATATGAATGCCCACTGAATTGATGATTTATTATGACCAACAGACGTTTGTGCCAATTCACTGCCTACACAATCATTCTGCAAGGCTTGTATGTAGTAGAGGAAGCTGCACTGTTCCTCGCTGGCACTTCAAAAAGGCTGTCTGACCATTATAATACTGACCCTTGCCCTCGGGCAAGGGCATGGTGCTATATTTAACTCCTACCCCTCAAATGAAAGCAGACCATAGGGTTGAGATTTGGGACAACCTCTTTTAAATCATGCAGCATGTCTGTCAAAATACTGCTACTTCTTTAAAACTCCTTTTAATATTTGGTAACTCAGGAAGGATTGAAGCCAAGGGAGTAGATTCACACCCTTCCCCATCCTCCACCCCGAAAACGATAAATAAAATAAAATTATAACACTACATCGGGTCTACCATTTGGGTGGTGTGGCATACATTCTGGAATAGGTAGAATGGCTGCTTTCCGAAATGTTTCAGCCACTCATGTAGCTTTTGTATGTAAGCACAGAGTAGAGGATAACCACAAGGTTGCCACTGTAGATCCTTTGGAAGCAACAAATATTATTCAAACAAAACGCAAAATAAAAATAAACCTGTTACAGTTATGTTTTATTCACTCTTGTTAATTGACAAAATCACTAATTGTGATCGTACAATTGTTAATTTTCACTTTCTCAGAAATACACAAGCATAACCAGCTCTACTGCTGCTGTTTGAGCTAGCTTCCACAAAGAAAATCCCCTCAACATGTGTACACCACAGTATGGTTTAACTCCATCACCTTTCCCCCCCCCATTCAGTGAATTTCAGGCCTTGTGCTCAATTCATCCCCCAAATGATTGCCCTTTCACGTTAATATGAATGGTGCCATTTATTTCACCTTTTTTGTATGAGGGGCAATTTTTTTTCCTCAACAGTAGCCTACCAGTCCTTTTGCTTCAATAGTACTATTTCCCTCACCGCCATATTGGATGTAGCACCCTTTTACCAGGATTCAAGGATGCTGAGGTCTCATGGCAGCACATTTGCACAGCGGGTGTACAAAAGGCAAGCCCACCTGGGCATGTCCAGCCCCAACCAGGATGCCAGACATTATGCAAGCTTCAAGTCCCAAACCCGTATCACTTATCCAGCAATAATTTCCTGGTACCTCCACTATGCTGTAATATCGACCTACCTTGTCCAGTCAGATTTAATTCAATGATAAGTACATTTTATTCTGCCAATGCATTTTGCTTTCTCATGCCTAAAGCTCCAAAGTCCTCGACTGAACTAGCAAGTCAATTACAAGTTGCCAATATTTTTGTATGCTGCAAAAGTAAAGTGTCTAGTTATACTTTCGATAGTATAACAATATCTACTGACACCTATTTAGCCTATTAGGTTATGGAAAAAGCATGTTTAGAGGTCTACAACTTTATTTATCTCTTCTGATGTTTTAGACATCACTGAAACTTGGCTAAAGGGCGTAGTGTAGACATTTATAAAATAACTTCCTCCCACAGGATATTCTTTTACCAGGTTTGACTGCCCTTGTCCAAACAAAGGAGGTAGAGTTGCTCTTATTCATAAGAGCAAATTTAAGGTTTTCAGTGGACAAGATGTAGACATTACGGGGTCCATTCTAGTATTGGCACCCACTACCTTGTATCCTAACCACACTGTTGCCATTTTAATAATATATAGATATCCTTCAAGATCTTCTGTAGGAGGCTGGCCATGTTTGTAGTGGGTACCTTGGGTACTTACCTTACACAAGGTCCAGTTATCCCTTATTAGTGAAATGTAGTAGTGTTCTAGCAGCTTAGGCTGACAGAGGTAGTAATAGCAGAGTAGCTTAGGCTGAACTAGGAGACATGCAAAGCTCCTGCAATACCACTTATAGTTACACAGTACTTATACACAAGTAAAGACAATACTCAGTATTACCAAAAATAAAGGTAGTTTATTTGGGTGACAGTACCAAAAATACCTTAGAGGCAATATTCCTTCTGAAGGTAAGTATTTTACACAATATATACACTAGACACCAAAATAAGGCAAGTAATTAGACATAGGATAGTGCAAACAAGAGGAGATGCTATAGAATGCAATAGGAGAAAATAGGTCTAGGTGCAACAAAAACCATATACTAAGAAAGTGGAATGCAAATCGCGAATTCCCCCTTAGGCAAGTGTAGTGTGTGCAGAGTGGCTGGGAGATTAAGAATACAGTAACAGTAAGTAAATTACCCCACCCCAGAGCCCAGAAAAGCAGGAGTAAAGTACTGCAAGTTTCCTTAGGACACAGTACACCTAGTGATTTGAAGTATTGCACGAACCAACCAATTCTGCTAACAAGTGGGTTCCTGGACCTGAAGACCTGCAAAAGAAGGGGACCAAGTCCAGAAGTCGAAAGAAGTTCCAGGAAGGACAGGAGCGCCTGCCAACCCAGAAGAGGGTGCAAAAGAAGAGTCCCCAGTTGCACGAAGACTGCAGAAATGCACCCTAGGAAAGTGCCAGCGGGTTCCTGCGTGATGCAAAGGATGTCCCGCATCGTGAAGTTGGATGCAGGCGAATTTTGTCACTGGATTCCTCCAACAAGCCTTGTTCTGGCAAAGTCGTGTTTTGCGTCAACTAGGCGCTATCTAGACCCAGAAAGGACCTGGGGGCCTCAACTCTGTGTGAGAAGGAAGAGGGGGCTCTCAGCACTTCAGAGAGCCCTCGGAGCACCAGATAGCATCCACGGGTGTCCCAGGACACAGGGGACAAAGGAGGTGCAAAATGCAGTTGGCACAGCACTTCAAAGGAAGGTTCCATGCCACCGGAGAACAACTCAGCGAGTTGAGCGTCGCAGGATAGAATGCTGGGGACCTGGGCTAGGCTGTGCACGAAGGAATTTTGCAAACAGTGCACAGCGGCCTCAGGAGGTGAAGACGACGCAGTGCACAGGGGTATTGTCGCTCTGAGGGAAGGCAAGGTCTTACCTCCTCCAAATTGCGACAGCAGGACCACAGGACAGTGTGTCAATGGGGTCCACCCTCTGTGTTCCAAGGAGCACAATCGTCGCCAGGCGAGGAGTCCAAGAGAACCAGTCGTCGACTTAGAAGGTACCTGGTTAAGCAGTGGAGTGACTGTCACTCCACGGGAGATTTCTTTGGTCCTTTTGGTGCAGGGTGAAGAAAGGGAGTCCTCAGAGCGTGCACACCGTGGAAACTGTTGCAGATGCTGGCTGGAGCGGAAGGTGCAGAGGAAAAGTATCCGTTGTGGATACGTTGTTGCTGTTACAGCGGTTCCTGGAGCAGGATGCGGTTGGTCAGAGGGTGAAGTAGTAGTTGCAGAGGATTCCTGCTGGAAACTTGCAAGCAGAATCTGAAGGGAACCCACAGGAGAGACTCTTAATAGCACTGGGGGGGGGGGGGGGGGGGGGAAATCGGCTACCTTATCAGGTGTGGACCACTCAGAGCCCTCCAGAGTGCCACCACAACTTGCAAAGCAAGATGGCTGAAGTCTGGGACACACTGTAGGAGCTCTGGGCACCACCCCTAGGGTGGTGATGGACAGGGGAGTGGTCACTCTCCTTTCCTTTGTCTGGTTTCGCGCCAGAGCAGGGGACAAAGGGTCCCTGAGCCGGTGTAGACTGCCTTATGCAAGGAGTGCACCATCTGTGCCCTTCAAAACATTTCCAGAGGCTGGGGAGGCTACCTCTCCCCCGCCTGTAACACCAATTTCCAAAGGGAGAGGGTGAAACACCCTGCTCCCAAAGGAAATGCTTTGTTCTGCCTTCCTGCGACTGAGCTGCTCAGACCCCAGGAGGGCACAACCCCGTCTGTGAGATGGCAGCAGCTGTAGCTGCATCGCAAGCCTCAGAGAGCTGGTTTGGCATTTCTGGGAGTCCATGGTGAAGCCCCCAGGATGCATGTAATTGACTCCCCAATACCAGATTTGGAAAGGGGGGACAATTCCATGATCTTAGACACCTTACATGGCCATATTTGGGGTTACCATTGTGAAGCTACATATAGGTATTGACCTATAAGTAGTGTACACGTGTAATGGAGTCCCTGCACTCACAAAGTTCCGGGAATTTGCCCTGAACTATGTGAGGGCACCTTTGCTAGTGCAAGGGTGCCCTCACACTTAGTAACTTTGCACCTAGCCTTCATTAAATGAAGGTTAGACATATAGGTGACTTATAAGTTACTTAAGTGCAGTGCAAATGGCTGTGAAATAATGCGTGAACTATTTCACGCAGGCTGCAGTGGCAGTCCTGTGAAAGGGTTTGTCTGAGCTCCTTACGGGTGGCAAAAGAAATGCTGCAGCCCATAAGGATCTCCTGGAACCCCAATGCCCTGGGTACCTAGGTACCATATACTAGGGACTTATAAGGGGGTCCAGTGTGCCAATTGAAATTGGTAAATGAAGTCACTAGCCTATAGTGCAAAATTAAAAGCAGAGAGAGCATAAGCACTGAGGTTTTGATTAGCAGTGCCTCAGTGACACAGTTAAGCACTATACAGACACACACATTAGGCCATAAACTATGAGCACTGGGGTCCTGACCAGCAGGGTCCCAGTGAGACAGGCAAAAACATACTGACATACAGGCAAAAATGGTGGTAACATGCCAAGAAAGATGGTACTTTCCTACACCTTCTATATTTCTTACTGAGATACTAGAAATATTAACCACTCTTTCCATCACCGATAACACCCATCTTATAATGGGGGACATAAAATGGCACATTAACAACAATAAGGATGAAACGCTGCTTTACATCTCAATAGCATGACCCTGGCCTCTCAATCGATTAACTACTCAGCACATACTGGACATGATACTCTGGAGGTTGTATTTGCCCCCCAAAATACAAAGCAGGGGTGTGGCATTTAATAAAATATGTACTTATCCATGGGACAGGTTGCTTCTAAAAACGACTTGTCCTGTAAAGAAAACCTACTTGTCCCTTTGGTGCCAGGTACTGCGGCGACAAATTCTGTCAGCAGTCTCATTATACAAGATCTCTGATAATAGCCTCTCCGATTATGCCAGGGATAATACTACAGTAGGGCTTGAATACTAGCAATTTCAAGTCCTAATATAGCAATTTCCTTATTTTGCCACCTTTCTGCAGACCTACACACTGGGGCTTGAGGAGGCAGTAAGCAATAGTTCCAGGGATGGAATGCCTTTGAGTCTGGACAAACTTACTAACTTGCATGTTTTATGGATTTTCACCAGCTCATATCTAATCTTTTCTCATACTGAGAAAGGCTGGGAATGTACTCCCGACAAGGGCAGTAGTAGAAGTTCTTCCATGGTTGGGAAAAAAGTGATTGGAGGGAAACTTGTAAACGCTAAATAGGTTTTCACATGAGCAAATCTACACATCCATAACTGTTCATGTTAAAATACAGTTCACAAATATTTTCTAGAGTATGATTTCCTGGTCTACTTCTGTAAATTCACTAAAGCCACTAATGCAAAGACATACCATAGGTACACAACTGACTTTCTAACGTTAACTAAGACATTTTTGTATAATTACAATTCTAGTTCTCACTCTATCAATCTATCGGCTGGCTTTACTTTGAGTGATAGCATTCTGCTCTTCCACAACGAGCATATTGGCACACAAAGTAGTTTGGTTCAGTGCCAGGAACCAGTGTGGCAATGCATACTTTGAGACCGATTTTTTTTTGCTTTTTGACAATGTTTGTTACAGTGCTGAGGACCTGGCAGCTACCACAACAATAAAGTGTTACCGAAGCCATGTTAAAACAAGACATGCATTGTCAACACAAGAAGACTGACCACCAATGTCGGACTGATTGACTTTGCCATTAATTATTTTCACATTTCCCATCATCTTGTCGAAACTGGTTACACTGATTTTCCATTATGAATATTTTTTGGTAATACTAGCATGCATCAACACATTTTATTAAATGATGCTTCAAAGAAATAACATTTCTCGGTAATTTAGAAAAACTTTTCTTACTTGCATTTTTTTAACTGAGCATTTTATTTTGAAAGCAAAAAATCATCAATATTGCTTATAAGCTTCTGCAAACATTTGCATCTAATCAGAGAGCATTCTGGGAGCATTATACATAGCCTTGTATTGTTAAACTTGTCAAACGTGTGTGTGTGTGTGTACGTGTGTGTGTACACATTATTTTAATGGAATCACTGTCAGTAGTGCAGTTTGACCTTGGAACGTTTATTTAGAGTGCCCACTCTAATAAAGGCTTTACATTAATGAACCATAAATACAAGTTCGAACAGCATTAACATATGGAAACAAATATTACCTTAACTGCAGACAGTTCCCTTTCCTGAAAGCTGGCAGACAAAGGGTTTGTGCTGCAGCGGGTTGGGCCTACTTGTCCCATGGACAAAACAAACAGCAAAGCTTGTTGTCATTTACCCCAAACAATATGTCCTGGGCATCAGGCTGCAGGAATTCTGCACCCTTGCAAAGACGTCTTTGTTGGTTACTCCTCTTGACCAGAGGGATAAATTTTTCCCTTTTAAGATCAACCTACCGCCACGTCCAAAATGTATTTCTTCCCTTACTCACTAGATATTGAAACACACTACACCCTATGACTATTCAGGAAAGTTTTCTTCTTCTACCTTAACTCAAAGGCCCTAATTGATGCTATTTTAAGTTGACCATACCTCAGAAAAATCCACTCTCATACCCACGTCAAAGTCTAACATCAAATCAGACAAAAAAAGTGTGGTTCAATGACGACATGAAAAAATGAAACTAACAGCTAGGAAATCATAGGACAACTGGTGGTCCCAAAATAAAAGATAAATGCCTATACACGTCTAAGCTTGCCACCTACAAAAAAAAATCCTTAGCATGCAAAAAAATACTACCAGGACAGGCTCACATTTGCTCCTAATAAACATAAGGAAGACTGTAGAATTGGAAATGGTCAACTATCAAGCTATATAGAAAAACATGATACCCCTAATAAACCTCAAGTCAGATTCTATCCTAACAGGAGCACTGAGTCCAGTCTTCTAGCCATTTCTATCTTCGAACGATTGCTGACCTAAATCTTGAAGCCAACCTTTCTACTGACACCAACATGCCAGCAGAAAATCAATCTTTGACTTCAGGTGGCGGGGAACCCTAGTCAAGGCAATGTTTTTTGTCAGGAAAATGACCAATCCTGGCAGAAACATCCAGCAATGTCAGCAACTCAGAAGTCAGAATCTGAAGATTAAGGGCTCTTTACCTCAAGAGGATGGTGTATCCAGGAGCATCTGGAACCTAACTATCAATGAACTTTAAGTCGGGGATGGGGGGTTCAGATGAAAGTTCTCCAAAGTCACAAGGAACCCTAAATATTGAACAGACTGCCACCCTCAGCTTGTGGTACAGGGGGAACTAGGAACAGAAGAGGCCCAAACAGCCATTCATCAAGATAGGGAAAAAGAAGAACAACACCCTTTCTCGTGGTCAAAAACATCCACCAGAGCCAGTAACTTGGTGAACATCTGGAGATGTCACCAATCCAAAGGACAAAACCTCAGTCTGCCAACAATACCAAAGCTTGTATGGATAAACCAGAATATGGAAGCTAGCGTCAATTCCTGAGACCGCAGCAAGTCACATGATCAGATAAGGGTGTGCTGGAGATAATGATGGACTGGAGAGACACCATCCGAAAAGAATGGTCATTCATCTATTTGTAGTTCACCTTTAGGTCCATAGAGGGCCCAAAGTCCCTGGACACCATCTTTGTGTGTTAAAAACCTATCGCCAGAGCCAGTACGTGGTGAACATCTGGAGATGCCACCAATCCAAAGGACAAAACTTCGGGTCTGCTAACAATACCAAAGCTTGTGTGGATAGCCAAAAAATGGAAGGCGTAAAATCCAGAGCATTCAGCAAGTCACATGATAGGATAATTGTGTGTGGGAGATAATACTGGGCTGAAAAGACGCAATCCGAAAAGAACTGTCAGCCATCTATTTGTAGTTCACCTTTAGGTCCATAGTGGGCCCAAGTCACTGGACAGCTTCAGCCCTCAAAAGCAGAATGGAGTAGCAATCCAAGATCCCGTTCCCCAACTGGACAGTGGCACAATGCCCTCTTCTCCAGGAAAGACCTAATGCTCACCTGAAGGGTCACTGGCTTAAGTAGCATAGGGGAATTTGGGTTTGCTGCAAAATCAGTGGGGAAGGTGGGCAATGAATTTGATGAAGCCACTCAACAAGACGACTTGGAGAACCCAAAAGACATGGGTGTTAATCCAGTCAGGGAAATACTGCAGTGTTTCCCGATTGGTAAGTTCTTGGAAGCACAGACAGGCCTTTCAGTGTGACTCTGGCAGTACAACAAAATTTGCACATCAATTGTTGCAACTTATGTTCCTTCTCATGGCTCAGTCCATCTTTTTCCCTTCTTGTGTGAAACAAGAAACCACTTGTAATTGTCCTAGAAAGATACACCTCCCACAGACAAACCATGGCTTGTTCCACAAGACAGATTCCACATCTGCTACAGCTGAAGCTAATGATGCAAAAGTGCTATGTAGAGCGGGGAACAAAATGGCTGTACCATCTCGACTTTCAAATGTGACCATCTTTGCACTTTTTAACCACATGAGCATGCTTTGCCATCCCTTATTCAGATCCTCTGCACTTACAAGTGTAATCTTCTCACTTTGATCCTACATTCTACTGCCTCCTCACATTTTCTTCTTTATTGTCATACCACCCTCCCATTTTATCCACTCTGCTCACCAGACTCATCAGTTTGACCTGATCAGCTCTCCGCTTAAAAGTGACCAGACACGAAACAGTCCTGTTTTTCCCAAGTCGGACCTGACACTTCTTAATACAAAAACATGCCCTGCTTTGAGGAGGGGACTGGGCAAGGACATACCCTAGTTAAAATGTTGTGCATGCTCACATTTCCATCAGCCCACTCATCGTACAGCACATCATAGACAGTTGTCTAAAAGCAAAATGTTGAGAGCAAATACCAAAAACCTGTATGCACAAACTACGGGTAGGACTCCAACTCTTTCAAAGTTGCACGGGCTACACTTCTGACTATGGCTTTCGCAATCACTCAAGACTTGACCAGCAATTCTTACCCTGGTTGATAGGGATCCTCCATGTGCACTCAGGATTCACCTAATACCAACCAAAAACTCACAAACACTTAAGGAAAACTACTGATACCGTCATGACGTCCAATGACAGCTATGCCACTGCAGATAATAAATTCACCAAATGTGCCGCAAACACTTGTGCGTTACTCTGGGGTCTTTGGCCACAACGGACCTGACAACAACAACAACAACCACTGTACAGACAATTTTTGAACCATAAACGCCACAATCACTTCGAGCACAACAACTCCACAATCACCTCACATCACACTTCACCGCAATTCATAGCAAAAGCATTACAAGTGCAAATCCCTGCTTTAACACACACCCCACTTGTAACACAATGCTGGAACTTCATCAACCTCTCAACATGTCATAGGCCAACTGTACTATGGTCCCTCCTTTCATGGGATACAACAATTTTGCTTCTACCATTAACCTAATGCATGATTCCTCTTCTCATGGGACACAACTGTTCCTCTGCTACCAAAATCTGTTATTTTTTTTTGTTTTTACCCTTTGCAGGGCTAGAACGCTTCACCAAGGCCAATGGACCTTTTGACCCAGTGAGAAACGTCGTGAACCACAACATTTACATCAACATGGCAATCAATAATTAAAACACCATGACCAATGTGGCCATGGAATGAAAATTCCAAAAAGTTCAAAGCTTTATTTTCACAACCACTGAACCAGAATTATGTAAATAGTGTGCAAGATTAAATTGTATAAGTAAATGAAAAACAGTGACTGACCAAATCCCCAAAACAAACTGAATCTCCTAAGCATCAACACCATTAAGCATTCAAGAAGAATAATGCATACCAATAACTTCAATATGTGAACATTAGAAATACAATTTAAATTGAACTTAGGATACGTTAATCAAATACGCAAAATATTTAGCAGATATCTTTGTGGACATAGGTTATCCCTACAACTACCCAAGTTAGGACACGCGTGTGTGGGGACAGATTACATATGCGGACAAAACAAAATTTACGACAAAAATAATATGGAAAAATAACTAATTCAGGTTTGGTTCTAACTCAGAAAAATATGCAAGTGTCAGCAGGGTAACTTCTAACAAAACAGGACAAAGGGAAAATAACATTGCACTAGAATACACCTCTCCTTAGGAACAGGAGGCAATTCAGTTTTCGTCGACAAAACAAAATCTTAAATCCAGTCAAATCAGCATCAGGGGAAGTGCCGAACATGAGCTGCACAGGGAAATCAGAAAATGGTACAGCTTAATAACAAAGTTCAGGAAAAGAGTCTTAACTACTAGAAAGTCAAAAAGGGTTCTGATCTCAAACTTAGTTCATCACCTAACAAGAAATCCTTCTCACAATTTGATTGGTCAATCCACTATGACCATTTGACATAAAAGGGCAATGTCCAATTAAAATCTTAGTTTGACTTTGCAACATGGGTCTTTCTTCCCGGAACTTGGTGCAAAGTCATCTCTCCTTTCAGTGTGACTCCAGCAGTGTAACAATGTTTGTACATCAATTGTTGCAACTTACGTTCCTTCTCATGGCTCAGTCCTTCTTCCTCCTTTCTCATGTGAAACTACTATTCAAACAAAATCTATTCCCAAACTGTTGCAAACGAATTACACCTAATAGAATAGAACTCTTTACTTTTCACGAGAAACAACCTAGTGGAAAAATTCACATTAAGAAAAGAATGGTTCAGCAGCCATGTAATTTCAAGTACAAAAACTTCAGGCCTAGTCATGCTAATACAAAAATATATTACATTCATTATTACTATTAGAAAAACACACAATTCGGAAACTCATAAATTCTACCTTAATAGTACTTAATCTAAATAAAACAAGCATGTCATTAATAATTGCAATCCGTGGTAAATCTTCACGTTAAGTACAACAAAGACGTGCATTTTTCTGCACACATCTAAATTTTTATTCATTCATTTAACATTGTAAATCAAATCATTTCTCTACAAATCATCATTCTAAATTGATCATACTTCAATATTGTATTACTCACGTTACTACATATGATATGCACAATGTCCACCATTTTCTAAACGAATACACATTTAAAATACATCTCAGTATAATTTCTCTCGCGTTAGCCCTTAAAGCATGAATATATATGTTACCACATGCTGACTTCTGGTGCACTAAAATCATTACTAAATTTAGCGCTCCAAAACTTTCAAAGACTCAACTGCTCACCTCGTTCATGTAGAAGAGCAAGATGTAAAGAAAAGTGATCAGCTTCTGTGGGAAGAATAGTCCAAGACCTGGTGTCACCAAGCCTTCCTCTGAATTTCATCACAGAACAGGAAAAGAAAGGATGTTATTTAGTAAAACATTTGGGGATGTTTAGCCAGACAGCTTTAAATGAAGTTCCGCACAATTCTAATCCCCTGAATGCTTTGTTTTTGGTTCCATATGCATGGGTTATAAATAATCCTTATCATGCCTTTCTTTGCCATCTCACTCTCCTCCAAGAAATAAATGAAAGCCTTGCATTCCTTTTGTTTACATCTGTTTGCTGGTACTTACAAGGCTATTCATGCAATTATAAATACAGAACTGAAAGTCTCACAATCCACAGAAAACCAGAATGATCGAGCCACTGGCATAGGAATCAACTGTCCCTTTTCCATGTGGTAACAAACAATTTATTAATTCGAAGTGTGTTCAGCCTCTGAAACGCTGGTAAATTGGTCTTCCTCAACACTAGTCTGTGTTATAAATCTCTGGAATATTCCAGTAGACGTTTGCTTCTATCTGGGAGGTTGGCATACGAGTCAAGCTTTACTTTAGTACAGTGGTTCCCAACCTGTGGTCCGCGGAACCCCAGGGGTCCGTGACACCTTCCCAGGGGGTCCGCAGGCCTGGGCTAGGAGGAAGGCACTTCTCCAGTTGGGGGCCTCTGACAAACACGTGCGTGCTGTTTTCATTTTTATTACTTCCTTTGTTGAGCAGTTTTAAACGCACTGCAAAGCTTCTTGTACTGCAAAAATAAAAGCGTCAAGCTAACTCAAGTGATTAATGTATCTGCTGGAGAGTTTGAACTCAAAGGTAGTGCAGATGGCTACTATCCCTGCTGCAAAGCATGTGTATCATGCAAAAAAACGGTATTTTATGTGCATGGCACAGTGGGTTTCTGCTTTTGTCACAGAAATTATTTTGTTACTATGCAATTCATAATCGTAATCTAGCACAGTGAGCTGTGAACTCCCATTAAAGAGCTGCATGCAAACAGCATGGCACAAATTAGAAAGTTGTTTTTTTCCTAGTCTCATTTTCCTTATGCTGCTAAAAAAGGTTTGCTTGTGTAGAAATACATTCTTATTGCTAACGCAGTGCTTAATTTGTGCTTGTTGTTACCAGTGCTGAGCACCAGCACTTATTTTTGAGGGCCGGGGCTTATTCTTCTGCCTCAAGCATTTGCTGCGAGCAAAAGATACATATGGGAAAGACAGAGGAAGGGAAAAACGAAAAAGCATCACAAAGGGAGAAAGTAGAAAGCTGCTAGTGAGCAGAAGTGGCAAGGAGTGGCTTTATATGGATTGAAGGGGCCCGAGATGGCTTCAAGATTACGCCACCTCAGTATTCCGTGTACCCACATTTAATTGCTGCAGCCACGTGTTTAAGAGGAGGGCTTTGGGCACCGGCACGTTTTTATTTACAAATTAAGCACTGTGCTAACGTCATCGCTAACCACTGTGCTGTGTTCTGAATCCTCAGTTTGTGCTTCTCCGGACCAAGCACTCTTAGAAAATGCCTACCAGCGTGGTTGACATGTAAATCCTACACCTTGTAGTCCCCTGTAAAGTGCCCTGACACCCTACAGTGGTATGAGAGGTGCTATAAAACAAATGAAGTACATGTGACAGAGAGGCTAGGGAGAGATGAGAGGCCCTTGTGGTTTACTTCCTTTCCCCTTCACTTATTTATTTAAAAAAGTTTCTCAGATCTTGCATACCTAAAAAATAAAAACAGAAATCGCTCCAGAAATGTAGAATCTGACCTGAGGATTCACCTTTCCTAAATAAAACCAAACATTGAAAAGGTAGTTGCCGAGATGCAGCGCCAACCTTCCCAATAAAATGTTTTGATTTTTGCATATTTTTTCAATACAAAAGAATTTTATCTTTAGTAATTTGAGTATTTGTTTGGTGTGTACTTGTTATATTTTTTGCGAATTACTGTTTTGATGTTTGAAAATTAAATCGCACAAATTGCTGGGGGTCCCCGGCTTCCAGTAATGATTCATTGGGGGTCCACAGGAGTCAAAAGGTTGGGAACCACTGCTTTAGTATATATCAGTAATCTCATATTTTTGGTCACACGTTCTCAACTTCAGACTGTCGTCTATCATATAATTTCAGACTTACCGGCCTCTACCTCTTCTTCCGTCTTGTCTTTCCTAACTTTGCGGCACCCCCAGTTTGGAGAAGGTCTCCGTGCCGCACGATTCTTCGCCCAAGGCTGTAAGCAGTCCCTGCCTGAAAAATAGATTTAAAATCTTCCTCCTCAGGACCGGCGAATCACGACGCACGCTACACGCTCACTCTGACGCAGCGCGAGAAAATTCAACCAATGACACCTATCAACCAATCAGTACTTAGTTCCCGGACACATTCCCATCAGGTTCAGAAAGATACCGTAATGACTGGACAAATGAAGCGCCATTCAAATTTAGGCACAGTAAATTAGTCGCTCCGTTAAAATCCCGCCCATTTACAGCA
Source organism: Pleurodeles waltl (assembly GCF_031143425.1). Lineage (NCBI taxonomy): Eukaryota > Metazoa > Chordata > Amphibia > Caudata > Salamandridae > Pleurodeles > Pleurodeles waltl. Next base: position 593,436,446 of record NC_090446.1, on the reverse strand, counting down.
GCTGACCGGAAATGTATGTCCTCCTGTCAATCTAGCGCCCTAGTTAAGTACGTGTAAGGGTCTTACATTCCTGCATACCTGATAGCTTAATGTCGAATAAAAACGAGTGGGGCAAATTAAGAAGCAATGTTTTCCAGAGCAGATTATTGATTGGCAAGAACGGTGGTTTGCCGGCTTAACCCCGTACATGCCAACATTTTACAGCAGGCAAGTGGGAGATTATCCTGCCTGCCATGTGTCTTTGGCACCATCTTGCTCGATGAGATCACACAAATCATGATCAATCAAAATTGAGATCCGTGTATTTTCTGTTTTCTTTTACGGGCATCTTTACTGCCTTTTCCTACATTTATGTCCGCCTCATTTGCACACCAAAAATGTTCCTCCTCCAATGCCTGGCCTCTGCTCAAGAGCCATTCTGGCTTCCTACCCATTTTATTTGAAATCTGCGAAGTAATTTTCTCAATAACTTTACTGAGCTTCCTTTCAAAATCTACCTCTTGTGAACCTTAGCCTGCCTCCATACTATTAGTTCTATACAATCCATACAAGTAAGACACCCAGCAGGAGGCACAGTATAATTTGTACCCAATAAATAGACTCACACACCAGAACATGTCAAAATATTTCTCAAAATGATCATTCAACCGCCCTCATCCTTCAAAATAGCTGCTGTGACTGATACAGCAAGCCAAGATGCCCAAAAGTATTCAATTTAGCTCAAAATGGTTGTGCTGCAGTCACGTACAAAATAATAACACTAGTGTTCTAGTTGATCTATAAATGGCATCTTTCATGTGAGGCCGGATCCCTGCGGGAGAAGACAAACAGTTGAACAGCCAAAACTGTGGCTATTACTGCCCACTATCACACGCGAGCAAGCTGCGCAAATCCAGATAAGGGCCCAAAAATCAACTAAAACCCTGCACAATTTAGCGAGTAGCCGATGTCATGACCGTTGCGGCCTGCTCAACAGTCGACCGCAATCCTTGAACTCCTACAAATGGTCAACCCAGGGTCACGTAATTAATCTGTGAGTCAAACATTAACCTTAAAGAATATATTGTTAATGAAGCATAATTTATTAAACCATGCTATTTAAAGCCATATTAGAGTCTCTCAAAACACACTCATATACATACCCCGGCACAAAATAGTGTCAATTCCCTGATCTCTTTCAAACATGGAAAGCACACAACCCATAAAGTGCTACACAAATAAACATTCATATATAATAAGCAGATGCTCATACTACCCACCTGAGAGAGCAGCCGCAATAAAAGAAGGAATGGGGTTGGTTACCCTGGACTTTATTGACTTTGGAATGTTCTTGAGTTCTGTTTTCTTTGACCATTAAAAGGGCTGCTGATTGTCGTCAATAAAGGACTGGATGCATAATACTGGCTTCCGTGTCTTTAATAAAGTCCAGATTTTCTACCCACCAAGGGTGAGGAAAATCTACATTAACCCAAGTGCCTTTCGATCAGAAGACCTTTAAGATTTTTTTTTAAGGTAGTAAGGCTTGTCGTCAAGCAGATGATCAGAGGCAGAAAGTTCAAAATTCTTGTGGCACTTCTGGAGGATGATTGATTCATGAATCCTTCTCGACTGAAGGTGGGAGGCTCAAGGAGAAGTGATTGCAGTGCTTTGTAGGTAGTGCATGCGGTTTTAAATTGGGCTTTCACCTCTACAGGACGCCACTGGTGAGTTAGCAGGATAGGAGTTATATGATCAGTTTTCTTGTGACCGGTCACAAAGCATGCTGCAGCATATAGTATTTCTCTGAGCAGGTCCAGTTGAACTTGGGAAATGCCCGAGAAGAGTGTGTTCCATTGTGCATTCTGGAAAGAACCGGCTCTTGAACAACTGAATTTAGGTCCTCCTCTGAGGTGAGTTGCTTTATTCCTCAGAGCAACCTTAGCGAGATTCTGACACTCTTGGCCATGGCTGCACTATTACTGGAGGTTAAGATAGCTGTTGAGGGTAAAAGTAAGTGACTTGGCATTCTGAACAAAACACAGCCCTCCAAGGCAGGGAAGAGAGCAAGCCAGAGATATCAGAAGAAATGCTGTTTTCGTTGGATTTAGTTTGAGGTGATTATTTGACATCCATAATTAAATTATTTTCAAGGTGCTTGATAGGAGGGTGATATTCAATGTGAACTTCAGGAATATTTAGGTATCATTGGTGCACAAGTGGAAAAGGATTGCAGAGTTCCTAAGAAGGCAAACTGGGTTTGAAACCAAGTTCATGATTTTCACTATTTGAGACTGTTCGTTAGGAGGTGAACCAGTTCAGGATTACACCTTCACATCAGATTTGCTGCTTCACAGTGTTTGTTTGAGCCTAGTGGTTGACTTTGTCGAGTGCAGCAGAGAGGTTGAGGAGAGCAAGAAAGCATTCATTTCCAGTATCCAGGGTGCAGAGAGTGTTGTCCACACGCTGCAGAACTGCAGTCTGTGTGCCTTGAAGGAAGCATGATTAGAGATTGTCAAGGAGGTGGGATGTTAGTTGAGAGGCTACGCAGCTTTCAGTCACCTTACCTAGGAATGGCAAAGTGGAGGCTGGATGGAAGTAGATCAAGTTAACAGGATCCACTGATTGTTTTTTTTTTTAAGAAGAATAAAGATGTGACCCATGTTTAGACAGTCTGAGAATAAATCCTGAGGAGAGTAGCTGTTTGGCGAGGAATTTAATGATGGAGCTAGGAACAGCACTGCACAGCTGGTTTGAGGATTTCAATTGGATATGCCTACAGTAGATCAGCCTCTGAATTGAGGAGAAAGAGGACCATGGCTGTAGTGCCTCGCAGGGTAGATACTCTTCAACTTCATTGTCAAATGTTTCCAAGGGAGAAACGTTTGGGGCTTTTACTTTCTAGTCAGAGAACGTCACAAATGTGGTGCATAAGGCCTCAGTGGGCTTGGGTGAGGAAGTGGGAGAAGGGTTGTTAGCGTGTTGAATTACCTCAAATTGTAGTGTAGGTCTATTTTTGGCAGTGACCTTGAGGGATCTGATATATTAAGATGGCTCTAAAACATGGTCTTTGTAGTTTTTTTTTGCATATCGTAGCTTAGTCCGATTGAGTGGGGGGGGGGTAATTGTCTCCATTCCTTCTCAGGCGTTCTGTGATGCTTCCTTCTTCATAGAGATCTTTTGAGTACCACCCACAGTAGAGAAGTTTTGTGTCTGCTGCATTTGCTCGAGTGATGCAAATTCCTTAATCAAAGATTCCATGCAGAAGTTGAGCCTGTCTATGACTTTATTGACATCAAGATGCGGCACTACCAAAGCAAGGTTTGTAAGGGCCATGTTGACCATGGCTTTGATGTTGAGGATACTTGTGTCGCTGAACCACATTTTTTCCTTTAAAGGTTTTAGTGAGGGTGAAGGGCACAGGATGTCCGAATAATTCACAGAGAAGGGGTTACTGGTCATAAAGTGGAACGTGCTGGATATGATCAGATCCAGATTGGAGCCCTTACAGTGTGTAGGTTTTGGCAATGTTGTCTGAGGTCACTGTCATTGAGAAAAGAGACAAAGGTGATAAGTTTGTTACCCTTTCTGTTCAAGCGAAGATTGAAGTCACCAAGGAAGATAATGTTGTCTTGGCTTATTAACTGGGAAGTGAGGGATAACATGAATTCCTCAATGAAAGTGTTGGTTTGTCTTGGGGGTGGTAAATCACGTTCATCCTGAGGTTGAAAGTGGCATGTGAGGGGATTTCCTGCGACATGCACTTGAAGGATTGAACGTGGTTGGGGGAGGAGCCTGCAGCGTAGCAAATTTCTGTAAATGACCTCTAGACCTCAGTCTTGTCTGTCTTCTCGGTTGCAGTACAAAATGGAGAATAGAGGGGTAAATAAGAGTAATACAGCATTGTTTAAAGAACTGTTGAGCCAGGGTTCATTGGGAACAATGATGTCAAGATTGAGGTCCTTGATCATTTTCGCGTTCTCAAGGCAGTGTTTGAAGGCTGAGTGGCAGTTATGCAACATTCAAATGAGGAAAGATCTGATGTGTTTATGCACCGGCTGTAGTAGCTGGAGGTGGAGTCTGGCCCTATGTGAAAATTCACAATTTACTATCCCAATACCTATGTGTAGGGATATTTAATGTGCCGAGTGGCACTGCTTCCCTCCACAACATAGACTTAAGCAGCGGTGGAAGTGCATTGAAAAAAGTATGGGAACTGTGATCCTAAGTGCAATGGGGCATGGTCTGTGTGTGTGAGGGTGTAATCAAAGGCGTGGATGAAAAGAAGAAAATATTCAGCAGCTATTTTGTTGGCCTCTCAGCTACAAGTAATGGCATATGAAATAACAGTCACCCTAAGTGAAAAATAAAACCAAGTGAAACTAATCAGTGAAAAAAGGCACTATTTTACATTATAAACCTCTGTTGGTTAATGTGATCACTGCAGTTGCCTGTGGGTGTAACCAGAGAGCCACAGAATTGGATCCTGGTTGGTGCAGAGGAGAAGCGTGACCTGTGTAGTTTTGGTGCTAGGAGGTCCAAGCTGGTGACTGAAAGCACTGTGAATATGTAAGTCTTACTTCTGAACTTGTATTACACATAGTATAAGAAAGGCTGTCACAAAATGCACAAAAAGAATTAGGTCAACAACATAAAAAGTCCTTTCACAATATAGATTTCAGTGATACACAATCCACCTGTACTTAGTGCAAACATTTGTCATAAAAGTCCATTTAAAGCCCCCCCTCCAGAGCTCAGCTGATAACACCCTTACACTACCTCTCAAAAACAATATTTATTATCACAAAGTTTCAAGTAACTTCGTTATTTAAAGCTAACACTGGCTTCCAAGCAGCTTTCACATTTGCAGATTAACCAAGTTCACACATTTACATTTCCTTCAGAGAGCAGGAACCCTGGCAAGAAGACTTGTTTCTTTTTTAGCTGTCAGTCTTACCTCAACTTCACAGCACAGGAGACACCCTCACTTTTATTTGAGAGGAAGCATCTCAACTGTCGATATTAACCATCCTCGGATGTTGTCTTTCAACAAAATGCAGGGGAACTGCTTTCATTAAATTGAAAAAAAAAAAAATGAAATGTTGTGCCCCACAGATCCCATCCACTTCGACCTCTGGATTTAAGGCATCAAAAACTCAATTTTAATTCCGGGACAACAAAGGGAAGCTGTATTCATATATCAATTAGTCTAGGGAAGGTGGGGCGAGGCCTCAGCTAGTATCACATTTTGTTGCCTTGTGCCACCTCCCTGGAGGATGACAGGGTGGGTGTCCCAGTGTAACTTCTGCCTGGTTCGCCCCTGACCTTTCTGCAGTGATGGTGAGTTGTCTCAGGCCTCAACAAATCTACTCGCCCACTTGCTATAGCGAGTCATAATTTATCAGGTTGAGCTATTTTTAGGACCAACTCGCCCCTTCTGGTGAGTTGACAAAGAACAGGTTTTCTGTTCAGTCAGAACATGAAGGAGCAATAAAGACACATTTAAATCTTGTTCTTGTCACATTTGCTCTGTGTTCAGAGACAGAGGTCAAAAGTCAGTTTGTCTTTTTTCCTTGTAAGTGCTTAGTTCCAGGATTTTGTAAGGTTATCTGTCTGACCTGCTGTAAAATGTGTGAAATGAAAGGCTGCAGGGTGTCAGGTTTTCCTAACACACAACATTTAAATGACTACATCAACTGTACAAATATTTCAAAATATATGGCAGTCATTGTGAAAGCCCATTTTTTGTGCTTCTGTGTGATGGAAAAAATGAATAGGATGAAAACAAATCAGAACATTTTACTTGGTGATGTGAAAATGATAAATATGTTTTCTGAACCACAATGTTCACAGATTATTGTTGTTGGAAATGGCCCTTTTTGCAGGGTTATCCCCAAACTTTTTGCCTTCTTCCTCCTATTTTTTAGGTCTGTTTTTGCTGGTTTATTGTCTCTGCGCACTTTACCACTACTAATCAGTGCTAATGTGCAAGTGCTCCCTATAGAAATTGTAATGTTGTTTGGTTTAGCCATGATTGGAATATTTGATTTACTAGAGGTGCCCAGGAAAGGTAAATCAAATGCTACTAGTGGGCCTGCAGCACTGGTTGTGCCACCCACATTAGTAGCCCTGTAAACATGACTCAGACCTGCCATTGCAGTGTCTGTGTGTGCAGTTTTAAATTGCCAATTCGATTTGGCAAATGTACCCACTTGCCAGGCCTCAACCTTCCCTTTTCCTACATGTAAGGCACCCCTACGTTACGCTCTAGGTAGCCCCATGGGCAGGGTGCAGTGTATGTTTAAGGTAGGACATATACTAGTGTGTTTTATATGTCCTAACAGTGAAATACTGCCAAATTCGGTTTTCACTGTGCAAGGCCTACCTCTCTCATAAGTTAACATGGGGGCTGCCTTTAAATATCCTCAAAGCGCAGATTCTCTTTGAGAGCAGATAAAAATGTGGAGTTTAGGGTCTCTGAGCTCACAATTTAAAAATACATCTTTTAGTGAAGTTGTTTTTTAGATAGTTAGTTTGAAAATGCCACTTTTAGAAAGTAGGCATTTTCTTGCTTAATTCATTCTGTGTCACTGCCTGTTTGTGGATTCCCCGTCTGGGTCAGTTTGACAGTTGGGCTGTTCACACCTCTCTTCTAGACAGTTACATAAAAGGGGCTGGGGTGTAGCCTGCATATCTTGATTAGCCATCTGTGCCGGAGGGGGGGGGAGTTCCTCCTCACTTTAAGCCATGATATTCCCTTAGCTGGACATTTAGGACAGACCAAGACCTGGAACAGGCTGGTCAACCATTTTTATTGGCCCCAAATGTCAGAAAAGGTCAGGGAGTTTTGCAGCTCCTGTGTTACCTGCCAAGCCAGTGGCAAGGCAGGGGGCAACCCAAAGGATTCCTTGATACCACTGACAGTGGTTGGGACTCCTTTTGAGAGGGTGGGGATTGACATTGTTAGTCCCCTAGACCCACCAACTGCCTCAGGCAACCAGTACATTTTGGTGGTTGTGGACCATGCCACCAGGTACCCTGAGGCAATACCCCTCCGGACAGTCACTGCTCCCACAGTGGCTAGGGCCCTACTTGGTGTGTTCACCAGAGTGGGATTCCCAAAGGAGGTGGTCTCAGATAGGAGCACAAATTTTATGTCTGCCTATCTGAAAGCCATGTGGGATGAGTGTGGTGTTACTTATAAGTTCACCACCCCCTATCATCCACAGACCAATGGTCTGGTGGAAAGATTTAATAAGACCCTGAAGGGCATGATCATGGGTTTATCTGACAAACTCAGGAGGAGATGGGATGTTCTCATCCCATGCCTGCTATCTGCCTACAGAGAGGTGCCACAAAAGGGGGTTGGATTCAGCCCCTTTGAACTGCTGTTTGGGCACCCTGTAAGAGGCCTTTTGTGCTTGGTGAGAGAGTCTTGGGAGAAGCCTCTCAAAGAGTCCAAGGAGAATGTGCTGTATTATGTGCTGGGCCTGCTGTCACGCATGGCTGAGTACATGAAGAAGGCAAGCAGAAACCTGGAGGCCAGCCATGAGCTCATGAAGCTCTGGCATGACCAGAAGGCTACCATGCCTGAGTATCACCCAGGGCAGCTGGTGTGGGTTTTGGAGCCCATGGCTCCTAGGGCCCTTCAGGTCAAATGGACTGGGCCCTATCCAATTGTGGGGGAAAAGGGCGAGGTCACCTACTTGGTGGACCTTGGCACCTCCAGGAATCCTCATAGGATCCTGCATGTCAACAGATTGAAACCCCACCAGGACAGGGCAGACATGACCATGCTGATGGTCACTGATGAAGGGAAGGAGAAGGAGAGTGAACCTCTGCCAGACCTCCTGTCCTCAAATGAACAAGATGGGTCAGTGGAGGGAGTGGTACTCTCTCCCAAGTTGACAGACCGGCAACAAAGAGACTGCAGAAAGGTTTTGGAGCAGTTTGCAAGTCTGTTCTCCCTGACCCCTGGACTCACCAATTGGTGTGTCCATGATGTTGACACTGGTGACAGCTTACCTGTCAAAAACAAGCTGTAGAGGCTGTCTGACCAGGTCAAGGCCAACATCAAAGCTGAAGTGGCTATGATGTTGGCACTCAAGGTAATTGAGCCCTCTGACAGTCCTTGGTCCAGTCCAGTGGTACTGGTGCCAAAACCTAATCCCCAAGGTGGGAAGAAGGAATTGAGATTCTGTGTGGACTAAAGAGGTCTAAATGCAGTCACTAGGACTGATGCCCACCCCATACCTAGAGCTGATGAGCTCATTGATAGGTTGGGGGCTGCCAAATTCCTGAGCACCTTTGATCTGGCCTCAGTATACTGGCAGATTGCCTTAAGCCCAGGAGCTAAGGAGAGGTCAGCATTTTCCACACCAGAGGGCCATGTTCAGTTCAAGGTGATGCCCTTTGGCCTGAAAAATGCTCCTGCCACCTTCCAACAATTGGTGAATAGAGTCCTGTCTGGGTTGGAATCTTTCAGTGCAGCTTATCTGGATGATATAGCTGTATTTAGTTCCACCTGGGAGGACCACCTGGTCCACCTGAAGGAAGTGCTTCAGGCCCTGCTTCAAGCAGGCCTGACAATCAAGGCAAGCAAGTGCCAGATAGGGCAGAGCTCAGTTGTGTACCTGGGCCACCTTGTTGGTGGAGGCCATGTACAACCTCTCCAGCCCAAGATCCAGACTATCCTGGATTGGGAGGCTCCTAAAACCCAGACTCAGGTCAGGGCCTTTCTTGGCCTTACTGAGTACTACAGGAGGTTTGTTCAGAATTATGGGACCATAGTGGCCCCTCTGACTGAGCTTACCTCCAAGAAACAGCACAAGAAGGTATTTTGGACCTTAGAGTGTCAGAAAGCTTTTGACACCCTAAAACAGGCTATGTGTTCAGCACCAGTGTTACTGGCCCCTGGCTATAGCAAGGAGTTTATAGTGCAAACAGATGCTTCAGAGAAAGGGATTGGGGCAGTGTTAGCACAAGTTAATGAAGAGGGCCAAGATCAACCAGTTGCCTTCATCAGCAAGCGACTACTCCCCAGAGAGAAAAGATGGAGTGCCATTGAGAGGGAGGCCTTTGCTGTGGTCTGGTCCCTGAAGAAGGTGAGGCCATACCTGTTTGGAACTCACTTCCGTGTACAAACTGACCACAGACCTCTCAGATGGTTGATGCAAATGAGGGGGGAGAACCCAAAACTGTTAAGGCGGTCCATTTCCCTACAGAGGATGGACTTCACAGTGGAGCACAGACCTGGGACTGCCCATGCCAATGCTGATGGCCTTTCCAGGTTTTTCCACTTAGCTGATGAGGACTACCAGGGTGTAGGTTAGTACCCATCACCTTTCATCTGGGGAGGGCAGTGTAGGAAAGTCCCCCTTTTTGCCCTGGTCACCCCCAAACGTTTTGGACAGGTACTGGTGGTTACCGACTCTTGGCTGTGCCCTGGGTACTGCTTACCAGTCCCAAGGCCAGTGCTCTGTGTAAAGTGGATATGCAAATTAGGCTAATTACAATTGGCAAAGTTAACCTACCTATAAGTCCCTAGTATATGGTAGGGCATGGAGGTTTAGGGACCCCAGCATAGGTAGTGCCCCCATAGGTGCACTGCGGAGGTGCCCAGTGTCATTTTAAAGGCAGGCCTGCCTTGCTGGCTGTTTTTAAATTAAAGTTACATGCAAATTCGACTTTGGAATTAAAAGTTGTTCCAAAGTCTTAAACTACCTTATTTGTAAATATAAGTCACCCCTAAGGTGTGCCCTATGTGCCCCTAGGGCTGGGTGCCATGTAACTATAAGCGGGGACCTTGTAAACATAGTTGTATAAGCCCTGGTGAGGTAAACCAGCCAAATTTGTGTTTCCCTCATTATAGTGAATGGCCTCCATAGGCTAAAATGGGGAGACTTTATTTTAATTTTAAAAGTCCCCTTAAGTAACAGATACAAGAGTTTGGTATCAAATTATTTGTTATAATAAATCCCACAACTCCCAGTTGTGGGATTTAATATAACTTGTTCAGGTAAAGAGTTTTAAACTTTACCTGAAAAGTTGCCAACTTCAGCCCTGCAGTGTTTTTGCTGCTGTGCTCTAATTGGCCAGCCTCTGGCAGCCTGGCCATGCTGCCTTGATGAGGTGTGAAGTGGCCTGGCTTCACAGCAAGAGATGTGCCTGTGGGAGGAGATCTCCCCTCAGCAGATGGTGAGGCAGGAAGGGGGAGGGCTGCCAAACTGGTCTTCAAAGGCAGAGAAGGACATTTGGAGCAACCCAGCAACACCCCCACATCCTGCAAATCCAGACAATTAGGAGCCCCCTTGATTAGAGTAGGAGAGGGCAGGAGAGGGGTGTGTTTAGGATTTTTAGCCACACCAGTGGGTGGGCTCAGCCAGATGAAACCTCCAAAAATCACTTTCAGCCATGATGGATTTTTGAGGAATGTTGCTCCCTGGGATTGATTTTTGCCACACTTCCCAGGAAGTGGTCATCACAGAGGGAAGGACCCTGCACCTAATTGGAGAACCAGGACCCCCCTGTTTTTCACCCAGGAGCAAGGGTAAAACTGACAGACCTGCATCCACACCTCAGATCCCTATCAGATTCCAACAAGGAGAAGAAGGACTGCCCTGCTGGACCCCTGGCCTGCACCTGGACCCTGCACTATGAAAGACTCCACCAGCTGCACACTTGGGCTTCACCATAAGAAGGACTTTGCCTGGCTTCAACTGGTTCAAGGAGGGACTCCCTGTTTGCACAGGTGAAAACTTGCTGACCAGAGTCCCCTGCATCAACTCCTGAAGAAACCAACCAGCTGACCACAGTCCAGTGGCCAAAAAGGAGTTTGTGCTAGGTGCATTCTGGGAGTTGTAGTCCACACCCACAAGGAGCATCTCAGAGCTTCTGGAACCTTGGGGTGAGCTGTGGACCCCAAAAGAACCTTAAAAGAACATCTGGGAGAAGATCCAGAAGTTTGGAGAACTTTTGGAAAAAAGTTCCATAGAGGTACCGACTCTAGCCGGCTTGCCTCAACCGCGACCCAGCCTGACTTGCAGGTTCGTCCCGGTGAAGAAAATCTCCAAAAAAGAGATTAAGTCTGAACTTAGGAAGTTAACCGGAACCTCCCAGCCAGCGTATCCGAGTAGGGCTCCAAGGACGTCAGATCAAGATCCAGGTTTGCCCCGGTCGAAGGATTTTCACCTCGAAAAAACGACTAAGTCCGAAGCTAAAAATCTCCACCGAGGGCTCCTGCGATGCGTATCCAAAGAAGAGTTCTAGGAGGTGGGATTGGACTGGCAGGTTCGTCCCGCTGAAGAAAATCTTCAGAAAAACGACTGAGTCCTTAGGTAAACTTTTGACCGAGGCCTCCCGCGGGCTGTAGCCGAGCCGGGCTCCATCGCGGTCGGCCTTAAACTTTGACTTTGCCCCAGTCGAGGTGCGACCAGATGACCAGATTGGCGCTTTTTGTTTCTAGGCGCTAGAAAACAATAATTCTTTAAAAATTCATATCTACGGTTCCCCGATTTTATTCGTTTTTGTGTCATTTTAAAGATAAAAATATAATCTATTTTTATAAATTGATTTTGGATTTTTAAACTGTTTCCTGTGTTTTATTTAATTACTGTTTTGTGATATTTGAATGCTTTACACTCTGTCTCCTAAGTTAAGCCTTGTCGCTCGTTGCCAAGCTACGAAGAGTTGAGCTGGGTTTAATTTACTGAGACCCAACTGGACCTAAGTGGAGGTTGGTGGCCTATTGCTAAGTGTAGGTACTTACCTGCCCTTATCAACAACCCATTTTCCAACAACAGTGACCTGCCGACGCCACACAGAGTCACATTGCCCCGCTTCGCACCACGACCCTGATCTCCCTGACGCCGTCATCGGACGACTTCACCGAGCCGCTGCTCGCACCGCGACCTGTGGGCCCCGCACTCCGGCATCGCCTTCTCACACTGCAGCCTGGGCATCCCCGCAGGCGCTGCTCCTGCTGACACCGGTGCTGCTGCCTACACTGTGGCCTGTGGACACCGCTCGTGAGGTACACGAAGCACCATCCCATCCCGCACCGCAGCCCCGGTCCACCGACACCAGCACCATTGACTCCTGTGTCGTCACCAGGCATCCTGCCTGCACGGTGGCCTGTGGACACCACTCGTGAGGGTCACAAAGCACCATCCCGTCCTGCACCGCTGGCTTGGGCCTACCGACTACAGCGCTTCAGCAACGACGACGCTGCCTGCACGTGACCTGTGTACACCACACGTCGCACCGCCCCGCTTCACAATGCAGCCCTGGTCTCACCGACGCCGCTGGATGCCGTCACTGAGCCGCTGTCTGCACCGTGACCTGTGGGCACTGCACGTCGCATCGTCCGGCTTCACACCGCAGCCCCGACGTCATCCACGCCGGCGCACCTGACTTCATCAGCCTGGAGTTCGATCTGCAATGCGTGTGATCTCAAGGGCTCAACGACTCCTGCACTGGCTCCGGAACCGACACAGTGACGTCAGTGACACCGCTCTCCGGAGCTCACCGTGAGGATCACGACGCCCTGCAAATCCAAGGCACTGTTTGCGGGACTTCTCGACACCGTAGCTGGCCTGCAACGCCGCGGCCAGCCTGAACTGTTGGTTTTGTTGATCACGACGCCGTCATAGCCCCAGGTGGAGCTATCGACTTCAAGGAACTGTAGTTTCGAGTAAATCTTGCAGAATTCATATTTTTCTTACTGTATGTTGGATTTTTATCATATTTGTTCTTGTTTTTTATAGATAAATATTGGCTATTTTTCTAAAACTGGTGTGGTGTCCTTTTGTACTGTTTTCACTTATTACTGTATGTTATGTGAAAATGCTTTACACATTACTTCTGAGATAAGCCTGACTGCTCGTGCCAAGCTACCAAGGGGGTGAGCAGGGATTATCTGAGCGGGTATCTCCCTTATCCTGACTAGAGTGAGGGTCCCTACTTGGACAGGGTGCAAACCGACTGCCAACTGGAGACCCCATTTCTAACAATTGTTAACACACAATATAGTTTTATCAGTAATGCTGCAAGTTAGTGAGAAGGTTTTTGATATTTCTTTGGAATTTACTGTCTATAAATGAAAGAGGGCTACCACATCATCCCTTAGTAATATATAAATTGAAAGTGAGTGTTTAAACATAAACTGAGAAACACTCCTGCCCTGATTACAATGGTATTAATAAACAAACAAAGAGGCAAGTCCTGGATCATGTGTGCTAGATTCTTGTTATACATAGAGTAAATGTTAAGTTTAATTAATAAAACAAAAAGGGTTTTTTGTACATCAGAAATGCTGAATTTGCATATCTGAAGGACCACTCATATATGAGAATAAAGAGAGAAGAGAACCTGTAAAATACAATATTTGCCATGGATCACACAATTTGAGACCCGTTCACGGGTCACGTACATTACAGTCAGGTTGAGTAGATTATTAAAGTTACTCAACCTGCAGGTCTAGTAACATTTCAATGATTTTTTGAGGCCTGAACTGGTATGTATTCAATACTGTTCCCTTTCAAGATAATCTGATAGTATATCTTTCTATTATCACTTCGCAGGACACTTTGCATGTGTGGAGTCATCAAAGGACATTTGTTGATGGTGGGTGGGGACTGGGCACTCCATAGTGCATTTTTGGGGTTTTCATTATAAAGCTCCTCCTCTAAATGTCATGCAGATATAACCAATCCACATCTTGCTGGACGTAAAGTCAGGTCACAAATATAAACACACACTGAAAATCATGATACAGCATCCAATTTGAACAAGTTAGAGTTGAGACCTACAATTCTCGCTAGAGATCGAAGAGAAAGATGGGAGAGGCTGAGGATCTGCCGTAATTTGTGTTTTATTCGAGTTACCTTCTGATAAGGTAGAGATAGAGATGTAGTTTGGGAGTCTATGAGGAAACCCAGAAATTCCACTTGAGTCGAGGGAACTAGAGAAGACTTTTCCATGTTTACCAGAAAACCAAGGGACTGCAACAGATGAAGGGAAATATGCAAATGCTGCAACAGGGTATCCTTGTTCTGAGCCATTATGAGAAAATCGTCTAGATAGATGATTAATCTTATGCCCTGAGCCCTTAAAAAAGCTACCACCGGCTTCATCACCTTTGTGAAGCACCAAGGAGCCGAAGCGAGTCCGAAAGGAAGAGCTTTGAACTGGAAAATCGAACCTTCCCATTGAAACTGAAGGAATTTCCTGTAAAAGGGATGGATCGGTATCGCAAAATAAGCGTCTTGAAGATCCAGGCGAACAAACCAATCGCCCTCCAACAGAATGTCCCTGAGATGGAGAATCGTTTCCATTTTGAAATGGTTGTAAACAACGTAGTTGTTGAACAATTTTAGGTTTATCACTGGCCGAAACTTTTTGTTTTTCTTTTGGACCAGAAATATGGTACTGAGAAAACCAGAGGGATGAAAGCATGTTTCTTCTATCACATTTTTTAAAATCAAAGTTAAAATCTCTAATTTTATCAAACGAGATTGTTCTTGAGAAAACTTTAGAGGAGGAGGTGGGGAAGATTGACTGGGAACCTGATAAAGATCTATGCAATACCCCTGAATGGTTTGAAGAACCCAAGGGTCCGCGGTAATTTGATACCAATTTGAAAGAAAATGGGCTAATCGACATCCCACCGTAAGAGGGCCAAAATTTAAATCTCTTACCTGAGACTTGTTCTCCTCTCTGGCGGTAACCTCTGTTCCTGAAACCTCTCCCTCTTTGAGGATAGAATTGAGGTCTGAACCCAGGGGAATTGAAGGAGGAGCCTCGGAAACTGCCACCACGGTAGGCGAAGCGGCCGGTAAAGCGGCTCCTTCCTTTACCGGCCCTGCCAAAAACCCTAGAGTTGAAGATCTTCTTCATCGAGACCTGAGCCTTATCCAATGTTGCAAAAGTAGAAACATATCTACTGAGTTCTTTAATAAACGAGTCCCCAAAAAGAAGACCGTTAGCCTGCAGTCCTTCCTCTCTGGACGCCAAGCTGCCCAATTTAGGTTCTATTTTGAGCAAAAGACTCTTTCGTCTCTCCTGGGAAATAGCTGTGTTTGCATTTCCTAATAAACAAATTGCCCGTTGGGCCCAGTTGGACAGGGATTCAGGATCAATCTGTGAGCCTTCCAACCTGGCATCCTCAGCTAAATCAAGAATTCTGGTTAGAGGACCAACCAAATCCAAAAGTCTGTCCTGACACACGGTCCACGCACGGTCAACCCCTTTCTTCAGATCTTTTCCAAACTTAGAGAAAAATAAAACCATATTAGGATCTATTACAGGCGTGGATGTGATGCTGTGCGGGAGGGAGGGACGGGGACATTCTGATTGCAATTTATTTCTTGTGGCTTTGTCCAAAGAATGTCTTAAATGGCACAAAACATATTCCGCCACGTGATCAGACGGGAACCATTCGGTGGAATTTGAGTGATGTATCAAAGTGGGATCAAACATTGGTTCCCCCAAAGCATCAAGAACAGTAAAATCATTATCATGAGAAGAACTCGAATCAAAAGGAGAAATTTTCTGCCTTTTCTCCAAAGGCCCTTGCCAGAGATCATCAGAACCCTGAATATCATCATACTCCCCATCATCATAATCCATGTCATCATCAGTATCCCTCAACGGAGTTATATTAAGAGGAGAGGGACCCGTTTCCACCGTATTAAGCTCCTTACGGGGGGAAGGACCAGCAATCTGGGGAGAGTCATCAGCGCTTGATTTCGTTTGAACTTTAGAAAAAGTGCGCTTTTTACCTTTGACTGGTTCAGAAATATTGGAATTCTGAGCGGACAATTTTTTTAAAGATAATTCCAATTTTTTGGACATCTGTAACATAGAAGTTGATACAGCTTGTTGAACCGTATTTTGAATAAAATAATTCAAATCAGCACGCAAATTGTCCATATCAACCTCACTGGTACTATCATCTACTTTTTTAGACATTATTAAATAAGAAATAAATTAAGATACCAGGCAGGAAAGCTCACAAATTGAAAAGGAATGAAAAGGAATGAAAAGTATGCCCAAAAGGAAGAATTCAGCGAACAAAGGGTTAAATATTCAATGGGCGTGAGGTAAAAGGGGGCGTGGAGAGAAGACACTCCCCAACCATCAAATAAGGACTTAGAGGCGTGGCAGCCCTTCAAATTCCCCGAGCCGGTAGAGAGGGGAAAAGCCTCTTCAGACGCACTCTACCCAGCGGTCGACTGAAGAGCCACGGACTCTCCGATGAACGGAGAGGTTTCCGACGCGACACCACAGGACCACCGAGCTCCTCCGAGGTAAGCGCTGAAATAAAACGCTTACCCCAAGAGAGCGAGGCGGGAGAGCCGAACGTTCTGAAGAACGTTCGGCTCAGCCCGCGAAGCGCGACGCGAGCGCTTGAAAAACCGGCAATTAGGCAAACGCGATGATTACAAAGAAAGAAAAGAAAACCTATTAAATCATAAACATAGGAAAAATAAGTAATGGTTAAAACCAATGTAAAATACTAATACTATAAACCACACGCAACAACAGATATATGAAAGATGAGGTAATAGAACTTATCTTGACTGCGAGCAGCAAGAAAAGAGGACTTGTTCGCAGTTAAGATAATTATTGTGATTGAGCGTCTTCTATTGGTTACTGTTTATGACTTCATCATTGACATCTTTTCTCTATGTTTCATGCGATATGTAGTTCTGGTTTGGTTATCTTGGCTGCTGTTAAAAATAAAGCAAGAAAAGGAAGCATAATAGGAGCCTTCATTCTTGTAATAAAATCCGCAGACTTGGAGCATACTATGAGCTAAAAAATAACACCAGGGCTCTTTCAATCAGGACTACGAGCTTGTGCCCTACTTTCCGTCTTCTATTTCTCTGGGTAACACCACCTAGTCCTTTTACTGTTTCCATTGTCTATCTTCAGGTGGATGCCTTTCAAGTTCATTGTCTCGCAGGTAGTCGGATCACTAAAGGTAAACGTCTGGGGCCTCTGGTTAATCTTGTCATCCCCCTGGCAAATAGACGTGCTCCAGAGTCTGCTAATTACCATATTTATCGCGGATATCACCGCGTTATTAGCATCCAGGACCACGCCTCCTCCAACATAACCTGTCCTCGGGCCGGCTTTTAGTACAACGAGCAGTCACGCCCACCCACCAAAGGCTATAAAGGTGGGAAGGGTGTCAACCTTCCCCGGAGCACGCTGAGCCCGACAGCGGTATGGAGTCGGGAGATGCAGGATGGATGCAGCAGGAGTTACCGGGCTGCAGGTAAACCTGCTCCCAACTTTAGGCTACAGACTACCATCTCCCGCGGGATGCAGTGCCCCACACTAATAAACGAATGCCTGCGGTTTTGTACCGGATACGCTGATCTCTGCAGATAAGAGGACTGGTTCTTACATCCAATTTCACCCCATAATTTTCAGAGCATTTAACGCACACCTCTGCCTTGCAAGTACCCTCACTCCTATCAGACCCTCGCTCCTAACTTCCCTCCTTTGTCAGTGCACCAGCTGAGCTGCTATAATACCCTCTCCCACCACCGCCGGTAACTATTGACGGTGCTTTATTTGAAACAAGAAAGGTTTCCTTGCTTAAAAGCCGCCGAAGTTCGCGTCGCCCATTGCACAAGCATGCATTGCAGAATACCAAGGTTACCTGTTGCCCTGTTGTCACTGCATTGAACAACTTCGTGATATCCACTTACAATAAGGATGGAGCGGGCTTGCTCCTTTGTGTTTCTAAACGTATGTGGAATTGTGAATCGCTATTTTGGTTTGTGTTCAAAATCGGCAGCGCCACCATGTGGAGGGCTGTCCTAAACGGAAGCCGTTTTTGTTTTTTATAGAACACTGGCAGAAATTAAGCATTGGCTGTAGAACGTATAAATAAGTCTAACATTTAATGCGTCTCTCCTTCTCAAACATCCATCCAAAAATGCACCCCAGACGTCCTCATACTCACTACTCCCGGTAATCTCTACCCCCAATATTTCATATCGTAGGTAAGTGAAGGTATACGTAAAGAGTGCATGTAAGCACCCTTTATAATCACATGCTCCGTGGTAACGGAGTCTTTCTAAAGACGTCCACGCCCTTACGTAACGGACATTTGTGCCCAGCGATACTAACAACGACACGAACGCTCCCAACCTGTCGCTTTCAAAATACTTTTATATCATCGCACCTCAACTACGTGTTCTGGAGACTGGCATGTCTCCCAAGCTCGCATTTCTATTAATTTGGCAGGTAATATTTTACGTGTGGAACTGTGCTTTAAACGGGCTGGTACTGAGTACCGACACATTTTATTTTGAGGGAGAGTACCAGCTCTTTTGAAGAAAAACGTAATACTTTTAATAGGAGAGTACCGGCACCTCTCAGAAACAAGCAGGTACTCTGATACAGGGTACCTGCACTTCTATTTTTCAATTTCAAGCACTGGTGTGGAATATACTCAACGGCTAACGGGGTTGAAATCTGAATTCAAAAGTGTGGGAAACTAAAAAACGTGACGTGGTGCATGAGGTTTGTGACAATGCACACTTTTTTTTATCGCTGCTCTGAGTGGTCTTGCCACTTTACAAATCAAGATTTTTACCACAAAAATGTAAAGTAGCTAAAAACAAATTTTCCCTAATACTTTTTTCTTATGTCAAGTGTAGGTTTCGAAATTGAGTACTTGGCTTCGAAATGACAATAGCTAGCAGCTTAAACGAATGATCCCCAGTTTGGGCATATTTATACACCCTGCTGTCCAATACGTAACCATGTATTTAAAGTGAATGTCTTGCAGTGATGCGTTTTTGGTATTGTATCCCCTGCTTCAAAGCACAAATTCACTTCGCGTGGCCGTCAGATGGAACGACCCAGAAATGGGCCATTCTCACAGATGGAAGATGCTCACCCGGGAATGCAGCTTTAACGCACTCTGAAGCTACATTACAAGATAATGTTACTCTTTCAGGGTGGCAGGCGGCCGGGGTAAAATAAGGACATAAAGTATGAAAGGGGATGCAACGCAGAGACGGAAGCAAGCTCCCCTTTAGCACTGGCAGCTGCTGGACAATCGCAAAAATAACTTTACAAATCTAAAGGAAACAAAAAATAAAATAAAGCAGGGGGTGCCAGGCGTTGATGAAGGCGTACAGCAATAGACCAGTAGCAAGGCCTTTGTCAGGAGTGCAACTGCAAGGCTCTCACAAAAATAATTCAACAAAATAAATACGTAAAGGCTGGGAATAGTGAGGAAAGTAATGCACTCCCGTTAAGTGCTGAACGGCATATAGAGTACCCACACGTCGGCAGGGTATTTATATTAAAGAAGTCCAGAGACAGGGCAACGATAAGGAGGTAAGTCATGCAAAACATTAGTGAGGGGAAAACAGTGACCGAGCCATTCAGGTAAAAGGAGCGCACGCCACGCCTTCGGAGTATTTTATGCATATATTCCCTTCAGACTAAAGAACGAGTATTACCGCTCTGTCCTACTTTACGCCCCTCCACCAAAGTCAAACTCATAGTAGGATTGTTTTATACTCTGTGTGTATATATAAAAAAGTCTCAAGTATTTCAAGCTAGAACAGGTTGTAATACTGTGGGACATTCTAACCTTATTCAGCTAATGTAATCTGCTAAATTGGTTTGTGATCTCAGCACTCCATTTGGTTGCACAGACCAATAAATTAATCTGCTGGAATCAATTTCTGTGTAGATTCTGTAAAATCGTCTCAACTGGAGTACAAATGTGATTAGGGGTTAGCAGAGATGTAACACCTGCACAAATTAGTCTATTCGAAGCAAAACATAGTAACCAAGTTTATCCAAATGAAAAGTGTATGTGTGTGTATATATATATATATATATGTTGCTCTGTCATTTTAAAATTGTATTTCTCCATAATCTGGGCTCGCAGTAACTGGCATATTTTACTCCTTTAAACTGTTAGCTTTAGAGCCCTTTGTTATGGGCTCTTTGTAGTTTATTTTGAGACTTCTTGCAGAAAGTTATTTGTAGTCTGTTACAATAATTAGTGGGATTTCACCTGTTTAAAATAAGGCAGTTGTCTAGGAGGGAAGTACAAGGCTAATCATTTGAATAAAACGTAGGTGATACAACACATTCTGGATGACCACACAGTTTGTGAGTGAGAGATCTTTGTCTAACAAGACCGCAAAGTTGCATACATTGGGAATCAGTATATGGGTTGTGCCCATTGAGTTTTGTGGCAAACTAGAGATAATTTGACTGTGCAAGACCTTTAGGGATAGCCGGGTTTTGCCAAAAAGTTTGTTGCATCAAGTTTTTGACAGACTTCTAGTGGCAGGCTATTTGAGATGCAGTGTGTACCAATTTGAGATTGAGGATTCATAGATCAATGTATCTCTAGTATCCATCATGAGGTTTCTCACGGGTATGATATTAGGGAGCGGTGAATAGGCCGAGGGCAGGTTCTCAGGAGCTCAAAGTAACATAGTAGCAGGGAATAAAGAGTCCCATTTAATTTGGTAAATTCAGTTGTCAAAGCAGGACTGAACCAAGAAAGCATGCTTCAAATTTATCCACTTTCTGTGATGAAGTACTGACTCATGAGTGGTGGTATCAAATTGTGCTAGGGAGTCCAGTGGTATTGGAGTGCAAGCATGACCTTTGTCCCTGGTAAAAATAAATTTGTCCCCAAAACGGAGGGTGGCTACATTAAAATAAGACAGAAGCCCCTTAGTGTATTGTATGCTTTTCATGCTGAGTGGATAGTTTACTGGTACGTATTCTTTACGCCTTTCGTAACATTTTAGACCCAGCATGATTCTGTAATTTGCTACCCTTAAGGTATGTGCTTATTTTATTGAGAATGGGGTGTTAACAGCATTTTAGTCTCCCCAGTATGATTGCTGTTGAGGTGAGAATGTATAAGTTGAGTTTTAGCATTGCAGATGCGTTCAAGGTTCTGCTTTCTCGAATGATATCTTGATAATATCTGTCTCTTTGGATACCAGCCCATCGTAAGAAGATATTTATGGCAGTTCTGAGATTTCGTATGGGGCTTTGAGTTCGCAGTTCTTTTGTGGAGATGACACCTCTGTTTCCTCATCTTTAATTTCAACTTGATAGATGGTCTCAGGCGGTATAGAGATTTATATATTGGTCTGGATTAGTTGAGTGAAGAACTCTGGGAAGACTTAGTTGCTGCTTGATGGTGGCAGTGTAGTGCCAACTCACTGACATGGTTTCATTTTCTTAGGATAATCTGATTCTAAACTATTTGGTGGAGATAAATGTGCTTCTTTATCAAAATGGCACAGTAATCTATACTCTGCTCATGACTTCACACGTCCGATAACTTATAAATGATTTAGTTTACATCACTGACATCCTCTAACAAATCACCATCGTTATTGAGAGTAAGGGAAGCCACTTTATGCCACTGCTATCCGAAGTACTTATGGTGCAGACCATGGTCAAGAAATCAAAAAAGATTACACATGGTTCCACCTAATACTGAGGGTTTCTTTCAAGAAAATAGTTCAGCAAGTCAATGAAAAGCGAACTTTATCGAAGCAAGAGCCCTCACTCACCATCCGGTGACATGCTTCATCATAGGGCCAGCTCCTCGTCAGGCCGGCACTGCAATGCCTGACGGGCCCCGCAAGGGGGCTCTTTGCCGGAGATCTTTTAAGAATCGATTGTGGCCGGTCGAGAAAGAAGTGAAGTGAAGGATTGGTAAACATGAAAAAATTAAAAATGTCTAGAGGTAAAAATTAATAATTTTAATACTCATGACTCTACCTCTGACAAGATTAAAATCAAATAAAGCTGGGAATTAGTGGAATAATGTCCATAATTCCCATGAAAGCTAGGTAGGTATAAACGTCAAAAGACGGAGCACACAGGGTCCCCTGTGTAACTCTTTATAGTTGGTCAACATGTTTCTCGCTTATTACCAAGGAATTACCTTATGCGAATCGTCAGGACCTAGTAACATACCTAATCCTTTAAATTGTGAAATTGTCACATATGAAAGTCAAAAAACCCTCCAAAAATTAATGGTAGGGCCACGTCGGGGGAGGCCAGGCTAGAAAAATCTATTCTGATTTTCAATGTACACGGGCACTGCCGGTAAACCTGCGCCAGGTTCTGCACCCCGGAATCCCACTGCCACTGCTATCCGAAGTACTTATGGTGCAGACCATGGTCTCCTGTAGTGCCCAGCGAATTCTGGACCCAGGGTGCAGCCATGGTCAGGACTTGAAGCGGCACTTTTCCCTGACACACATGGTGCTCTTGCCCACTATGCTTTTCACATTTAAATGATATATAGTGGTAGGCTGATGGACCATTCCATATTTTTGTTGCACTTGACTTATTCTCTTGGCTGTGTTAGAACTCTGAACACTTTGAATTCCAACCAGCCCGGATGCCCTAGCTGGAGAAGTTGACCTTATCGTTGCTTAATTTTGTCACCATCTGGATTCATGGACCCGGCATACTATGCTGATGCTCTTTTAGTACAAACTCACAGCTACATTTATCTGGTTTGGTATCAAGCTTCAAGGCCAAAGGTAGATTAAGAAGCAGAAAACGAAAAATTAAGAGAATCAGAGGATGAGTACTAGTTTAATTATGAAGCAGATTGGGAAGGCTTACACACCCAATGAAAAAAATGAAACATCGTGTTACTGTTTTCAGGCAGAGTGCATTCCAGTATGTTCATGTAGCACCAGACGCTCACTTGGTTTGGAATAGGGTCTTGATGATTTTTGACTGATCCTAGACCCGCATTCACAACCATCCATGTGATTTGTTTTAGATTTGGGTTCTTTTCAGAATTTCAGTATCCTTAAACTGTGTTCTGATAAATAAGATTATGTATGCATGTCCACAAATGTTTGTTGTGACATTTTTGAAAAATGTCTGATCATCGCTGACCTGGAAATTGTGAATGGCTGAATCAGCCTTAACGTGTCCTGCATGGATCTGGTTGGCGCGCAGACCGGCTTTATCTGTGTCCATAACAAGCACTGTACAGCACTTTGATGTAAAACTAGTAGTCTAGGTATTACTAGTTTGGTAAAACACATTTCAATTAATAGCACATCTTCTCTTTTTTTTTTTTTTTTTTTTTAACGTGTCATCAAGTTTTAGCACAAACCGCTTGGTAAACCTGTTTTTACCCATATTTCTGACCTGATGTGTAAGCACACAAACCATTCTTGGGTGTTGGACCTGGTCCTCTCAGCAGAGTCACCCCCCTCCCACCAAACCTTTTGCTTTCAATCCTCCTCTTTTTCCTAAATTTGTTTTTGTTGGCCTTAGGACTCTGCACTTTACCACTGCTAATCAGAGCTAAAATGCTTGTACTCTTCCTAAAACATGGTATAATTATTTTAGTCGATTGGCACACTTAATTTACATCAAGCAGACCCCCATCTACTCAAAATCACAGCCTGGGGTTCCTATTTCATTCATCCTTTTCTGTGCCCTGCCTTCCCATAAGGGGCTTGAAATGTGGCCTAGCCTCTAAATAATTTTCCTGCATTTACAGTACAGCAAATGTCTTATTCACTCACAGCGGGGACAGAATTACTCAGACTAAGTCTCTAATATGGATGTCACCCAGAATTGAGTAGGCTTGGTCTGCCTACTCGTGACTTCAGCTCGTCTTGGGCACAGACACCTTTGAAAAGTATCTTCTCCCTCACCACAGTGAGATCTCTTCAGGGAACCTCGTAGTGTCTGCCTTGTAGCACACTGCTTTCATCACTCTACCAGTAGCCTGGTGGTGGACATGGGCCCATGACATCAAAAGGTTCACGACATTTTTTGACTAAAATCTCACTGATAGCAGCATCATTAAATGCTGCTTATCCCCTGTATCCTGCTTAGCATCCTGCAGTTCAGCAACACAATAAAATCTACAAAAGACAGGGGCACCCATATAATATTTTTAATCTAAAATGGTAACCAGCGATTTGCTTGGGCATGCGAATAAATGCAATGTTCTTGTCTCAATAATTGGAGTCATTATAATTTTATCTCTAATGGGTCAATGTTATCTTTTTTGGATGATTACGTTTTTGGTAGCTTCAGACTTGGAACCAGTAACAGTGTATACTTTATAGAAGCACATTAAGACGTAATTTGTTTAGGGAGCACAATGTAATTGCAGACCCCGACCCATTCAAGCATATGCCGAATTCCAGGCTAGGATACAATATTGACTTTAGTCTGATCCAGTTGTTTGTGGCATACGTGTTCAGTAGCAATACTTTTAGTCCCCAGTGCTGCATTGGTGCCACTTTATAAAAAAAAAGAAAATACAGAAGATCTTAATCTTACCTCCCAAATTGCTTCATTCATTGTGAGGCAAAATCTATACCAAAGTAACTTGAACAATTTCCTTTGGATTTAGGGAGAACATACAAATAAGCCCTAAGATGTCTGTGGATCAGTCAGCAGTGAATCAAGAAGTATACCACAGAAGAACTTTAATATTATCCTGAAAACAATCGAACATCTATGCAACCTTCTTGGACCACACCTGTGCTTTTGACTACTTAACAAGGAAATGCTAGTCCAAGTTAAAGAGCGCATCTATATCCCCTAAAGCAGCCGCAAGAATGTGCAAACTACAGGAGGAGCATGTGACAGTGTCTTGGGACAAATCTATCCCTTGGCAGGTCTACAACATAATTTTAGTGAGCTGCTCACCAACCTAGTTTGACACTTAGTATATCTAAATGGCAGCACTTAACATGGCTGATTACTGTGTCCATCCCCTGGCTTGGTGCAACTGAAGATTCATGACCGCTGATTGACTAGTCATAGGGTGCAAGTATTGTTACTGGCCCTCTGAGCTGGGGTGGCATCTGTGAATGGAACACCTTGCTTCCCTAACTGAACAGTCTCTAACATGACTGTAAATTATTGTTTAGGATTAACCACCATGGGTATGATGGTGGTCCTAAAGTGTATGGGTAGACCCAAGAAGGTAGGTTGCCATAGATTGTATAAGTATCTTTTGGATAACCCCACTGACTTAGACTATTTTGGACCAGTTCACCTTGTGGCCTGCAAGGAAGCATCACCTTGATGGTGGCAAAGGTCGTGGTTACTGAAGTATGTAGGCAAGGATGTGGTTAGTGCCTATTTCCAACCCCCTGAGGTCAGATGTCCTAATAAAAGTACCTAATCCTAAGTAAGGATAGAGTTCTATCTATAGACACCTTGGTATTATAGGATGCTGACCATCACAAAAGATGAACTGCACTAAGAGTAAGACTTGCTGTAACTCTGTCGCCCTCCTGCCCCGCTTTCCCCCAACAAAATGTAAGTGCTACTCCAGCTCTGAGTCGCTAGATGGCTCCTCTAGGCTGCCACCCAGGGTAAAAGCTGACCATGCATCAGGAAAATGTGTTACTCTAGCCTTTAGTCTAAGATCTACACCCAGCCAGAGAAGAGCTACACTGGTAGTGGCCCATTTGTTTTTCTTCCTCAGGTCTGGCCACTCTGAGTGAAGCTTGCATTCACTATGAACTAAAGTGAAGATTCAAGTAGACTACCCTACGAACAATATAATTGCAGTATGTCCTGTTGTGGAGGATATTTCTAGGAGAATTTGAATGGACAGGACACTCTAAGACCGTAAATATTCCTGCATCCCACCTGCTTGCCTTATTCTCAAAAGTATTCTAACTGCACGTATCTGAACTTGTATGGCCGTGCAAAATAAGCTGATCTAGAATGCTATTTTGCAAAACGCTCCCACAGAACTTATAAAACATCTTGCCTGTATTCAAGTCCTGAGTACCCAGCACCCATTTTTTTTTTCATAAATCTTTTTTTATTCGGGTTTTTACATCTTAATCAGCTTCACACCAAACATTTTAAACATATCAAATGGCAGTCAGGGATACGTCCCAGGCAATTGCTAGTTCCACCAACGCACATAGGTGTGTACATGTACTGTGTCTTCAGTAACAGAATACAGTGCACATGGATGGTAGGGGATCACAGCCACTATAACGGGGGTCCCCTAGAGCTCCAATCATCATAGCATGTGTTAGTGTAGAGTTGCAGTTAAGTCTTTGTAGTCCCATAATGTATAACAATTAATAGCAGAGCAGTTGCAACACAAAGATTTACCTTTTCCTTTTTTGTATGACTTGGAGTAACTGTTGGTAACAACAATGGTTTCAACAATGGTTTCAACAATTCTAACCAGAGCCCGTGCCCATAGCATTACACATGTATTGTTCCCCTGCTTCCCATCTCGCCCCTTCCATTCAGACATTCCCACACCCTAGTGAAAGAGCCAGGTTGGGGCTGAACCCTCCAGTGCCCTACAATTCTTCTCAAGGGAGGGGAGGGTCACAAGCTGCCAATCCAGCACTGCTCAGCTAAGCAACATGCCCTGCTAGGCCTGCGGCTCGCCCTCGGTCTCATTCAGCAGCGTCCTAAGTTCTGTCAGCATATCTTCCCATTTAAAGGGCAGTGGGTATTTTCACAGCCCCATGTTGTCCGTTCTATCCAGCGCTGCCCCCTCCGCCTGCACCGACACCAAGAAAGAGCGCATCTATGCTACATAGAAGGGGGCGTTCTGAAACCATCCACCTTTTGGTAATGAAGCGCTTAGCTGCCAAAAGGCCCAAGAATCTAGAAATTGCCTTGTGCTTCTTAGTTCTGGGGAACAGGCCCAATATGCATGCTTCCCAGGTAGGTAGTGGCAGTTGTGCAGTGGAGACAGAGGTGTGACGTTACTCCCGGCCAGTAAGCCTGCAGGGAGGGGCATGACCTTATCATATGTAGGAAATGTGCCGCAGCAAGCACATATCTGGAGCAAGACACATCAGTGCGGCGAAAATACCTGTTAATCTTCCCGGGGGTGAGAAGCCCTGTGCAGTATGTAAAATGTAATTGGGTGGAACTGTGCATTATGCGAGTAGGGGTTTCCTGAGCTATCTCCCACTCCCTGTGTGTAAAGGGTCGGCAAAGATCGCCTTCCCACTTGACACATAATCAAGCATGTGCAGATGCAGTGTGTGCCTGCAACGTGCTAGCTAGCCAAAGCTCCAAATGTGTACCCTGGCCCATGACCTGCAGATATTGTATTGTCCAATGAGTTGGCAGTTGTAATGATTTCCTCCCCCCACGCTCCCCCCCCTCCCCACCTCACCCACATGTGTCAGGGATTCAGCAAAGAGTTGTAAAGAAGGGATTGTCCCGGTGGTAAACCAGTCTCTGCTGCCAATATGTCAAAGGGGGTCAGAGTGCAGTCCTGCTACAGATCACCCAGTGTGTGTAGTCTTACTGCATGCCAGGCCTCCAACTCTGCTGCAGATGTAAATGTGGTGCTCCTGGGAATACCCTGTAAGGCCAGGGCTGGCGCAAAGGGAGTCAGTGCTTTTGTGAGGTAAATACCCTTGTGATGGCATTGGTGCGCCATGCTCAGGAGAAGGGTCTCCGGAGCTCTAGCACGCATGTTTGGGTGGAATAAGTTTGACACGTTGGCTGAAGTCCATGGTGACAGCGCTGTAGCTGTGTTTGGTAATTATAGGCTCAAGAGCCATCTAGCTATCCACTGTAATTGGGAAGCCAGGTAATAGTGTTTCAGATTAGGCACTGCCAGCCCACCCCTATCCAGCGGCACAAAGTTTTGGTAGCAGCCTGTATTCAAAATGATTTCCCTGATCCTGGGCTCAAATTCCCTGAAAAAACATGGCCAGGACACAAGCAGGAAGATTGGAGAAGTAATACAAAAGACTGGGAAGCACCTCCATCTTCAGGAGGGCCCCTTGGCCCATCGCAGATAAAAGCAAGGTCTGCCAGAAGGGCATTTGAGTGTAAATAGAGGTGACCACCTGTACAAAATTTGTCATGCATGTCAGTCAGTGAATAATATATTCGTACTCTGAGATATCTAAATGTTCTAGGTTGCACCAGAGAGTCCCAGGGCTGGGTCCTGCGCCTCCTGGTGTAAGGGGAACAAGCATGATTTACCCCAGTTGACACGCAGGTCAGATAGGTAGACAAAGCATTGTATCACTTCAGCAACTTCTGCAGGGACATAGTTCTAAAATAGAGAAGGCGGCCATCTGTGTATAAAGACACCACATGGGGCCCGTCTTCCAACAGGATGCCCCATCTCGCCCCTGACAGCAGAGCTCTGCTGCCAAAGGTTAAATTGCTATTGAGAAGAGAAGGTACAGCCCTGACTGGTCCCCCTACCTATTGGGATCTGTTAAGATATGGCAGAGCCAGCTTTGACTCTGATCAAAGATGTGTGTAACAGCTATACTAGTCGCAAAAACCGGGGCCATAGCAGCACAGGAGCCAAAATAAAAAGGGTTATTCCAATGAATCAATGGCCTTTTCAAAGTAGAGTACCAGGCATCCAGCAGTAGGCCAGGCATGCATGGAGTATTTCATGACACGGAAGAAGTGACAGAGGTTCAACTATGTGCTGTGTGTTGGTACAAATCCATTCTGGTCTGGGTGAACCAGTGTGGGGACCAAAGGCGCAAAGCGAATCACAAGTGTTTTAGCCAGAATTTTATATTCAGTGCTAAGAATAGCCAGCAGTCTATAGGAGCCTAGTGCTGCTGCTTCCCAGACAGGTTTTGGAAGGGAAATCGGCAGTGCCTTGCTGTGAGAAGCAGATTAAGTGGCTACAGATAATGCCTCCTCATGCACGCCTAGTAGACGAAGGGCAATTGTAGGGGCGTAAGCTTTATAAAATTCAGCTGGGAGGTGTGAGAAAGTAGCCTCTTTCTAGCCTTGTTACCCCCACTTTGGGCCTGTTTGTGAGTGTATGTCAGGGTGTTTTCACTGTCTCACTGGTATCCTGCTTGCCAGGGCCCAGTGCTCATAGTGAAAACCCTATGTTTGCAGTATGTTTGTTATGTGTCACTGGGACCCTGCTAGTCAGGACCCCAGTGTTCATAAGTTTGTGGCCTATATGTATGTGTTCCCTGTGTGAAGCCTAACTGTCTCACTGAGGCTCCGCTAACCAGAACCTCAGTGGTTATGCTCTCTCATTTCTTTCAAATTGTCACTAACAGGCTAGTGACCAATTTTACCAATTTACATTGGCTTACTGGAACACCCTTATAATTCCCTAGTATATGGTACTGAGGTACCCAGGGTATTGGGGTTCCAGGAGATCCCTATGGGCTGCAGCATTTCTTTTGCCACCCATAGGGAACTCTGACAATTCTTACACAGGCCTGCCACTGCAGCCTGAGTGAAATAACGTCCACGTTATTTCACAGCCATTTTACACTGCACTTAATTAACTTATAAGTCACCTATATGTCTAACCTTTACCTGGTAAAGGTTAGGTGCAAAGTTACTTAGTGTGAGGGCACCCTGGCACTAGCCAAGGTGCCCCCACATTGTTCAGGGCCAATTCCCCGGACTTTGTGAGTGCGGGGACACCATTACACGCGTGCACTACATATAGGTCACTACCTATATGTAGCTTCACAATGGTAACTCAGAATATGGCCATGTAACATGTCTATGATCATGGAATTGCCCCCTCTATGCCATCCCGGCATAGTTGGCACAATTCCATGATCCCAGTGGTCTGTAGCACAGACCCTGGTACTGCCAAGCTGCCCTTCCTGGGGTTTCACTGCAGCTGCTGCTGCTGCCAACCCCTCAGACAGGCAGCTGCCCTCCTGGGGTCCAGCTAGGCCTGGCCCAGGATGGCAGAACAAAGGACTTCCTCTGAGAGAGGGTGTTACACCCTCTCCCTTTGGAAAATGGTGTGAAGGCAGGGGAGGAGTAGCCTCCCCCAGCCTCTGGAAATGCTTTCTTGGGCACAGATGTGCCCAATTCTGCATAAGCCAGTCTACACCGGTTCAGGGGACCCCTTAGCCCTGCTCTGGCGTGAAACTGGACAAAGGAAAGGGGAGTGACCACTCCCCTGACCTGCACCTCCCCTGGAGGTGTCCAGAGCTCCTCCAGTGTGCTCCAGACCTCTGCCATCTTGGAAACAGAGGTGCTGCTGGCACACTGGACTGCTCTGAGTGGCCAGTGCCACCAGGTGATGTCGGAGACTCCTTGTGATAGGCTCCTTCAGGTGTTGCTAGCCTACTCTCTCTCCTAGGTAGCCAAACCCTCTTTTCTGGCTATTTAGGGTCTCTGTCTCTGGGGAAACTTTAGATAACGAATGCAAGAGCTCATCCGAGTTCCTCTGCATCTCTCTCTTCACCTTCTGCCAAGGAATCGACTGCTGACCGCGCTGGAAGCCTGCAAACCTGCAACATAGTAGCAAAGACGACTACTGCAACTCTGTAACGCTGATCCTGCCGCCTTCTCGACTGTTTTCCTGGTGGTGCATGCTGTGGGGGTAGTCTGCCTCCTCTCTGCACTAGAAGCTCCGAAGAAATCTCCCGTGGGTCGACGGAATCTTCCCCCTGCAACCGCAGGCACCAAAAAGCTGCATTACCGGTCCCTTGGGTCTCCTCTCAGCACGACGAGCGAGGTCCCTCGAATCCAGCAACTCTGTCCAAGTGACCCCCACAGTCCAGTGACTCTTCAGTCCAAGTTTGGTGGAGGTAAGTCCTTGCCTCACCTCGCTAGACTGCATTGCTGGGAACCGCGACTTTTGCAGCTACTCCGGCCTCCGTGCACTTCCGGCGGAAATCCTTTGTGCACAGTCCAGCCTGGGTCCACGGCACTCTAACCTGAATTGCACGACCTCCTAAGTTGTTCTCCGGCGACGTGGGACTTCTTTGTGCGACTTCGGGTGAGCACCGTTTCACGCATCCTCGTAGTGCCTGTTTCTGGCACTTCTCCGGGTGATACCTGCTGCTAAGAGGGCTCCTTGTCATGCTCTACGTCCCCTCTACCTCCTGGTCCAATTTGCGACCTCCTGGTCCCTCCTGGGCCACAGCAGCGTCCAAAAACGCTAACCGTACGATTTGCAGCTAGCAAGGCTTGTTGGCATTCTTTCGGCGGGAAAACACTTCTGCACGACTCTCCACGGCGAGAGGGATCTGTCCACCAAAGGGGAAGTCTCTAGCCCTTTTCGTTCCTGTAGAAACCTCAGCTTCTGTCCAGTAGAAGCTTCTTTGCATCCACAGCTGGCATTTCCTGGGCATCTGCCCATCTCCGACTTGCTTGTGACTTTTGGACTTGGTCCCCTTGTTCCACAGATACCCAAGATTGGAAATCCATCGTTGCATTGTTGGTTTGTCTTTCCTGCATTATTCCTCTAACACGACTTCTTTATCCTTAGGGGAACTTTAGTGCACTTTGCACTGACTTTTCAGGGTCTTGGGGAGGGTTATTTTTCTAACTCTCACTATTTTCTAATAGTCCCAGCGACCCTCTACAAGGTCACATAGGTTTGGGGTCCATTTGTGGTTCGCATTCCACTTTTGGAGTATATGGTTTGTGTTGCTCCTATCCCTATGTGTCCCCATTGCATCCTATTGTAACTATACATTGTTTGCACTGTTTTCTAAGACTATACTGCATATTTTTGCTATTGTGTATATATATTGTGTATATTTCCTATCCTCTCACTGAGGGTACACTCTGAGATACTTTGGCATATTGTCATAAAAATAAAGTACCTTTATTTTTAGTATAACTGTGTATTGTGTTTTCTTATCATATTGTGCATATGACACTAAGTGGTACTGTAGGAGCTTCACTCGTCTCCTAGTTCAGCCTAAGCTGCTCTGCTAAGCTACCATTATCTATCAGCCTAAGCTGCTAGACACCCTATACACTAATAAGGGATAACTGGGCCTGGTGCAAGGTGCAAGTACCCCTTGGTACTCACTACAAGCCAGTCCAGCCTCCTACAGGAGGCCATCCGGACCCGGGGTCTTTCCAGTGGTAAGAGCATGTATGCTCTCATGTAACTCATTCAACATTAGTGGTACCTCCAGTTCCTCCCACTGCTCATCTGTGAGGCAGGGGGAGTGGGGAGTGAAATGCATCCTAATCCACAGGGCCTGCTGTTACTGATTGGTACATGAGTGTATAGTGATGTGGGAGATTGTGTATTTCCTGTTGGGTGTGCAGCGCCAGTATTGGAGAGGTGGTCTGTTCCCGATGTATCAACCAGGACAGCAACCGACCTGACCGGTCTTCCACAGCATGTGTACGAGCTGAATGTGCAGCCTACTTAAGGCAATGTAGATGGTCCAGCAGGCATACTCGCTCCCTGTGAATGTCTGCTAGGCCACGCTGCCCCATTGGGTTCTGTAGTGCACGTTTTTCTTGACTTAGTGTTTCCTTCACCAGTGTTAGGTCCCCTTCAATCGACCTGTGCATGTTCCACTGCATACCCAAACAGTGATCCCACATAGTGACTTTGAATACGTCCCGCTCCAGGCTTCTTGATGAGGGCATCTGGTCATTGCTATTAAAGTATTCAGTGATGGCTCTACAGAGACTCCCGAAAGGGGGCATCCATTGAGCCTCCGGCCTTAGGCTCCGTGTGTGTATGGCAGGAGCATAATTGTCTCTTGCCAGTTGAAAGTATTGTGGGTAATCGGAGTGGGTGCAGCCTAGGTAGTCTGTGTAACACAGTGGGTATTAAGTTGTCAGTACAAAGGATTCTGTCTAGTCTTGCATGCAGGTTGTGTGGGGCAAAACAGTATGAGTAGACTGGAACCTGTTCATGTCGGTGGTGCCAAATATCTGTCAAGTGTCAGTTTTGGAACCAACTACCCAGCGAGCTTGCATGTATTACAGGTGCTGTGGGTGAAAGAAGCGGTCAGGCCCAAGGTCAATGAAACTTAAAGCCCCCCACCCACCTCAACGAGCCAAAGGATGACTCTAACAGAACAGCACACTAGACAGCCTGTGCAAGAATGAAGCCTGCTGTGTTTGGTGCATAGATAGACCCTAAAATTATTGTGCAGCCATCAAATCATCCATGTATAAATACATAACTACCTTCAACATCAGTTACCTGCTCCTCGGTTACAAAGGGGGTACCCAGCTTAACCCACATAAGAGCACCCCTAGCATAGGAGAAGTGTGTTGTGAATAACTGCCCATGCCAGCGCTGCTGCAGCCTTCTGGCATCTGACAATGTGAGGTGCGTTTCCTGCAAAAATCCAATATAAACAGAATGCCTTTTGAGGAATGTGTAAATGGAGCATTTACGCTCTGGGATGTGTGCCTCTCACATTCAATGTTAGTAGGAGCCATTGGTAATTAGTGGGGGTGCAGCATCATACCCAGGAAAGGTGTGCCAACACATGCACCCCTTAGTCGTTGGGGGGAGGGGTCGCTGGGAACGGGCAGAGGTAGAGGCTCCATCTAGTAACAAACCAATGCAGCAAAACACGTGCCGCTAAATTGCTTAGTGTGAACACCATAAGGGCAGAGACACAAACTGCTTCCACCCAAACTTCAGTTAGGCTCAACTAGGAATAAAAGAGTACCTATAAGGGGGTTTGGCAAGAGGAGTGCAACTGTGGAGGTCCCAGTCATCATCATTTAGGCAAGCAAAACGGGGAAATTTAACGTTGCCTTGAATACAGCCTGATCCATCAGCCTCATCCATCAGAAATATACATAATTTCTGTAAGCAGCAGCAGAGAAAAAGGGGCTGGGAGGAGAGAGCAGAAAGTGGAGGGGCCAGGCAAGAAGGGGCAGGATCAAGGAGAAAGGTCCCAAGAGCATTTTCCAGACACCTGAATCATTACAAGTGATCGATAGTTATGCAGATATATAAACCTGTTGATCATTACAGTGGTAGTGAGATAGTGTTAGTAAATGGTGTTAACTGTGGCAGACGCCCACACTACCTCTCTGGTGCAGGTCATGACCAGTGGCTGACACCAGGGAGGGGGTCAAAAATCCTTGGTGGGGTGTGTATGTGTGTATGTGTGTGTGTGTGTATGTATATATATATATATATATATATATATATATATATATATATATATATATATATATATATATATATATATATATAAAATAATTTAAAAATACCCTGGGAGACACGGGGGGGACAGCAGCTAAGGGGTTAATTAGAATTGCCATCTCAAACAATTTCTCCTGCTGTCTGCAGTGACCCGTCCAGAGGGGCCACCTCAAGCCTCTGGTGACAGTCTGTCGGGCCTGGCCCGTTGACTCCAGCCACTCCTAAGCAACCTCAGGTGTAGCAAAGAATCTCGGTAGTACCTGTGTGCAGGAAAGTACCATCTTACCTGGCATGTTACCCCCATATTTCACTGTATATAAGTTGTTTTAGTTGTATGTGTCACTGGGACCCTGCCAGCCAGGGCCCCAGTGCTCATAAGTGTGCCCTGTATGTGTTACGACTAACTGTCTCACTGAGGCTCTGCTATCCAGAACCTCAGTGGTTATGCTCTCTCATTTCTTTCCAAATTGTCACTAACAGGCTAGTGACCAATTTCACCAATTTACATTGGCATACTGGAACACCCTTATAATTCCCTAGTATATGGTACTGAGGTACCCAGGGTATTGGGGTTCCAGGAGACCCCTATGGGCTGCAGCATTTCTTGTGCCACCCATAGGGAGATCTGACCATTTTTACATAGGCCTGCCAGTGCAGCCTGAGTGAAATAACGTCCACGTTATTTCACAGCCATTTACCACTGCACTTAAGTAACTTATAAGTCACCTATATGTCTAACCTTTACCTGGTAAAGGTTGGGTGCTAAGTTACTTAATGTGTGGGCACCCTGGCACTAGCCAAGGTGCTCCCACATTGTTCAGGGCAAATTCCCCAGACTTTGTGAGTGCGGGGACACCATTACATGCGTGCACTATACATATGTCACAACATATGTATAGCGTCACAATGGTAACTCCGAACATGGCCATGTAACATGTCTAAGATCATGGAATTGTCACCCCAATGCCATTCTGGCATTGGGGAGACAATTCCATGATCCCCCGAGTCTCTAGCTCAGACCCGGGTACTGCCAAACCACCTTTCCTGGGGTTTCACTGCAGCTGCTGCTGCCAACCCCTCAGACAGGTTTCTGCCCTCCTGGGGTCCAGCCAGGGTTGGCCCAGGAAGGCAGAACAAAGGACTTCCTCAGAGAGAGGGTGTTACACCCTCTCCCTTTGGAATAAGGTGTCAGGGCTGGGGAGGAGTAGCCTCCCCCAGCCTCTGGAAATGCTTTGATGGGCACAGATGGTGCCCATCTCTGCATAAGCCAGTCTGCACCGGTTCAGGGATCCCTCAGCCCTGCTCTGGCGCGAAACTGGACAAAGGAAAGGGGAGTGACCACTCCCCTGACCTGCACCTCCCCTGGGAGGTGCCCAGAGCTCCTCCAGTGTGCTCCAGACCTCTGCCATCTTGGAAACAGAGGTGCTGCTGGCACACTGGACTGCTCTGAGTGGCCAGGGCCAGCAGGTGACGTCAGAGACTCCTTCTGATAGGCTCCTCCAAGTGTTGCTAGCCTATCCTCTCTCCTAAGTAGCCAAACCTCCTTTTCTGGCTATTTAGGGTCTCTGCTTTGGGGAATTCCTTAGATAACGAATGCAAGATCTCATCAGAGTTCCTCTGCATCTCTCTCTTCACCTTCTGCCAAGGAATCGACTGCTGACCGCGCTGGAAGCCTGCAAAACTGCAACAAAGTAGCAAAGACGACTACTGCGACCTTGTAACGCTGATCCTGCCGCCTTCTCAACTGTTTTCCTGGTGGTGCATGCTGTGGGGGTAGTCTGCCTCCTCTCTGCACTAGAAGCTCCGAAGAAATCTCCCGTGGGTCGATGGAATCTTCCCCCTGCATCCGCAGGCACCAAAGAACTGCATCACTGGTCCTCTGGGTCTCCTCTCAGCACGACGAGCGAGGTCCCTTGAACTCGGCAACTCTGTCCAAGTGACTCCCAGAGTCCAGTGACTCTTCAGTCCAAGTTTGGTGGAGGTAAGTCCTTGCCTCCCCACGCTAGACTGCATTGCTGGGAACCGCGTGTTTTGCAGCTACTCCGGCTCCTGTGCACTCTTCTAGGATTTCCTTTGTGCACAGCCAAGCCTGGGTCCCCGGCACTCTAACCTGCAGTGCACGACCTCCTGAGTTGTCCTTCGGCGTCGTGGGACCCTCTTTTGTGACTTCGGGTGAACTCCGGTTCACTCCACTTCGTAGTGCCTGTTCCGGCACTTCTGCGGGTGCTGCTTGCTTCTGAGTGGGCTCCTTCTCTTGCTGGGCGCCCCCTCTGTCTCCTCACACAATTGGTGACATCCTGGTCCCTCCTGGGCCACAGCAGCATCCAAAAACCCTAACCGCGACCCTTGCAGCTAGCAAGGCTTGTTTGCGGTCTTTCTGCACGGAAACACTTCTGCACGACTCTTCATGACGTGGGACATCCATCCTCCAAAGGGGAAGTTTCTAGCCCTTGTCGTTCTTGCAGAATCCACAGCTTCTACCATCCGGTGGCAGCTTCTTTGCACCCACAGCTGGCATTTCCTGGGCATCTGCCCACTCACGACTTGATCGTGACTCTTGGACTTGGTCCCCTTGTTCCACAGGTACCCTCGTCAGGAAATCCATTGTTGTTGCATTGCTGATGTTGTTGTTTCTTGCAGAATTCCCCTATCACGACTTCTGTGCTCTCTGGGGAACTTAGGTGCACTTTGCTCCCACTTTTCAGGGTCTTTGGGTGGGCTATTTTTCTAACCCTCACTGTTTTCTTACAGTCCCAGCGACCCTCTACAAGGTCACATAGGTTTGGGGTCCATTCGTGGTTCGCATTCCACTTCTATAGTATATGGTTTGTGTTGCCCCTATCCCTATGTGCCCCCATTGCATTCTATTGTGACTATACATTGTTTGCACTGTTTTCTATTGCTATTACTGCATATTTTGGTATTGTGTACATATATCTTGTGTATATTTGCTATCCTCATACTGAGGGTACTCACTGAGATACTTTTGGCATATTGTCATAAAAATAAAGTACCTTTATTTTTAGTAGATCTGTGTATTGTGTTTTCTTATGATATTGTGCATGACACTAGTGGTACTGTAGGAGCTTCACTCGTCTCCTAGTTCAGCCTAAGCTGCTCTCCATAGCTACCTTTTCTATCAGCCTAAGCTGCTAGACACCCCTCTACACTAATAAGGGATACCTGGGCCTGGTGCAAGGTGTAAGTACACCTTGGTACCCACTACAAGCCAGTCCAGCCTCCTACACTGTGCCACAACGTGGAGCTTTGCAGGAAAAAGGAGAGAATACGTCATATTAAGGTTCTGCAGCTGGCATTTCACAGACAAAGAGCGCCCTTGTTTTTGTACAGCCATGGTATTAATCAGGGAATAGCATGACTTTGGCATTGTCAACTTGGATGTCTTGGAGCGCCCTTGGTTCACGCAGTATGGAGTCTCTATCCACATAATGACATAAGTGGAACAAAAGAGGGCACGGGCCCGTCCCTGGTGGCGGGAGACGTACTGGCACCCGATGAGCCCGCTCCAAAGTGAAGATGGGTGTGTTCGCCTCAGCAGGGATCAGCTCGGCTCCCTTATCCACCTTTCCAAGTAGGACACAGGGTTGCTTCCCTCAACCCCCTCTGATAATGCCCACCACTGGGATGTTTCTCTTGGAACACCATTCAGTCTTCCAGTCTCCTCTCCAGGGCAGCTACCTTCCCCAGTAAAGACTGCGCAGAGGTTTCCACTTGTTGGATCTTGGGAACACGTTTGTGTAAGGTGTGTTCCATGGCACAAGACTTAACAGCTAGCTTGTGGTGGTCCGCATGGAGCAAAGTGAGAGCAGTCGCCACAGTGTCGATATTATGCTACAGAGATGGTCTGGTTTGGTCTAAAAATGCACCAAGATGCTCAATCATCTCCAACACTGCATCCAGTTTACAGTCCATCGAGAACCGGAACTCTGCACACCAGGATGGGCAGTGGCTCCTCTGCCCAGTCACCCCATGATGCAGGTGGCTGGGGACAGATCACCCCAATCACCTTATCCCACCAAGATGCTGTGTATTGTTTGGCAGTTGTGACCAGTCACTCAGCTCTCCAGTGCTGCACTGTTGCATTCTCAAGTGCCACAATCTGCAGGATGATGCAACTCAGGCCCGCCATTGATATTCCATTTTGGGCGAGCAATTTTCACTTCATCGCACTGGTGTATTAGGGGCAACGGTAGTGCAGGGTGGGTGAACCCAATAATTAACACCTCAGCCACTCCTTACATGTCACAACAGCATTCGTTAACATGGTCTCCGTTGCTGCCTGCGACAGTATCACACCAAAAGACAGCAGGTTTGGAGCCAACAGTCCACCTTCACATACCCTCACTCCCTGGGCCACATTGCTCCAAATTTCCTAGTCGGGGGAGGGGGGGTCAACAGCCCATATCAGACTGGTCCACCACTTACCCCCTCTATCAGCTTTCTGAAGGGGTGCGGGCAGGGGTTGGGGCACGCCCACTGACAGCATCCACAGCCCCGCGGCCACCAATCTATAGTGCTGGTGCTACTCCAGACAGGGAGCCGTCCACCCCTCTGGTAAATTCAGGGATACTCCCTCGAGTCCACCTCCCCAAAGGCAGATCCACCTGCCGATCACTCCATCCCACTCCTCCTCCTCGCCTCATGAGGCAGATGCCACAGACCCTTGCAAGGGGACCAGCCCGGCCAAACAGGTGGCAAGGCCTAGCGCCTCTTCCTTCCCCGCAGGTGCACCAGAACCCGTGGATGCGCCTGCAGAGACCTCCCTCTCCACCACTCACCTGCCTCACCAACCTCTAATGTGCACTGGGTGGCCGTGCACCACGGGATTGCCCTAGATGCAGCAGGCGCACCTGCAGCGACCACAGCTGCCAGCCAGCGTGGGGAGCTCCGGCTCCTCCCTCTGCCACTCCTCCCTTCACCAGTTCTGGCAGCCTCCTCCTCGCTCTTGCGCCTGCAGGCCCTGTTCTTCAGCAGTACCCATGTGCAGCACAGTAGGTATCAAACATCTCCAGCTGCCGGGTGAGTAACTGGCAATTTACCATCCTACAGCGCTTGATGCAGCGCCTGTAGACAGATAAGTAAAGGATAAACTGGGCTTCGTGGCAGAGCTCATTCAAAGCCCCCCATATTGGTTCCTCAAGCCACACCCTCCTGAGCACCCAGCACCCGTAGTGTTAATTTTCCAGCCCTTGCACATCTGGTAGAGTCATTGTTCTAATGACATTGTACGTAACTTGATGCCAGGCTGAAGACTTATTTTACCATGTATTTGAACTTTTATTTGTTGTGTTAATTTGTAAAGTGCACTATTACCCATGAGGGTATTGTGGCAGTGACCAGGAGTGGGCTCCTTGCTTTGTCTTGGCTAGGTTGGTTAATTGGAACTGAATTTGTGAAAAAAGTGGAATTTTCTTAAAATTGTATCCAACTAATACTGGATGAACTATAGAATTGTGCCACTGTAATGTGGAGTATCTGAGCGTTGTTCCCAGCACCACTCTTCAGCAGGAAGATTTGATTTTTCACCATTGTTACCCCCCTGTAGGTTCTGAGATGTGGGTTGTGGATCAGTGACCTCTAAGTAGTCTCCGTTTCCTGACATTCAGGGGAAATGGACGGGACTTGTTCTGATTTCAGTTCAGTTCCACAGGACCCTTAGAATTCAGATGCTCACAAGTCCATAAGTCAGAAGTTTTGTACTGGTTGCTAGGCAGCATCTCATAAAGGAGCAGGGAGGCTGTCTCATAAGTAGTGACAAGACAACCTGCAGTAACGTTTCCTGTTCTGTAGCCGTGCCCTTTGTCCCAAATAGGTGCACTCGCTCTAGATTTAAAGCCGGTAATATAAATATTTCCTGAGAACAGGTTAGTTTTTAGGATCTTACTGAAGGTGGATCCGTTAGTTGCATTTTATAGCTCCTGGGGGCATGGCCTCCTCCTTGGTGAACCAGTAGAGTCAAACATATGGACACCCGTAGTCCACTTAAGTACACACAAGCGATAGGCAAGGACTTAAGTTGTAGGTGACCTGACTGAACTCAGGAGAGGGTGAAT
Source organism: Pleurodeles waltl (assembly GCF_031143425.1). NCBI lineage: Eukaryota > Metazoa > Chordata > Amphibia > Caudata > Salamandridae > Pleurodeles > Pleurodeles waltl. The sequence goes on along the minus strand of NC_090446.1, from coordinate 593,396,486 downwards.
AGGCAGTTTCTCCACTACTCATTGAGGTAAAAATGTCTAAACTGTACACTTTCAGTGTAGCCTGGAGAGGGGACCGTAGCCAACCTCGCTGGATAGTGGTACACCTTCAGTGTACTTGATTTTACCAGAGCAAGTTTGATTTCTCTTGTTGAAATGAGTGCTTTTAGCGGGCTCTTACTGCGAGTCCACTATTAGAGAAACATGGGGTGGGTGAAAACATGCAGCGTCAGGCCACCCATCTTTACAGAACCATGCACTGGCTTTCTGCGCCATCAAAATCAAGGACTAATGCTGCTCATGCTGGAGTCACCACTTTTGAGCACCAAGGAGACCCGCAATCCTCACTAATGGATGACACTGCTACAGACACCCTCTACCACGTGCTCCATAAAATACTGTGATGTAGTGATGTGTAGGGAGAAGTTTGTCACAGCAGTGTTATGCTCTGTCAATAGTATGCTGTATTGTTGCACCTCGATGCTTTGCAGGTAACTGGTTGCCACAACACCTCGCCCCCCATCTCAGTTTGTAAAATAGACATTGGATGCATTTTCTGTAACCATGGTCAGTGGCATTTGTCGGCATCCCTCCTTCCTACCTGTTTGTTCAGTGTCAGTGGCTTTTGAAATTGCCATCTGATCTGACATCACTGTAAATCACAGGATAGCTCAATGCTGCTTAATGCTAATCTTACTAGGAGTCCAATTTATACCTCCGCAGCATTTAGCATTCTACTATGTTTCTCCGACAGTCTGCCTCTACTGTAGCAGAGACCTGGTGGTCCAGTTATCTCAGCATAAATCTAGCTGGTCCCCTTCACAACCTGTACTGCCACAGATGCTACAATCCATCTTCTAATCAAAAAAGCTGTCTGTACCCTCCATTCAAGAAGCCAGGTTAATAAACCTACAATCTACTTGTCATGAGCAAACTAGGCTCCCCCCAACCACCACCACTGCCCCCATAGGTTGTTGCCATTATTAATCAGCCCCCCCACTTCAACTGGCTCCCAGTTGGATCGTTATCTGCACCTGGAGCGTTCCCTATACATTTTTCATCTTGGTGTTTAAAGCTATCCACATCATGACGCCCCTACCCCAAGCCAAACAGTTGAAAAGAAGCCACAATCCAATTATGCACAGCCCAGACCCTGCCTTTAATGTGTCCCCAGCCCCTCATGTATGCCCTCCAAGTTTTAATCCTCCTAACACTTAAAGGGGTTTACACTTTCTGTAATACCCTCCCAGTTCCATTTCTGATAGTGTCCATGCCTTGGTGACTTTGCATGCAACCTGAATTGATCTATTTGTACTTGACATATTGGGTTTTATCGAAACCTAGCTCTAAGACGGTCTTACGACTGATCTAGTTTTGCTGTCATGTGCACCTGCTACTCTAAGTAAAATAAGCAGATATTCATTAACTAGACTCCGTCCACATCCCACAACTTAAATTGTCAAGACTTACTATTGCTTTAATTTAATCAGCTGGTCGCAAGTGGTATGACTAGCGTGATGCAGAGTACTTCTAGACAAAGGACAAATTTGAATTGCCTAATTTAGGGTCTACTAAGAACATCTTTTCTTCAGGAAATGTATCTATTTCGTTAAACTGTCAATATGGTCCAGGACTGCTGACCACCTTGGTCTGACTATGCAAACATGTTCAGTGCTGATAGTGGGGAGGGATGTAATGGGATGGGGGGAGGAGTGGCGGGGAAGAGGAGTGTAAGGAGATGTTTGGAAAGTTGTTGCCCATGAGTGGGCAGGGAAATGAGGGGCTGCGACAGAGGATGGTGAGACGTGTTAACCATTTGTAGGGCAATTGCAGGATGCAGCATGGTTGGGTAGTACAATGGGAGTGATACAATAATGGGTAGAGTTGGCTGTATCTAGTGCTGAGTTGCTGGCGTAATTTGGCCCTGTGCAGTTTCTGGTTCTTATAGTATGTCATTTTTAGTATTGCACTAGATAAAAATAAGCAGATCACGTAATTTCTTGTGCGGGTGCATAGGGATGGGTGATTTCATCGGGAGGTGTGATGGCATAGATGAAGGACATGATGGTGTGATAATTTAATGGGTGTGTAAGACCTTACCTGTAAGGTCACTGGTGGCTTTTTCCTCCTGACTTGTCTCCTCAGTCTTCCACAGGAACCTATGCAGCAGATGGACACACTGCCTGCCGCTCTGCTCCCTGAGCCCTGGATGCTGGTGGAATACAGCTCTGCTCTGGAGGAGTTACTTGGGTGAGAAAATTAATTGGCCTAGTTGCCTGGACTACTTAATTTGTCCTTGGCATGTTTCACATGTTGACATTTTTCTCCTCAGGGTGAACACCAGGTCTCGTATTCTTTCTTCTGATCTGCCCATCTCCGAAGATGTGAACTCCGAGGATAGGATTTCCATGCAAAGGTTTGTGTCCTGTTTGAGATTTCCTTGTACAGGAGGTATTCCTCAGGAGGACTATTTGGGATATTCAGCTCGAAAGCACCCTTTTGAGTGGCTCTTTGGTTATAGTACACACCTTTACATGAGTAAAGCAGACCACTGCCTCGCTGATTAAGATGTTACTAGTTCAATTTAGATGATTGCAAATGGTCTGGGTAATAAAGGTTAACATTTACTTCCCCAAGAGATGAGGAGTGTTGGACAGCATGTGCAGGAGAATGGGAGGAATACTACTAAGGTGCTGAGTCAGCATGGGGCAGGTTGGAGGGATGCTGGGAGTGTGATGCAGTTCTGGAGGCAGGGTGTCTATTACCTGGTTTTAGGGGGCGGGGGTCAAGGAGTGCAGGAACTGGATCTTTACAGTTTCGGAATGTGTTGAACAGTGTAGGCTAATTCAAGCACTCTTTGGCATGCGAAAATGATTTTATTCTATCTAGTCTTCAATGCTTTGGTTTTGATTTCAGGCCCTGGATGCCCGAGCCAATACCCCCTGGCATGGTCAGTGTTGCTGTGTCTACAGAGCCAGACCTAAATTGTGGACGGAAGGCCTATTACAGGTAAGTTTATGGTTCTTTTCACAGTTCTTGGGTATTAATGAGCATCGGTCATGTGTGGGTTATTGAGTGTATATAATGTGCTGTGTAGCCATTTAGGATATGGACACTGCAAGGTGAGAACCAAACAACAAAAGTATTGTACTGATGGGTCATGAAGAAACATGTTTGAGCCTCAAGGTGATCCAAGGGTCAGGATTTGGTTTAGAGGGTAGTTTTTTTTTTTTTTTTTTTTTTTTTTTTTTTTTTAATCCCTATTAACAGAGCTTTTATACTGCACGTTGACGTACTGCTTGTTTCGCTTGGTGCAATGTGCCAAATAAGGTTACAGTATCTATAGCGTAAATGAGCAAGTAGTGAGTTTGTGTTCTAAAATGTGCACACACTGTGCCAGTAAACATGAGCTATTAGAAAGTAAATTTAAGATTATTGTTTTGAACAATACAAACAAGGCATGTATACAGAACACATTGTGACACATTTAATACATGACATTTTGCCAGCAACAGGAAAGGAACGGAGGTGTTACTCAAAATTAAATAATTTTCTCTTGCTTTCCATCCAGGCACTTGTATCTTTAAAATACTATAATTTTCTGTGCAAGAATTCATCACCTTCATATAATCTTTCCACCAGAAGTAAAAACATTGAAACAAGCTGTTAGTAATTTTTTTGCACAATATTTTCTATTCACACACTTTATTGTAGATGAAGCAACGCATAAATATACCAAAATGAGAATATTTCCACTCAGCTATAACATGAAAACGTTGTCCCTGTAATGGTGCATCTTGTTGGCTTTGGAAAGATACAACAGACCAGAAACCCGTGCAGATTGTAACTAATTCACCATATTTTCTATTCTTAGAGATAGGTAATTGCACATTTGTCGTGCACGTTTTAAGGATGTTGGCAACTACAACATTGTCAGACATTTCTCATTCGTTAATTAGCTCTCGAGTATAGAGTTCAGAATCGAAATGGTGTATAGAAGGTTTGTATAGGTAGCCTCTGGTCTGTGCTAATTCTCATGTTTGCGTTTCATCACTTGAATAAGCTACGAATGTCGGGCACTAGTTAATCTTGAAGTTAATGTCGAAAGACTGATCCTGTGAATGAAGAAATTTGGACCACTGTAGCTGACCGTCTTCAGTATTTCATTCTGTTAGAGTGGATGAGGGAGAAATTAGGTTAAGTTAATCCTAGCCAGGGAATTCAAGAGCCCCGTGCTAGAAGCTGTGTTTGGCTCTTTGGTTCAGACTTCATCTCTTCATCTTTGCAGGGAACACAATTACTGTTTGTTATAAAATGACAGGTTGTGGGGGGTGGAAACAACATTCTTGTCTTTACTATGTCTCTGTAGACATTGGGGCAGCTGCAACCTGTGTTTGTGCCCTTGCACGTTAGTGGATACTTGCTACATTAGGTGAGGTGGTTAGTATTCTGTTGGAAGAAAAGGACCTCTGCTGGTAATAGCCCATTGACCTCTCGGCACCATCCCAACACCTTTAAAAATAAATCTACAGTGGTTAACATGCCTCGTTTTTTCTCCATGTCTGGAATATAGAGGTTCAGTGCTTCCATCACTCCATGATTCATGTTTAGCACTGGACTAAAGGGGCTTCGAGTCAACTGCTGATCATTAATGCGTTAATACGCTCAAAAACAATGTTGGACTAAACAGGTATTTAAGAAAAGACATAAATTATTTCGGTGAAAGGGGCCACATTCATTACTAATGACCTAAACATGTAGAAATTCATTTTTCACTTAATTACATTAAGTGATGCACTTTTACAATTGACATGTCCCCTTCATGATAAAACCCGTGTCTCTGGATTCTGGTTATAAGAAGATCCATTGAAAAAGGATAGACATAGGTGTAAGAATAACTCGCCACATCAGTGTGCTTGGGGTTGAATAACCAAACGTTTAAATCTTGTCCATGCTGCTTGTATTTTAATCTAAGTAGCAAGGCATGCATTCTGAGATTTCTATGTAAATTGTTAGTTCCTTTGGCGAACTCGGGTTTCGTGTCATAACATTTATGCACGAAAATCAGTTAATGCTTTTTAACTTTCAACTACCATGGATATTTTTTCTTGGCTTTTTCATTCATTGAAGAAATGCACACTGCTTTACCTGATGTATGGAAATGTTGAAGAATAGTTGAGTTTTAGGTAAGACCCAGCTACTTCACTGCCTTCATTTATTTCTTTTTAGACCTTTGCCATTGATTGTCCTTGTGAAAAATCTCCACACTTAACTTCAGTCTACTGAGAAGAGCTGTGTCCCACCAACAGACTGATGGGTTTGCCCCTACTAAATTGTAGTACACAAGAGGCCTTATAAAAAAGGCTTATTGCTAGTTAAGCTGATACTTAAAAATGTGTAGTTTTTACTCTGCTTTGAAACTGACTGTATTTGAGAATACATGATCTGAAAATTAAAATATGCAAGTTAAAAATCTAGCTTTAGAGATTTAAATTTGAATCTGATGTATTTGTTTGTGGAGGTCCCCTTCCATCAGACTGTGCTTGTTGTAAGGTGAGCTGTTCTGTGCAATAAAAAAATATAAAGCATGAAATGATTTGCCTCAGAACATCTGTCCTTGTAAAATATTAGTGCAATCTTTTAGCAGTAGCAGGTGTTCAGGATTCCACTGGGGGTGATAATACTCACCATTAGAGCCCTGGAGTAACACCAGATGTAGCTTTTAGTTCCTATTTTTAAGCCTTGGCTTAAACGACACTATATTTGAAAAATATTTGAAGACTTGCAGTGTGTTCCTGAGTTTAAATAGAACATCTTTTGTCAGTGCCCTTTCTGTGGAAGTTGAGAAAGGAGGGGTTAATGGGTACAGTTGTTGGGGCTGGGTCGTTTGCCTCTAGTATCCTGGAGCCAGTCATACTCTGGCTCTGCAAATTGGACCAAGCAATCAAACAAACAAGCAGTCGCTGGTTGTCAGGAAAGGTAGCGTGGCCATAAAACAAGCACCCCCACACCAGATCTCCCTTTTCACAAAGGTCCAGTGGAAGGCAATAGCAGGGACTGGATCTCGCAAGCACCGGCTCACCAATAGTCAGTGGTAGGCTTCATTGGGCCCTGCTGCACCTCTGCCCTTGTCCCCCATCTTGGAGGGAAGATGTGCTGGCTGCAGTGGCAGCAGTTGACTGTTACTCTTCTAAGAGTAGACCGGGACCGTGTGGTAGAGTGGAGGCAGTGGCAGGAATGTGGCTGTCTTCAGTCAGTGTTCTTGTTCTGGACACACTGTTGGCTGGAGTTGACAGATCGTAGTAGGATCGCCTTTCTCATGGACTCTGTGATTGAGCTGCTCTAGCCTACCGTGCCAGAGATGGTGATGCAGTCCACTTTGATCTCTGGTTCAGGGATACCGTTGACTCCTTGTTTCTACAGTGGCAGCCAAGTCAGTTTGGGTGCACGTTCAGCCAGCGCAACATTCAGCTCTGTAGTCTCTCGGGCACACATTAAGCCAGTGCCCTGGGAGTAGCCACCACAAAGTCTGTGCAGGCACACTTTGGATGTGTCACAGGCTTGCTACAGGTGTTCTCAGTGTTGGACGGCTAGGTCACACGAAGTTCCACAGGCTACGAAACTGATTCTATTCAGGCACACTTGGTAAGTACCACAGAGCTGACTGGTTGATCCAGTTGTTCACAATTCAGAAGTGACACAAATTCTCCCCTTCAGTGATGAAGATGAAGACACCAGCTCTATTTGTGCAGTAGTTATAAAGGCACTGTATGGAGGACCTCCCTCACTCTTATTGGCCACAGACTACTTGGAACTGGAATAAAAAGTGGGTCAACAATTCCCACTTCTATTCCGGTCCAGCAGTCATGGGATGTACATTCCAGTCTGGACTTCAGGACTGGTCTGGGGTTCTTTCATGCACTGTCCATCAATAAAACCCGACCGTATGAGCAAGACTAAAAGCTGACTCTAAAGGATTTTTCTCTCTAAACGGTGAGGTCTGCAGTCCCACCTTTCACCACACCATGCACCAAATGGCTGCAGCAAAAGGACTATTTAATGTCTAAAGGGGCGTGTGTATGCAAAAGTGACTGCACCTCCATCTTGTGCATAGGAACAGCTCAGGGGCATCCAAAATGGAACCCATAAGCCTTCTCCACTCTGATTCACTTGACTCTCAAAATGTATGCAAGACAGACCACATACATATGTACATGTGCTTCAGATATTAGTACAAGGATGGCATAGTTTTCCATCACAAGGGAGAGAATACTTGGTGTGCCTCGCCAGGTCCCGGGTTGCACTTATCAAGGGACAGGCTAGGCCTTTATGCACAAGCTAGATTGGGATGAGTCTGTGTAGGAAGTTGGCTCTGTATGTGCTATTTCAAAGTAAGGAATAGCATGCACAGAGTCCAAGGGTTCCCCTTAGAGGTAAAATAGTGGTAAAAATAGATAATACTAATGCTCTATTTTGTGGTAGTGTGGTCGAGCAGTAGGCTTATCCAAGGAGTAGTGTTAAGCATTTGTTGTACATACACATAGACAATAAATGAGGTACACACACTCAGAGACAAATCCAGCCAATAGGTTTTGTTATAGAAAAATATCTTTTCTTAGTTTATTTTAAGAACCACAGGTTCAAATTTAACATGTAATATCTTGTTTGAAAGGTATTGCAGGTAAGTACATTAGGAACTTTGAATCATTTCAATTGCATGTATACTTTTCAAGTTATTCACAAATAGCTACTTTAAAAGTGGACACTTAGTGCAATTTTCACAGTTCCTGGGGGAGGTAAGTTTTTGTTAGTTTTACCAGGTAAGTAAGACACTTACAGGGTTCAGTTCTTGGTCCAAGGTAGCCCACCGTTGGGGGTTCAGAGCAACCCCAAAGTCACCACACCAGCAGCTCAGGGCCGGTCAGGTGCAGAGTTCAAAGTGGTGCCCAAAACACATAGGCTAGAATGGAGAGAAGGGGGTGCCCCGGTTCCGGTCTGCTTGCAGGTAAGTACCCGCGTCTTCGGAGGGCAGACCAGGGGGGTTTTGTAGGGCACCGGGGGGGACACAAGCCCACACAGAAATTTCACCCTCAGCAGCGCGGGGGCGGCCGGGTGCAGTGTAGAAACAAGCGTCGGGTTTGTAATGGAAGTCAATGGGAGATCTAGGGACCTCTTCAGCGCTGCTGGCAGGCAAGGGGGGGGGTTCCTCGGGGAAACCTCCACTTGGGCAAGGGAGAGGGACTCCTGGGGGTCACTCCTCCAGTGAAAGTCCGGTCCTTCAGGTCCTGGGGGCTGCGGGTGCAGGGTCTCTCCCAGGTGTCGGGACTTAGGATTCAAAGAGTCGCGGTCAGGGGAAGCCTCGGGATTCCCTCTGCAGGCGGCGCTGTGGGGGCTCAGGGGGGACAGGTTTTTGTACTCACAGTCTTAGAGTAGTCCTGGGGTCCCTCCTGAGGTGTTGGATCGCCACCAGCCGAGTCGGGGTCGTCGGGTGCAGTGTTGCAAGTCTCACGCTTCTTGCGGGGAGCTTGCAGGGTTCTTTAAAGCTGCTGGAAACAAAGTTGCAGCTTTTCTTGGAGCAGGTCCGCTGTCCTCGGGAGTTTCTTGTCTTTTCGAAGCAGGGGCAGTCCTCAGAGGATGTCGAGGTCGCTGGTCCCTTTGGAAGGCGTCGCTGGAGCAGGATCTTTGGAAGGCAGGAGACAGGCCGGTGAGTTTCTGGAGCCAAGGCAGTTGTCGTCTTCTGGTCTTCCTCTGCAGGGGTTTTTCAGCTAGGCAGTCCTTCTTCTTGTAGTTGCAGGAATCTAATTTTCTAGGGTTCAGGGTAGCCCTTAAATACTAAATCTAAGGGCGTGTTTAGGTCTGGGGGGTTAGTAGCCAATGGCTACTAGCCCTGAGGGTGGGTACACCCTCTTTGTGCCTCCTCCCAAGGGGAGGGGGTCACAATCCTAACCCTATTGGGGGAATCCTCCATCTGCAAGATGGAGGATTTCTAAAAGTCAGAGTCACCTCAGCTCAGGACACCTTAGGGGCTGTCCTGACTGGCCAGTGACTCCTCCTTGTTGCTTTCTTTGTTCCCTCCAGCCTTGCCGCCAAAAGTGGGGGCCGTGGCCGGAGGGGGCGGGCAACTCCACTAAGCTGGAGTGCCCTGCTGGGCTGTGACAAAGGGGTGAGCCTTTGAGGCTCACCGCCAGGTGTCACAGCTCCTGCCTGGGGGAGGTGTTAGCATCTCCACCCAGTGCAGGCTTTGTTACTGGCCTCAGAGTGACAAAGGCACTCTCCCCATGGGGCCAGCAACATGTCTCTGGTGTGGCAGGCTGCTGGAACTAGTCAGCCTACACAGACAGTCGGTTAAGTTTCAGGGGGCACCTCTAAGGTGCCCTCTGGGGTGTATTTTGCAATAAAATGTACACTGGCATCAGTGTGCATTTATTGTGCTGAGAAGTTTGATACCAAACTTCCCAGTTTTCAGTGTAGCCATTATGGTGCTGTGGAGTTCGTGTTTGACAGACTCCCAGACCATATACTCTTATGGCTACCCTGCACTTACAATGTCTAAGGTTTTGTTTAGACACTGTAGGGGTACCATGCTCATGCACTGGTACCCTCACCTATGGTATAGTGCACCCTGCCTTAGGGCTGTAAGGCCTGCTAGAGGGGTGTCTTACCTATACTGCATAGGCAGTGAGAGGCTGGCATGGCACCCTGAGGGGAGTGCCATGTCGACTTACTCGTTTTGTCCTCACTAGCACACACAAGCTGGCAAGCAGTGTGTCTGTGCTGAGTGAGAGGTCTCCAGGGTGGCACAAGACATGCTGCAGCCCTTAGAGACCTTCCTTGGCATCAGGGCCCTTGGTACTAGAAGTACCAGTTACAAGGGACTTATCTGAATGCCAGGGTGTGCCAATTGTGGATACAATGGTACATTTTAGGGAAAGAACACTGGTGCTGGGGCCTGGTTAGCAGGCCTCAGCACACTTTCAATTGTAAACATAGCATCAGCAAAGGCAAAAAGTCAGGGGGCAACCATGCCAAGGAGGCATTTCCTTACACAACCCCCCCCCCAAACGAAAGAGGATGAGACTAACCTTTCCCAAGAGAGTCTTCATTTTCTAAGTGGAAGAACCTGGAAAGGCCATCTGCATTGGCATGGGCAGTCCCAGGTCTGTGTTCCACTATAAAGTCCATTCCCTGTAGGGAGATGGACCACCTCAACAGTTTAGGATTTTCACCTTTCATTTGCATCAGCCATTTGAGAGGTCTGTGGTCAGTTTGAACTAGGAAGTGAGTCCCAAAGAGGTATGGTCTCAGCTTCTTCAGGGACCAAACCACAGCAAAGGCCTCCCTCTCAATGGCACTCCAACGCTGCTCCCTGGGGAGTAACCTCCTGCTAATGAAAGCAACAGGCTGGTCAAGGCCATCATCATTTGTTTGGGACAAAACTGCCCCTATCCCATGTTCGGAGGCATCAGTCTGCACAATGAACTGCTTAGAATAATCTGGAGCTTTTAGAACTGGTGCTGAGCACATTGCTTGTTCCAGGGTGTCAAAGGCCTGTTGGCATTCCACAGTCCAGTTCACTTTCTTGGGCATTTTCTTGGAGGTGAGTTCAGTGAGGGCTGTCACAATGGATCCATATCCCTTCACAAACCTCCTGTAATACCCAGTCAAGCCAAGGAATGCCCTGACTTGAGTCTGGGTTTTTGGAGCTACCCAGTCCAGAATAGTCTGGATCTTGGGTTGGAGTGGCTGAACTTGGCCTCCACCTACAAGGTGTCCCAAGTAAACCACAGTTCCCTGCCCTATCTGGCATTTGGATGCCTTGATAGAGAGGCCTGCAGATTGCAGAGCCTTCAAAACCTTCCTCAGGTGGACCAGGTGATCCTGCCAGGTGGAGCTAAAGACAGCAATATCATCAAGATAAGCTGTGCTAAAGGACTCCAAGCCAGCAAGGACTTGATTCACCAACCTTTGGAAGGTGGCAGGGGCATTCTTTAAACCAAAGGGCATAACAGTAAACTGATAATGCCCATCAGGTGTGGAGAATGCTGTCTTTTCTTTTGCTCCAGGTGCCATTTTTATTTGCCAGTACCCTGCTGTCAAGTCAAAGGTACTTAGAAATTTGGCAGCACCTAATTTATCAATGAGCTCATCAGCTCTTGGAATTGGATGGGCATCTGTCTTGGTGACAGAATTGAGCCCTCTGTAGTCCACACAAAACCTCATCTCTTTCTTTCCATCTTTGGTGTGAGGTTTGGGGACTAAGACCACTGGGCTAGCCCAGGGGCTGTCAGAGCGCTCAATCACTCCCAATTCCAGCATCTTGTGGACTTCCACCTTGATGCTTTCCTTAACATGGTCAGACTGTCTGAAGATTTTGTTCTTGACAGGCATGCTGTCTCCTGTGTCCACATCATGGGTACACAGGTGTGTCTGACCAGGGGTTAGGGAGAAAAGCTCAGGAAACTGTTGTAGGACTCTCCTACAATCAGCCTGCTGTTGGCCAGAGAGGGTGTCTGAGTAGATCACTCCATCTACTGTGCCATCTTTTGGGTCTGATGACAGAAGATCAGGGAGAGGTTCACTCTCTGCCTCCTGATCCTCATCTGTTACCATCAACAGATTCACATCAGCCCTGTCATGGAAGAGCTTAAGGCGGTTCACATGGATCACCCTCTTGGGGCTCCTGCTTGTGCCCAGGTCCACCAGGTAGGTGACCTGACTCTTCCTTTCTAGTACTGGGTAAGGGCCACTCCATTTGTCCTGGAGTGCCCTGGGAGCCACAGGCTCCAGAACCCAGACTTTCTGCCCTGGTTGGAACTCAACCAGTGCAGCCTTTTGGTCATACCAAAACTTCTGGAGTTGTTGGCTGGCCTCAAGGTTTTTGGTTGCCTTTTCCATGTACTCTGCCATTCTAGAGCGAAGGCCAAGTACATAGTCCACTATGTCCTGTTTAGGCTCATGGAGAGGTCTCTCCCAGCCTTCTTTAACAAGGGCAAGTGGTCCCCTTACAGGATGACCAAACAGAAGTTCAAAGGGTGAGAACCCTACTCCCTTCTGTGGTACCTCCCTGTAAGCGAAAAGCAGACATGGCAGGAGGACATCCCATCTCCTTTTGAGTTTTTCTGGGAGCCCCATGATCATGCCCTTTAATGTCTTGTTGAATCTCTCAACTAAGCCATTAGTTTGTGGATGGTATGGTGTAGTGAATTTATAAGTCACCCCACACTCATTCCACATGTGCTTTAGGTATGCTGACATGAAGTTGGTACCTCTGTCAGACACCACCTCCTTAGGGAAACCCACTCTGGTAAAGATACCAATGAGGGCCTTGGCTACTGCAGGGGCAGTAGTCGACCTAAGGGGAATAGCTTCAGGATACCTGGTAGCATGATCCACTACTACCAGGATATACATATTTCCTGAGGCTGTGGGAGGTTCTAGTGGACCAACTATGTCCACACCCACTCTTTCAAAGGGCACCCCCACCACTGGAAGTGGAATGAGGGGGGCCTTTGGATGCCCACCTGTCTTACCACTGGCTTGACAGGTGGGGCAGGAGAGGCAAAACTCCTTAACCATGTTGGACATATTGGGCCAGTAGAAGTGGTTGACTAACCTCTCCCACGTCTTGGTTTGTCCCAAATGTCCAGCAAGGGGAATGTCATGGGCCAATGTTAGGATGAACTTCCTGAACAGCTGAGGCACTACCACTCTCCTAGTGGCACCAGGTTTGGGGTCTCTGGCCTCAGTGTACAGGAGTCCATCTTCCCAATAGACCCTATGTGTTCCATTTTTCTTGCCTTTGGACTCTTCAGCAGCTTGCTGCCTAAGGCCTTCAAGAGAGGGACAGGTTTCTTGTCCCTTACACAGCTCCTCCCTTGAGGGTCCCCCTGGGCCTAAGAGCTCAACCTGATAAGGTTCAAGCTCCAAAGGCTCAGTTCCCTCAGAGGGCAGAACTTCTTCCTGAGAAGAGAGGTTCCCTTTCTTTTGCTGTGTTGCAGTTGGTTTCCCAACTGACTTCCCTGTTCTCTTGGTAGGCTGGGCCATTCTTCCAGACTCCAGCTCTACTTGTTCACCCTGTGCCTTGCATTGTGCTCTTGTTTTCACACACACCAGTTCAGGGATACCCAGCATTGCTGCATGGGTTTTTAGCTCTACCTCAGCCCATGCTGAGGACTCCAGGTCATTTCCAAGCAGACAGTCCACTGGGATATTTGAGGAGACCACCACCTGTTTCAGGCCATTGACCCCTCCCCATTCTAAAGTAACCATTGCCATGGGATGTACTTTTCTCTGATTGTCAGCGTTGGTGACTGTGTAAGTTTTTCCAGTCAGGTATTGGCCAGGGGAAACCAGTTTCTCTGTCACCATGGTGACACTGGCACCTGTATCCCTCAGGCCCTCTATTCTAGTCCCATTAATTAAGAGTTGCTGTCTGTATTTTTGCATGTTAGGCGGCCAGACAGCTAGTGTGGCTAAATCCACCCCACCCTCAGAAACTAGAGTAGCTTCAGTGTGGACCCTGATTTGCTCTGGGCACACTGTTGATCCCACTTGGAGACTAGCCATACCAGTGTTACCTGGATGGGAGTTTGGAGTGGAACCTTTCTTGGGACAGGCCTTGTCTCCAGTTTGGTGTCCATGCTGTTTACAGCTATGACACCAGGCCTTTTTGGGATCAAAGTTTTTACCCTTGTACCCATTGTTTTGTGAAGAGGCTCTGGGCCCACCCTCCTGTGCAGGTTTTTGGGGGCCTGTAGAAGACTCTTTACTATTTTTAGTTTTGGTTGTCTCATCACCCTTCCCCTGGGGAGTCTTTGTGACCCCTTTCTTTTGGTCACCCCCTGTTGAAGTCTTGGACACCCTTGTCTTGACCCAATGGTCCGCCTTCTTTCCCAATTCTTGGGGAGAAATTGGTCCTAGGTCTACCAGATGCTGATGCAGTTTATCATTGAAACAATTACTTAACAGGTGTTCTTTCACAAATAAATTGTACAGCCCATCATAATTACTTACACCACTGCCTTGAATCCAACCATCTAGTGTTTTCACTGAGTAGTCTACAAAGTCAACCCAGGTCTGGCTCGAGGATTTTTGAGCCCCCCTGAATCTAATCCTATACTCCTCAGTGGAGAATCCAAAGCCCTCAATCAGGGTACCCTTCATGAGGTCATAAGATTCTGCATCTTGTCCAGAGAGTGTGAGGAGTCTATCCCTACACTTTCCTGTGAACATTTCCCAAAGGAGAGCACCCCAGTGAGATCTGTTCACTTTTCTGGTTACACAAGCCCTCTCAAAAGCTGTGAACCATTTGGTGATGTCATCACCATCTTCATATTTAGTTACAATCCCTTTAGGGATTTTCAACATGTCAGGAGAATCTCTGACCCTATTTATGTTGCTGCCACCATTGATGGGTCCTAGGCCCATCTCTTGTCTTTCCCTCTCTATGGCTAGGATCTGTCTTTCCAAAGCCAATCTTTTGGCCATCCTGGCTAACTGGATGTCCTCTTCACTGGGGCTATCCTCAGTGATTTCAGAGGTGTTGGTCTCTCCTGTGAGGGAACCAGCATCTCTGACTATTATTTTTGGAGTCAGGGTTTGAGGGACCCTGTTCTCCCTAGATAGGATTGGTAGGGGGGAATTGTCCTCCAAGTCACTATCCTCTTCCTCTGAGTTGCCACCCTCAGAGGGGTTGGCCTTTTCAAACTCTGCCAAAAGCTCCTGGAGCTGTATTTTGGTAGGTTTGGGGCCCATTGTTATTTTCTTTATTTTACAGAGTGACCTTAGCTCCCTCATCTTAAGATGGAGGTAAGGTGTGGTGTCGAGTTCCACCACAGTCACATCTGTGCTAGACATTTTGCTTCTAAAAGTTGGAATACTTTTTAAGAATCTACAACTAGTTCTAGGTTCAAATTCAAACTTTTACAAACTTTTAAACTCTAAAAGAAATGCTAAACAGGATCTAACACAAGGCCCTAGCAGGTCTTTTAAGAATTTAGAAAACTTTTCAAATTGCAAAAATCAATTTCTAATGACAATTTTGGAATTTGTCGTGTGATCAGGTATTGGCTGAGTAGTCCAGCAAATGCAAAGTCTTGTACCCCACCGCTGATCCACCAATGTAGGAAGTTGGCTCTGTATGTGCTATTTCAAAGTAAGGAATAGCATGCACAGAGTCCAAGGGTTCCCCTTAGAGGTAAAATAGTGGTAAAAATAGATAATACTAATGCTCTATTTTGTGGTAGTGTGGTCGAGCAGTAGGCTTATCCAAGGAGTAGTGTTAAGCATTTGTTGTACATACACATAGACAATAAATGAGGTACACACACTCAGAGACAAATCCAGCCAATAGGTTTTGTTATAGAAAAATATCTTTTCTTAGTTTATTTTAAGAACCACAGGTTCAAATTTAACATGTAATATCTTGTTTGAAAGGTATTGCAGGTAAGTACATTAGGAACTTTGAATCATTTCAATTGCATGTATACTTTTCAAGTTATTCACAAATAGCTACTTTAAAAGTGGACACTTAGTGCAATTTTCACAGTTCCTGGGGGAGGTAAGTTTTTGTTAGTTTTACCAGGTAAGTAAGACACTTACAGGGTTCAGTTCTTGGTCCAAGGTAGCCCACCGTTGGGGGTTCAGAGCAACCCCAAAGTCACCACACCAGCAGCTCAGGGCCGGTCAGGTGCAGAGTTCAAAGTGGTGCCCAAAACACATAGGCTAGAATGGAGAGAAGGGGGTGCCCCGGTTCCGGTCTGCTTGCAGGTAAGTACCCGCGTCTTCGGAGGGCAGACCAGGGGGGTTTTGTAGGGCACCGGGGGGGACACAAGCCCACACAGAAATTTCACCCTCAGCAGCGCGGGGGCGGCCGGGTGCAGTGTAGAAACAAGCGTCGGGTTTGTAATGGAAGTCAATGGGAGATCTAGGGACCTCTTCAGCGCTGCTGGCAGGCAAGGGGGGGGTTCCTCGGGGAAACCTCCACTTGGGCAAGGGAGAGGGACTCCTGGGGGTCACTCCTCCAGTGAAAGTCCGGTCCATCAGGTCCTGGGGGCTGCGGGTGCAGGGTCTCTCCCAGGTGTCGGGACTTAGGATTCAAAGAGTCGCAGTCAGGGGAAGCCTCGGGATTCCCTCTGCAGGCGGCGCTGTGGGGGCTCAGGGGGGACAGGTTTTTGTACTCACAGTCTTAGAGTAGTCCTGGGGTCCCTCCTGAGGTGTTGGATCGCCACCAGCCGAGTCGGGGTCGTCGGGTGCAGTGTTGCAAGTCTCACGCTTCTTGCGGGGAGCTTGCAGGGTTCTTTAAAGCTGCTGGAAACAAAGTTGCAGCTTTTCTTGGAGCAGGTCCGCTGTCCTCGGGAGTTTCTTGTCTTTTCGAAGCAGGGGCAGTCCTCAGAGGATGTCGAGGTCGCTGGTCCCTTTGGAAGGCGTCGCTGGAGCAGGATCTTTGGAAGGCAGGAGACAGGCCGGTGAGTTTCTGGAGCCAAGGCAGTTGTCGTCTTCTGGTCTTCCTCTGCAGGGGTTTTTCAGCTAGGCAGTCCTTCTTCTTGTAGTTGCAGGAATCTAATTTTCTAGGGTTCAGGGTAGCCCTTAAATACTAAATTTAAGGGCGTGTTTAGGTCTGGGGGGTTAGTAGCCAATGGCTACTAGCCCTGAGGGTGGGTACACCCTCTTTGTGCCTCCTCCCAAGGGGAGGGGGTCACAATCCTAACCCTATTGGGGGAATCCTCCATCTGCAAGATGGAGGATTTCTAAAAGTCAGAGTCACCTCAGCTCAGGACACCTTAGGGGCTGTCCTGACTGGCCAGTGACTCCTCCTTGTTGCTTTCTTTGTTCCCTCCAGCCTTGCCGCCAAAAGTGGGGGCCGTGGCCGGAGGGGGCGGGCAACTCCACTAAGCTGGAGTGCCCTGCTGGGCTGTGACAAAGGGGTGAGCCTTTGAGGCTCACCGCCAGGTGTCACAGCTCCTGCCTGGGGGAGGTGTTAGCATCTCCACCCAGTGCAGGCTTTGTTACTGGCCTCAGAGTGACAAAGGCACTCTCCCCATGGGGCCAGCAACATGTCTCTGGTGTGGCAGGCTGCTGGAACTAGTCAGCCTACACAGACAGTCGGTTAAGTTTCAGGGGGCACCTCTAAGGTGCCCTCTGGGGTGTATTTTGCAATAAAATGTACACTGGCATCAGTGTGCATTTATTGTGCTGAGAAGTTTGATACCAAACTTCCCAGTTTTCAGTGTAGCCATTATGGTGCTGTGGAGTTCGTGTTTGACAGACTCCCAGACCATATACTCTTATGGCTACCCTGCACTTACAATGTCTGAGGTTTTGCTTAGACACTGTAGGGGTACCATGCTCATGCACTGGTACCCTCACCTATGGTATAGTGCACCCTGCCTTAGGGCTGTAAGGCCTGCTAGAGGGGTGTCTTACCTATACTGCATAGGCAGTGAGAGGCTGGCATGGCACCCTGAGGGGAGTGCCATGTCGACTTACTCGTTTTGTCCTCACTAGCACACACAAGCTGGCAAGCAGTGTGTCTGTGCTGAGTGAGAGGTCTCCAGGGTGGCACAAGACATGCTGCAGCCCTTAGAGACCTTCCTTGGCATCAGGGTCCTTGGTACTACAAGTACCAGTTACAAGGGACTTATCTGAATGCCAGGGTGTGCCAATTGTGGATACAATGGTACATTTTAGGGAAAGAACACTGGTGCTGGGGCCTGGTTAGCAGGCCTCAGCACACTTTCAATTGTAAACATAGCATCAGCAAAGGCAAAAAGTCAGGGGGCAACCATGCCAAGGAGGCATTTCCTTACAGTCTGCAACTAAAAATCAGGGTACTAGATACTCAGGTGAGTACTCAGGCAGGGTTTATTTTAAAGACTGCCCTTGTAGGAAAGTACCATCTTTCTTGGCATGTTACCCCAATTCCTACCTGTATGTCAGTATGTTTTGCCTGTCTCACTGGGATCCTGCTGGTCAGGACAACCGTGCTCATGGTTGTGACCTAATGCGTGTTGTCAGTAGTGCTTAACTGTCACTGAAGTTCAGCTAACCAGAACTTCAGTGCTTATGCTCTCTCCACTTCCAAATTAGTCACTATAGTTTAGTGACGTAATTTACCAATTACAATTGGCACACTGGACCCCCCCTTATAAATCCCTAGTAAATGGTACCCAAGTACCCAGGGCATTGGGGTTCCAGGAGATCCTTATGGGCTGCAGCATTTCTTTTGCCACCCATAAGGAGCTCAGACAAACCCTTTCACAGGACTGCCACTGCAGCCAGCGTGAAATAGTGCACACACTATTTCACAACCAGTTTCACTGAACTTAAGTAACTTATAAGTCACCTATATGTCTAACCTTAATTTACTGAAGGCTAGGTGCAAACGTACGAAGTGTGAGGGCACCCTTGCACTAGCAAATGGGGATACCATTACACACATGCACTACATATAGGTAAATACCTATATGTAGCTTCACAATGGTAACTCCAAATATGGCCATGTAACATGTCTAAGATCATGGAATTGTCCCCCACCCATTCCAAATCTGGTATTGGGGGGGGGTGGGGTGCAATCCCATGCATCCTGGGGGCTCCACCATGGACCTCCAGTACTGCCAAACCAGCTCTGAGTCTTGCACTGCAGCTGCTGCCAGCTCACTGACTGCGTTCTGCCCTCCTGGGATCTGAGCAGCTCGATCCCAGGAAGGCAGAACAAAGCATTTCCTCTGAGAGCAGGGTGTTACACCCTCTCCCTTTAAAAATGGGTAGCCTCCCAGAGCCTCTGGAATTGCTTTGAAGGGCACAGATGGTGCCCTCCTTGCATAAGCCAGTCTACACTGGTTCAGGGACCCCCAAGTCCCTGCTCTGGCGTGAAACTGGACAAAGGGAAGTGGCCCCTCCCCTGTCCATCACCACCCCAGGGGAGATGCCCAGAGCTCTTCCAGTGTGTACCTGGCATTAGTCATCTTGTTTTCCAAGGTGTGGAGACACTCTGGGAGCATCTTAGTGGCCAGTGCCAGCAGGTGATGTCAGAGACCCCTCCTGATGGGTGCATACCTGGTTAGGTAGCCAATCCCCATCAGGGCTATTTAGGGTCTCCTGTGGGTTCCCCTTCAGATTTGGCATGCAAGTTTCCACCAGGAATTATCTGCAACTCCTGCTTCATCCTCTGACCACGGGTCAACTGCAGACTGCTCCAGGAACCGCTGTAACTGCAACAAAGTATCCAGAAAGGCTACTGCGACTCTGCAACTTCAGCTCCAGCCAGCAACTGCAGCAGTTTCCACGGTGTGCACGCTCTGGGGACTCCCTGTCTTCACCCTGCACCAGAAGGACCAAAGAAATATCCCATGGAGTGACAGTCACTACCTGCTCCAGCAGGCACCTTCTAAGATGATGACCGGTTCTCTGGGACTCCTCTCCTGGCTACAAGCATGCTCCCTGGAACACGGGTGGTGGACCCCTTCAACACACTGTCCTAAGGTCCAGCTGTCCAAATTTGGAGGAGGTAAGAGCTTGACTTCCCTGTTTGCGACCGTATCCCTGTGCACCGCATCATCTTCACCTCATAAGGCCTCTGTTCACTATTTGCAAGAATCCTTCATGCACAGCCTGGTCCCGGTCACTCTATCCTGCGACATTCAACTTGCTGAGTTGTTCTGTGGTGGCGTGGGACCTTCTTTTGCAGTGCTGCAGCAACCACAATTTGCACCTTCTTTGTCCCTGTGTCCTGGGACCTCTGTGGGTGCTGCCTGGTCATCTGTGGGCTCCCTCCAGTGTTGGGAGCCCCCTCTGCCTCCTCAGAGTTGAGGCCCCTCTGGTCCCTCCTGGGTCCAGGCAGCGCAGTTTTGATGCAATCCGCAAGATTGCTTGAACCAAGGGTGTTGGACAAATCCAGCCCTGCAACTTGCCTGCATCAAGCGTCTCCATATGGGACATGCTTTGCATCACGCAGGAACCAGCAGTCTTTTTCTTTGGTGCTCTTCTGCAGACTTCTTCCAACCGGAGAATCCTCTTTTGCACCATCTGTTGGCAGGGGCTCCTGTCCTTCCTGGAACCTTCTGCGACTTCTGGACTTGGTCTCCTCTCTTTACAGGACTTCAGGTCCAGTAATCCATCATTTGTTACTTGCAGTCTTGCTTCGTTCTTGCAATAACTCTAATCACGATTTGTAGTGAGTCCTGAGGAAACTTGCAGTACTTTACTCTGCTCCGGGTTGTGGTATTTTACTCACCTTTGTGGTTTTCTTACACTCCTAGCGACCCTCTACACACTAGACTTGCATAGGGGGGAATTTGTGATTCACATTCCACTATCTTAGTATATGGTTTCTGTTGCCCCTAGGCCTATTTCTTTCATTCCATGGTATTGTCTAGTTGCACTACTGACTAGTTACCTACCTTATTTTGGTGTCTAGTGTATATATTGTGTGTAATACGTACCTCCAGAAGGAATATTGTCTCTAAGAAATTTTTGGCCTTGTGTCACTAAAATAAAGTACCCTTATTTTTGGTAACACTTGAGTATTGTCTTTTATTGTGTATAAGTACTGTGTGACTATAGTTGTATTGCAGGAGCTTTGCATGTCTCCTAGTTCAGCCTTGGCTGCTCTGCTACAGCTACCTAAGCTAAGCCTAAGCTGCTAGAACACTACTACATTTCGCTAATAAGGGATAACTGGACGTGGAATAAGGTGTAAGTACCCAAGGTACCCACTACAAACCAGGCCAGCCTCCTACAGCCCTATTTTGGTTAAATGCCATCTCAAGCTGCCATAAGACATTGTCCTTCTGTAAAATTTTGTGACCGTGTTTGCTATCAACTAGTTAAAATCCAACCTGATATGAGGTTGAAAAGTATAAGAGCAGTACTAATTAGTACATTAGATTAACCATTCTCTTTTGTGGAGATGGTTCTCGTGGTAATGCTGCTCGTTTTTCATTACAAATCAGTCCGATTCTTCCTAAGACAAGCTTCACAAAGAGTATCAGCCAAGCTTTAAATTGCGCAAGTTGTCACTCTCTACAATAGTCCTTTTACAAGCAATTTGCAGTAATCCTTAAAAGAAAATCTTCCAGGGCTTAAATTAGTTTTCCGGCCAAGGGGGCATGAATGAATTTCTGAAGAGCGCTCAACATGTGGGTTCTTTCTAGAAGTTTGCACGTGTGCGTTGCGAAGAATGTCTTACTTGGACCAAATGCTCAGTCCACAAGTGACGGTCTTGCAAATATAAAGGTCAGTAATATGGTCACACCTATAGACAGTGCCGCTGGTATTATGCGGCAAGGGAGGGCCAAAATATGCAGCAGGTCTTACTAAATCAACAAGAAAATGCAAATTATTCAGCATGACGCAGCAACATTTGTGATAGCATCAGTTCATTCATTTTAGCTTCACACATTACCACTAAACAAATGTTTGCCCTTACTAGTGTAACACATAAATATAGCAATATGCAACTGAAAGGGTCAACAGTCACCCTTTACAAAGTGCCTTGCACTGCACAACAAGAATCACTGCATTTTAGTAACTGTTGATCCATTTGAACTGGAACAATTTTTTTCTTGATCTATAAATTATGCTTGTGCAGCATGTAAAAGATAATGGGGCACGTGCAGCAAATCCATAATTGAGAACACACAGCAGCTGAAGAACCGATTAACATTGGCCGTCCCTGTGGTACATTGGAAACACTGTCCAGATAAATCTTCAGAAGGAACAGGAAGTTTTTGGACCCTTCTTAAGAAACCCATTCTGCGAGTTCTGTTTTTGTGGTCTGTCTCCTAACTATTTTCCAGCAATGTTAACTTTAAGTAAAAAGTAAGGAAAATTGCCTTCATTCAGATTCGGTAATTTTGGATTGCCCTCGTTGAAATACCCACTTTGCCACATCCTATAAGAAAATGTTATCAAACTGTACATGTTGTGGGAACATAATGGTGTTACCCCTTTTTGATTGTAACAGATCTGACCCACGAGTCCTCTTTTTCTGGTTAAGAACCCCTTGTATGCAGTTCAAATGACTGGTGTCTTCAAAGCCTGAGCTGTGTGGGTTACTTACGTTTTGTCTAGTCTTGATGTTTACCTTTGCTGTTTATAGAGACCCATCCAAGTACGAGACCGATGAGGCAACACTAAGAAGACGTCAGAAACAGATAGATTATGGTAAAAACACCATTGAATATCTCCGCTATCTGCAGCAGGTCCCCAGGTGAGGACTATTCTTCCTCCTGTAAACTCTCGATATCATATTGTAGCATTTGGTCTGCAGATGTTGCACCTGATGTTATACATGCCGGTCCCAATCCCATTGTTACGTCTCAAGAGTCTGCACTTGTTTCCAGACCCTGGTTAGCTCTAGGTTCCCATAAGAGCATCCTTTAACTTGCACAGCTTGTGACGTGCGCAGGAAGGACAACACTGACCTTTGTTCAGTCTTTTTCACTATCTTAACTGCAGCAAGCCTCACTGCTATCCTGCAGTCTAACCTACAGGAGTAAGGGTTCTTTTGACAAGGATGCTGGATTGAGAGCCAAAGCACAAATCTGCCAGCTTTCTTTCTCCTGCTGAAAGACAAGAGGGTCCGTATTTAATGATCTCATATTTTCAATAATACTTGCTTGGCTATGATCATTTAATGTGGTTTCTGTT
This sequence comes from Pleurodeles waltl, assembly GCF_031143425.1. Classification (NCBI taxonomy): domain Eukaryota; kingdom Metazoa; phylum Chordata; class Amphibia; order Caudata; family Salamandridae; genus Pleurodeles; species Pleurodeles waltl. The sequence goes on along the minus strand of NC_090446.1, from coordinate 593,373,839 downwards.
TTGTTTTGGTTCACACATTCATGGTGACGGGATAGCCAGCGTCAGTTTTGCACGGGGGCAGGGTAGAATACCTGTTATAAGGTGGGCTCACATTGTAATAAGGTGGGAATCTCAGCAGCTGGATTTTGTGAATGTGGGCACCATGGCATTTCAAAGCACCGCTGTGTTATAGGAGACAGATTTCTGGCTGACGTGGGCTACATGGAGTTGATCATTAGGATCTCAGGCTAAAGGCATCAAGGACCGCTAGCATACTGACATGGAAGAATTAAGATCAAATGTGTTCAGTGCTTCAAGTGCATTTTTCAAGGTTCTTCTTTTTGTTTATCCGAATATTGAAAGAACCACCTCGGTGTTAACCAGGAGGAATGATGGTAAGCATGCCATCACTGGATGAAGCATGGGTCTTGTGACTACATAAGCGGTGTTGGTTTCTAGGTATTAAAGGGCACCGAGCCATATTCAACTAGCGAGTGGCAAATGTCTCATTGTTAGAGTTTGAGTCTTGCTTAGACTGTCTGTTCGAAAACGGGCCTGTTTCCTATACAGAGAGCTTTGTGTCTGCCTCTTGCACATGATACAGAGGCTTTCTAGTCTGTCTCAGTACTTTGCACTTGATTGGTTAGCTTTCCTCCCTGTTTTGTCCCCACAAGCATTTTGTTTTCAGTGTGTTTTGATTGGAATAGTTGTATTCTCCCATTGATGTTGACCTTGCTTTGCAGTGCATTAGGGACTACTCCCTCTCTGCTCCGGCATCCTTTAGGTCCCCCGTCTCAGGACCATTTACCTGACTCAGCCACCTTGGGCACTTACCACCGCCTCCTACTGTAAAAGTGGTCAGCCTTTTTAAAATGGATTTAAAACCATTGTAACATGGCAGCCAGCATGTGCCCGTTTTGGAATTAACTTAAATTAAATCCAAAGTGATTGTTGCACGTATGTCAGCATGTGCTTGTTAAAACTTCAGAAGCCCGAGTTTGAAACCCATTCCCACAGCAGGTGCATCTACTCAAAACCAAAAACTGTTGCAGTCTATGTACTTGTAAATTACTATTTATTATTGAAATTCAAGAAGGGCTGGATCTAACCAAAGAAGCAGCAGAAGTGGTCTTTGATGCCTTCCTAAACACATACGTTTGTGAGCAGGGGCTTCAGTGTAACGTTTTTTTTTTTTTTTTTTTTTTGTTTTTTTTTTTATAGCAGGAAACTATTGTTTCTGTTTTGAGTTGGCTGAAGCCTTGGCCTTTTTAATTTTCTTTTTTCAGTTCCCACCTAGTTATTTAAACTCATTATCTTTGGAGAAATGTCCGGGTATTTTGTAGCCAATTTGGACACTGTTCTTACTCCACGAATGTACATAGGATTAATATCCACTTTTTCAAAGTGCGGTAAAAACATGCTTAATATATTAAATGTGTGTATATGACTGGGGTCTACATTCTCTGCACTCAAAGTTCAGAATGTTCCTCTAGGCGTTTTTCTTTCTCTAATGATTAACAAAATAGGACCATTCTTTATCAACGTAAGTGCTTTTGAGTTGGCTACGAGCCACAAGGGATATACGTCATCTATAGCTAATGAATGTGAGGTGTTTTTGGCTGGAAGGATGAGTGGAGGGAGGGTCTCCAGAAGTGGTTTTCTGTATAGTGTCCATAATGGCAAACATGGCATTGTAAGTCACCTTTTGTACCTTTTTTACAATACAGGTAAGTACAACAGGGGCCTTAATGAACACCTTACAATGTATGTAAGTATTTTTGACATTCTTTTGTCACCTAAAGGCAGGGTTAAGGGATGGGGTTTTAAGGGTTCAAGGTTGGGTAGAGGAAAGGGTTTTAATGGTTCAAGGATGGATATAGGGAGAGACGAGTTTCTAGGCTTCAGAGGGAGTGGAAGTAATACCATTTCTATGGTCCAGTGGCAGGTAGAGGTAAAGAAGGTAGGAGGTGGTTTAGGGTGGGTAGATATAAGGGATGGGAGGGCTTTTAAGGTTCATGTACGTATAAAAAGGAGGGGAGTTAAGGGGCTTCCCTCCAACTAAGCTTAGTTTGGGGATTCCCTTCAAAAGGAATTCTATGGGGATGTATATATTAGTGTGGGTATAGATTATTATGGCCCTCATTTCGACCTCATCGGTCTTTTTTTTTTTTAAAGACCGCCAAGGTACCGCCGTGCTGAAGACTGCAAGTGCAGGCGGTTTTCTGCGAAGTGTATTATGACTGCTGGCAGCCCTCTGTCCTTTTTCGGACGAAGAGTGGCCAGCAGCCATACTGGCGGTCAGCAGGGAAGTGGGGGCTGCTCCACTGCCACATCATCAGGACGCCACCCACTGAATCACGTACCATGATTCGGCGTGGCGGTGTTCTGGTGACCGGGTTCTGGCGGCAGAGCAGCCCCCATGGATCCCATCCACTCCCAGAGGATCACCGGAACAGGTAAGGTGATCGTCCATTAGGGGAGGGGGATGGGTAGTGTTGTGTGTGTAGGGTGTGTGTGAGTGCATGTATGCAAGTGGGGCGGGTTGTGTTTGGAAATGTGTGCGTGTCTGTCTGTATGTGTGCGTGTATGACTGTTGGAATGTTTTAGTATGTGTGGTGGTAGTGTCTGTGTGCGTGTAGGGGGGGTGTCTATGTTGGGAGGGGGGTTGGGGTGTGGGGGGAGGACTCTGGGGTGGGGGAGACCCTTATCAGTTCCAGGGAAGGAATTCCCTGGCACTGATAGTGCCTACCGCCATGGATTTCGTCATGGTACAAAACCCCACGAAATCCATGGCGGTATGCAGGGTTGTGATGCCGCCAGCGATGTTGACAGCTGCTGGTCTAGAGACCAAAGTCTCCAGCCCAGTGGTAGTTACCACCCTGGCGGTCGGAGTGGAGAAATGGCGGTTTAGCATGGCGGCCACCGCCATGCTTGTAATGCCATTTTTTTTTTCCCGCCGGCCTGTTGGCGGTATTACAGCCAACTCTCCACCGACCGCCAGGGTTGTAATGAGGGCCTATGTATCTATATATGTACAGAAATATCCCTACACGTTTTTGTACATATACTTATATATAATTAGTTTTTGCAATCCATTGTAAAATACTACATTGTAAACTCATTGTAAAAATCTGTGGTAAAAGTATGCGTTGAAAGTGTCATGCATTGTAACTGATTTGTGGAGCCATAGCCTTCCTTACAGGAGTTGTTACAATAAGGCAGGAACAATTCCACCCGCAACCTTGAATATCAGGTTTGCAGGCCCTGCACTGCTATATTAAGCCCCCAATCTCTGCAGCCAATACTTGCCCCACTGGCAAAACACCTATGTCTGGGGAGCATGGGTCGGATTGTGGCCTCTGGCCTTGTTGTGGCTTTCATTTCTTAGGGAGTTGAAGAATGTCTTTGGCAGATGTTTGGAGTTTTGGTCCTAAATTAATTATCCAGAACAGTTGGTCGTGTGACTAGTCAGGCTGCTGCTAGTGGCTGCACATTAGTCTTTCTATGCTGCTTAAATTTTGAGACAGCAATGTGCAAGGGTTGTGCAGAACTTTGGTTCTGTATAAAAATTGTTTTTAAAAACTTTATTTTAGAGCATAACAATGGATGTACTTGGGATTGAGACCTCTAATAGAAGGCTTGCAGCGCGAGCACCAACTGTTAGTCATACTCTTAGACATTTTATTGTTAATCTTATTTCTGTGAAAACTGAAGTTCTTGTCTCCTTATAACATTTGTTATACAGACTTATCTTCAGTGCTATACCCTTATGCGCTTATAACTTTAGTCCCTCTTTTCCTCCCCTATACTTCAAGGCTGGCTAATATTCTCTGCTTAGTTATTGCTGTAAGAACCAGGAGAGAGGGGGGGGTTGTCTTTCTCACCCCACGTAAACCTGGGCACCACAAAGCAACACAATTATGGTATAAAGTAGGAATAAATTCAAGGGCAATAACTGAAATCAACAATGACACCCTCAATTTTCATTGGAAAACTAATTTAATTCCACATAAATTGAATTTAGCTTTCCTGTGCCTCAGCTACACTATGGTTATTAATCTCCGAGACAAAACACCAGTATTGTGTGTACTACTGTTTTATATCGGAGACTAATAACCACACAGTGTAGCTGTATGCATAGGTAGACTTGATCATTGAATTTATGTGGAATTTAAATTAATTTTCCAGTGAAAATTGAAGGTTTGATTGTTGACTAGTTATTGCTCTTGAATTCATCTGTTACACCATAGTTTGTGTTGCTTTATACATACTATTGAGCAGCAATGTATATTGGGTTTTGAGAACTGGCTCCCAGTCAGGCAAGTGAGTCATTGCCAGCGGAAGGCCTCTCACCTTTGCATGTTTAAACCCAGGGCCCAGAGGAAGCCAGGAATCCACCCAAAGAGCCCCAACAAGTACCGCAAGTACAGCCGGAGATCCTGGGACACACAGATCAAGCTCTGGAGGCGGGCCTTGCACACGTGGGATACTCCTGCTGAACCTTCTGCACTGTAAGTCCTCTATCGGGCATCCATGCCCTGGTGATCTGAACTCTGCCCTCTATAGATGTGAGTACCCGCCCTTTGCTGCATGTTATGCACAATGCAGGTCTGATCCTTTATTTGCCCCTTGCAAGCCACATAGGTGTTTCTGGTGTCCAGCTTTCCTCCCTGCTGATTCCTCTAGCCCCTCCCCTAGACCATGATTTAGTGATCGAGTCTAGACTTCTCATTTCCCCCTCCTGCTGGGCAGGGGGAGCTGTCATGATTTTCCTTTGTCTAGAATTCCATCCTCCTTGGATGCGTGGCTGTAGTCTGAGTGCTAGCTGTTGGTAATGGTCTGCTTGAATGTTTCATGCTCCTCACACACTTTGACTTTTCTTTCCACTTTTGCAGTGAGGCGCCAATAGACGACCACTCAAAGAGGCAGTTGGAGGAATGTCTGGGAAGCTTCAAGGCCTTTGAAGATGTCCTGGCAGATTCCATAGAGAAGCAGGTTTGTTCACCTAGTTTGGGGAACCAGAGAGCTGGGCACTGGTGAACAGGATAAAACTGATAATCACCTTACGGTTAAGGTGGCAGAATAAACTAAACCATGGGCCGAGTGGGAGATTGGTATCTAAATATGGATCGTGCAGAGATTGGCACTAAGGGAAGTGCATGTAGGCACTCCCCTTACAGCTCATTTTCCAAGTTGCAAGGGTCCTGGGAGGTTGTCTGAAACTTTCTCCTGCCTTCCTCATGGCTTCTTCTCCCCTCACCACTGCCTACCAAAACCCTAGCCACTCACGGAAATTCTTTGGGACCAATAGTGTGGCTCACTATCGACTTAGGGATGGACTATCAAAGGCATTAATTGGCAGTGGTGAGAAATTGCATGAAATAAGCAAGTAGGCAACTAATTTGGTTGCATGAGCCCACTGTAGTATCATTTGCTTGCATGAGCCCATGGTAATCTGCCTTTTTATCAAAATTAAATTTTCTCAAATTCAGTTATTTCTCTTAATTGTGGACTTGCTTAGCCATTTGGACCTCTACATGCACAAAACGTAAATCAAGCCACCAGTTGTTAGATCTAGCAAATTTAAAATAAATAAATAAGCTGAACAACCAACAATCCTGTTTTAAAAGGAAGATTATTCAAAGGAGCCATTTAATTCTTTACTTGCCCACCATAAGCTGTGTGCATTTCGTTACAGCTATATGGCTGTTCACATGAAGGTAAGGTTTGTTTGCTTTAGGTTTTTACATGCTAGTATGTGTAAATATTTAAATAGTCTACTCGGTCTTTTCCCATTGGTCTGGTCTTTATCCTTTCTCTTCTGTCTTGTTCAATATTAGTTTAAAGGCACTAGAAGGAATTTGTTTAGATTTCTATTTCTACCACAAATTGAGTGCAAGTTAAGTCTTTCATAGGCACCTCACCTTTTGGATTTGGCCTACATTTTAAACTATACTTCAGTGTTTTTGAGCTTGTTGTTGCTAAACCTTTAAATCTTTATTTGTATATGAAAGTTAATGATGGTGACCTATGTATCACAGGACAATGCATCTTACCCAAAATATAATCCCTTCATATTAAGGTAGTGTTCCGTAGGAGCAGTGGAGATTCTAACCATGTGTGGTGTAATTTGGTTTTGGTTAGATCTTTTGAGATGTAGGAACACTGGCTTCCAAAGTAGTGCTAGAGAGAAGAGCAAAGGGAAGAGAAGACTCTATTAGGGACAGTTCTACGACTTTATAGCCAAGCTGTGCTTCCTCTAGTCCATGTAGGTAAACATCCAATTGATTGGTCCACTTACATTCCCTGGTTATTTCAATGTTTTCTCCTCTGCAAACATTGCATTTGTGAGGCAGTCTGTCCTTAATCCATCAATGTGGATCAAGTTCTTACCAAACTGTTCATTCAGCCTCTTTTCTGCATTGGAAGTCTCTCCTGCTTATATACACCAAGGATGCCAGAGAAGATGTTTGCAATGTTTTGTCACTTAAATGTATAGCCATGAGTAACCTGCATCACGCAAGCCCAGTAGTCTGCAACTGATTCACGATATGGCGGGTCATTTCTTGGCATGGTGAGACTATGCTTGCATTCATGGCGTTTGGCAGTTTCATGTTGGTTAACCTGCATGATGCAGCAGCATGCAGCAATTTCATGTAGAGGTGGAAAACGTCCCTCCCCAAGCTGCTTTGCTGTGATTTCAGAGGCTTTTCCACTAACTTTGTTATGTCTTAGTTTTAACATTGCTAAAGCTGTCCGATGGAAAAACTAAATAAGAAACTATTTAAAATATTGCAGCACACATGCAATGTGCACATAATTGGCATATGTTCAATAAACTAATATGGCAGCTAATCTCCCCACTCCTACCCAAATCCAACACAATCGCCATGCTGAGGGCATACAGGGATACTTTACATTGTAAGCATCTTTGCTACAGCATTAGGATGTATTTGCTGAAAATGGCCCATTACGCCCCGGCCCTCCAAATTATCTTGCCACGTTTCCTAGCCCAGCCCCTTCCTTTAGAGTCGTCTTTGCAACAGCTCAGATGTCCATATCCTTAAGCCAATCATTAATGAGATGGGACAGCCATCTTTCACCGTTGGCGGGCTATGTCCCTTTTGTCCAGTACTAGGCCTAGAAACCTTTGCTTGTACGTCATCCCATTAATGCTACCTAGAGATCCCTCATTGGAAGTATTCTGGTCACTTGCTCCAGTATCTTATGGACTCTACTACAATTGGGTTGAATCAATGGGAAATCCCACACCTTATGAGAAAAGGTGCCCCATCCATTGTACACCTAAGGTCTCCTTACTGTTTTATGTACCCCTGCAGATGTGGGTTTATTGGAAAAACTTGAATAAGGTGTAGGTGGGCAGATATCACTATTTGTCTAGCTGACATTTTGGCTCCCGCCTGATCCTCTTCCTCATTATTGCCTAAAACACGCGCCCATTTTTTTCTTTAGTGTTTGTAAAGGATTGGGCATGTTCATTACTATTGCACTATATAATCTAGATTTACTTTCCTCTGAATTTTCAAGGACTAGCTTGGCCTCTAATATGATGAAGTTTGGGACTGATGTGTGTTTGGCCTTCTATTCATCTAAGGCATGTCTGGTTTGTAGGCATCTATAGAACTGCGATTTGTCCATACTTCAGTGAACAACCCAAATATTTTGGTATGACTAGCTCCCTGTGGTATCCCATGTATGGAAACCTTTCAGCTGCTGAGAGCCATTAACCATACCACAAGGTTTCTTTACTAACCCATGGCGACCAGCATTTTTTGGGCCTGGTGCCAGCACTCCAGTGCTATTTTAGAGATTGGCGGTATAGCCAGGGTTAACTTCTGGCATACATTTGTGATAACTTAATTCAATGTAAGTTTAGTGTACCTAGAATGTATTTCAAATTCTACTGGGACCTGTCCCTGGTAGCAAAGAGCCAGTCATTCACCAGAAGTAGTTGAGCCGCCCAACTTGCTGTCTGCAAAAGCCAGGCCGCCAACATAAGGGGACGGCACACACTTGGTAAATGCAACCCACTGGGGCCCACCATCCATAGATAGCTTATTGATTGTAATGTGACAAGAAACGGAGTGCATAGGGATTATTTTGCAGGACCTATATATGGGGTAAGGCTATCATTTTAAACAGTGCACTTCTCCCTGTAGTACACTGGAAGCTTGCTCCACATAGTCATATGCACTTTAGCATTTTGTAATGGAGGGACAATATTTACATCCTAATAAAACTGTAGATCTTGAGAGATGCATGCCCAGGTAATTTAATGAGGTTCTCATGTCATGAGTGCTACACCAGTAACTCGGTTGACCCCTTAGCAGAGCTAGCATAGATTTCCCCATATTCATTTTAAGGCCTGAATCATCCCCATTGAGTTCAGCAGGTGCAGAAGCATGCAGTGGAATGTTATAGGGGCATGTATAGTAGAATGGCTGTGTAGAGTGCAGTATGTTCTTTGATTCCTCCAGGCCATTTAATGCCCCAGATTGGTGCAGCTTGCCATTCACCAAGGGGGCTATAACTAGGGCAAACAAGGTGTGGACAGCCCTGTCTTGTGCCCCTCTGTATCAGAACAGATTCTGATAAATATACCATGCCCATGGCGCTGTATAAAGTAACTTCATATATGCTTTAAAGATGGCTTAAGTTAATCACCAACGCACTGTGGAGCAAGGACCAATCCACAGTCCTGTGCTTTTTAAAATCTAAAAGCACTGTTGCCTCTTGGACCCTTTCCATATGGGCCAGCGGAGCTTGCAGCTGCCGGATTCAATGTTTTATCGCCTTACCTAGCATAAAGCTGGCTTGATCCCATTGAATAAGGGACATTGTAACTTTAGTCTGTTCACAACACTGTAGGTAGTTGTTTAACCTCCATGTTAATTAGACAAATAAGTATGTAGGAAGCAGTCTGTTGGTAGCTTCCCAGGATTATGAATTTACTTATAACCAACTTGGTAAAGTTACAATTTATTTCCCTATTGCTTACAATACTAAATCATGTTAGATCAATCTTTATTCAATTTGTTAATGAAAAACATCATAACATAATTTGAAGAAAACATATGAGTACATGCACATAGACGCTAAAATAATACCAGCATTAACATCAGATTTCAGCAAATAGCTTGTCAGTCATTTGTCACTGTCAACGTCATCCCTAACAGCCTACCTAACCAAGATTAGCATCAGCATGTGGGGCTTCTTGCAAAAACAATTTAGAGAAAACAGTAATTTGGAAAAGATCTATCTAAGTGAGAATTCTAAAATCAGCCCAGTTATTTCAGCTAAGTTAGCACTGCGAGTTAATGTAAAACATAGGTTATACTTCTCATTATGACATATTACTACATTATTCTTATATATTTGATATTTCACAGTTTCAGTTATATTAGTACAAAATTGTCTGCCATGCCCCGAGGGCATATTTTCAAACGTGCACATTATTTTTCTAAGATTGGTTTCTCTGCAGCTTTTCATTATTTAACACACACATCATTAATAATTTTCTAATTAGCATATCTGCTTCAACACCTAGTGCCTTCTAATCCTAATATTTTTTTTTACTTAACTGTAGGTAAGTCTTGTATTATAGGCTTATCCACTTTTATCTAATGCAGTTTTTACCTGAAATGTAGGGTTTTGCAGTAACAGGTGTTTGCAATGTCTTGAGGGTTGGCGTGCAGCCCAAGATGTGGGGCTTGAAAATAGATGAATCTGGTTTCTGCATCCCTATTTACAAGTCAGTAGAGTTGTTTGCTGTTCTCATCCTGTCTCATTTATCCTAAGCTGAGATGCAATCCAGGCCATTTTTGCAGACTCTAGCACCTTAGCCTTCAGGGTTTCTTTCAGTCTGTATCTGAGAGGGGGTATTTTCCAAAAGGGACATCGCAGATTGCAACTGTAGCAAGGCAATCTACTTCTCTACTGAGGTGATCTCCTCTGTGGTTTTCTTTTTTTTATTTTTTTGTTTAGGCATGTATATTATCATCCCATCCCTTGTCACAGCCTTGATTCCCAAAGTATGATCTCAGAGGAGACCAATTTTATTAATTCAGAATAGCTTACATTTTTCTTTCAGGAATTCTACCTCTGTAGGGATGGGCTCAGTGTCCTAATGGAAATTGGTCATAGAGGCATCTCTGTAAGATTCGGATGTCACCAATAGTCTTAACTGTTGCAAAGAAATAGTCAAGTGTGTACTGAGAGGTGAAGGATTTACATTCTATTCATACCATCATTTGGTTGTTCACTTGCCAGACATCACTGAATCCAATGAAGATACCCCCTTGGAGGGTTGTGATCCTCACATGAGTAGGGGATCCAGTGTAGTCCTGGTCCAGGTTTATCAGGGTTAGTCCAACAGACACCCATCCTAGAGGCACCTTGAGTAGGTTGATAAAAGCCCGGGGTGAGTCTTCAGTTAATGTGGGTGCACGTAGACCATAGTGATAGTCCACGGTATACCAGCCATTAGCCCAGATATTACCAACTGTCCCATGGTGGATCTCCGCTACCTCCAGAAGGAAGGATGTAAGGAGTAGAATGGCTGTCCTACAAGAGCCGTTAGTGGAACCAGAGTGGAACACATTGGTACATCTATGCCTCCCAATGAGCTGAATGTCTGCCCAAAAGTGCACATCTTAAAGTAAAATACTGACTCGTTTCGTTTTTTTTTTTTTTTTTTTTTTTAAATACACACTGGAGCGCAGCCCCTTGTTTGAACTTCTTTGAGGCATCTTACAGTCAATGAGATTACTCTGTAATCTGGTTTCTTGTCTCGTGTGTATAGTGTCATACCAAGTATGCAATCACTGGGCTGGAATTAAACAGAACATTTAAACAACCCCCCACCCCCGGCCCTACACTTCATAATTGGAAGTATCTTCAGCCATTTAAACTTGGCTGAGTGAACTCTCTGGGTATTAACAGCCTTAATAAGTAGCTTGAGGGTGATCTGAACCTGAACGCACCTTCATCTCCCACCCCAGACTAGATACTATTGTGGCTCACAGGTCAGATTAGAACCATAGTTTGAGCTATGATCGAGTTTTCTGCCTTCCCTCCTACCAGCACCCACCCCCACCACAACCGCACTCCATCAATTGGAGCCAGGAGAAGTGGATCCTTAAATGAAAGTGTTCTTATTTGGGCTTTTTCATTGGTGTCAAATGAGTAGGCCAAGGCACCACAGTCCACCACCTTTCCTAAGTTTGGCGTGGCATTGTTGCTCTTGTTACAAAAAGGGCTTGCCCGAAGGAGGCTCACCACTAGAAGTGAGTCAGCTAAAACTTGGGTCTCCAGCTGTGAGGACTTTTCATTCCTTAGCCCCAGACTTTGACCCCAGTTCCCACCAACCTACCAATCACCCACCCGCCACCCACCCCACAAAAGCTCAGCTTCAGCAGGCAGGGTGGCTCTCATACTTCTTTGCAAGTGCCAGCAGCCCTTCGGGGACAAGATCCAGTTACAGGGTGTGTCCCTCATTGATTGCTTGGGGTAGCTCTCATTCGCTGGCCAGGCCTTCTGCTGTTCCTCACTTCTGTTCAGGAGCACAGTGGTAGGAGAGGGAAGTGTAACCCCCTCCCATCCAACCCCCCCCCCCCCCCCCAAAAAAAAAGTCCCAGGAGCACCTTCTTTTGGGGGCCATGGATACTTTCAAGCTCCACAGCAGGCTCCAGTCTGCACCTCTTTGGTTCAAGGCTCAGGTAACAATTGGCCCCTAATTATGGGTCCAATCCACAGTCCCCTCTGCTGCAGAGAAAAAAGGGAAAATCGCCACCTGGAGCTGCCCATATTCCCAGGTGGCCCTGCTACCTCAGATCTTCAAGGGTGCAGGGCCTGACCTTCAGGTCTGCAGATACTTTGGCATCTGCCCGTGGTCCTGTGTTCAGTGTGTAGGTAGCCAACAGCAGCCCTGGTCCCATTCTATGTCACTGCTGACCGGGTGTACGGTCTTTCAGTCCCTGTCAGCTCCCGCGTCTAGCCACAATCTATGCTGCCTCACTTGTGTGGGAAGCCACTGCTTAGTGCCCGGACCTCCACCTCTAGACCCAACTGCCATGCAGCTTCTAATCCCCACCTCCATTCAAAGGTAGAAGGGGTGCAGGGCCTTGCCAGCTCATGTCTCCTATGTCTTTTATACTGTCATCTGCATGACCCAGCCTCAGTTGTTGCATGGGAGCTGTGTGGGAAGTGGAGACTGCCACGCCAGCGTATCTGTCCGAGGGGGTAAGCACAGTGCTGCAGTCTGGCTATGCCACCAGTGGCGGAAAGATGATGTACAGTAGTAATTGCTACAATCAAAGCCCCACAGCTCTGCAACCACCAACATAGGCTGTCAAGCCTTACACCCCCCCCCCCAAATGTCTATGTACAAGACCAGTTTTTAAAATACTTTTTTATTTAAAAAAAAATGCTTTGAAATACACCTAAACCACTGCAACATTTTTTTTTTTTTTTTTTTTTTTTTTTTTTTTTTTTTTACTTTGCTGTCAGCAAAACTTCTAATGCAATAGTTGCCATTCCCTCGGTGCGTTATTTTTTTCGGTGCAATACTCACGTTTAAGTGAATTGTAATTTCCTAGTCCTTTTGGGATCTTTATTCGGAGCACATCCACAATGATCCCTACAGTAACAAAGATTATCAGATGTATTACATAACTTAAGTTCAGCTCCTACCCAGTTCTGTTGAGCCGACTGCAAATGCTTAAATCCATCTGCAGAGCTTTTGAATTCTGGGAGGAAAGAGGTTTGCAATGTAACTAGGGCAGTAGTAAATCTGAACTTCGAAAACCTTATTTTACCAGCTCAGTTAAATGTTTGTTTCTATTATCCTGCAGACATGCCCATCATCCCAGCTTTGGGGTTCCGAGGATACGTCTTTCAACTGGTTGAAGTTCCTGGAGGAAGCTGAAGGCTGCAAGAATGGTCCTTGGATGTGGATATGAGAGCCTGGGTGATTGACACCCCACACCCCCTCCCATGTGACTTGAAAATAAGCCATGGAACATGCACTAACGTCATCTATACTGATGTTTGGCGCTTTCAGTGAACAATATTTTCTACCAAATGTGGTTCAATTCCTGATCCCACCACAAACTTCAGCAGTGTCTTGTTTTCCAGTGCAGTACAGATGTTCTACAAAGGGCCGCATTTATGCACTTCGTCCCTGGTATGAAGTACCCACACCTAATTGATTTAGTTCTTGGTGCTTCGATAGCGATCACATTCCATCTGGAATGCACTTCTGCAGCAGTAACATTGATGCGCTGTTTTACCAGTTTGAGACAATCAACTGACTGTTAAAGTGGGGCCTATGTGTTTAATCAGACAGTCCTCTAATGAACAGTTTCTTGCTCTGAAGTGAAGACTACCCTGACTGCAAAAGCTATCTTGAGCTATCTGTTTAAATGTCTACCTTTTCTTGCTCCACCAGAACACCATGCATTGTCCAGGAATGTCTTTAAAGCTTTGGTCCTCACCTGCACCCCACACTTGCTGCTCGACTGCATGTTCACTCGTTGCTTTTGGCACTGAGTAACTGGTCTTTCTCCTTCCAGGAAAGAATGGTTCTTTTGATGGGTGGGCTCTGTAGCTAAATCCTCGTATCTATCGACATACTCCATGATGTGCACAACCCACATTAAAGGAGCAAGCATATACTTGAGATCATGTCATCCTCAACTCTTCCATGCCTCAGGAAAGGTGGGTCTTACAGGCTGCAGCTTTGTTCCAGCTGTCATGTAATAGATTTGAACATTTCTCGGTTTGTCTTTTTTTATTGTTTTCTACTCTTTCCTTATGTTTGTGTAGGATTGTGCCTCTAATTACAAAAATGTAAATAAAGGAGCTTATTTCTCAGAATTGGGTTGTGTTCTTCGTGGGGCAGAGTTAGTGTCTGGATATAGGTCTGTATTGGCCTTCCCATTGTGCTTGGATCACTTATTAACGGGTCGAGGAGATTTGCCTCACCCGTGGCAAAAAGTGGTTTGAAGGTCCGATGGGACAGCATTCATTGCATCTCTTGCAAAAGTGCCATTGCACCCTAGTATACTTCTATGCTCTGCCTAGACATGGTAAAGCTACTGGCGATTTGATTTTGTTTTTTTTCTTAAAGATCTTCAGATCTAGAGCTTGTGCAGTAATGGTTGTGGCAAACTGATTTGTAGCCCATGTTTTTCACTGCCCTGCAGCAGGCTTCTTACTCTAAATCAGAGTGAGTAATTTAATTTTTTCCAGGAATCTTTTTTAGATTTGTTATAAATATAAAATGGCTCTATGGATGTCACTGATCTATCAAATAGGGGAATTACTTTGTAGTATTTAAGTCACTTGCGGCAGACAAAAATAGCTACCATACTTGTAAACTCTGATCACAGTAGCAGACGCAGTCTTTCTTGCGGCACTTTGTTTACAGTAACTAGTGCACGAACTGTTGAGGACTGTTTGCCAAAAAGCTAAAGTTTTTTTTCCTGATGAAAGTACCCTAAATGCATTGCCTAATCTGAAAGACGGTAATAAACATGCAAAATGCGCAGGTATGCTGTCTTCGGACAGGACTTTCAGACTTGTATTTAAAGCTAAAGCTCGCATATGAAGATAAAAACCCTTCTTCTGTTTCACTCTCCTACCTTTCCTCCCAGACTTGAGCTGTCTCCTTTCCATCTGGTTGTACAGGATAAAGTAGCTCCTGTGTAGGGGAAAGCTGCAGACAAGCACCCCCTCCGGTGTGCATGCTTCTCTAAAGGGAGTAGAAACAAAATGCATTTAATTTGCCTGGGGGCCATGCAAATGAGAAAAATCCATTTCCTGAGAAGGGTTGTGACTACATTATAAAAGGTTCTGTACATTTACATGTGGCCTCGTGTGTAAACATCTGCATTGGAGCTTAAGCCTTTGCAAACACCTGTTGCCCTTCCATTGCAGCTTGGGGAACACAGCACAAATCTCCACAGTTGCACTTCTAAAAGGTACTTGGCGGGGGGTGTGGCCAGCATGGCGGCATGAGCAGAAGTGTTCCGTCCTTGCTCCGCCGCCCGGGCCTCAGCCATAGCGTTGCGGCCCCAGTGGGGGTGTAGCAGGGGGTCCGACGGAGCGTGTCGGACGCCCCAGACGGTGTGGATCCCCGAAGGGCTCGAAACGCCCCCGCCTTCCCTGAGTGAGACCACGGGGCCTGTGCTGACGCCCGGAGCGGGCAGACGTGTCCTGTGGCGGCTTGGGCTGCGAGGCGGCTCTAGTAACAGTGAGCAGTGCGGCGGCGACCCAGGAGGGCGCAGTGCCGCTGGTGCCCCACGGGCCGTTTTATCCATTTGTGGGACCAGAGGACTGGTGCCTGTGATAGTGGGGGCTGGGACCACAGCAAGAGGCACGGGCCGGCTCCTGCTGAACCAGCAATCTGATTTGGGGCAACGGGCAGCCCTTGAGTGAGTGGGCCCGGTGCATCGGCTGTGCAGGCGGCCCGCAGGGGATTCTACTAGTGCCGTGACTGGAGGAGCGGCCGAGCAGAGAGGTGTCACCATCGTGCAGTGGTGATTGATGGCGAAGCTGGACCAGGCATTCGGTTCCTGGGCGATGGGCAGCCACTGGTGAGACGGGACCCGTAGCCCATGGACTGTCGGGGCAGGTTGCCCTTGGAGGTCTCTACTGACGCCAGGAAATAAGGAGCGGCTGAGAGGTGAAGTGCCTCGCCACGTTGAAAGGAGGTTAGTGGTGGTTGGCCCCTTCGTTGTGTCTGGGGTGACCCGCAGGTGTATTTTGAGAAGGCCTAGATTGATCTTGACTCCAGATGCGACAAGGGTACTGGAGCGATGGCGTCTACTAAGGGCAAGAGAGTGGACGGTTAGAGACATGCTCACGAGGGCCCGTCCGCTATCGGGCGGAGCGCCAGAGGAGCCACCTGCTGTGAGGGCCCCGGAGGAGAGGGGCGAGGTGGAGGACGACGAGGGGGCCCCAGTTACGAGGGGTTTTCTTGCCTCCCTGTTCGACTCGCTCAGGAGCGATCTTCAGGAGCTTCGTCGGGATATCTCCCACGAGGTGAAGGAACTGAGAGCAGAAGTCACCTCCCTCGGTGAGCGGGTGTTGCAGGTGGAAGATGGTGAAATCTCCCGGGGAGAGGAGGTGGCGTATCGCCAACAAGAATGCATTTGCTTGCGGAAGCAACAGGACCTCCTCCAGATTACGGTGGAGGACCTAGAGAATCACTCACGCCGGCATAATATCCACATTAGAGGAGCACCGAAGGACGACACTGGAGAGTTCGTGGTGGAATTATTTCGCTCAGTTCTTGGCCTGGGGGAGTCCCGAGAGATTACGTTGGATAGAGTGCACTGGGTGGGTCCGGCTCGGGTGAAGGAGAACGCCCTCCAGACATCCTGGCTTGTGTCCACAATTATTGGCTCAAGGAAAGTATACTGCAACGGGCACGCAATCTGCCACAGATTCAATTTAGAGGGCTCCAGCTTCAATTATTTCAGGACCTCTCAGCACGAACTCTGCTGAGGCGTCGGGAATTTAAACCTATTACGGAACATTTGCGTGCTCAGGACGTGTCATATTCTTGGGGCCACCCGTTCCGCCTTATCTTTCGCTGGAAGGGTCAGCTCCATCAGGTGAAATCCATATCGGAAGCGAACCGGATCCTGGACCTGGCGGAGGGTGGCCAGGACTTGAGCGTGCAACTGGGCCCGAGTGGAGAGGTCCGACCGAGTTGGAGGAGAAAGAGGAAGCAACGGAGACCTACCGCGTCAGCAGTTATCGGAGCCGAAGTCGGCAGTGAACAATGTGGCAGCTGGGACTAATCTGAGTCTGGGGCGTCTGACGACTGCTTAGCATGGGGTCGCCTACTTGTTTGACTATGGGCTGTCAAGGAGGGGCCTGGGCGGCGGGGTGGACGGGCTTGGCAGGTGAACTTGAGGGGGTCCCACGGCCCAGTCGAGAATTTTTCCTCTTTGGAGAAGAGGGTGAGAGGACTATATGGTTATGAGCACCTGTTGTGCGCAATGGTTGTTTATTGTGCTTCCCTGGGAGTCCGGTCTGGGAGTAATCATGGAGGTGTGTCCCCTTGCCATTGGGTGACCTACCCTCGGTGACAACATGAGTTAAATGTATAAGTTTGAATGTTCGGGGGTTGAACGACCCAACCAAACGGCTTGTGATTCTGTCGAGTTTAGAGCAGTTGGGGGGTCACATTTGCCTATTACAAGAGACCCACTTGTTACATAAAGATACGTTCTGCATGCGCTCACGATGGTTCACTCAGCAGTTCTGGTCCTCAACTACTACGAAACATGCTGGGGTGGCGATACTGCTTTCGAGGATGTTCCCCTGGGAAATAGTTGGAAAGGTACACGAAATTCCAGGTAGGCTCCTGGCTGTTAGAATGCGACTTGGGGCGTTCTTCTTTACTGTTGCTTCCCTTTATGCCCCGAACGCCCAACAAGAGGCCTTTTTGAGACCGTCAATCTCCCCTGTCCTTAGCTCGCCAGATAGCGCTATTCTAATAGGGGGGGATTTGAATCTAGTCATGGACAACAAGCTTGATCGCTCGGGCTAACGCTTTGGACAGACTGGGGCAGTGTCTGAGATGGGGCGTCAATGGTTTGCAGAGTGTGGGCTTGAGGATGTCTGGAGGAAGTCCCATCTAACTCTGCGGAATTATTCTTTTTATTCTGCGGCGACCAAGACCTATGCCCAGTTGGATCTTTTCTTGGCTTCGCAAGAGTTCATGTCCCGGATTAGAGAGGCTACGATTGAGCCCAGGGCCTTGACTGATCATGCCCCTATTACTATTGAGCTGGCTATGGAGGTAGGTCACGACGGCACACTGAACTGGTGCTTTAAGGACTCCTTGCTTCAGAGTGAGTCAGCAGTGGAGTTGCTCCATCGTGCTATTGTGGATTATTATATTGCCTTTAATGATAATGGCAGCACCTCTATGGAAACTGTTTGGGAGGCACTGAAGGCAGTGGTGCGGGGAGAGGTTATGGCACTGTCAGCGAGGGATAATCGAGCGAGGAGGGAAATGAGAGAGAGGCTAGAGCAGAGTGGCTGTCCTCGAGCATTCCCATAAATCGACTGGTGCGCCCAGAATTTGGTGAGAGCTCGAAGGCGAGACACCAGCTGAAGCGATTAGATTGGGATAGGGCAGAGTACGCAGTAGCACGTCTTAAGCACAAGTACTATATTGGGAGTAATAGATGTGGAAAGTTGTTGGCGCATCGGTTGCGAGCACAGCGCGCTGCGTCGACTGTTAAGCTGATCCGTTCCCCCTCCGGTGAAGTGACCTGTGTGAGTGATCAGATTGCAGAGGCCTTTGCAGGGTTTTAGCGGGGCTTGTATGCTGCGGCTGCGCGGGACGAGATGGCTCTAGACTCTTATTTAGAGGAGGTGGCAGTCGCCCCTCTTGGGGAAAGGGAGGCGATGTCTCTGGATCAGGAGATACGGCCAGAAGAAGTGGTATCTGCGATTTCCCGTCTGAAGAAAGGGAAGTCCCCTGGCCCAGATGGGTTCACGGCGTTGTTTTATAAGACTTTTTGTGATGAGCTTGCCCCGCTACTCACCCGACTTTTTAATTCCTTTCTGACGGGGACGCTAGCGCCTAGTATGCTGGACGCCACTATTACTGTTATACATAAGCCGGGCAAGGACCCAGAGGATTGTGCCTCATATAGGCCAATCTCGCTTCTGAACATAGACGTCAAATTATTTACGGGGATACTTGCCTGTCGCCTTAATCCTTATATGCCGGGCCTCATTGATCCAGATCAGTCGGGTTTCATTCCAAATTGGCAATGCGGTGATAATACGAAACGGCTTTTACATCTGATAGACAAAATGGATAGATCTCGTAGAGAGGCGCTTTTTCTTTCAATTGACGCTGAAAAGGCGTTCAACAGGGTTCATTGGCCATATATTTTTTCGGTCTTGAAGCGTTTTGGCCTGGGTCCGGGTTTTCGATCTTGGATCCAATGTGCTTATCGCTCTCCTAGGGCGGCGGTTCGAGTCAATGGGGTGCTCTCTGCGTTGTTTCCAGTTGAACGTGGGACTAGACAGGGATGCCCACTTCCCCCTTATTTGCGCTATACATGGAGCCCTTTGCGCAGCGCTTGCGAGATAGCCCCCTGGTTTCTGGCGTGAAATTTGGTGGAGATCACCTTATTACTTTATATGCAGACGATGTGATTCTTACCCCTGCAGAGCCTGCCACTTCTTTGCCTGCGCTTATGGAGTTGTTGGGTCAGTTTAGCCGGGTTTCGGGATTTAAAGTGAACATGCAGAAGTCCCAGGTCCTTAGTCTTTTGTTTTATTTTTTAGCACGGATCATGAGGAATATTTGCGTATGAGGTACCCCTTTATTTGGTCGTCTTCGCATCTTTCCTATTTGGGGGTTGTTAGCTACGTCTGCTGCAAAAACGGCGAACCTAAATTATAAGAAATTGGTACAAGATATACAGCGGGATCTGGAGGGATGGGGGAAACATAAGCTATCTTGGTTGGGAAGAGTGGCCGTGGTCAAGATGACAGTACTACCACGAATATTAGATATATTTCAGGTACTCCCGTTGACCCCGCCCCCCGGACGATTGCTACCCTCCAATCCGCGGTTTTGAGATTCATATGGGAGGGCCGCCCGCCGCGCTTAGCGAGGCAGGTTTTATACCGTCCCAAGAGCAGTGAGGGGCTGACGGTCCCGTGCCTCCAGAGGTATTTCCAGGCAGCCCAACTCCGCTTTCTTGTAGAATGGAGTCGCCCACTTACGGAGAAACATTGGTGTTTTATGGACCAGGAGGTGGCTGGCTCTCATATTTGGAAGGAGCCTTGGCTCCGGCGTATGCATAGGGCTAGAGGTCTCTATTTCCCCGGTTACTGGGACAACGTTGCGAGTGTGGGATGCAGTGGCTTGCCGTTCGGAGCTGACTTCTTTTCCCTCCCCGATGACCCCTCCCCCCTCCCCCCCCATAGGTGCAAATCCTGATTTTGAGCCTGGACTCCGCCTGGAAGGCCTTAGACGTTGGTATGAAGGGGGCTGTAAGAGAGTGGGAAGTCTCTTTGAGCATGAGGCCTTGTCCTTTGATCAGATGAGAGAGGCCTATGGCTTAGTTGAGGCAGACAGGCTAATGTATTACCAGGTTCGGCATTGGGCTCTTTCCAGCGAACAGAGCGTTGATAGATAGGCCTCTCACGTCATTTGAGAAATGGTTGTTCTTAAAGAAGGATGATAAGAGAATTATCTCGGAGCTATATCACCTTCTACAAGGAGCGAGCCGTCCGCCGAAGTCAAAGGGCCAGCTGAGGTGGGAGAAGGAGCTGGAGAGGGATTACTCTGACGAGGAATGGGACAGCATATTCTATAGAACACACCATACAGCCTACAGCGCGGCAGGGACAGAGACATTATATAAGATCGCCTCTTACTGGTACTATACCCCGGCGCGAGTGCATGCATGGGATCAGGCTAGGACTGACCTTTGCTGGAGAGGCTGTGGAGCTACGGGCACACTGGTACACTTGGTTTGGCACTGCCCCAAGTTACACTGTTATTGGGGAAATATTATAGATGAGAGATGTGGTATTACAGGTCACGCTTCCGAGATTCCCATCATATATCCTACTGAGGCTGCCTAATCCCCTTACTTTTCCGTTAAGATCGCTAAAGGGGAGGCAGATAGCGCTGGCGCTCAATGCAGCGCTGCAATTGATTCTAGCGCTCTGGGGAACAGATAGAGTTCAGACTCGTGTTGCATGGCTTCAGAAGCTCTGGTTTCTCCTCGCAATGGAGAAACTTACGTTGGCCGCCCAGCAGTGGGCAGAAGACTTGGGTGCACTGTGGAAGCCTTTTGTTCAGCTTCTCTCTGTAGAATTTACCGAGTTGACATGCCCGACCTATCTAAGAGTTTTGAGGTTGATCTGAATTATAAGAGGTGGCGCGAGAGGGGTTGACGGTGGGGAAAGGCGATTGATATTATGGGGTCAGAGTGGGGAGGGACAGATGGACGACACGGTCTCTTTTGGAGGTACTGTTGTAATGTTTTTTTTTTGCTGCTTTATTTGTTTGTGTGGTTCTTAATGGCGGGGATGAATTGTTTAGGTCTATTGATTGTCATCTGCATATGACTCAGTAAGGAGGGGGCCCTTCGGAGGTCCATATCTGCATGGTTTTGGGATTTAAGAGAGGATCCTCTGTATGAAACTATGACGTGTCATTGTGCTGATGTATACCATTTCGGCCCTGTGCTGTGCGAACCATTCACATTGAAGATGCAAAGCATAGGATCTAGGAAAGAAGAGGCTGATCTTCGCAATGGTGCGTAGTATTTAGATTGGTGATAATTACCTGAATGACCACTAGGAAGCATTTGATTTTTCGATGGTGTTGGGGGTCATTATTTTGTAGTCTCGGAGTTACTGATGGAGTTAAATATTTTCCCTTTCTTCAAAGCTGCAGAACACCACACATTCAGCCTGGTAGTGGTCAGTTTTCCTACTTATTAGTTCTCACTGTTTCAAGTGAAGAACTCAACTAGCTAAATAAAGCTGTGATTACAAAAGTATTTAGTGTAGCATCCTGCCCAAGAACATTGTTCTAGATGCAGCTGTACTTGAGATGGTATTGTTGTAATTTATCCATTTGGTTAGTGGTTTCTCTCTACAGTACAGTTGAAATACGTATTTTCCATCTTGCCATATTTCTGTAGCAACAGTAGGGTCTTGCAGGAGGAGGGCCCATAGCGGATTGGAAGTGTTGTGAATGATCACTGAATGGTCACCAACCAGTTGCCCTGAACCCATTTTGTCTGGAATGGTTCCTCTTGCTGAAGGAAGCTGTTCCAGGATTGAGGAGAATCTGTGACAGATGTTTTAAGGCATAGGTGAAAGGGGCAATTGCCCAGGGCCCACTCCTTCCAAGGGGCCCCTAGGACATTGAACTTGCTCTTTTTCATCTTCCTTTTCTTAATTTCTCTACCTGCACCTCAGACTGTTCATCGCTGCAAAGTATCAGCTTAAGGATTTTATTCCTCAGGCATGACCTATTTAACTGATTGTGTCACCCTTTTACTGAACATTTACCATATAATTGAGCATTGCTTAACATCATGCTGACTGATTTAGCAGAAAACTGTAAAAATTCAAAGTTTTTCTAGACAGGAGCCCCAAAAGTGTCTTGGACAGGGGCACATGTCACGGGAGTGCTGTAAGAACAAGTGACGGTTGACTTTGTAGGAATCAGAAGCAATTCCTGCATTATGTGATTTGAGCACAACCCCGTTGGTGTAGCACTGGCTTCACATGACACTTAATGGGGACCTTTTGTGACTTGTCACTACTGAATACTACAGGGTTAAAACCTTTCAGGACTGTCGCAAGCAGTTGTCGGCGACAGACTTCCACCAGGCAGGTCTCTGGTTCCTAGGGGCCCCTCACGTCCCCAACGTCTGTGGCAACTGTCCCCAGATGAATACCAAAGCGATCTGGAACTACGAAGCCAAGCTCTGTCATACTCAGTCATAAGGGATGCTCCCAGTCAGGATGCAGACCAGTTCCCACTATACAGGACATTCCTGTAAGAACCACGTCCCACTTAGTCACCAGGGAAGTCAAAGTTTAAAAAAAAAAAAAAAAAAAAGTAAAGCAGGAAATCCCTCTACCTGCCTCTCTAAAGTGGAGAAGTTGTGAGGGGGTCCAGGTAACTTCCTATCTCTAACAATTAGTCCAGAAATCCCTGGTCCATTGGTGACACAGCTACAAGTAGCTTTCAAAGATGCCATGATGTGCATCTTCAGCACTGCTTCAGTTCCTCCTGGTGTGCCTTTGGGTGCCAAGGTTGGAGGAGGCATCCATTTGAAATACCATCATCGGATCAGCCCTCAAAGCTGTCTCTTGACTTCACTGTGGGGTCTCCCCAGACTCCATATTGCAGCTGCAGGTCCAGGCTCTTTTGGACAAAGGAGTTGTAGAGGGTCCGGTCATCAGAAATGGGGACTGGATGTTACTCCCTTTATTATTTTTTTTTTTTTTCATGAATCGGTTTGGCATTTTATCACATTACATCATAATTATAAACCATTGACATTTAAACATAATGCATTGTGTAGCGTCGCTGCCGCTAAATACCACTCGGCTGGATCATAACATGTTAGTGCAATATACTATGCGACGTAGCCAATGATAGCCCAGGTTTTTAGCTCGTTTTCTGAACCATCTACAAATTGGGTCCAACAGCACATTCTTATCTGGAATACCCCACTGGTGCCAACATTGTTTACAGCTGCGGTCTGAAAGGATAATAAGCTGCAGAGAACCGTTTGGTGAGTGAGTCACTTGACAACACCCTTTGTTGCACCATTACTCCCATCACAGATTTTGCAGCTCAAGTGTCATTGCAGAGAAGGCAGATGCTATAAACATTTTATAAACTAACCGTACAAACAATAACTGCTGGTTACTGACATCCATACAATTATTTCCCATACAAACACTTCCCGATCGGGCTGAGGACTAATCTGCATCAATCGGGCATGCCAGTAGAGGGGCTGAGCTGGGTGCCAAATCCAGCAAACTGTGCCTTTCCATCTTCCAGCACTGCGTCAAATCCCGCTAGCTCACACACAATCCCCCCAACGTAGCGCACCACACCTTTAATGGACTCTCGTTCGTACTAGTCCAAACCTCCCTCCTCTGGGTCCCCGTTCATGCTCCGCAATCGCAACAGCCGCTCCTCCCATCCGGCAGACAACGGAAATTGGCGCAGCCCCAACACCTCCTCCCTCTTCAGTGCTGTACCCTCTGCCCCCGCCCATACCTAGAGAGCGTCTCCAAACCTGCACCGGCAGGGGGTCCGGTGATTTCCACCTACGAGTCACCAGTCGCTTTGCCACAATAAGTCCCAGGTCCGTGAAACGCACCTCCGCTCTATGCCGTTTACTTCTAGGGAATAATCCCAGTATACAAGCCTCCCAGGTGAAAGGAACCCGCTGAGCTGTGCAGTCAGACAAATTGTCGTTTACCACCCTCCAGTAGGAGCACAAACTAGGACAGGACCACACCATGTGCAGCAAACTCCGTGGCATCGGGGACAAGCCGCGTCCCGGCGGGCAAAGTATTTATTCACGCAGGCTGGAGTAAGGTAGGCTCTGTGAATTATGTAGAACTGAATTAGCCGAAATCTGGAATTACGGGGTATGTTAAGATGGCCTGAAAGAGCTAACTTCCACTGAGCTTCTGCAATTGCACTGCCCACATCCTCCTCCCAGGCCGCAAGCAGCGCGTCACTCTCCAGGGCAGTCTGAGTTCGCAACGCATCTGCAAGCCAGTTAATCAAGCGTCGACCCCGACCCATCACCTGTAAGTATTGAATCAGCAGATGAGTGGGGGGAGCCACCGAGCTCTCCCCATCCGGACCTCAGGGCTCGCGAAAAAGAACTGTACAGTAGGAACTGACCAGGCGGCAACCCCAGTTCCTGAAGCCTAGTGAACGGGAGCAGCTGACCCTCCTCGTAAAGATCGCCCAATGCACACAGTTCCACTTTGTGCCACGCGTGTAATTCCGAGTCCGTGACCCTGGGACCCTGTGGCGTGCCTGACAGCGCCAGGGCTGGCTCAAACGGGACCACCTGCCCTGTGAGCCGGAGGGATCTATGAAAACATCTATAGGCTACCTTGAGAAACAGCTGTCGCGGAGTCGGCGCACACGTGAGTGGATGAAATAAATGCAGAATCTGCAGCAGTGACCAGGGACCCCGCTCCAATGCTGTTCAGCGAGCTGGGCACCCACCAGCCACCTGGATACCCAATGAAGCTGGGCTGCCAGGTAGTAGTGCTCCAAATTAGGGACGGCTAGTCCGCCCCTGTCGGGCGGTAGGTACAACTTCTTTAGGGCAACTCTGCATCGGCCGCCATTCCAGATAAAGTCCCTCAGCCCCGTCTCCAGGGCCCTAAAGAAACCAGGGGGAACATAGTGCGGGAGGTTGGAAAACCAGTACAAAAGGCGCAGCAGGACTACCATCTTCAAGAGTGCTATTCTGCCCGCCACTGACAGCGGTAGCATCCTCCAAAATGACATTTGAGATTTGATCGAAGACACCGCTCTTGTGAGGTTGCCATCAATCAGATCCTCCTCACGATGGTAGATTCTGATGCCCAAATATCGGAACGTGCATGGCTGCCACGGAACAGGACTCCCAGCCAGACTAAGCCCCGGATCCGAGAGCCCAGGATCAAATGGGAAGAGGCATGACCTAGACCAATTGATCTTGAGGCCGGATATCATCGCAAAACGTTGTAGCAGCAACCCAACCTCCGGGATCTGCATGACATCTCTAATGTACAGAAGGAGGTCGTCAGCATAAGACACTATGTGCAGGCCGTCCCCTAGGGTGATGCCCCAGTCATTCCCTTCTCTACGCAGGGCTGCCGCCAGAGTCTCCATGGCAAGTGAAAACAACAGCGGTGAAAGAGGACAGCCCTGCCTCGTGCCCCTGCACACTCGGATCGGCTCCGCTATCACGGACCCCAGCTTCACCCAGACCTGCGGTTTGGTGTATAACAGTTTAACCAGGTGAATGAAGGATGGCCCCATACCAAACCGCTGCAACACCCTAAACAGGTAGGACCACTCTAGGGAGTCAAAGGTCTTCTCCAAACCCGCCCTCGGCCAATCCCGCCTCGCGTACTGCATGACCCGGAACAACCTTCTAATATTATGTGAGGTGTCTCTAGCCAGCACAAACCCGTTATGATCGGTTTAGACCAGGTCTGGCACACTCGGCGCAAGGCGCACCGCCAGCGCCTTGGCTAATATTTTATAGTCTGTGTTCAGCATTGCTAGGGGCCGGTACAATCCCATTTCCGCTGGGTCCCTCCCAGGCTTAGGAAGAGAGACCAACAACTCTTCCCTCTGAGTGGCTGACAGACAACCCCTCCGCTCAGCCTACTCGTACACACAAAGCAACCTGGGTGCTAATTGCAGCGCAAAGGCCTTGTACACGTCAACTGGCAAAACATCCGGGCCCGGCGTTTTACCGGATGCGAGCTCACAAATAGTGGACTTTATCTCCTAAAGATCAAGAGGCGCCTCAGGTGCCCCCATCTGTTCTTCCTCTAAACACGGAAGCTCCACCTCAGCGAGAATTTTTGCTGCAGGGATTGCCCAAGGGAGGCAACCCCGAGGCATAGAGCGCCCTGTAATGCCTCGTAAACTCAGCCTGTATCTCCCCGGGCGCTTGTACCAGTTCCCCCGCCCGCGAGCGGATCTCCACTATCGGTCTCCTCTCACAATCTCGACGGATCAACCAAGCCAGCAGTTTACCTGCTTTATCAGCCGAAGCATGAGTTCTCGCAGAGTGTGTGGCATAGCTAAAACATCACAAGCGCTCGAGCAGCGACAGGTGTTCAGCTCGTACCGCTGATAACATTGAATTTTCGGTCTGACTGCCAGCCCCCTCCCCCTCCAGTCGCAGCAAAACGCGTTCCACCCGAGTCAGGTCGCGTTCAATGGAACGATGCAAGTTACATTGAGTTCCCAAGCAGTGCCCCCGGATAAAAACTTTGAATGCATCCCACTCTACCAAACCCGACGAAGCCGTGCCATCATTGTGCTCTACATATTCCGGGATCGCAGCGCTCAGTGACGCTCTGAAAGCAGCGTCTTCTAACAGTTCCGGCCTCAGCCTCCAAGTAGGAACAGCCGGGCGGGAGGACTCCCAACTCAGGCTCACAAGCAGCGGGTTGTGATCCGAGTGCGTGTGCCCCAAGTAGTCCGTATTCACTATTACTGAGGCCAAGTTAGGAGTGCAGAGCATTCTATCTAAACGCACATGGAGGGAGCGCGGGCAGAGTAGAAGGAATAGACCCTGTCGTCCGCATGACACTGCCGCCATATATTTACCAATTGCCATTGAGTCTAGGTCACCAAACCACGCGCGGCAGCCACCACCGGGGACGTGGGCAATGGAGGAAAGGAGCGGTCCAGATCAACATCAAGCACACTGTTGAAGTCTCCACCTACAGCCATGGAAAATCACTCCAGCCTGCCAAATGTTGAGACAGGCCATGCAGAAAAGAAGTCTGGTCCACGTTCGGAGCGTATATAGAACCTAGCACTACAGTATGACCTGCCAGCCTCCCCCGACCCAACACGAATCTACCCTGCGGGTCCGCGATCTGCTCCTCTGCCGCAAAGGGAGTGCCAGCTCTGATCCAAATCAATGCGCCCCTAGCATACGCTGAGTGACCTGCCGCATACAATTGCCCTCTCCAGCGTAGACGCAACCGGGGGATCTCCAACCCCACAAGGTGCGTCTCCTGCAGAAACGCCAAGTGGACTGAGTGCTTTCTAAGATAGGGATAGATAGCGTATCGGCGCTTGGGGGTGTGTATGCCTCACGTTCCAGGTAATCGCAGTGTAGGAAGACATGCCATAGGTAGCACACTACCCCTCAACCCCCACCACCCGCCCCTCTGCACAGTGCCACATCAACATTAACCTTCTCCCAACCATCGATTGGGTACTCAGTAGATGCCCTCCAGCAGAACCAAAACATAACTAATACCATCAGAGCAGATAGACAACAGGTCACCGCCCAAACCCAACAACGAAAACAGTAGCGTACAACCACACATTGTCTCCACTAGTAGGAGTATGGGATAGCTTTACCAACACAAAAGGATGATGGACGGAGTGCTGACAATGCAAACACTCACCCCCAGTCACAGATCTGGGTTTAATCCATCGATCTTTTGCTCACCATGCCACCCCAGTTTGGACCCAGCCATATGCAAACCAGTCTTGACCCTGTTCCTCATGGGAACAGTCCAGCCTGAACTGCCAGGCCAGGTCCTCCCTGGACCGGAAACAAGCATCCTGGGACCGGTTTCAGGGTATCACCCGTCTTCAGCCAGGCTAGCTTGATTCCAGTGGCACAGTGAGCAAGGGACCCACGTCTGGGCATACCCTTCCCACTTGGGGCAACTTTACCAACACAAAAGGATGATGGACGGAGTGCTGACAATGCAAACACTCACCCCCCCAGTCACAGATCTGGGTTTAATCCATCGATCTTTTGCTCACCATGCCACCCCAGTTTTGACCCAGCCATATGCAAACCAGTCTTGACCCTGTTCCTCATGGGAACAGTCCAGCCCGAACTGCCAGGCCAGGTCCTGAAACCCGTCCCAGGATGCTTGTTTCCAGTCCAGGGAAGACCTGGCCTGGCAGTTCGGGCTGGACTGTTCCCATGGGGAACAGGGTCAAGACTGATTTGCATATGGCTGGGTCCAAACTGGAATGGCATGGGCAGCAAAAAAATGATGGATTAAACCCAGATCTGTGACTGGGGGTGAGTATTTGCATTGTCAGCACTCCGTCCATCATCCTTTTGTGTTGCTGGAGTATGGGATAGGCCAATCCCACAGAAAAGCAATCCAAATGCAAGCCATTCTGTGCGGCTATAGCAGATAACATAAAAAGGGGGGGGGGGGGACATAAGAGGAAGTTCACACCTGTCAACTACAAGGGTGCACAAGGACAGGCACCGGGCCAGCAGCCACACACGCAGCCACACAGGGTTGAACGACCACATTCAACAACCAGATCCGCCACCAGCTCATTTCCTGAATCATACTAATGTAAGTCCAGCACACACTACTAGCCAGACGGACAGTTCCAGCAATGTACAGTGTCCCAACACAGCTCGAGGATCCTTTAAAAGAGCTCGTACGCAGTGGCCGGCGTCACAGACGGGCCCCCAACTAGGCCCAACTCCGATAGGCAATCTGGCGTAGCAGGTTGGTCACTGGACGGCTGCGAAAGTTCAGTGTCCGACTCTGATGCCAGCGGTGACGCGCTGATAGCCGTAGCAGAGTGAATCGCCTCCCTTCTCTCTTATATTAGTTGCTCCAAGTTTGGTGCGCACGCCACAGGACCAGCACGGATTTCAGCTCTCCTCCAGACACATCTGGCCCGGCTACGCTTGCCTCAAGGCACTGGCACAGTCCACTCTACAGCGCCACCGAGGCCAGGCCCGTTGACTCAAGCCACTCCCACGCCGCCTCAGGTTTAGCAAAGAAATGCGACTTGTTCTCTGCCACGACACGCAGCTTGGCAGGGAATAGCAAAGAGTAATTTAGGACGAGAGATCTGAGCTTATGTTTCAAAGGCAGGTAGGAGGCCCGGTCCCTCTGTACCGCTAGGGAATAGTAAGATCTGCGCACCGTCCACCGGAGGAGGCGAAGCGACCCTCACAGTTTGCAGTATAACGTCTTTGCGTAGTGAAGGAGTTGGCTGATAAATGGATGAGGAGCACTCCCCGGTGGTATCGGCTGCGCGGGAATCCGATGGGCACGTTCCGCAGAGAAGAAAGGAGTAAGCCCGCCCGCACCAGCCCCCGCAGCCAATTCTCCGAGTAGGCCACTGGATCCTGGCCCTCGGTGCCCTCCGGCAAGCCAACCACTCGAATATTTTTCCTCCTGGAGCGTCCCTCCGCGTCCTCCACCCGATGCTCCAACTCCACTGCACGGACCTGCACATCCTCCATCTCTAATTTCAGACGGGAGGATGTCAGTGTCAGTTCATCCACCTTCGCCTCGATCTCGCCAGTTTTGTCCACCAACTTGCGATGGTCGGCATGCAGCAGGACAAGGTCGCTTCCCACCTTGTCTATCTTGGCTTCCAGCGATGTATGGGCGCGCTCCATTGAATCTCCAATGCGCTCCACTGCAGCAAGAACTGCATCTAGTTTCTGGCTGTCCTGTACTACTGAGTCCTGTGATCTCCCAGGTCCGGCACCAGAGTGCAAACGCCCTGTCCCAGCCATGCTCCAGGTCACAAGGAGTTTCCACCTGCTCCCAAGCGAGTAATCTGCCACCAAAGGTAGCACAACCTGACGCCAGTCAGGACATCCAGCAACTGCTCCCAACTCCGCACCACCGACCCCCAGCTGCAACTGGCTCCGCAGGGATCAGCACCGAGTGCGGTCCCCCACATGGCGTCGTCCTTGTTATTGGCAAACAGCTGGCCACGAAGGTCCCCACAGATGATCTGCTCACGTAGACACCCAGGATAATGGGACAGGCCGGGCCCGCTTGCCGGGGCCACCAGCTCGCCACCACAAGGCAGCACGAGCAGCCCGGCCCACTGTCCCCTCACCTCCAGGCTCTCGCCACTCCCTCCAGCCTAGCGGGTCCCACCATCAGCCCACGAGGTCCCAGCAGGGCAGTCCAGCCCAAAGCGGGCACAGATGTAAATCGGCGGCTCCCCCTGGGCCCGACACGGCCCTGATCACCTCTCCAGCAACTCTTTCAATGCGCCCCAAAACGGGACTAGAGTCCTCTTTGGAGGGGTGCCTTCCCTCCTGCCGTCGCCGCAAACAGGCTCCGCCCAGATGCCGCTGGGGCCCCGCTAGTTCTCAAGAGGGCCCGCAGGTCCAGCCTGGGTCCACCACCGGCCCCACAGGAGGCCCGCGCAGACCGCTTGTCCGCTCCGTACTCCTCGTCCCTCGGGGTGTCTCCTCACCCCTCCTCCCCCAGGGAGCAGTGACCGCAGGAGGACCGTGCCACAAGGGCGACCTGGTTTGGGGACCCGGCCTCCGCCACGCGCTGTGCCACTCCGCACGGCCGCGCCGCCCCTCGGCCTGACCAGCAGGCCCGACCCACGCGGCCGCGGACCACCGCAGAAGGTCCGCTCTCGGCCCCGACAGGCCTCCAGGCTGCACGGGCCCCGGTCTGACCGCCCGCAGGGCAACGCAGCTCCTCTGTCCCCTCAAGTGTTGACGGATAAGCCAGGCGCGGCGCAGAGCTCTA
The DNA here is from genome assembly GCF_031143425.1 of Pleurodeles waltl. Lineage (NCBI taxonomy): Eukaryota > Metazoa > Chordata > Amphibia > Caudata > Salamandridae > Pleurodeles > Pleurodeles waltl. The sequence continues at coordinate 593,343,035 of NC_090446.1, read as the reverse complement.
TCAGCTCGCGTCCGCCATGTTAGACGGCTTGGCCATGCCCCCGGATGTTACTCCCTTTATATCCTGGTACAGAAGGTCTGAGCCATCAGTCCTATTTTGCATTTTCGCCCTATCAATTCCTTCCTGAAAGGACACATTCAAGATGTTAATATTAACCCAAGGTATATCTTCCCTGCATCCAGGATTGTAGCACTGTACCTGCAAGTCTGTTATTTTCATATCCCCGTCCCGCAGTCCCACTGGAGTTACCTGCAGTTCAAGATGGGCCAGGAGCATTGTCAGTTTTCCATGCTCCCCTGTGTGCCTACCAACACCCCTCAGGAGGTTCACAAAAGTGTATGCCAGTAATTGCAGCACCTCTTTAGAGTTTGCAAAAAACAGTCTTCCCCCTACTTTGACAACTGGCTAAGGGCAGGCTTGCTACAGTTGGTCATAGACCACCTTCGAATGATGGTGAACCTAACATATTTAGGGTCCTTGATCAATGTGCTGAAGGCACACCTGCCTCATTTGCAGAAGCTCCAATCCATTTATTAAACAAATAAATCTTTTTATTGGTATTGAGATAACATATACACATTTGACAGAAGTAAAGAACAGCATGCAGCTCAGTAGTCTTAATCCTGGTATTCAGTGTGAATGGCAGATTAATTCAGACATGTTTGGTAATCAAGTGCGATGTGCCAGTCTAAGCAGTTGTTGACTTCAGGTTTTGGGAAACTTAAATTTGCACACCATATAGAAAAGGAGCAAGTAGCTCAACCAGGTAAGTGTGCATGTGTACACCATATTTCCATGGGAGGGGAGATGGGTCACAACTCCCCGACTTCTTCAGAAATCAGGGAGGAGTTAACCCGGGGGTGGGGGGCAGGTGTGTGAGTGTGTGTGTGTGTGTGTACGTACACCAGAGATGGGATGGGGCCAGAGTGGCACGCAGGGGTATGTGAACCTCCACTCCTGCCAGTCCCTTAGGCAAGGGGAGGGGGGAATTTGCCTTCATAGTGACCCATGGCACCCAGTGAGAGTTGACATGACGTCCTGTGGTAAGTTGGTCAACAGCTCAGGGTGGTCTTGCGTTCAATTTGGTTCTGACCGCAGCCAAGTATCCGTCTGGATGCCCGATGGTCCCACCCCGACCCGGGGGCCGTGCGTGCAGTCCGTCCCACTTAGCTAGTATGCCAGAGCATAGGTTATCGAGCCACAGCTGTATAGGTGGAGAAAGGGGAGATTTCCAACCCATGGCTATGTGCCTAGCAGCTTGAAGGCCGGGTCATTAAACCTATTGAGGGGTTTATAATCGGCATTGCACATGGTAGTCCCAAGTATACAGTGAAGTGCTTCTTTCAGTAAGCAGGAGCCTGATATCGTTGATGTGTGGGTAGCTAGTCCCAAAACATACTGATGAAGGAACATTCACACACCATGTGTATAAAATCTACCTCAGCGGCCGTGCAGCCTGTTTTGGGGCCAGGAGTCCATTTGGCTCCACAAGCCTACCTCCTTGCTCCTGACTCCACAGTCTGCAGCTAGAAAGAGTTTGAGGCCCTCCACCACCCGCAGGCACCCGCCTGCGCCTCATCCCTGGTGCCTAGTGGTAGGCATATCTAGTTGTGCTTAGCATTTTGTATTTCGTTACTGGTAAATCGTTTTTTGTTTTCTGCACTGTTTTAATTGCTCCTGTGCCCTTTTTTGAATTCCTCTTCGTTTTGCCCTTGTTTGCACCGCCAGTTTCCCAGCTGGCTCTTGCCGGTCTCCTGACCCCTGCTGCTGCGGCCCCGCCCTCTCCCCTTCTTAATGGTGGCTGTGCGCCACTGGTGGGCCAGAGGCAAGCCCATCAGCGCCCTTCCGCACCTGGACCATGCCTAGCGCTGGTCCCCCTGGCCCTTCGCTGCTCCGCCCCCCCCTCCACCCCCCGGCAGCACTACTCCTCCACTAAACTCCACGCCCTCAACCCAGGACAGCACCCCACCTGCACCCAGGCCAACCCCAAGCACACACATGGATCATTCACATGCCACTCATGCTGTTTTTCCTGCACTCACACAAACACCAACCCCCGCAACCACCTTACCTGCATACTCCTTAACACCGGTCCGTCCACAAGCACGCCCTCGAGCACTGGGACATGATCACAACATACTCCCCTGACATTGCCTTCCTCATGGAAACATGGATGAACCCCTCATCAGAACCGGACATAGCCATAGCCATCCCAGAAGGCTACAAAATCTCCTGTAGAGACCGCATAAACAAGCCAGGAGGAGGTATCGCCATCATACACAAACACCATCAAAATCTCCACCAACACCAATGATACCCTAGACAGCGCAGAACACCTACACTTTTCAATACACATCAATGCCAACACCACCCTTAGAGGAACCCTCATTTACAGACCACCAGGAACCTGCCCCCCTCCCATTTTGCAGTGCCATCGCAGATACTATCAGCTCCCATGCCCTCACCTCCACAGACTACATGCTCCTTGGTGACCTCAACTTTCACCTGGAAAGCACCCACGACTGCAACTCCACAGCCCTGCTGGACAACCTTACGAACCTCGGCCTCAAGCAACTGGTCACTTCACCCACTTACTCAGCAGGACACACACTTGATGCAATTTTCACCTCCAGCAGCCACGTCACCTTTACCCACACCACTGAACTCCACTTGACTGACCACCACTGCGTCCATTTCTCCTTCATGAAACCCCCCACCCACCACCGACAACACAACACACCACACCCTACCGAAAGCGGGACAATATCTCCAAAGAACACCTGATCGCCAAGTTCACATAAGCTCACCCCCTCATCACCAACGACCCCAACACTGCCGCCCACAACCTCACACAATGGTTAACAACTTACGTAGACTCCCTCGCCCCCTATTGAAAAACACCCGCCCCATCAAGACCGCCCCCCTGGTTCACCACAGAACTCCAAGCCTCCAAACGTGAATGCCGCAAAATTGAGAAAGCATGGTGCCAAGAACCCTCAATGAGCAATTTCTCCGCCCTCAAAACAACAGTACGTAAACACCACCAACTCATCCGGACCACCAAACGGTCCTTCTACAAAGAATGCATAGAAAATAACTCACACAACAGCAAGGAACTCTTTGCCATCGTCAAAAGAGCTCACCAAACCCAAATCCAGCACCATCGCCACCCCTCCCTCCCACCCCACCCAAAACCTTTGCAACTCCCTCTCCAACTACTTTCACCTCAAAATCGTAGACATACACAACAGTTTCACTGCATCAGCACCCACCGTCACCACCACGGACACGATCAACAGCACAATGCCCCCCCCACACCAACCAGCTACACACCTGGACCCAACCAACGATGAAGAAACCAAAAAAAACATGAATTCCATCCACTCAGGCTGACCCGCAGACCCCTGCCCCCACCACATTTTCAACAAGGCCAGCCAAATCATCGCTCTCCAGCTCCGCAATCAACCGCTCCTTCGACACCACAACCTTCCCAAACATCTGGAAGAACGCCGAAGTCAACGCGCTCATCAAAAAACCCAATGCAAACTCAGAAGACCTCACGAACTACCGTCCCATCTCCCTTCTCCCCTTCCCTGCCAAGGTCGCTGAAAAGATAGTGAACGCCCAACTGTCTCACTTCTTAGAGGAAAACACACTTGACGCCTCCCAGTCTGGATTCTGCAAGAACCACAGCACTGAAACCGCCCTCATAGCCTGCACAGACGACATCAGAACCAGAGTGGACCCGGGCGAGACAGTCACTCTCATCCTCCTGGACCTAGCTGCTGCATTAGAGACTGTATGCCACCAAAAGCCATTTTGATGCAGGAATCCGGCACAAGGCCCTACACTGGCTCACCTCCTTACTCGCGGAAAGAACCCAAAGAGTTCACCTCCCTCCCGGTCTCCAGCCACCAAGACCTGCGGGGTCCCCCAAGGATCCTCCCTCAGCCCCACCCTCTTCAACATATACATGGCCCCCCTCACCAACATCCTCTGCCCCCAGGGAATTACCATCTCTTATGCAGACGACACCCAGCTCATCTTCTCCCTCACCAGGAACCCTTCCACCGCCAAGACAAACCTGCACGCCGGACTCCTCGACATAGCCAAATGGATGACAGCAAGCCACCTCAAACTGAACTCCAATAAAACAGAAATCATCATCTTTGGCCCCAACAAGACAGCATGGGGCGACTCCTGGTGGCCCACTGTCCTCGGACCACCCTTTGCATGCTACGGAAGACTTTCAAATGGATTCCTTTAGAAACCAGAAAAACGGTCACCCATGCCCTCATCAGCAGCAGACTGGACTACGGCAACGCCCTCTACGCTGGTACCACAGCCAAGCTTCAGAAAAAACTCCAGCGAATTCAGAACGCAGCCGCTCGTCTCATCCTCAACCTCCCCCGCCATGAACACATCTCCGATCACCTCAGATCCCCACACTTGCTGCCCATCAGCAAAAAGATCATCTTCAAAGTCCTTATCCACACTCACAAATCCCTCCATGACACTGGACCAGCCTACCTAAACGAACGAGTAAACTTCCACACACCTAATCGACCTCTGCTCTTCTGACCTTGCCCTCGCTACAGTCCCCCACATCCAACGCACCACCTCCAGCGGTAGATCCTTCTCCCACCTCACCCGCCAAGACCTGGAACTCCCTTCCCACTAACCTATGCAAGACCCAGGACCTCCTAACTCTCAGAAAGCGCCTCAAGACAAGGCTTTTTGAGCAGTAACCGGCAACCCTCCCCCGTGCCTTGAGACCCTAACGGGTGAGTAGTGCGCTTAATACATTTTTTGATTGATTGCAGCGTGGGCAGGCATCTAGTGCTCTGCGTATATTCATGCTATCCTCACGGGGGAGGTAGGTATAATATAAACTGTCTATTTGAGACTGGCATTGACTGAAGTTTTGCCATCACTATGCACTGCTTCCATTGCTTGTCTGCAAGAGGTAAGTCCAATGTATGTCTTAAGTGAATGGAGTGATGCCGCATTATCCTTGCATAAGGCGCCATGTAAGTATGTGATGACCCCCCTGCAAGCAGTGTGAGGTAGCTGTTTTTTTGTGAGTTCTGTACCAGACCTGATGTAGCTGTCACCGGAGTTGTGTAGATCATAAGAGCCCAGGGGATGCCATATGCCTATACCAGGCCCTTAAGCATGTACAGGATCTTATCACTGAATAGGTGCCCCCTCCTCCCCTCAGGTCGTGAGTCCCGTTTCTGTGCTTTGGGTTGCCTCCTGCCTTTGGAGCGCAGTGCAACCAGGCATCACCCTGGGGGGCTGCCGCATAAGGTATGAACGTGTGACATTTGGTGTCTGTGGATTAGCAGGCTTTTGCCACTTTCATGAGGATGTTACTTTACTCTTGCCCCCCTTTCCCTGGAAACCACTGCCTGGGCCCAAGAGCCATTGCAATATCTCTGGTGCAGATGGTCATCGAACCAACATCCCAACTCTGACCCACCAGCTAGCTACCGTGCCGGCCACTGTAGCTGAGCTGCGGTGTAATTTGTAATTTGGTACCCCAGGCCACCCACAGACAAGTGGGCATATATTTTGGAAATCGCTGCATGGTGCCTCCCTTTGCCCCCATATCAACGTGATCAAGTGAGTCGAGTCCGCCAATGATCCCCTTGGTCAGTAAGACTGGGATGGCGGAAAAGACATAGTGGTCTCTGGAGTACCAACATTTTAGCAATTGCTATACGGCCCACGGTGAAGTGGGAGGCTGGTCCAGAACACCATTGAACTCCATCTCACTGTACGTGCCCTCCCTATGTTGCCATGCACCAAATCTTTGTCCAAGTGGTATACTCAGACCCCCTAGATATTTGTCTCACAGCTTCAGGGAAGGGGGATGTGGGAGAGGTGTCATCTCTGGTCTACTGTGGCCACTGCCAGAGGAAAGAGCTGAGATTTGTCCCCATTTGCCCTGAACCTGGATGCCTTCCCCAAAGAGGTGCAGGAGGTCTGAGGCGTGGCATGTTGCCTGCTTCATTTGAAGATTCACAAGGGCGTCATCCGCATAAAGGGAAATTGTCACCTGTCTCCCACCCGGATTTCCCAGTTTGTGGACCTGATACACAGTGCACATGGCAGGGGTTCCATCACCAGTCCAAAGATAAACAGCAGAGAGGGTGACCTTGCCAAATATCCAGTTTCATGTGGAATGAGGCTCATATAGTGGCACCCGTATTTACCCTGGCCGTTGGCAAATTGTAGAGTAGAGAGATACGAGCCAAAAACAGTGGACCCACACCCAGCCTCTTGAGAACCTCCTTCGGGTACATCCACTCAACGGTGTCAAATGCCTTCTCAATATTCCAGGGAGTCACGCCGGAGGTCTTTGCTCAATCCTTTAGCATAAAAAAGTGGTGTAGGTTTAGCAAGGTGTTGTGGCTGGGTATGAACCCGTTCTGATGGGAATCAATCAAGTGTGCTACTGATTGTGTTGGGCTACCTGTCAGTTGGTCAGACCCTTTCCTAGAATCTTGTAATGTGTATCTGGAAAGGATAGACAATGGTAACATCCCAAAAGCAAGAGGTATCTGTCTGGTTGGGCAATGGCACCTCCTTAAGTATCCCCGTCTCAGTTGCTGACTTTTAGACCTGGAGGAGACGTGATGCTAGCTTTGAGGCAAAAGTGGCATAAAACTCCACTGGCCAGCCATCTGCCGTAGGAGTTTTCCCACACGCTGTTTGATTGCCTGTGTGAATTCATCTTCTGACAATGGTGCTTCCAAGTCAGCCAGTGAGGTGCTGAAATCTGTGGAAGCTGTACAGTCTCCGGAAACACGAGTCACTTCTGCATTCCCTGTGGTCAAAGCAGCGTATAGCATAGCACACTGTAGTAAGTACAAAACGTGAAGTTGATTGTTTCTTGGGTATTGACCGAGGTACCAGTATCATCTGAAATTACTGTAATAGGTGTCCTTGAGGAGTCTGAGCGAATCAGCCAGGCTGGGAGTTTATCTGCTCTTTCCCATTCTGTATGTTTTCTGACCATACATTCTCTAGAATCTAAGGCACTGAGGTCCTTGATGGCAGAAGTGTGTGAAAATTGTGCTTGGGATAGCAGGATGGCAGCCATTGAATCTGTAGGTAGCAACAGTTCAAATGTCCTGATGTCTGCCTCTAGGTGGAGCAGGACCCGCCGCAGGACCAGTTTGGAGCTATAAACCTTCTTAATGGCCAGGCTTCAGCGAACCACCTTGAATGTGACCCATTCTATCTGAATTTTCGAAGCAGAGTCCTCATTGTCTCTCTGCAAAGTAGGAGTCTGTGTTCAGACAGGGTTGTTCTAAATGCATCTCTTAGGGCTTTAAATGGTAGATTCCATGTGGGTATACTCATTTGTCAACGACCAGATTTGAAGTGGGTTGTGGTCTGAGGAGGGCCATCTGAAGTATTCGGCCTTCGCTACCGCAGATTGCCAGGGCTGCAGTAGACCAGGTCGATCCTGGTATGCACATCGTGAAGACTTTAGTACAATTATTCCCTAATTGTCTGGTGTATACTGCGCCAGGCCTCCAATTCCCATGTGGGGTCACCCATTGTTGTAGGTATTTTGTGAGGGAGAGAATGTGCAGGAAATCAGTAAATGTGAGCGATCTAAGACTGTCTGGTACGCAGTTGTAATCCCCACCCCAGTAGCACGGGCCTGTGTATCAGTTAGTAATGCAGGGATCAGGGAGTTAAGAAGGGATGCTTGGTTAGAGTTAAGAGCGTATAGGGCTATGAGGGACACCACGAACCCACCTAGTACACCCTCTAGTACCACGTTCTATCATCCATCTGGGTCAGTTTTGTGTGTAATAATGAAAGTGGGACCGCTGGGGCGATCTATATCAGAACTGCCTTCGTGTAGCTGGAGTAAGTGGTACTTAGGACTACACCACGCCAGCGCCTGTGCACCCCCTCCAGCACTACAGGTGGAAGTTGGGTATCCTGGAGGAGGGCAATCTGTGCTCTCGCCTCTTCAGGTATTGATGGCTACAACACTATTTGACAGAGCCTGCCATGCCTTAAACATTCCAGGTCGTACACTCGTATTGTCACCGCTGTGCAATTAGTACTCAGCATGGTAAATAGAATGCATTATTAACCCTGTCCTCATACCACACGCCACCCTACTGCACAATCCCCTATATAGAGAAGCACAGGCATAGCACACATAGAAATATATGTACATAATGAGAGCAAGTAGAAACATAGTCAACTTTCCATTTCTCTCTCCCAGGCCAGCTCACCAATGGGCCTCTGGCCAGCAGGACTTGTATGCAAAAGAGCATGATTTCAAAACAGTCAATTAAGGGAAAAAGGGTGGTGCAGTTACCACAGATGCAATGGATTTCTGTGGTGCATTTACTGTGCATCTTCCTGTATGAGTCCCATTGACCAGCCCACTTTTAGCAGTAGGGGTTTCACACCAACAACTGATAGTGACGAGCAATACTTACATCATCCCATTTGTGGCCACATGCTCAAGGGTGCTCAATGTGCGTCCTTATGGGCAACCAGCCAGTAGTTCAACAAGGGTAGTTTATAGCAAGTCTTCTGCTGACATAGGGGTGAAATGTGTTCCCCTCAGCAGATGGTCCGATGGGGAAGGTCACTGCATAGCTGCCCTGTTTGGTCCCATCTGAGTACGGGAGGGATAGAGAACATGCTGTGTCGACCAGCCACTGCTACCGCCTGGGCCCTTTCCCTGGCCACCTGTTTGGTAGGTCCTGTTCTCTGCTCTCCCTTGGGGCCTGCGGTGCCTCCTCTCGAGCCAGCTGCCCATGTTGCCCTCTGGTGGGGCAGCAGCACCACAACCCTCTAGCAATGTCCATGCCTCTGCCAGTGTTGAGCAAAAGGTGGTGTGACTTGTGCATGATCTTTAGGGTAGCTGGGAATTGTAAGGCATATTTTGCATTCATGGTGAGGAGTTGCCTCCTTGCATCCTTTAACAAGGCCCTGCATATCTGAACATATGAAGTGCAATCCAGGAAAATGCTCCTGAAGAAGCCCAGGTCCAGGGCCCCTTTGCCCACGCCACCTGCAGGATGTGATCCCTGTCTCTAGTTAAACAGGCAAACAGCCACTGGCCTGTCGGGTGCTCCTAGAGTGGGTGGTCTGCCTGGGACCTTGTATGGCTGCTGTAATGGGAAGAAGGTGGAGACCTTCTCTCCCTAGGATTGTCTGGAGAAAGTCATTTCTCAAGATAAAGCTCCATACTGCGGCCCTCTGTCTGTTCTGGCAGTCCCATGATTCTCATGTTGTGGTTGGAGCGGCCTTACTGCTCTTCAACCCTCTTCTTGAGACACTGCACCTCTTCCTGGACAGTTTTAAATACGAGAGGCTCAAGAGGTAAACCCAAAAGATCGAGATGGGGTCGTAACAAGATCCCGGGACAAAAGGCTATAGATCCGGATGCATCCTCATCCATTAATGTGATCAATTTCTCGAATTTGGAATGGACTTCAGGGGCTAAGAGTCTCCTGTCTAAGGGTCTCAATTTTTGTCCTAAATCATTTGGGGATCCGTGTAGATCCAAGATAGATCTATTCAAATTTGTTCGCAAACTTAAGTTAGCCAAGTATTTTCATCTGCACCCATTAGAGAGTCCTATATCAAGTTTGACCACATCCCCCTTGAGTACTCTATCTATTGAAGAGGTACAAGACACAGCACTGATCCTGTCTCTAGCCGATAAGGATCAAGAACCAGAGACTTTATCAACTATACTAAGGAACTTGGATATTGACCCCTACCGGGGTACCTCTAGTGGTCTAAAGAAAAAATCCTGCTGGGTACCAAGATCATGGAGTTTAAATTGTCTTGACAGATTCTTTGAGTTGGTCTGCCAGGACTATGACAAGTATCTTGCAAAGAAAAAGCATAGTTCTTTTACAAACTATCTGAATCCAGATGAACTGATTGCTCTTAAGACACTCAAACAGGAGAATGGGATCATCATTAGACAAGCAGATAAAGGAGGAAATGTGGTCCTTATGAACAAGAGCGACTATGACACTGAGATTCTGTCGCAATTGGAGGATAAAACGTGCTATGAGATGATCCAAGGCAATCCAATTTCCAATCTTTCATCCATTATTAATACCAGGTTACGTGCTTGGGTAGATTTGAGACTACTTAATAAGGATGAATATCTGTACTTAAAAGTTGATCAACCTAGGTATCCTTGCCTTTATACTCTACCTAAGGTGCACAAAGGTCTACCTTTTCCACCTGGCAGACCAATAGTATTGGGTATCCTGGGTCCCACTGAGAAACTTTCAGAATTTGTTGATTACTTTCTGCAACCGCTGGTTTGCAATTTGCCTTCGTTTATAAAAGATACCACACACATTTTGGGTCTATTAAATGATGTGGAATGGGAAGACAATATGTTGTTGGTGACATTAGATGTGGTTTCCCTATACACGTGCATTAACCATGAGCTAGGACAAGAAGCCGTTAGGTTCTTTCTCAATAAAAGTTCTGCCAGTCTCTGGGCACACACGGCCATGTTGATTAAAATGATTCACATTATTCTCACTAACAACTACTTCCTATTTAACAATACCTGGTTCCTACAAAAGCAAGGTGTGGCCATGGGTTCTAAATTTCCCCCCTCCTATGCAAATCTTTTCAAGGGATGGTTTGAGCGTAAATGGGTATGGGGTCCTCTATCTGCCCAATGGCAAACATATATATTGTTTTGGGGACGCTACATAGATGATTGTTTTTTAATTTGGACTGGTGGTGAACAAAAATTGGTTGATTTTTGTAGTTTCTTGAACTCGAATGATATGAATGTCCGATTCACATACCAATTCAGCACAGAAAGCATTGAATTCTTGGATGTGGAGATCTTTGTCATGGATGGCAAGATACAGAGTAGACTTTTTCGTAAAGCCACGGCGTGTAACTCTATTTTACATGCAAATAGCTCACATCCTAGACATCTAATAGCCTCCATCCCCTTTGCGGAACTAGTGAGAGCCAGACGCAACTGTAGTCGGGATGAAGATTTCCGGCAACAGGTCGATGATATGGAAAAGAGATTTGTCACACGTGGGTATTCAAATAAGGTGGTGAGGAAAGCAAAATCCAGAGCTTTGCATCTAATTGGGGGTGATACTTTAAAGACCAAAGAACGTAAGGAGACTGTTGATGTCTTGAACAAGACTAGATTTGTGACTGATTTCAACGAGGCATAGTTGATTCTAGAGAAATGTATGAAGAAACACTGGAACATGCTGCTACAGGATGAGTCTTTGAAAGACCTATTACCTACAAGGTTCTCGACGACCTATCGGAGAGGTAGAAACCTAAAGAGCATTTTATGTCCTAGTTTTTCCACTAACGCTATCACCAAAACTTGGCTTTCTTCAAATTTAATTGTTTTTTTCAAATGTGGAAACTGTGGGGTCTGCCGATGGGCGTGTCACAATATTAAAGAATTTTCGGAGGGGGGGTAAACAATTTAATATCAATACCTTGATTAATTGCAATACTACTTATGTTGTGTACATTATACGTTGCAGATGTTTGAAGATCTATGTAGGAAGCACAATACGTCCACTCAAGATCAGAATTGGTGCACACATATTCGAGCTTTGAAAAATAATGATGTGAGATATCCTGTAACAGCGCATATGACAGACTGTACTGCACAAACCACATGTAGGAGTTTTGAATTCTTCGGCATAGAACATATCCCTAGAGATGTGAGGGGAGGTAATAGAGAATTAACATTGCGCAGGAAGGAAGCTCTCTGGGTTATGAGATTAAGGGCAGTGGAAACAGGCCTGAATTCTGACAGGGAACTGGAATTCTTTCTAGGGGAGTAACATCTACAGCTCTTCTTATTATTGTTACTGTGCAAGTTTTGTTGACAATACTTGATGTGATATTTGGTTATTTTTGTTTTTCTTGTGTTCAGTGTTAAATTCTTTGAACATAATTTGAGAAGCACCTCTTTCTTTTTGGGGGTTGTGACATGTATATATCTATTCGAGGCTTTGTGACTCTGACTGATTTGTTGTTGTAATATATTTTGGCTTAGTACAAATCCATTTTGTACTACAGAATGATTTTCATAAACAAATCCTTTGAACTTAATTTGTTAAACTTTTTGGGGGATGCGACAATTGCACGCTCACTAGTAGCGTTGTGATATTGTGACTGAATTGTGTTTTGTTATACTCTGTTCTTTTTCAGATGTAGTTTGCACCATTTTTTATTTCTTTGCTAAGCCAATGTGAACCAAAATTCTCCAACGAGCTATTTGTTTATTCTTTTTATTTATTTCCATGTGGGGGTTGGATTCTCCAAATTATAAATTACTGAATGTGAAACCCAGTTCATAATTTCTATTTACTTATGTACAATGATTTGGGGTTTAATTTGTATACAAGTGATAACTGTAATCGGTATTTCTGTTGCTTTGATGGGCAGGATATGTTGGGTTTTCTTGCTGACATACAACTGGACAGCATCGATTGACAGGAGCAACATATTTCCCTTTCCCTTTCCAGGACTACGGAGGATGGTTAGAAGGGTAGCAATTCTATGATTACTAGTCTTTTCTTTATGTTGTTTGCGGTTGTTCTGGCGGCCATCGCGGAAGTCTATTTACTTCCGGACGCGATCGCCGAACACAGAGGTCTTTATATCACTAGAGGTGTATTAATCATCATGACTAGGCATGTGCATTGGTAACCGATATAACGGTTGTTATTTATTTGTTATTTGGTTGTGGAGCAGTATATTGCATGCCTACTGTTATTGGCCTTGTGGCGTTATGTTCTCACGTCTGTTTCTCAGTCACTGGACACACCTGGGTTTCTTTTCTGTTTTGGTTTGAATTGTTGGAGTTGGAGCATTTTGGTTCTCATTCTATGCCATATGTTTACATTTGTAGCCCTGAAGAAGTCGCTCGGGAAATCAAAGAAGTTTTCCCTTGACGAAACACGTGTTGGCTGAAATGTTGTCTGAATTGTTGTCATCAGATTGCAGCGATTATACAAAAAATCTTCAATGTTTGAGATGTTCTTATTAGGCTGCTGGGTTTACATTAAAATCTAATTGCAGCACCACGGAAGAGGATTCTCAATTGAGTTTATTTTTCAACACTTGTTCAATGTAATTTAGTTACAAATATGTAATGAGGCCATGTTTTTATTAGTACGGTGTGAATTCAAATGTTTGATTATGTTCTTTTCAATAGTGATGTACAATTTATATTCTTTTCTGCAATGAGTCAGATGCCATACATTGTTTTCATGGAGTTTGCTTAATTCTTAAGCGTTGAGGGGTTGGGTGTTTCCCTTGTGTTGGCACCTTCCGTTTGCAGAATATTTACTTGCTTGATATAGGATCCTGAGCGCCCTTTTTTGAACCCTAGGTCAACACCCTTTGATTGCATCATATATTAAATACGAGAGTGCTTTGACTGTAAGTTTGATCATCCTCAGTATGGATTCAGAGCTCTCTACCTGGTACTCAGCTTCTTGTGGTCCTCGCACATGAGGCCCATATGTATACCCAATGCATGTATAAAGTACAAGGGTGGCCTCACAGCTTTATAGAAGCGGGGGTAATAGTCTCTGGAAAGAAACATGGTTCTCACAGGCTATTCTCCAAAACAAGAAGCTGAATGAGCTCAAAAGGCAACAATTTAACAAAACCTAGTTTAACCAGGCAAGTCCAAAACCAAACAAGGAAAACCATTCATTTGCAATTAATTGCATAGTACGGTTATGTACATTTTATACTTGGTACAAAAAATTCTTTAAAAAAAACAAAACAATACATTATATAAATATATGATACAGTGATAAAATGTGTTGTGAAAAGAAGTGAAGTGATAGGAAATTATATAAGAAAAACACGCATCATATATACAAAGACATGACTTTATAGAAATCTTTATCATATATAGAGTCCATATGAGTCTCGTTGATAACGTTTCGACCTTTAGTATTATAAGGTCATCATCATGACAGGGCACGAGCACCCAGTATCTAGATTTTTATACAATTATTTTTTTATTTTAAACTGAGGCGGGGGGGGGGGGTAATAGCTAAAAATCTGGTTTTAAGAGGAAATGAGACTTGCCTTGATAGGATGTAAAGGACTCAGTGCCAAACAATTAGTAGGCAAAGGGATATCTGACTGGCCCGAAGCTGTAAAGGGACAAACAACCTGTTTAGTCCACTTTCAGAAGGGCAATCCTGTGCCCAGTGGTTGGTGTTACCCCAGCGCCCACAGCATGACATAGCAGTAGCCCCAGGGCTCGCAGCATGGGAGGAAATGTTGGCCTCTTTCTGGTGATGTATATCAAAGCGTGTGGGACCCGGTCTCTGTTTGCATTGGGCACATTCTCGGCCAGCACAGATTTCCAACCAGGGTCCCTACCAGTGTCCCACGAACACTGACAGCACTGTGAGGGTGATGTTGATTTCCTGGAGCCTTGCAGGATAGTGATCAGCAGACTGGACTTGCAGAGCTCTGTTTTCCGTGACTCACCTAATTGCCTTCTTGGCCCCTTTTGCTAACCCACCCAGAGATTATGGTGACGGACATGTCACTATAGGTTTGGAGAGGTAGCGATCTTTTCCACATCAATCTGTTGAAAGTTGCGGGACATTTTCTTGGTGAAGAAGCATCCCTACTGTCGATCAGACTGAGGCTGATCCAGGTACTCGCCAACACCGCTGCCTTGTGGTACTGCATTAAATAGGGCAGAAGCCTTGTGCCTCTTGCCATGGCTGAGTTTGGAAGGCATTTTTCAGACTGTGACCCACCAAACAGGATCTTTAAACTCCAGGCCGGATGCACTCAATTGGCAACAACCAGCTGTACATGAATGGCAGCTGCACCCTGAGGTGCTGCAGGAAGCTTTCAGCAATTGAAAGAACCCTGGCTCAATCTGTTCAGCACTGCCAAGAATGTGCAATGTCCACACTTTAGCACAGTAGAGTTCCCAAAAGGCCACTAAGACTCATTCTATCTAGAGTGGATCGCAGGACTTTTGTATGACTTCCTGCCCGTGCCTCTCCTACCCTGAAAATCAGGAACAACTGAACCCAAATCTTAGTGCTTCTGATTGGGCCAGGAGAGTGTGGTACCCGGGACTTCTGAGTATAAACATCTGTCTGACGATCAGGCTTCTGCTTCTGGAGGCTCTTCCTTTCCAGTAGCAGGGCAGGGTCCTGCACCCAGGCCTGTGCAATCTACATCTGAGTGGAGATTGGGTGACGACCATTAACTTCTTTCAAGCTCCCTCCTAAAGCAGTGGATGTCATTCTGGCAGCCAGGCACCATTTAGGAAAATTATTTAGGACCAATGCTGGAATCAGTTTGTGGCCCGATTTCCACTATACAGACCCATTAGATTTAAAGTTGTCAGATGTTTTGTTTTTGGTCTTGTTTTTAGCCCATCAAGGACTTGCAGTGGGCACTGTTCAATATTTCCTGAAACTACAAGGTGATGGATGGAAGGCATGGATTAATCTCATGCCCAGACATGGGTCCTCTGCTCACTAGGCCACCAGCTTTGCTGATGAGGTGGTGATAACTCAAAAACGATCCCATGATGCTTGTTTTCTGGTCCAGGGAGTACCTGGCAGTTCGGGCTGGACTGTTCCCACAGAGAATAGGTCAAGACTAATTTGCATATTGCTGGGTCCATACTGGAATGGTGTAGCAAGCAAACAAAAATTTAGGCCCAGATCTGTGACTGGGGGTGAATGTTTGACATTAAGCATTCAGTCCATCACCTGTTCTTTTTGAGAATGTTATTTGCTGACCCTTTCAGGCTTTTTCCATTTGCCAGACCAACCATCCTCGTTTAATTCATGTCTTGTAATGTGTTTTCTGAAATCTGCTTCGTGTGTTTCCACCCAAGCTTTTAGTGTGCCATAGTGGGATATTCATTTGTTTTTCACTTTCCTTATGTATACTCCATTTAAGCCAATGCACAGGTGTGGGAAGTTGGCTCTGTATGTACTATTTCAAAGTAAGAAATAGCATGCACAGAGTCCAAGGTTTCCCCTGAGAGGTAAGATAGTGGCAAAAAGAGATAATTCTAATGCTCTATTTTGTGGTAGTGTGGTCGAGCAGTAGGCTTATCAGAGGGTAGTGTTAAGCATTTGTTGTACACACACAGGCAATAAATGGGGAACACACACTCAAATACGATTCCAGGCCAATAGGTTTTTATACAGAAAAATATATTTTCTTAGTTTATTTTAAGAACCACAGGTTCAAGATTTACAAGTAATACTTTAAATGAAAGGTATTTCACTTAGGACCTTTAGGAACTTTGAATTAGCAAAATAGCATATACAGTTTTCACACAAATGGCAATAAGCTATTTTAAAACTAGACAGTGCAATTTTCAACAGTTCCTGGGGGAGGTAAGTGTTTGTTAGTTTTGCAGGTAAGTAAACCACCTACAGGGTTCAAAGTTGGGTCCAAGGTAGCCCACCGTTGGGGGTTCAGAGCAACCCCAAAGTTACCACACTAGCAGCTCAGGGCCGGTCAGGTGCAGAGGTCAAAGTGGTGCCCAAAACGCATAGGCTTCAATGGAGAAGGGGGTGCCCCGGTTCCAGTCTGCCAGCAGGTAAGTACCCGCGTCTTCAGAGGGCAGACCAGGGGGGTTTTGTAGGGCTCCGGGGGGAGACACCAGTCAGCACAAAGTACACCCTCAGCGGCACGGGGGCGGCCGGGTGCAGTGTGCAAACATGCGTCGGGTTTGCAATGGAGTTCAATGGGAGACCAAGGGGTCTCTTCAGCGATGCAGGCAAGGGGGTGGGGGGGCTCCTCGGGGTAGCCACCACCTGGGCAAGGGAGAGGGCCACCCAGGGGTCGCTCCTGCACTGGAGGTCGGATCCTTCAGGTCCTGGGGGCTGCGGTGCAGTGTCCTTACCAGGCGTCGGGTCTTTGAAGCAGGCAGTCGCGGTCAGGGGGAGCCTCTGGATTCCCTCTGCAGGCGTCGGTGTGGAGGGTCAGGGGGGTCAACTCTGGCTACTCACGGGCTCGCAGTCGCCGGGGAGTCCTCCCTGTAGTGTTTGTTCTCCACAAGTCGAGCCGGGGGCGTCGGGTGCAGAGTGCAAAGTCTCACGCTTCCGGTGGGAAACGTGTGTTCTTTCAAAGTTGCTTCTTTGTTGCAAAGATGCGCCTTCCTTGGAGCAGAGCCGCTGTCCTCTGGAGTTCTTGGTCCTTTTAGATGCAGGGTAGTCCTCTGAGGCTTCAGAGGATGCTGGACCCTGTGGAACGCGTCGCTGGAGCAGTTCTTTTGAAGTGGGGAGACTGGCCGGTAGAGCTGGGGCCAAAGCAGTTGGTGTCTCCGTCTTCTCTGCAGGTTTTTCAGCTCAGCAGTCCTTCTTCGTCTTAGGTTGCAGGAATCTAGTTTCCTAGGTTCTGGGGAGCCCCTAAATACTGAATTTAGGGGTGTGCTTAGGTCTGGGAGGGCAGTAGCCAAAGGCTACTGTCCTTGAGGGTGGCTACACCCTCTTTGTGCCTCCTCCCTGAGGGGAGGGGGGCACATCCCTATTCCTATTGGGGGAATTCTCCAAAATCAAGATGGAGGATTTCTAAAGGCAGTGGTCACCTCAGCTCAGGGCACCTTAGGGGCTGTCCTGACTGGTGGGTGACTCCTCCTTGTTTTTCTCATTATCTCCTCTGGACTTGCTGCCAAAAGTGGGGGCTGTGTGCAGGCATCTCCACTAGCTGGAGTGCCCTGGGGCATTGTAACACGAAGCCTGAGCCTTTGAGGCTCACTGCTAGGTGTTACAGTTCCTGCAGGGGGAAGGTGTGAAGCACCTCCACCCAGAGCAGGCTTTTGTTTCTGTCCTCAGAGAGCACAAAGGCCCTCACCACATGGGGTCAGAAACTCGTCTCTCAGCAGCAGACTGGCACAGACCAGTCAGTCCTGCACTGAACAATTGGGTAAAATACAGGAGGCATCTCTAAGATGCCCTCTGTGTGCATTTTTTAATACATCCAACACTGGCATCAGTGTGGGTTTATTTTTCTGAGAAGTTTGATACCAAACATCCCAGTATACGGTGTAGCCATTATAGAGCTGTGGAGTTCGTTTTTGACAAACTCCCAGACCATATACTCTTATGGCTACCCTGCACTTACAATGTCTAAGGTTTTGCTTAGACACTGTAGGGGCATAGTGCCCAGGCACCTATGCCCTCACCTGTGGTATAGTGCACCCTGCCTTAGGGCTGTAAGGCCTGCTAGAGGGGTGACTTATCTATACTGCATAGGCAGTGTGAGGTTGGCATGGCACCCTGAGGGGAGTGCCATGTCGACTTAGTCATTTTCTCCCAACCAGCACACACAAGCTGGCAAGCATGGTGTCTGTGCTGAGTGAGGGGTCCCTAGGGTGGCATAAGACATGCTGCAGCCCTTACAGACCTTCCCTGGCATCAGGGCCCTTGGTACCAGGGGTACCAGTTACAAGGGTCCTACCTGGGGGCCAGGGTTGTGCCAATTGTGGAGACAATGGTACATTTTAGGTGAAAGAACACTGGTGCTGGGGCCTTGTTAGCAGGGTCCCAGCACACTTCTCAGTCAAGTCAGCATCAGTATCAGGCAAAAAGTGGGGGGTAACTGCAACAGGGAGCCATTTCCTTACACAAGCCCCCCCAGCCCACAGGCCAGGAGACTCGGCCAAAGCTGGGAGAGTCTTCCTAGTCTGCCAGGCGAGGAAGAGTAGAGGAAATAGGCTGGTTTGTTGCAGGGCCTACTCTGCCTTACATCTTCCTGTTCAGGTCATTCCCTCTGGGGAACTGACCCACTTCCACAGTAATAGGACCTAGTCTGAATTGCCTCTTGTGTGTGCCTTTAATGTCTTCACCCATTCTCTCTATTTTGGGGTTAGAGGTATCCACCTCTGCTAATCTTATCCAGGGTCATCACTAGTTTACCCAAAGAGGTTACCCAGAGCTGGAGTAACCCCACCATGACCAACAGGGTCAGGGGGCCTAACTTGCTATTTGGCATGGGGTCAGACCACCATGCCAAGGATAGTGCAGCCATAAAGGCTAACGCCCAACAGAGGCCACGGACAGCTGTCAGTGCCCAGAACCACACCTTTAGCTCTTCACCTGCAAGGGAAGGAGCTAAGTTACAGGCTTCTTTGGGTTCAGGGTGCCTGTCTGCTGTGTAAGAGTGGAGGGTTACTACATCTTGTATTAAACACCCTTCTTCCACTCTTTCTTCTGTTAACTGAGGGGCCACCCACTCAGGTTTAACAGTTGCCTGACTAGCCAGGACTTCTTGTGGGTCAGGTTGGACTTTACCAGTGCCATTTTTGGAGTTCTCGCCTACTGGAGCAGAATCTCCTTGGCTTGCTGGAACCTTGGCTAAAGGTTGTCCACCTTCCCTACTCTGTTTTCCTTTCTTTTTCTTCTGGGGCCTACTTGCAGTTACTGCAGGGGTAGCACCTCCAGAGTCCTTGGGAGAGGACTGGCACTAGACCAGTTCCTCTCTTGGGCTCTGACTAACCTCTGTGTAGTCATTTCCAAGGAGACAATCAAGCACGCCGAAAGTAACCGAAGATGGCGGTGGTTAAGGTCACAAGGAGGAGCCGGCTTTGACGGAATTGTACTAACCTTTCATTTTCCTTCAGCACGGACAAGTCTTGGTATTGCCGCCTGGGTTCATAAAGGGGAGACGGTGTATTCTTGTGACGGAGGTGAGCAACGGCCTTGTTACAATGGCTGTCTAGGGGGCATTGTCACCCGCAGCCGCGGGAAGCCGGGGCGGCTGCAGCCCCCCTGTGCCATGTTCTCGGTACTTTCTTACGGAAGGTTGGTGGCCCGTGCAGTTTTCGGCGGCCTTTCCGGTCAGCCGACGTTCTCAGATGAAGACCAATGGTGATGTGCAAGGAATACACGTTTTCTGAAGCCCAATGTTCATAGGTCAATACATTATACAGTTTTATCTGTAAAACTGCACATTAGTAGGAAGGTTTTTGGACATTTACTGTCTGTAAGTTACAGTGTGGAGCAATATCATGCTTTGGTAATATATTTATTGAAAGTGAGTGTTTAAGCATAAACCGAGAAACACTCCTGACGCGCTAGACTCATCTCATTGGGCAGGAGCCCTTTTAACTTCACGTAGTGCTCCCGCTGCTCGGGACGCGCTAGACTCACCTCATTGGGCAGGAGCCCTTTAAAACTCACGTAGCGCTTCCGCTGCTCGGGACGCGCTAGACTCACCTCATTGGGCAGGAGCCCTTTAAAACTCACGTAGCGCTCCCGCTGCTCGGGACGCGCTAGACTCACCTCATTTGGCAGGAGCCCTTTAAAACTCACGTAGCGCTCCCGCTGCTCGGGACGCACTAGACTCACCTCATTGGACAGGAGCCCTTTAAAACTCAAGTAGCGCTCTCGCTGCTCGGGACGCGCTAGACTCACCTCATTGGGCAGGAGCCCTTTAAAACTCACGTAGCGCTCCCGCTGCTCGGGACGCGCTAGACTCACCTCATTGGGCAGGAGCCCTTTAAAACTCACGTAGCGCCCGTCAGCGGCTGACAGAGGCTGGGCTGGGCCACCCCCCTGACATTTACCACCCAAGTAGGCCTCATTGGACTTAGCCCCATTTGCTATTGCCAACACTGTGCCCCTAGTAAGCTGCTCTACTTAATCTGACACCCTATAGTTCAACCTTGCACTAACTTCAACTCCAGATGGGCAAAAGGAAAGCAATAGAGGCTGGGGCCGGGGTTGCACTAAAAGCCAAGCGAAAAAGACATAAGCATGCTGCTAGCAACTGCGTCATGGACAGAATCGACTCTCTCCTGGGTGAATGCAATGGAATATTAACTAGCCCCCAGGGAAATAATTCTATGGAAACTGGGGGGGAGCCCTCACCAATCAACAGGAAGGATGGTCCTATGAAAATCGCCGAGATTTTCGTGAAACGTGGACAACAAGTCACTGACACTACAGGGCAGGGCGAGAGCAGGAATGTTATCACCCATACCGCCCCTTCTCTAGTAGAAGACGTACCACTGGGCACCAACGATCTCATCCAGCTCAGTAACCGCTTTAATCCCTTAATCAACACTCCCAAATCACACAATAACATCAATCCAGGCACCCTGGTAGATGGGCCAGCAGCCACAAACATGCATTTTTCTCACGTAACCCCACAGCATATCGAATGCATACAAGATCTAAAAAAGGAAGTTATAGAACTCAAGCTTATGGTTAAATCCTTAATTGTAATAGTAAAACAGCTAACTTGCGCAAATAACACGGCCACCACGAACCCTGCCCAAAACCCAACCCTATCAGGCATCACAACAAACCTGCCCAGCTTCTCAGCTTCCAGCCATGTCGGCCCCCTCCCTATCGGAGATATGACCACAAACTCATACCAGACACCCTTCTTCCACAATTCAGGCATAGGAAATTCATTAGACGTCCATCACAAAACCCCCAAAACCACGAGCAACACTGCCTCAATAAACTTTGCACTCCCTGCCTCTGATCGGCCCCATTCAGGTAATATAGTTCTAATGGTTAACGTTCCCAAGTTAACCACATCGACACACAAGGAAGGGGCAGACTCTATAAAAAACAAGGCAATCCATTGGATTCGCCATGTTAGAGGCTGCCGCTCCATAATACGCAAGGACTTAATTAATGTAGTACGACGGCCAGACCCGGGAACACATTTTGACATCCTAAAACTGACGCTCAAGGACTGGACCATGGTGAACAATTTGGTGGCCCTAGATGCAAGAACAAGCCCACCAGCACACTCACGCATCCAGTTTAAATACCCCAGGCCACCTACGCACCACGAGGAGTGCCCGAGTTACCACCCAGCAGAAAATGTATCCACTCCTGGCAAAAATGATTGACTTACAGCCTCACCTAAAATCTATGCTGGCAAACCTTGCAACCTTCTAACATCTGTCACACCCAGGTCTGCCTTAAACCCCACCACTGTCTGCCCATGTATTCCCTCCCCTATCCATGATACAAAGACCACTGCCAGTCCACTGTGCAAACATGACAACGATGCACCTTTCATCTTGCAGGCACATTGCCCACCAAACCCAGTGCTGCTGGCTAGGCCTGCAAGCACCTCCCGGATCAGGACCAGGTCAGTTCCAACAGAGGAATATCACCAATCACCTCAGGTAAACATTGGTATTGACCCACTTCTTCTCACTCAACAACATCTGCCAGACCAACCTCCGACAGCCAACCATACAAGCCCCAGGCATTTAGATAGGGTAGTTCATCCACTGACTGGGGTACGACTTGTCTCGTGGAACGTGGCAGGTTTGAAATCTATTCTCCCCCTTCCATCCTTCTCCTCCTTTATTGACGAACATGACATATGTCTTCTCCAAGAGACATGGTCACTTGACCCACTTTTTCGAACAGGCTATTCAAACTTCCACATCCCCGCTGTGGCCAGTACGAGAGGCAGTTCCTCAGGGGGTCTGACCATCTGGATCAAAACATCACTTAGCTGCCATATATCACAGCTACCTACTGACTCTCCTGACCTGTTAGGCCTTCGTCTATCCTTTGGGCCTGACTCTGTGGTGAACATCTTTAACATCTACACTCGAGGGGTCAGGGGGGGGGTCAAGTCTCCAAAACCCTCTGCGCCCTCGTAGCCCTCTTACAAAACTATCCCCGCCATCATAAAACCATTGTGGCAGGGGACTTCAACGTCACATTCGAACCCCTTGACTGGGACGATCTCAGGTCCACTTACGAGGAGGATCAAGCCTGGTCTATCCCTGCCCTGTCAATCCCACGCATCAAGAGATGGATGCAGGTCGCTGTCCAGGTCAAATCACTGACCATGGAGTTTGGGCCCAGGGCATTAAATGGCAGAAACAAATCAGACACCAATGGCTGTCACACGTTCAACAAAACCAATCACACTAGCAGAATCGACTACTGTCTATTCGACATAAGACTATGGCCCTTAGTCATCGACATGACGATCATTGAAAGGACTGAAAGCGATCACAACCCTCTCTCTATACATTAGCTCTAGGTAATCTCCCATCCACGTTTAACTCCCCAGCAGTAGCACCCGAGGGTATCAGCCTGGCGAGCAATAAACAACACTTAAAATGGGACAAGGTCGTGGCTCGGCCCGCACTCATCAACGCTGCTAATAACACCCTAAAATCCACACTAATGGACCTAGAGGCAGGTCCTGCAATTCCCTACCAGGATATAAGCTCAATCCACACCTCCTGTTTCAGGGATATCGCAGCCCACTTTTCAGTACCCACAGCCCATGAGAACAAACAACACATAGGTAGGCACCGCTGGTTCAACAAAACGTGTTGGTCCCTAAACAAGCGCTTAGTTCAAGCCATTTAATCCAAGGACCCCACCGCCATCCGCGTAGCTAGGAAGTCCTATAAATCTGCAATACGCAAAGCCAAGCGTGACCAAGATAATAAATCGTGGACAGCACTCAGTGACGCTGTGCGCGAGAGGAACCATAGTCTGTTCTGGTCCCTGGCAGCGCAAGGCCCAGAAACCAGTGGCTTGGACATCACAACCAATATTGCCCCAAAAGATTGGGTAGTTCACTTTAGCAGTCTGTACTCCCCTGACCATGATAGCCCCATTCCTGTTCGCATGGGCCCCCACCTATATCCCTCATTAGCACCCACCACCGCAGCACCCCTGTTGTTCTCCCTAAGTGACATAACCTATTCCCTAAGCACCCTAAAACGAGGCAGGGCCCCTGGATCAGACTGCGTCCCAGCAGACCTGTTCTCAACAGACCTAGCATCCTGGTCAAGATACCTCACCATTATAGCAAACGCAATAGCATCTGGGGCGCCAATCCCCGAGTCCTGGAAAGCGGCTATTGTTATTCCAATCTTTAAAAAGGGCGACAGATCACTTCCTTGCAATATAGACCTGTTAGCTTAATCGACTGCGTCCAAAAAGTCTTCTGCCACTGCCTCCTAGGAAAGATCGAAGAATGGATGACTGAACATGACATCCTTAGCCCCCTCCAAGCCGGTTTCCGGAAAAAAAATTCCACCACTGATCAAGCCCTCAGACTCCTATTATTATATTGGAAAACAGTGCTCATTGGTAAAGGCAGCCTTTATGTAGCTTTTGTGGACCTCAAATCTGCTTTCGACCTAGTACCTCGCAACAAACTATGGGACACTCTCTCTCGGTTGGGAATCCCGGAGCACATTCTTGCCACACTGATACGACTCCACGTGGACAACTACGCACGAGTCAGGTGGGGCAACAAGGGCCAACTAACTGATAAAATCCACGTTTCCAGGGGTGTGCGGCAAGGGTGCGTCCTTGCCCCGACCCTCTTTTCCCTGTTTATCAATGAAATCGTCCCCTCCCTCCTCAGATTGCAGGCTGACGCACCTTCACTTGGCACACAAAAAATCCCAGTCTTACTCTTTGCCGATGACACTCTTCTGATATCCAAGACCCCTAGCTGCCTAAGGAAACTCCTTACGTGCTTCGAGAAATTCTGCTCATCACAGGGACTCGAAATCAACGCCTCGAAAACAAAACTAATGACCCTCAATCCCCATAGATCTTTTAAAGGGAATTTTACTTTAGAGGGCTCCACACTTGAGAAGGTGGGCATCTTCAGCTACCTGGGCATAACATTCACTGACAACATGTCTTGGAAACCACACATAGGAAAACAAGTCCTAAAACTAAAACAAACAGGGGTACTACCAAAAAACGTTCACCTCTCACACAAAACCAATTCGCCCAGCATTACAGTTATACGAAGCCCAGGCCGTCTCCTCATCGCTTTACGGGGCTGAACTATGGGGCTATACCAAAACCCAAGACTTAACCACCGCTGAAAATAACTTCCTGAGAAACCTTGTGTCCCTTCCGTAAAGCACCCCACTGTTCCCCCTTCTTAAGGACCTCGGCATCAAACGCATTGGGCACAAAGCCCGCCTGCGACCTCTGCTGTACTGGCGGCTTCTCTGGACCACCCCTGAGCTTGACATCTTCACTGAAGCTCTACAAGCCATTCTAAAAGCCGACCATCTTCACAGAATTCCATGGCTACGACGCATCAAGGGTTCACTGTACTCACTCGGTCTAGATGATCTCTGGAACTCGCCAACCACGTTCGTCTTCCCCTCGAAAAGCGAACTAAAGAAACTATATTGGCAAATGGCAAATTATGAAGACACAAGGGCTGCACTCCACACCTCACTATCTTGTGACTTTGCCAACCTAAAAGAGTCATGCAAGTACGAAGCTTTTTGGGACCTAATCACGGCCCCAAGGGAAAGGAAACTGTACTTCCAGCTCCGCATTGGAACACTCCCATTAAGACTCTTCACCAGCAGCTGGTCACACAACGAACCAACCGCATGCCCAGCTTGCAAAGCCCCCGTCGAGAATCTCCCTCACGTCCTCCCTGTAGTGTTTGTTCTCCACAAGTCGAGCCGGGGGCGTTGGGTGCAGAGTGCAAAGTCTCACGCATCCGGTGGTAAACGTGTGTTCTTTTTAAGTTGCAACAAAGAAGCAAAGATGCTTCTTCCTTGGAGCAGAGCCGCTGTCCTCGGGAGTTCTTGGTCCTTTTAGATGCAGGGTAGTCCTCTGAGCCTTCAGAGGTTGCTGGACCCTGTGGAACGCGTCACTGGAGCAGTTCTTTTGAAGTGGGGAGACAGGCCGGTAGAGCTGGGGCCAAAGCAGTTGGTGTCTCCGTCTTCTCTGCAGGTTTTTCAGCTCAGCAGTCCTTCTTGGTAAGGTTGCAGGAATCTAGTTTCCTAGGTTCTGGGAAGCCCCTAAATAATGAATTTAGGGGTGTGTTTAGGTCTGGGAGGGCAGTAGCCAATGGCTACTGTCCTTGAGGGTGGCTACACCCTCTTTGTGCCTCCTCCCTGAGGGGAGGGGGGCACATCCCTATTCCTATTGGGGGAATCCTCCAAAATCAAGATGGAGGATTTCTAAAGGCAGTGGTCACCTCAGCTCAGGGCACCTTAGGGGCTGTCCTGACTGGTGGGTGACTCCTCCTTGTTTTTCTCATTATCTCCTCGGGACTTGCCGCCAAAAGTGGGGGCTCTGTTCAGGGGGCGGGCATCTCCACTAGCTGGCGTGCCCTGGGGCATTGTAACACGAAGCCTGAGCCTTTAAGGCTCACTGCTAGGTGTTACAGTTCCTGCAGGGGGAGGTGTGAAGCACCTCCACCCAGAGCAGGCTTTTGTTTCTGTCCTCAGAGAGCACAAAGGCCCTCGCCACATGGGGTTAGAAACTCGTCTCTCAGCAGCAGGCTGGCACAGACCAGTCAGTCCTGCACTGAACAATTGGGTAAAATACAGGGGGCATCTCTAAGATGCCCTCTGTGTGCATTTTTTAATAAATCCAACACTGGCATCAGTGTGGGTTTATTATTCTGAGAAGTTTGATACCAAACTTCCCAGTATTCAGTGTAGCCATTATGGAGCTGTGGAGTTCGTTTTTGAGACTCCCAGACCATATACTCTTATGGCTACCCTGCACTTACAATGTCTAAGGTTTTGCTTAGAGACACTGTAGGGGCATAGTGCTCATGCACCTATGCCCTCACCTGTGGTATAGTGCACCTTGCCTTAGGGCTGTAAGGCCTGCTAGGGGGTGACTTACCTATGCCACAGGCAGTGTGAGGTTGGCATGGCACCCTGAGCGGAGTGCCATGTCTACTTAGGCATTTTCTCCCCACCAACACACACAAGCTGGCAAGCAGTGTGTCTGTGCTGAGTGAGGGGTCCCTAGGTTGGCATAAGACATGCTGCAGCCCTTAGAGACCTTCCCTGGCATCAGGGCCCTTGGTACCAGGGGTACCAGTTACAAGGGTCTTACCTGGGTGCCAGGGTTGTGCCAATTGTGGAGACAATGGTACATTGTAGGTGAAAGAACACTGGTGCTGGGGCCTGGTTAGCAGGGTCCCAGCACACTTCTCAGCCAAGTCAGCATCAGTATCAGGCAAAAAGTGGTGAGTAACTGCAACAGGTAGCCATTTCCTTACAACAGGTGCCATTTGCATCTAGTGACTCTCGAAACAGGTTCCTTAAAGTGATAACTTCAGCTTCTTGTAAGTGAGCTATATGCTCTGTTCGCTCATCGACTGTACAATACCTTTTTATCCCAAATTGGTTTTGAGGACTAAGGCAGGCCTCTCACCAAAGGTTGATTCCTTTTAATGTCAGACATTCCATCACCTTTCTGGCATTCTTAGCTCCACCTTACCCAGTGCTTAATTTGTGTGTTTGCTGGTGCCCTGCAGCAGCATTTATTTTGTAACACTGGCACATTTTGACACTCCAGACTGCTGTTGCGTGATCAGCCTTTTTTATGCATGGGAAGAAACTACTTTATTTAATTTACAATTGCAAACATATTGATATCAGGGTGCTTAAGCCATCCATTCTCACAGCTTTGAGTCACCTAGTGTATTCCCAATTGTCACATGTGTAGGACTGTAATTGGGTGTCACCGGTACTGGTATTTTGTAGTGTTGACAGGGACTGTAGGAGGTGCAAATTGCAGTGGCCACTTGAGAAATATTTTGGGCACTGGCACTTACTAGTTTACAAATTAATCACTGACCTCACTACTGTACAGTGGAGGAAAAGCTCCATCATTTGGACCCCGGCATGAAGTCTATGCAGAGCCAAACAATGCCTCCTACCGCCACGTGGGAGCAATGCTGAAAATCTCTGGATCCAGTCTTGCACCTTGGGGTATTCGAAGGCGAGGAATCTGCCGTTAGGGGATTTCCCAGAAAGCTTTACCATAACTGAGTAACTCGTTCAATATGGACAATTGTAAATGCAAGTTTTGCTGGACTAACTACCTTTGTAATAACACTGTAAAGAGAATCTACAACAACTGTGAGTAAAGTACTGAGTAGATAAGTTTTGTCTTTTTCCCTTCTTGACACAAAGTAGATGGGAGATGCGTACCTTCCTTGTTTTCGAACAGAGCAGAATAGGGCTAATTTTGGAGGAATGGTAAGAAGGATTTAAAGACTATATAAAAGCTGTTGTAGGAAACCTATTCACAGCTTAAGAAAATTGCCCAGGTTGAGGCTTTCTGTAGGACGGAGGGCTGTAGTGGTTAAACCCTCTAGAGGACGGAGCAAGAGAATGAATTCTTTAAGAATGAAGGAGATGAAAGGTTTATAAAGAGGCCAGATTAACAACTTGCATTTACAAGAGTTTACATGAAGTAAGCAAACAATTGGTCCATAAGATTTTAGATAAAAACTTTTTTTTTTTATTTACATACAGAAGATTTGACTGCAAAATATTATGGAATTGCTACAAAAGGTAGAAAGTAAGAGTCTAGGAATAAAGGAGATGTTGATGGCTAGCTACTACGGGTGAAGTAGAAAATATGAAAACAGGCAAATGGGGGGTGCAAAAAGCTAGATTTCCGTAAGCAACAAAACATTAAAAAGAAAGAACCAAGCTAATGATTGTGATTACAAATTCTTCCAATGTGGTTTCAAGGGACACTTGGCAACTGATGCATCCAGCACGGGGAATAATGCGGAAGAATGCAAATACCTTATAATTTTAGAAGATGGTGTGGACTAAATTCCTTAACCGAAGAGACTATGTGGAAGTTTGTCATACTCAATGGGGAAGTGGGCTGGAGCAAGAAAGATGGTCCGTACCATACCTTAAGCATTAAAAGGATATTTTGTAGCCATTACGATGGTCATAGAGAAGCTGTTCTTTAGGGATCTTCAGAGCTTGTTGACAACCCTAATATGGGGTGACTGTAGGCGGCTTGTGGCCTTTGGTAAGCTCTATGCCCCTTTATATGAGGGTAGACTGGGTGCTCCCAATTATGACCTATATTATGCGGTGGCCCAGCTGCAATGGTTGGCTCGAGTCCCACAACTGGAATACTTGGCGGTGGTGGGCGAATTGGGAGTGTGACCGCTCTTGCACAGACTCCTGGATGCTGCCCCTCCCAGGAACTCAGTGTTGTATTACGGGTGGCCCTACACGTGTGGAGGTGGTATATTTGCAGGGGTGTGAGGTCCACATCCCTAACTGATCGTTGAATACTGCATATAGGGGCTCTGTTGGAGGCAGAGTTGACTGCTGGGAGTTGCACCAAGGCTATTACTTGCTTATATGCTACCTTGCGGCGGCACTCCACTGGTGGGACTGAAGTGCTTTAGGACTGGTGGAAGCCCGCACCGACCACTGATACACCTGGACAAGGCGTGGGCCTGATGCCTTTAGTCGGTTCGAGAGGTGTCATAATGCTTGGTTTCAACATATTCAATTTCACTACCTTCAGCATGCAGATCTGACCCTGAAAATGATTGGAAGGATGCACCCAGGGCCAGATAGCAAGTGCTCTAGGTGTGGGACGACTGATTCAGATTTTGTGCACATTGTGTGGTGATATCCCCCTTCTGGCTGCAAGTGGTTCTTCCAAAGCGATGCATAGCCATGGTGTGGAAATCAGCCACGGCCCCTCCTCTGAGCCGATGGCAAGGTGAAATGTGCAAATGGGCTGTGGCTGAGTTCGCAGTACCTAGGATGCAATGCACGGCTGGGGGGGAGAGACAGACACCCTAGGCTGTTAGAATGCCTACTTGGAGAAATTATAGGCAAGTTCTGATGATCGCCCCCGTAAAAGCTCCTGTACCCCAGCCAGAGAGCTGTGTGAGGGTGAAGGGACATTAAAGTTCCCCCGACCATTTACTCCACAGGTGTGTCCTTGTTGAAGTAAGCCTCAGCAAGGCCTACTAGTGCAAGGGGTTCACCTTTCTCTGCACAAAGTCCTCAGACCATGTAGGAAGAAGTTGGCACAGAAACTGGAATAAAAGACAAAAGTTTATTAACCTCATGAGGTGGTACTACAGTTCAAACAGCACCCTAGGGTAATGTCTGAAGTAGCACACTGAACTGAGAGAGCATGGTTCTTTTATACCCACACAGGGGCTAAAAGGAGATGGTACAATTATGGAAACAAGACTTGTATACATGTAAGGTCATGTGGAAAATGCACAGTCGACAGGTAGGAGGAGCTAACAGTTTCCAAGGACTAACAGCTGCAGACCTTACTGAGCAAGTGCGAAAGTAAGAGATGCTAAATATAACTTGTCACTAGGCAGATTTCAAGAGCAGTTGACAGAAAGGTAGGACAGAGCACATGGTGAGCATATGGCAGCATGTAGCAGAGAAAATGGCTGCCATGAATACAAAATGGATTCCGCAAAATGTTCACAATAGTTACTAAATACAAGATGTCTTCTGCTAATGCTTAATCTAATCACTGCTAAATTACAACAGACGACCCTTTCAGCATTAGCTGAAGACATTCGTCTTTCTGGGATAATCTAAATATTCATCCTGTATATTTATGCTCATCATTTTAGCTATTTCCTTATCTAACATATGTTGTGCCTTCATTTCTGTACTATTTCTTTTGGTAGGCATACAAGCAGTAATACACATGGAGCAGAACATTGGACCACACTGAATACAGATACAGCATGTAAAAAATATTGCAATTATTACACACAGGATAGTCAGTAGTTTCCAGCCCCAGGCGGAAACAAGAGCCCAAAACCATCCAGAAAAAGTCCAAGTACCAGTCTCTGTATGGATTTCTGCAGCAATTTAATGCAATTTAGATATTGCATCATATACTGAAGGTGAGTGATCTGGGATAAAAACACAACAACTACTACCGATGATTCGACATGCACCACCTCGATCAGCTAATATCACATCTAGTACCATACGATTTTGGAGCGCTACAATCCTCGCAACTTGGAGCTCCTCAGTAATATTCCCAAGTGCCAGAGCTGCCTGATTGGTAACAGCTTCCACAACCCTAGTCAATTGTCTCACTTTCCTACTGTTTAACGCAACACCTACAAAGGGGAACAATCCTAAATTAAAATCAACATATTGTTGCAGGCTAGTATCCGTTTGGTCTACCTCATTTGTACTTATTTCCCTTTTATATCTATTGTTAATGATGTCATTGAACAGTTTTAAATCTCGGTGATATGATGCAGGAGCCAAAAACACGGGGGTAATAGAAAAGATACATAACACACACCTGACCACTCAACAGGTAGTTGGTAATATCCATAGTTACCACAAACAAAATATGTATTATGTGAAGCTGTAAAACTACTATTATTTACACTCTCAATAGTTAAAATCAAGGTACAATCGCTTATCCCTACTGGAATTCGTCCAATGCTTCGTATACATAAATCTGCTTTAGTTTTTGTAACAGAAATCACAAATTGTTCTTTCTTGTCAGAGTCTCGTATATTTGTGAAGACATATGGTATTGAAACATTGTCCGGTTGATACTCTTCTGATTACCATTTAGTTCCTTTAGCTTGGGGATACCCATCTTTGTCTTGGTAGCACACTTTATTAAGGAGAAAAAGAAGTCCGCCCTCTGTACGTTTTCCAGATGCAAACAAAAGCATGTACCAAGCTTGACAAGAACCATTGTGTGAAAAAGGAAGAGGAATGAAAGGTGTTCCTCCTTTCTTTTGATGCACATACCCAACAGTTAGTAGTATTTGTAGCATTATGAGTATGATGCAACATCTGAATGAAAGTATTATTGAAGTACGATTGACGGTGCTTCTGCTCCTGATAGGGAAGCGTAAAGTAATAGTGATCCTCTGGTACTGGAGTAGTGGCAACAAAAAACTCACAAGCAGGAGACTTCTTTTCAATAAACCAGGTGATTGTTGCTGTAACCACCAAAACAACAACAAACCCCATAATACTAATGATCAATTTGTTATTCATTTTAGCAACAGTGACAATCGACCCTTTCAGAAATGAATTAAAAACAATCGTTGGAGCTCTTATCCCTGGGCAGCCGCTGATTTCTTCACCACGGGCCAAGACGGGTGTCACTACTCTAATGCACGGCTGATCCACCCCCCTTGCCACATTGGCTCTCCATTTCACTAACCCAGGGCGGTAGCTCAACCAGTCTTTTCAAAACAATTTTCAGATTCTTTCCTTGGTCTCAAATTATATCGCGACACTCCAGAAGTCGTATGGTCCGGG
This sequence comes from Pleurodeles waltl, assembly GCF_031143425.1. NCBI lineage: Eukaryota > Metazoa > Chordata > Amphibia > Caudata > Salamandridae > Pleurodeles > Pleurodeles waltl. The sequence goes on along the minus strand of NC_090446.1, from coordinate 593,310,931 downwards.
AAGTCCTCTGCAGATTCGTCAGGTGATATAGCACGGCCTTTCTCCGTAGTCAAAATCTCTCGATGATCGGTCAGCACAGCAGGTTCCACCAAGGTAGGTAGCACTCTCTTGCAGTGAGTACTATGGACCCAATTCTTTCGGTTCGTCACTCGAACTGCTGTCCTTGTCGCAAGGAGCACCTGTTCTGGGCCTCGCCACCTTGGTTCCAAGCTGCTTGATCTTTCAAAAGACTTAATCATCACCTGGTCACCAGGTCGGAGTTCATGGCCTTCAGCTGTAGATCTGTCAGGAAGTGCTTCTCGAACCTGTTGATGAATAGAAACCAAATTGTTGGTTAACTGTGCCAAATAATCATTCACCAGGACACAAGGTACATCATATACAGATTTTGGTTTAGGAACTCCCCAAATATTCATTGGTCTCCCAAATACTACTTCATAGGGGCTAAGGCCAAGTCGGGAGTGTGGCACTGACCTAATAGACAATAATGCCAATGGTAATGCATCCGGCCAAGTTAAGGATGTGGAAGCCTGTATCTTCGCTAATTTCTGCTTCAATGTAGCATTCTACCTTTCCACCAACCCTGCTGATTGTGGGTGGAAAACCGCATGGAACTTCTATTTGATCCCTAATCCTTTCAGGACATACTTAATAACTTCCCCAACAAAATGAGGTCCGTTATCACTCCATAAAAGTCTGCAAACACCAAACCTAGGGAAAAATTATTTCAAAAGCACCTTCGCTGTGGTAATGGCAGTATTATCCTTTGTGGGGTACGCCTCTATCCATTTACTGAAGGCACAAACCACCACCAAGACATACTTTAAATTGTTGCAGCGTTCAAGCTGAATATAATCCATTTGTAGAACTTCAAAAGGTGCAGTTGGTGTAGCAAACCCTCCTGCAGGAGTACGTGTCCCTTTTCCAGGATTGTATTGTAAGCAGATCAAACAAGACTGTACTACTCTCTTAGCTGTACTGGAAATTTCTGGATGCTCCCAAACTTACGTAAGCAACTTCGTTATTGTTGAAGCTCCAACATGTGCCAGCCCATGTGCCATCTGAACCATAGGTTGTACAAAAGCTATAGGCAATTTCCATTTATCCATCTGCTTATTCCGCCAACAGCCCTCATCATCCAATTCTCCATCTTTAGACCATTGCTCACGTTCTTTCACAGAAGCAGATTTCTGTATATCTAATACATCTTGTCTAGCATTATGCCAACGTTCAGCTTGTGACTTCACTACATACATAGAAGTAGTACTTTGCTGCATCGCAGTCTTACGTGCTACACGATCTGCAAGAGCATTACCTTGCCCTATCTTATCGGTCACTTTCTTATGTGCACTACATTTCACAATAGCTAGTTTATTTGGATATGTCAATGCAGTCAAGAGGTTATGCACTAATTCTCCGTGCATTATCTGCATCCCGTGGGATGTGAGAAAACCTCTCTCCTTCCAAAGCAAACCAAAATCATGAGCCACTCCAAAAGCATAGCGGCTGTCTGTGTAAATGTTCACACTTAAATCAGTACTAAGCTCACATGCTCGTGTCAAAGCTATTAGTTCAGCTGCTTGAGCTGACTTCTGTAGTATACGAGCTGTCTCCACTACCGTGTGTATTGTGGTGATTGCATATGCAGCTGAGGTCGTACCATCTGGCAACTTCAAACAAGACCCATCAACCCACAGTTCCCCGTCTACATCTAAAAGGGGCGTATCTTGTAAATCAACACGACCCTTTGTCTGTTCTTCGGTAAGGAATATACAATCATGTGTTTCTTGTGACTGAGGCTGAGTCACCGGATATGGCAACAAAGTAGCTGGATTTAGTGTCGCACATCTCTTCAGTGTAATGTGAGGAGCCAACAATGTCAACTCATAACCTGTCATACGGGCGCTAGTTAAATGTTGTGTCTTTGTTTGATTTAAAAGAGCATCAACCGCATGGGGTACTAGCACCAACAGCTTATGTGACAAAACTATCCCTTCACTCTGACGTATTGAGACAGCTGTTGCGGCAACTGAACGAAAACACCCGGGCAACGCTCGAGCGACAGGATCAAGTACTGCTGAAAAATATGCACAGGGACGCTGCTTATCGCCATGTGTCTGTACTAAAACTGACAATGCACATCCATCTTTCTCGTGTACGTAAAGTGCAAAAGGCTTCATGTAATCTGGAGTACCTAACACTGGTGCAGAACAAAGGGCTTGTCGCAGCTGCCGGAAAACAGTCTCACATTCATCTGTCCATGGGAGGGGCATTGGAGTATCTTTAGTCAAAAGTGCTAGCAAAGGTTTGGCAATGTGTGAAAACCCTAATATCCATTGCCTACAAAAAGAAGTAAGACCAAGGAATGCACGAACATCTTTCTGAGTAGAGGGTACTGGTGTGTCTAAAATTGCTTGAATACGATCTGATGTAAGTGCACGGCCCTCCTTAGACAAAAGGTGACCTAAATAGGTTACCTTTGGTCTACAATATTGCAATTTCTTTTGTGACACTTTATGATGGTGTGAAGCAAGAAAAGAAAGTAAGGACAAAGTGCACTTTTCACATTGCTCCGGGGTATCAGCTGCCAACAAAATATCATCAACATATTGTATGAGAGCCACACCTTCAGGCAAAACAAAAGAATCAAGTTGTCGTTTTAACGCCTGACTATAAATACTTGGACTCTCCGTATAGCCTTGACGAACTCTGCAAAATCTATATGATCGTTTATTCAAAGTAAAACCAAACAAATATCGGCTGTCAGGATGAATAGGGATCGAAAAGAAAGCATTCTTCAAGTCTATCACAGAGAACGTAGTTGCTGTCGGGGGAACCAAAGTAAGGAGTGTCGTGATGTCAGATACCACAGGATATTGTGGTATCACAATCTTATTGACTTCTCGTAAATCAATAATGAATCTGTAAATCCTAGTATCAGTATCCTTTTTCAGAATAGGAAGAATCGGACTGTTACAAACATTATACAGAACTTCTTCGACAACTCCAACTGCAATAAGATCATGCACAATTCGTGTGAGTGCTTCTTCGCCCTCCTGTGAAATTTTGTATTGAGGCAAACGTGGCAATACAGCTCCCTCCTTGACACTAATATGTACCGGTGGAATAATCATTTGTCCCACATCAGTATCTGAAGTAGCCCACAAAGTACTAGGGAGTGAAGCTAATGCAACATCCTCTTTAACAAGACAAACTCTTTCCATCACAGGATGATTATCATTTAAAATAACACGCACCCCTTCAGGAGAGCATCGTATTGTAGCCCTGAAATACTTGAGCATATCAAGACCCACAGTATTGTCTGGTGTATTTGGAGAAAGCAAAAAATGGACATGGAGCAGTAAATTTATCAACATGGAATGCAAGTGGTTGTGACAATGGGCTAGGGGAAGGTGTTCCATCGAAACCTATTGATGTAATGGTTAAGCCAGACAGGGGAGCCCTTGGAATCAATTGTTTAGACAAGGCGCTACGAGTAGCTCCTGTATCAACCAGAAACTGATCAGTAAGACCCAAAACATGTGCTGTAACATAGGGACCCCTCTGATCTACTGGAACTTCAACTGATTCCTTACCCCATCCTAGGCAATCCTATGCATAAGCAGAATCTTGGAAATCAGGCTGCACATGATCAGACATCTGGTATTGGTTCCGTCTATCAAAAGTGTTAAACCCATCCTGCCCTCGTGTATTAGCATCAACCCTAGAATGATCATTTGTGCTTCTTCTAGGTCCTGAATATCCTGAGCGATTTCTCATTTGTCCCCGACCACGTGAACACTGCTGAACACGTAGTGCTGGACAATCGGCAGCCCAGTGCCCAAATTTCTTACAATACGTACACTGATCATCAGACAAATTCGAACGAGTGTAAGAAGAACCATAAGATCCACGTCCACCTCTATCACTACCTCTAAAAGGCGGACCATAAGCTTGAGCCAACATAACCTTCGTCTTTAATTCTTTAATCTTTTTCTCCTCGCTACCTTTTGCTTCTAATTCCTGTCGTTCATAATACTGAGCCATAGTCAAAAGAGAAACCGGAGTAGAGGTAGTCCATAAACTTTCACTAGCTTTTAGACGACTAGCTATTCCTGGTAACAGATTTGCAACATATTTATCGACGAACAAATGTCTGCCCGCATCATCTGACAATGACTGACCGCTAAAATCATGAAATGCTTCTTCAAAGCGTGTAAAGAAATCAGAGACCGATTCATCTGCCTTTTGTTTACAAGACGCTAAAACAGTCCAATCTATTTTTTTAGGGGGAATAATCGTTTTCAACTTAACTAATATGGCTGCAGGAAGATCTAGAATCAACTGATATGGCTTTTTCGCAGATTCCCTATCCCCGTCCATCTGTTCTATTTCTTTCCATGATGCCCCAAAAACTGTACGATCATCAATTTTACGAACAGTTCTCCACATCTCTGGCGGTAATATCAATCCGAAAAATAAATCAATGTCAGCCAAAGTCATAGTACAAGAACTAATTGCTCCCTCAACTTCCTCATAAAAGGCGGCTGGATTTTTCCGCGGGTCAGGTAATGCTGTTTTAAGTGCCATTACATCTGCCCTATTCCAAGGAGTATACACCCAATTATAAATAAAATAACCCTTAGCATCAACAGAAGTTTTATCATCATTTGTACCCAATCCTTTAGGAGGAACATAGAAAGGCGCGGCCTCCCGCATTGGTTTCGCGTGAACTATCATAGTGTTATCTGTTTCAAAGATGGAAGCTTGCGCCCCTTCGGTCTGAGATGCTCGTGCAACTGCGTCGCAGCCCTTTACTCTTCTTGCAAACGGACTGCCACAATACGTAATTTCATTAAACGCCTGATTGCATCAGCCACCTGGGAGAAAACAAAAAGACCATCACGCATTTGCTTATGATCAGCTGCTACATCATCGGGCTCTAACTCATCAGAATATTTCCGATATAGTTCAATAACTTCTGAGCCAAATGCCTCAGTAAAATATAGCTGCTCCTTTTCCGTCCACCCTTTCATGTTGTCTAAAAGGTCAGAAGCAGAAACAACCCTACGAATTGTTTTACGAGCAATAGATCTAAGCTCAGACGCACGGTCAGCAGGCAGCATAGAGCGACTGTCCCGCATCTTCTGTTGCTCCGAACTGGAGACTTTAGGTAACTCATGAGGGGCAGAAGGGACGACATACGGAGGTGGAGGGCGATCTAGTAAGAATAAATCATCATGTGGTTTATTAAGGATAGGATAGAGAGGTTGCCTAACAGTGTATTGGCCAGTTACCTGTAGCTTACGTTCTTTCTCTTCTAGCTCCTTTAAGTCATTTATTTCTTTCTTTCTCATTTCCAATGCTTTCACATATACATTCTTCCGCTGCTCTTTCTCAAGCAAGGCTTGCTCACGCTTCACTCGTCCACGCGCTTCTTTCTCCCACATTCGTACACAGTCAAACATATCTTGCCTAGACTTTCGCTTACACATACATTGTTCCACATACTCAATCTTTCGCAAATCAAATGACCCATGCATAGGCCAACGTAACTCAGGATCCGCGCGGGTGTATTCATTCCATAATGTGCTGTACATTATAGAAGAAAGACCATGTTTAACATACATATCTCTATTTGGCGTCCCCTCTGGGGGTGCCGGTTGCGATTCTTCCAATCTCAAATTGGTACCATTACAAAAGCAACACATCCTACGAAGTGCGCTAAAAACAGGCATGCCAAAAATAGTGCAGAATATGCAATATTATAATCAAAGTAGCACTTAAGGTGCCGTTCAAATCAAAATTAAATTGGAGAAAATTCTCCTCATTACCTGCCTATATAAATTGCAATTTATATATCAAATCCAAAGAATACAAATTGACTAGTCACCCAAATCACGAGAGCCACAGTAAGTAGTGCTAAACTACATTACCAAACACAGGCATCAAAACCCACAGCAAGTGCCGTAAAACGGCTCTTACCAATCACAGGGTGTCCAGGTTCCAACTGCCAAGTTCTAAAATCGACCAAATGGTCACTGCATGACGAATGAACAAAAAGGATCTCAGTCGAGGACCGGCGCCACCTGGATGGTCAAATCAGAAAGAAGGGAAAAACGCCGGGGTTGCCAAGACTCGGGTCTCCTCAGGCATTGATCGTCCGCAGCGAGATTCCAATCCTTCGTCGCAACCAATCCGTTGGGCATCCGAGTCGCCGATGAGTCCTTGTTCGGGCGCCAATTTGTTGAAGTAAGCCTCAGCAAGGCCTACTAGTGCAAGCGGTTCACCTTTCTCTGCACAAAGTCCTCAGACCATGTAGGAAGAAGTTGGCACAGAAACTGGAATAAAAGACAAAAGTTTATTAACCTCATGAGGTGGTACTACAGTTCAAACAGCACCCTAGGGTAATGTCTGAAGTAGCACACTGAACTGAGACAGCATGGTCCTTTTATACCCACACAGGGGCTAAAAGGAGATGGTACAATTATGGAAACAAGACTTGTATACATGTAAGGTCATGTGGAAAATGCACAGTCGACAGGTAGGAGGAGCTAACAGTTTCCAAGGACTAACAGCTGCAGACCTTACTGAGCATGTGCGAAAGTAAGAGATGCTAAATATAACTTGTCACTAGGCAGATTTCAAGAGCAGTTAACAGAAAGGTAGGACAGAGCACATGGTGAGCACATGGCAGCATGTAGCAGAGAAAATGGCTGCCATGAATACAAAATGGATTCCGCAAAATGTTCACAATAGTTACTAAATACAAGATGTCTTCTGCTAATGCTTAATCTAATCACTGCTAAATTACAACATCCTGGCGGCTGGGTGATATGGGCGCTGAGTGTTTGCCAATGAGCAATGTTAGTGCCTCTAAAGAGGAGGGGACCCTGGTGAGACAAGAGTTCATGATGAAACGTGGATATGTTTGTTGTTGTTCCCTTCTATCCTGGTGTTTCTCATATTCCTAATGTATATGTTTTAAGTTTTTCCTGTTCGTTTGTCTTGCTCCTCCAAGGTGGACAGTATCTGTGTACTGGGGTAAGCGGCCTGATCAAATTATCTTGGATATTTTTATGACAGTGCAATGATGGACCAGAAGGCTGAGGTAAAATCTTTAAGGGGGAAATGGTGGGACTGACTGCAGCCGCGATCCTGGAGGAAAGGCCAGAAGATGCTAAGAACCGCTCACAGAACCATAGTCTTTGCTTACTTGGGTTCCTAGTGCAGGCAGAGATGGCCAATGCAGAGGGTTTCCTTGAAAACTGGATCATGCTGGATCTTAATTCTCTGGGACTGTCTGCGGTGGAGAGGGCATGACGTGTTGATGGAGAGGTTCCCACCAAGAGCCTTGATTGCACACATCTTGAACTACAGAAACTGTAGCCTTACAGTGGGCTGAGCAGCCACGCAGTGGAGATATGAAAACCACACTATCATGGTGTTTCTGGATTATACTAGGAAGTTCAGGGCACAAAGGAAATCCTACAAGGAGGTTAAACAGAAAGTAAGAGTGATGGACATTCCATATATGCTGCTCTTCCCTGCCCACTTGAAGGTGCTGGAGCAGGTAAAATGTCATTACTTGGACCACCTGGAGGAGGTTTGGACATGGCTGGTGATGTGGGACAAAATAGGGGTCTGCTCGACAGGGGCCTTTGGGTCAAAAAACATTGACTCCACCTGGAATGCGGTGTGCAAGCGAAGAGGAGGCCTGGTAGGTGCCGGGGAAGCTGTTCTTGACAGACTCACCAGATAACAAAGATAACAATCAGAGGGTGGTGTGATGAGGGAGGAGTTGTCCTTAGAAAATCTGGAACTCTGGATGTTGACCCGCACTGCCATGGGCCAATGCAACGGATCAGATGTAGACGGAGGAAGCCTCTGGAGCGCTCTAGGCACCAGATGCAAAGCAGGCTGGCTGGGGGTTCATTGGACACGTCATTGGGAACTTATAGCCTCGTTGTCATGACTTGAACTATCCACTGCCGTGGAAGAGTGTGACAAGGCAGCTGAAGTGGATGAGGGTAGGGCCACCCAACACTGTACATTGGGCTGACCAAGGGGCAGGTTTCTGTTTGTACCAAGCACGTCCCCTGGTATGAGGTAAGATGATAAACAGTGTCTTACCTGTGATGGGGAGAGCTGGCAGTGTCAACCCGCTTAGGGCTTTGGCCATGGCTGGGACATTGGTGGCCTGGGCACTAGCCAGAGTTTTATTTATTCATTTTATCATGTTGTATTTTACTATTATACTGCAGCAGGTACTGTACAGGGTTGCTCTTACACTTAAAACTGGGAAGGGGGATAAGTACATAGTTCACCTATAAAGCAGGATAACTAGTGATACACCTATGTGACTCATTAGTTGGAGACTAGGATGTTTGCCTGATGGATTAGAGGGGTTGGTGGGGGAGAGACTGTCCCTCACATGTTAGGAGGGTGGACAGAACTGTTGAACATAACAGTGCATTGCAGCCAGACTGGATGAGATGGTTGGGGTGGCAGAGCAGAGGGTGCTGGTGGAGGACGACAGTGAATTAAATGACCATTGCAGGTAGTGGACATTAGTGACTTGGGATATCCAGGGGATGATTAGCTGCTCTAAGCGTTGTTGAGTGTACTCCTTCCTCAGTAGGTAAAATATGGAAATCGCCAGGTTGCAGGAGACACACTTGCTTGGGGCGGAGATGGAAAATGTCTGGAAAAAGTGGAGGGGATACATGTATGCGGCCAATTACTCTATGCCAGAGATGTGCTGATTTGGATTGCCACTGGGGTTCCATTCACGAGAACGAAGTGATCTCTGACTGGGAGGACAATATGTGATAGCCACTGGGGTGCTGGATGACTTTGACACATGTCTGATTAACACGTACACCCGAACACAGACAATAAGACTTTTTGTTTTTTACTAAAACTGATGGACTCAAAACCCCATACATAACACAAGGCTTATCGGGACAGTGGACTTCAGTTGCATGATGGACTGGCGACTGAACCGGCATCCACAATGGCTGAACCCTATGATGCATATGGTGACAACTTTGATACAGAAGATGGAGCAACTACAGTTGCTGGATGTGCTGATCATGCTTTTTAAAATGAGAATTGCTGTTTAGACTTCTCTCTTTGCACTCGGAGAAAGAAAAGAAAATTGTGAAAATACTGCTGGGGTACTGAGTCTCAAAGGAAAAGCTGTAGGATGTAATTTTTGGTAATGCAATAAAATGTAAATACCTATAAATAAACTGTAAGCATTCAGCAGTAAGGAAAGCACATATGCAGCACATTTTGTTGTAATTCTGAAGTGTGACAGAAACAAAGATTTTATTACGATCAAAGCAATTAGCCACTTTACTTGGTGATGCACTAATGATTAAACTTCACTGAAAGCCGATTTTTACACAACATTTGTGTGCAATATCGTTTTATCAGTAAAACTGTGTCAACTTAGTTACCATTTTATTGGAAAATGAGTTGTCTGTAAATGACAGTGCGCTGCCATATGATGCTTTCCTTACATCAAACAAAAGCACTCACCTCATCAACATTAAAGCTAGGTGGGTCGCAAACGTTTGTGGTTCTAAGAATTTTGGAAAGTAATGCTGTAGTGGCTTCACCAGCAGTTCGGGGTGCTAGGTTTTTGTGCTAATGAACATTTTAAATAGAAAAGCTGCTGCTTGTGACGGAGACCCTTGGCTTTTTAGTTGGATTTTACTGAGACAGCTTTCAATACTTAAAATCTACAACAACTGTGAGTAAAGTACTGAGTACATAAGTTTTGTCTTTTTCCCTTCTTGACACAAAGTAGATGGGAGATGCGTATCTTCCTTGTTTTCGAACAGAGCAGAATAGGGCTACTTTTGGAGGAATGGTAAGAAGGATTTAAAGACTATATAAAAGCTGTTGTAGGAAACCTATTCACAGCTTAAGAAAATTGCCCAGGTTGAGGCTTTCTGTAGGACGGAGGGCTGTAGTGGTTAAACCCTCTATAGGACGGAGCAAGAGAATGAATTCTTTAAGAATGAAGGAGATGAAAGGTTTATAAAGAGGCCAGATTAACAACTTGCATTTACAAGAGTTTACATGAAGTAAGCAAACAATTGGTCCATAAGATTTTAGATAAAAACTTTTTTTTATTTTATTTACATACAGAAGATTTGACTGCAAAATATTATGGAATTGCTACAAAAGGTAGAAAGTAAGAGTCTAGGAATAAAGGAGATGTTGATGGCTAGCTACTACGGGTGAAGTAGAAAATATGAAAACGGGCAAATGGGAGTGTGCAAAAAGCTAGATTACCGTAAGCAACAAAACATTAAAAAGAAAGAACCAAGCTAATGATTGTGATTACAAATTCTTCCAATGTGGTTTCAAGGGACACTTGGCAACTGATGCATCCAGCAAGGGGCATAATGCTGAAGTATGCAAATAGCTTATAATTTTAGAAGATGATGTGGACTAAATTCCTTAACCGAAGAGACTATGTGGGAGTTTGTCATACTCAATGGTGAAGTGGGCTGGAGCAAGAAAGATGGTCCGTACCATACCTTAAGCACTAAAAGGATATTTTGCAGCCATTCCGATGGTCATAGAGAAGCTGTTTTTTAGGGATCTTCAGAGCTTGTTGACAACCCTAATATGGGGTGACTGTAGGTGGCGTGTGGCCTTTGGTAAGCTCTATGCCCCTTTGTATGAGGGTAGACTGGGTGCTCCCAATTATGACCAATATTATGCGGTGGCCCAGCTGCAATGGTTGGCTCGAGTCCCACAACTGGAATACTTGGAGGTGGTGGGCGAACTGGGAGGGTGACCGCTCTTGCACAGACTCCTGGATGCTGCTCCTCCCAGGAACTCAGTGTTGTATTACGGGTGGCCCTACACGTGTGGAGGTGGTATATTTGCAGGGGTGTGAGGTCCACATCCCTATTCTCCCAGCCTTCCCATGCGGGCAATGCCAGAGTGTGTGATCTTGCGAGCAATGTACTGGATTATGGTTGGGAAGAGGTAGGGATCCAGACTTAAGAAGATGTGATCTTGGACAAGGGGTTACACGCCCTTGAAGAAATGATGCTAGATTATGGTTTACTCTGCCCTCAGAGGAGTGATGCATAGGACACTGATCGTTGAATACTGCCCATAGGGGCTCTGTTGGAGGCAGAGTTGACTGCTGGGAGTTGCACCAAGGCTATTACTTGCTTATATGCTACCTTGCGGCGGCACTCCACTGGTGGGACTGAAGTGCTTTAGGACTGGTGGAAGCCCACGCCGACCACTGATACACCTGGACAAGGCGTGGGCCTGATGCCTTTAGTCGGTTCGAGAGGTGTCATAATGCTTGGTTTCAACATATTCAATTTCACTACCTTCACCATGCAGATCTGACCCTGAAAATGATTGGAAGGATGCACCCAGGGCCAGATAGCAAGTGCTCTAGGTGTGGGACGACTGATTTAGATTTTGTGCACATTGTGTGGTGATATCCCCCTTCTGGCTGCAAGTGGTTCTTCTAAAGCGATGCATAGCCATGGCGTGGAAATCAGCCACGGCCCCACCTCTGAGCCGATGGCAAGGTGAAATGTGCAAATGGGCTGTGGCTGAGTTCGCAGTACCTAGGATGCAATGCACGGCTGGGGGGGAGAGACAGACACCCTAGGCTGTTAGAATGCCTACTTAGAGAAATTATAGGCAAGCTCTGATGATCGCCCCCGTAAAAGCTCCTGTACCCCAGCCAGAGAGCTGTGTGAGGGTGAAGGGACATTAAAGCCCCCCTGAACATTTACTCCACAAGTGTGTCCTGGCGGCTGGGTGATATGGGCGCTGAGTGTTTGCCAATGAGCAATGTTAGTGCCTCTAAAGAGGAGGGGACCCTGGTGAGACAGGAGTTCATGATGAAACGTGGATATGTTTGTTGTTGTTCCCTTCTATCCTGGTGTTTCTCATATTCCTAATGTATATGTTTTAAGTTTTTCCTGTTCGTTTGTCTTGCTCCCCCAAGGTGGACAGTATCTGTGTACTGGGGTAAGCGGCCTGATCAAACTATCTTGGATATTTTTATGACAGTGCAATGATGGACCAGAAGGCTGAGGTAAAAACTTTAAGGGGGAAATTGTGGGACTGACTGCAGCCGCCATCCTGGAGGAAAGGCCAGAAGATGCTGAGAACCGCTCACAGAACCATAGTCTTTGCTTACTTGGGTTCCTAGTGCAGGCAGAGATGACCAATGCAGAGGGTTGCCTTGAAAACTGGATCATGCTGGATCTTAATTCTCTGGGACTGTCTGCGGTGGAGAGGGCATGACGTGTTGGTGGAGAGGTTCCCACCAAGAGCCTTGATTGCACACATCTTGAACTACAGAAACTGTAGCCTTACAGTGGGCTGAGCAGCCACGCAGTGGAGATATGAAAACCACACTATCATGGTGTTTCTGGATTATACTAGGAAGTTCAGGGCACAAAGGAAATCCTACAAGGAGGTTAAACAGAAACTAAGAGTGATGGACATTCCATATATGCTGCTCTTCCCTGCCCACTTGAAGGTGCTGGAGCAGGTAAAATGTCATTACTTGGACCACACGGAGGAGGTTTGGACATGGCTGGTGATGTGGGACAAAATAGGGGTCTGCTCGACAGGGGCCTCTGGGTCAAAAAACATTGACTCCACCTGGAATGCGGTGTGCAAGCGAAGAGGAGGCCTGGTAGGTGCCGGGGAAGCTGTTCTTGACAGACTCACCAGATAACAATCAGAGGGTGGTGTGATGAGGGAGGAGTTGTCCTTAGAAAATCTGGAACTCTGGATGTTGACCCGCACTGCCATGGGCCAATGCAACGGATCATATGTAGACGGAGGAAGCCTCTGGAGCGCTCTAGGCACCAGATGCAAAGCAGGCTGGCTGGGGGTTCATTGGACACGTCATTGAGAACTTATAGCCTCGTTGTCATGACTTGAACTATCCACTGCCGTGGAAGAGTGTGACAAGGCAGCTGAAGTGGATGAGGGTAGGGCCACCCAACACTGTACATTGGGCTGACCAAGGGGCAGGTTTCTGTTTGTACCAAGCACGTCCCCTGGTATGAGGTAAGATGATAAACAGTGTCTTACCTGTGATGGTGAGAGCTGGCAGTGTCAACCCGCTTAGGGCTTTGGCCATGGCTGGGACCTTGGTGGCCTGGGCACTAGCCAGAGTTTTGTTTATTCATTTTATCATGTTGTATTTTACTATTATACTGCAGCAGGTACTGTAGAGGGTTGCTCTTACACTTAAAACTGGGAAGGGGGATAAGTACATAGTTCACCTATAATGCAGGATAACTAGTGATACACCTATGTGACTCAGTTGGAGACTAGGATGTTTGCCTGATGGATTAGAGGGGTTGGTTGGGGAGAGACTGTCCCTCACATGTTAAGATGGTGGACAGAACTGTTGAACATAACATTGCATTGCAGCCAGACTGGATGGGATGGTTGGGGTGGCAGAGCAGAGGGTGCTGGTGGAGGACGACAGTGAATTAAATGACCATTGCAGGTAGTGGACATTAGTCACTTGGGATATCCAGGGGATGATTAGCTGCTCTAAGCGTTGTGGAGTGTATTCCTTCCTCAGGAGGTAAAACATGGAAATCGCCAGGTTGCAGGAGACACACTTGCTTGGGGCGGAGATGGAAAATGTCTGGAAAAAGTGGAGGGGATACATGTATACGGCCAATTACTCTATGCCAGAGATGTGCTGATTTGAATTGCCACTGGGGTTCCATTCACGAGAACGAAGTGATCTCTGACTGGGAGGACAATATGTGATAGCCACTGGGGTGCTGGATGACTTTGACACATGTCTGATTAACACGTACACCCCGAACACAGACAATAAGACTTTTTGTTTGTTACTAAAACTGATGGACTCAAAACCCCATACATAACACAAGGCTTATCGGGACAGTGGACTTCAGTTGCATGATGGACTGGCACTGAACCGGCATCCACAATGGCTGAACCCTATGATGCATATGGTGACAACTTTGATACAGAAGATGGAACAACTACAGTTGCTGGATGTGCTGATTTTGCTTTTTAAAATGAGAATTGCTGTTTAGACTTCTCTCTTTGCACTCGGAGAAAGAAAAGAAAATTGTGAAAATACTGCTGGGGTACTGAGTCTCAAAGGAAAAGCTGTAGGATGTAATTTTTGGTAATGCAATAAAATGTAAATACCTATAAATAAACTGTAAGCATTCAGCAGTAAGGAAAGCACATATGCAGCACATTTTGTTGTAATTCTGAAGTGTGACAGAAACAAAGATTTTATTACGATCAAAGCAATTAGCCACTTTACTTGGTGATGCACTAATGATTAAACTTCACTGAAAGCCGATTTTCACACAACATTTGTGTGCAATATCGTTTTATCAGTAAAACTGTGTCAACTTAGTTACCATTTTATTGGAAAATGATTTGTCTGTAAATGACAGTGCGCTGCCATATGATGCTTTCCTTACATCAAACAAAATCACTCACCTCATCAAAATTAAAGCTAGGTGGGTCGCAAACGTTTGTCGCTCTAAAAAGTGGATCGTGGTTCTAAGAATTTTGGGAAGTAATGCTGTAGTGGCTTCACCAGCAGTTCGGGGTGCTAGGTTTTTGTGCTAATAAAATTTTTACATAGAAAAGCTGCTGCTTGTGACGGAGACCCTTGGCTTTTTAGTTGGGTTTTACTGAGACAGGTTTCAATACTTAAAATACAATGCCCGATGTCGGCTCGCTTTTTTGGCTAGAGCTGTAGCTTTGGGATTTGTTGAATCGAAAGGATGTTTGAAAAGTTTGCTTCGTTTGAAGCTGGTGTTAACTTTGAAACAGTTAACTTTGTCTGGTTTTGTAGTACAGAAGGTTTTAGATTGCCATTTTGAGCGAAGTATACGTTTTGCACGAATTCTGTACAAAAAAACCTCGACTGCTAAGCTGCCTACAGTTGAGTTTAGATTTAACTGTTTTATTTACTTTTGCGTAGTACAACCGGAGTGCAAGTATGGCATTTTTATGTGAATAAATGTGTTTCTATGCTTTTATATTGACTGTAGTCCTGGTCGGACTGGTGCAGAAAGTAGGCGTAGGCGCTCAAATAAGTGGCCTCTATTGCCAAATCAGAATTTAAAAAGTTTCCCACATTTGCATATCAGGACAGTTTTGAACGTGTAAAGACACGCCCTATAGGTGTGTTTTTTTGCAAGGTCTGAGATACCTCATGCATTTGTGCTTATTTGCAATTTTATACAGTGCAAACTTGTCCCAACGGTATTGGAGCACTTTACATGAGCACCAGTTACAGTACACAGTAATGCGTAGATTTTTTTTTTTTTTAAGCCATGGGTAGATTAAGTGATTTTAACAGAATCACAAGATGTTGAGTTCAGGCATAGACTGGAACCTAGATCCCCAGTTCCACAGTCTGGAGCTCTAGCTCTAGACACATACTGTTGCTTGTTGCAGGCAGTTTGTAGTAATATCAGGGAAACAAACGGTAAAATCCAGCCTTCTAGACCACAAAACAAACCAACAGACAGCCAAAACAATGCCGACACACTGACTTGTCAGGCTGGCCCTTCAAGTTCTGCTAGGTTACCCTATAGGCCTGTGACCGGATGGTAGGGGATGAACTACTCCGACAGAGTTCCAAGTGTGACAACAAAGAAGTTTTATTGGAATAATATAGATGAACAAGTGCAGGTACGTGTTTATTGTCTTTAATAGTGGTAGGGTGTTGTCCGTGGTCTGGTCTTCACTCTCCTCTTTTCTGTTCCTCTTCCGTAGGGGTTCCCAGGGAGGTACATGCAGAAAGAAGAGAACAGTAGCGGTACGTGGACTAGGCTCTTCTGTCTTACGGTAAGTATTTCTTTTGTTTTCGTCTTATCCTCACTATTCTTTTCAAGATACTAGTCCTATCAGTGATTTTTATGATTAACATCTATGCTTTCTGTGTTCCCCTCTTCTACAGTGCTCGTTATCCTGTGCGCGATGGCTTCGGTGATCTAGGCTATGGTTGTATTCTACAATATTCAGTGGTAAGTGTTTCCAGCCCTCCCCCTCCCTTCCTTTCCCCTCCTTTCCCTCCCTTTTCCCTTGTTTGTGCTGTGCTTGTGCCCTTGTTTGATTCTCTCGCTCTCTCTCTCCTCTTTCACTCAGATTCAGGATCGTGGTCCCACGCACCTGTACTGCCACGCTTCTCCGGAAGCGTGGCGGGATGCAGCAGCTCGTCCTCCCGGTCACTGGATTTCTGGGCATCCGATGCTCGTCTCCAGCCGTCTCCTCCAGGATACGAGTGCTTCAACTGCCTCCGTGTAGTCCTTTGGCTCCGTCCTCTGCTCTCGGCGTCCGCACTGTTTCCTTCCGACTCCTCTTTTGGATAACAGGTCACGGTTCCTCAATCGCCTCCAACTCCTTCCTTACAAACCCCGGAAGCTGTAAACTCCGGTAGCGGTGATTTTAACTGCCTGACATCCCGCCTCTCCAAAGTGTCCAGCCAATCACGTGAAGGTAAACTGGGCTGCCTGGGCCCACCAGTGGCAGTGGCAGCACAAGTGAAGTCCGAGTGCGGGCGAACAGGTTCCAGCCCATCACATACACTCCCCCTAGAGAGCGTCCTCAGAAAATCAGCAGTCACCATTTGTTTTCCAGGAAGATGTTGAATCTGAAACGAGAAAGGTTGTAGGGAAAGAAACCACCAGAGAACGCGGGAGTTAGTGTCCTTATTATGGGCGAGCCAGGTAAGAGGAGCGTGATCAGTGATGAGGGTAAAGGTTCTGCCAGATAGATAGTATCGGAGAGATTCAATAGCCCACTTAATCGCCAGGCACTCTTTCTCAATAATCGGATAATGTGTTTCACATGGCAGTAATTTCCTGCTGATGTAGAGAATGGGATGGGGTGTCCCATCATCCTGGGGTTGGGACAACACAGCCCCAAGACCCACGTCAGAGGCATCAGTTAGTAACACAAAGGGCTTTTTGAAATCTGGACAACATAACACAGGTTCAGAAATGAGAGCGGTTTTGAGACGGTTAAAGCTACGTAGCGCAGTCACTGAAGGGGAGCCCAGGGTGTTGGGATGGGATTTATTTTTAGCAATTCAGTAAGGGGTTCTGCCACTGTAGAGAAGTGGGGAATGAAGCGTCTATAATAACCCACTAATCCTAGAAAAGCCCTAACGTCTTTCTTCCTTTTATTCAACGTCATATTGGAGATAGCTTCTACCTTTTCGACTTGGGGGATAAATCTTACCACCCCCTACAACGTAACCCAGGTAACTGATGCTAGTTTGACCTAGTCGACATTTCCCAGGATTGGCAGTTAACTGGGCGTTTCGTAAAGCTTGTAAAATGGTATTTAGATGGGCCATGTGTTCTTCCCAGGTATTGCTATAGATAACAATGTAATCCAGATAGGCAGCGGCATATTGTCTAAAGGGTCGTAAGATTTTGTCCATGAGTCTTTGGAAGGTGGCGGGAGCCCCGTGGAGCCTGAAAGGAAGGACAGTAAAGTGATACAATCCCGAAGGGGTAACAAACGCGGTTTTTTCTTTATCTTCTTTTCTTAAGGGTATCTGCCAATACCCCTTCGTGAGATCTAGGGTGGATAAGTATTTGGCCTGGCCCAATCTCTCAATGAGCTCATCAATTCTCGGCATAGGATAGGCATCAAAATAGGTTACATTATTGACCCCCCTATAGTCTACGCAAAACCTGGTACTGCCGTCTAGCTTAGGTACCTATACAACGGGCAAGCACCAAGGACTGGGGGAAGGTTCTATAATTCCTGCTGTTAACATGGCTTGGACTTCCTTTTCGATAATCGTCTGTTTGGCTTCAGGGATGCAGTATGGTCTCTGGCGGTGAACAGTATTTGTTTTAAGGCAAATGGGATGTTGGACTAGGGGGGGTTCTCCCTGGATATTTGGAGAAGACATCATGATTGTGATGTACTAGGTGAGTTAGTTGGTTGTGATAGGATCCAGTAAGCTCAGGATTGATCCATGGTAATGACCGGTTAGGCAGTTCAGGCTTGGTTAGCGTGGGATATGGGATGTCTTCATTAACATCAGTATTGATATACCGAATATTATGGTCCTCTGTAGGGTCTAACCATTTTTTAAGCAGGTTGATGTGATAAATCTGTTCCCTGCCACTTCCTTGGGGTATGGCCAATCTGTAGGTGGTGGGGTTAATCTGAGCTGTCACTTCAAACGGTCCTTGCCATCGGGCCAACAACTTATTATCTGTACTAGGGAGTAACACCAGTGCTTTATCTCCTACTGTCAAAGTCCGCACTGTGCTTCTGGTATCATATAATGGCTTCTGTTTATGCTGGGCTTCACGTAAAGCAGTATGGGCTTCTTCCCATACTGTATGTAAATTCTCTCTTAACTCCCGGGTATAGGTTAACAAATCTTTTACTTCTTCCTCCGTATCCTCCCATTGTTCGGCTAACATATCCGACAATGTACGAGGTTGGCGGCCGAACAGTAATTCGAATGAGCTGTGACCTAAGGACGCCTGTACATGTGTACGGATGGCATATAAGACTAACGGTAACTTCTTCTCCCAATCCTTGCCAGCGTCTGATATGCTTTTTCGTAGGAGGGATTTAATGGTTTTATTATATCTTTCGACCAGCCCATCGGTTTGCGGATGGTATACTGAAGTACGAATTTGTTTGACCCCTAATAAGCAGCATATTTCAGCCATCCGTCGGGACAGAAACGGGGTCCCTTGGTCAGTCAATATTTCTTTCGGGAAACCCACCCTCGAAAAAAACTCGATGATTGCTTGGGAAATAGTTTTAGTGTGGATACTGGGAAGAGCTATGGCCTCCGGATACCGCGTAGCATAGTCTACCAACACAAGGACATATTGTCTACCCCGAGTGGAGGGCGTGAGGGGACCAATGAGCTCCATCCCAACTCGGGTAAAGGGGATATCAATGATTGGAAGGGGTTGAAGTGGAGCAGGGATTTGTGAAGAAGGGTTATACAATTGACATTTGGGACATTCAGCACAATGTCTACGTATTTCACCATAAACCCTCGGCCAATAAAACCGTCTAAGTACTGCCTCTTCAGTTTTCTCCCTTCCCAAGTGTCCTTCCCCATTATCCCCATTTGCTAGTTGTAACACTTGTTGACGATGACTTCTGGGTACCACTAACTGAAGGTCATTTCCCCGGGTGGGTGTGGGATTGCGATACAGTAGCTGGTTACGAATTATGAATCTGGGACCTACCCCTTGTATTGCCCCAAACTGCGCCTGCTGCCATGCGTGTTTTAAGGAGGGATCCTCATTCTGATTCGGTCGGAAATCTCCAATAATTGTGCAAATTCTCCCAGACAGAGTAGAACCCTCATTGGACGGGAAGTGTTGCGAATATGAGTGTCTTTGCTCTCTTTTTTGTTTCTTACTGAGGGTAACTCGTATCCTCCCTGGTTCCTCCGTAGTTTCTCCTTCGGGTGTTTCTGCCCACCAAGACTTCAGAATGTGTTCTTGCCCTGCCCGCTCCAATAATAAGGGAAAATCCTCATAGTCTGTACCAACGATTATGTCCTCATCAAGGTTGGAGACTCTGAGGTCCTCAGTCTGCTCTCTCCACTGCAACCTTATTTTAGCTATGGGATAGTACCGCTGATCTCCATGTACACATGTGATTAGGACTTGTTGTCCTTTATCTATTTGTCCTGGCAATACCAGATTTCCCCTTATCACGCTTTGACTACAACCGGAATCAATGAGGGCTGTTCTTTCCACATTATTGATGACAATGGGAAGGATATATTTGGGTTTTTCTCCTCCAGACCAGAACACCCTTCCCTTGGTCAGCCCTATCTCCATGGGTTCCTCAGTTTCTTTCTTATGCGGACAATTTCGGGCAATATGACCCCACTCCGAGCAATTGTAGCATTGGGGTCCAGGGCCCGCATATCCGGATGGCCCTGGGCCTGCCGCTGGTGATTTGTCTGTACCGTGATTTAATACGGGTCGCTGGAGAGTATTTCTCGATATGGTTGGTCGGATAGGAGGGGGGGGGGAGCCCGACTGGCGGTAGCACGGAACTCTGAACCTCTATGATAGGCACAGGCAAGATCTACAGCAGTTTCGTTAGTTAGCCCGGGATGTTGTCTCACCCAGTTCCGGGTGGTGGGTGGTAAAGCATCCAAGTACTGTTCTAGTACTATGACATTGAACATGTCTTCTCTTGTGTTTTCTGTGGGTTGTAACCACCTCCCGGCAGCATGTTGAACTCTGTAATATAAGGTGAGGGGGTTCTCCTGATGCTGCCATTTCGCCTGTCTAAACCTGGCGCGATAACTTTCAGTATCTAAGCCCACTCGTTCTAGAATAGTCTTTTTAATGTCCTTGTACGGCAATGTACCACTTGGATTAATGGCTTGGTATGTGGTTTGTAAGTGTCCAGTGAGCAGGGGGGCGATATACTGACCCCATTTGTCCTCAGGCCAGTTAGCGGTGCTGGCCACTCTTTCAAAGTTTATGAAAAAAGAGTCTGGATCTTCCTGCTCCTGATACTTTTGTAACACACTACTTGGTACCGTAGGATGTACTTTGGTATGGGCAATGGTATCAGTGAGCTTGCCTAATGCTGTTTCATGTACCAGCTGATTATTAGCCATGATTGTTGCCTGGCTTTTAAGTGCAGTCTGCAACGCCTCTCTTTCTTCTTTGGCTTCTTTCATTTGTTGCTCCCATATCAATTGGAGGTGCTGTTGCCCCTCAGGCAACTGGGCGATAACATCGGCCATTGTCGCCTTCTCTTCCATGGTGGCGGTTTCCTTCAAATCCCACCGCTGCCACCACTTGTGACCGGATGGTAGGGGATGAACTACTCCAACAGAGTTCCAAGTGTGACAACAAAGAAGTTTTATTGGAATAATATAGATGAACAAGTGCAGGTACGTGTTTATTGTCTTTAATGGTGGTAGGGTGTTGTCCGTGGTCTGGTCTTCACTCTCCTCTTTTCTGTTCCTCTTCCGTAGGGGTTCCCCGGGAGGTACATGCAGAAAGAAGAGAACAGTAGCGGTAAGGGGACTAGGCTCTTCTGTCTTACGGTAAGTATTTCTTTTGTTTTCGTCTTATCCTCACTATTCTCTTCAAGATACTAGTCCTATCAGTGATTTTTATGATTAACATCTATGCTTTCTGTGTTCCCCCCTTCTACAGTGCTCGTTATCCTGTGCACGATGGCTTTGGTGTTCTAGGCTATGGTTGTATTCTACAATATTCAGTGGTAAGTGTTTCCAGCCCTCCCCCTCCCTTCCTTCCCCTCCTTTCCCTCCCTTTTCCCTTGTTTGTTCTGTGCTTGTGCCCTTGTTTGATTCTCTTGCTCTCTCTCTCCTCTTTCACTCAGATTCAGGATCGTGGTCCCACGCACCTGTACTGCCACGCTTCTCCGGAAGCGTGGCAGGATGCAGCAACTCGTCCTCCCTGTCACTGGATTTCGGGGCATTCGATGCTCGTCTCCAGCCGTCTCCTCCAGGATACAAGTGCTTC
Organism: Pleurodeles waltl; assembly: GCF_031143425.1. Classification (NCBI taxonomy): domain Eukaryota; kingdom Metazoa; phylum Chordata; class Amphibia; order Caudata; family Salamandridae; genus Pleurodeles; species Pleurodeles waltl. The sequence continues at coordinate 593,289,383 of NC_090446.1, read as the reverse complement.
AACTGCCTCCGTGTAGTCCTTTGGCTCCGTCCTCTGCTCTCGGCGTCCGCACGGTTTCCTTCCGACTCCTCTTTTGGATAACAGGTCACGGTTCCTTGATCGCCTCCAACTTCTTCCTTACAAACCCCGGACGCCGTAAACTCCGGTAGCGGCGATTTTAACTTCCTGACATCCCGCCTCTCCAAAGTGTCCAGCCAATCACATGAAGGTAAACTGGGCTGCCTCGGCCCACCAGTGGCAGTGTCAGCACAAGTGAAGTCCGAGTGCGGGCGAACAGGTTCCAGCCCGTCACAAGGCCAGTCTGACTCTGCTCGCAGTGCATTTAGTGCGTCAGGAGAGGGATTATTGCCATTACAGCTCAAGGTAGATGGATCTGAAAAGAACCGTTGGGCCTTTTGTTTTTTGCTTTAGAGCAGCAAACCGATCTATGATTGACAGACATGCATTGTGGTGACAATGTAATTGCATCATTTAGGGTACTTGTGTTAATCCTGTGCGTGTCGGCGACTTCTCCCACCTTTATAATAAAAAATGTTTTTGTCATCTCTGAACAATGCCTTTATTTCCTGTCTTGACCTTTGACATTTGTATTGTGTAGTGAAATGGGCTGTTGGTTTGATCAGTTAGTCACTGACTTTGACAGTGCATGGGCTTTAGTGCTATAAATCACTTAACCAAGCAGGCGCCTTTGTTATAGGCAAGGACATATAAATGTTTCTTTACATGGCTGATGTCGAAATAATTACAGTAGTTCACACCAGAAATAGTTTCATCCCGTTGGACACTCAAGTCCCTGAAAAGGTGCTGTCAGGGAAAGTTATACATTTGGGAGTGGGGTATGTAGTGTCATTTTTACAAGCGGGGTTTTCCATGCCATGAAATAGGAGAGATCCGCTTTTGTGGTGACCTGTACACATTATACTAAGTCTACTTCTATTCTATTCTAGTATTTTGATCAAGGTGTGTGATAATCTTCTAGTGCTTTTATCTCTAAGGGCAGAGGCGTTGTGAACCTCTTCCACCCCCCACCTCCTCCCCCCACACACACACACACACACACTTCAGCAGCTACAGCGGGGTGGGTGGGGGTGAGGGAGGGGAGCTTTTAATGGACCTCTTCTGCCTGTAATTCCACAAAGACACTTAAATAAGGTGGGTGGGTGCGTGAATAGGGGGAAAGGATGGATGGATGGGTGTGTGAGTGGATGGATGGGTGAGTGAAAGGGTTGATGGGTGGGTGGATGGATGAGTGAAAGATGGACATAAGGATGGATGATCGAAAGAATGGATGAATGAAAAGTTGGTTGGACGGATGGATAAAAGTGTGAGCGGCTAAGTGAAAGGATGGATAGGTGAAAGGGATGATGGGTGGGTGGATGGTTATTGACTGAATGGACGAATGGATGAGTGAAGGGTGAATAAAGAGCTGGGTGAGTGAAATTGTGGATAGAAAGATGGATGGATGGATAGATTTGATGGATAGGTTTGGAGATGGGTGGATGGATATGTTTGGATATAGGCGGATAGAATGGTATAAGACTGATGGATGAAAAAAATGTAAAAGTTAAATAGTAGTAGGTGGATGGAAGGATGAAAGGAGGAATGAATAGATGCATGGATGAAAGAGACGGGATCTCTACTGGGGAGGCCTGTGATGATTTACTTCATGTGCTTGTTGCCATAAGAGCTTTGGTTCAAAGTGGGGCTTTTTAAATTTTGTGGTTACTCCCTTGTCCAAGGGTTTAGAAGCTGAACTATGTAGAAGCTGAAACATGTTTGCTAAAAGTAAAAACACTTTTTTGATTTGCTTGTCATTTCAACTGCGTTAGTCATAGCTGATCGACAGTTGCAGACCATCCAATGTATCTGACTTTGAAAGCCTTACAATTTGATTCTGGTTACATGCAAGTGATCAGTTCAAGGATTAGTCGGTTTCTAAAGGTGGTCTTAACCTATAAACTGATACAACATAAAAAGGAGCCCCCAGTCTGCCCTTATGCCCATATGCTGGATGCCGCGGGTCACAATCAGATATCCTGCTTTCCATTGGAACCTCCACTTTTGGGTTCTTACATACATGCCCCATGGCTTCTAGTGACCAAGGTAGTCAATCTTGTGCAGTAGTGGCTTCCACTGAACTGAGGAGGGGGGCAGTTAAAAAAAAAAAATATATATATATATATATATATAGATATATTTACCTTGTCTTTTGGGAGATGTTTGTCTCCCCTCTGTCCATGTCCTCTTCCCAGCAGCATCAGCAGTGTTGTCATTGGTGTGAGCGGCATGCTTCGGCGCTCAGACAGGGAGTGGGACCCTGTCTACTTTCTCCTCCCAGCTGTGTAATACAGGTGGGTGAAGAAGTGCAAAGTGCGCCTGTCTGTTTGGCCGACTCAACATGGCCGGCCAAACAGACATGCGCACTTATGGTGCACATATCCCCCCTCCTCCAGCCCAGCCCTGCCCCAGCCTGGCTCGCAATGAAAAATAAAATGATAATAACATTTTGTTGTTATCATTTTATTTTTCCTTTTACTTAATGCAGTGGGGTGACGCTCCTCCCCCATGGCGGAGGAGCCGCTGCTGCTCTTGTGTAAGACTGCCTGTAGTATCCATATCCACATCCAGAGAAATAAACAAGCCATGCTGTCAAAAAATCATTTGTATTTATTCAACACAGTAGATCTACTACTTATTACTTATTTGTGTATGATTTTTCACATGCATTATTAGGTGAAGCTCCCTTACCTGAGGTGTTTAACAAGATTCTAAAATTGTGACGGAGTCAATTTATAGATTCTTAGTCAGAAGGCAAAATTACACATTTCTGATTGCACAATAATCTCAAAATATTACACTGAAATAGCAATTGGAGCAAGTAGAAGTCCCTCTGTCCTCCAGTGTTTATCCATGCAATAGTTGTGGTCCGAATTGCAGTCTGGTTCTCTCAAGCTCAAATAAGGGAAGTAATTGTGTTTTTTAAACTGGAAAAAGCACCTTAGCCACATGTCAAATTAATATTGGAAACCATGGGTGCCCAATGGAAGTCTAAAGGAGTCTGATTCTTGCCATAGTTTCATAACTATTGACTATGTAAATTCCACTTACATTTGTTATGTAAACCTATCTTATGTGGATATCATGAACATTTGCCAAGCCAGTCTCTCCAAGACCTGCGCTCTTGTGATTTAAAAACACATTGATGAATTGTTGGCTACACTTTCCAGAAAGTGTACGCAGACAGGGAAAGTCTGAAAGAACAGTATCATTGTGTCCCTTTATTAGGAGCAGACTTATGAACTACTGCCCTAAATAGATCAGTGTTATCAACGCCTAGGTGAAACTATTCACCATTATAGCCCTGCAGTGCTTGAGCAGACTGGTCACTGTATTGGAGACCCTCGCCCCCTGCAATCTGATCCTACAAGATATATTTTTATTTTGAAATTTCCAATATCCAAATATGTAAAGCTAAAGAAAGGTTATTTGCTGCATTCTTGATGATTCTTCTCTAGCTTGTGCGATGGATCTGAATACCTCTGATCAAATTAAAGAAATTTATCTTCAACCCTCATCTGCTTAACAGTTAAGAGAAATATACAAGAACATGTTACCTTGGTTGTACCCCATGCAAAGCAATATCTGTTAAGGACCTGCCTAAACTGCTGTTACAAGTATAGCAGATTATGGGGGAGACCGCCAAAAGACCGTACCTCGGTCAAATGACCGCGGCGGTCATTCAGACTTTCCCGCTGGGCGGGCGGGCGACCGCCAAAAGGCCGCCCGCCCACCCAGCGGGAAAGCCCCAGCAACGATGAAGCCGGCTCCGAATGGAGCCGGCGGAGTTGCTGGTGTCCGACGGGTGCATTGCACCCGTCGCGATTTTCAGTGTCTGCTTTGCAGACACTGAAAATCTTAATGGGGCCCTGTTAGGGGGCCCCACGACACCCGTTCCCGCCAGCCTCTTCCTGGCGGGAAGGGGGTCGGAATCCCCATGGCGGCGCTGCTTGCAGCGCCGCCGTGGAGGATTCCCTGGGGCAGGGGAAAACCGGCGGGAAACCACCGGTTTCCCTTTTCTGACCGCGGCTTTACCGCCGCGGTCAGAATTGCCCAGAAGCACCGCCAGCCTGTTGGCGGTGCTTCCTCTGTCCCCGGCCCTGGCGGTCCATGACCGCCAGGGTCGGAATGAGGCCCTATATGACCAAGAAAAGGCAAATGAAAAAACTGGTATTTATGGTTTGAGTCGGTGCTGCTCAGAGGAACTGCAAATGGGTTCTAGAAGCTACTAGCTGGGACAGAGATCCACTGAGGCAAATAACATGGAAATATAGTTTAACATGAAATTATTGGCTTGATGTCTAATAGACATAGTTAAAATAAAAGGTCCTTCCTGCAATGAGAAATGAAGTGGACAACTCTAATCTCACTGCTGTGACTGCATGGTTATAGTTTGGAATACCCATTTAAAATGCAAATATTTAGGCCCTCATTATGACTTTGGCAGTTTCCAGGCAAGACCGCTGTGGAGAATACTGCCACCATACCGTCAGTGCTGGCAGTACAGTGACTGCCCTATTATGAGTCACAAAGTGAAAACCTCCCAAAAGCAGCCATAAATAATCACTGCCAGACCGACCGCTGGTGAAAGAATGACTGTTGGACCACCAGCCCTGCCACGCTGACACCATTCCGTCCACCGTATTGTGTCAGTTCCCTGCCCAGCGGAATACGATTGGCAGTGCACACTGCTGCATTTCCAAAAAGTACCGCCAATAGTAGGCAACACCACATTGGACAGTTTGAATACCCCACGCCGGAGACACACACAAAAACCACACATACCTGCTCACGGCACTATAATACACCCCCCCACAATTCCTTGCGAACCATACGAACAGCACACATAGTGACGACCCATTCACACAGATCCCATACACCACAGGCATTTTCACACTGCACACACCACACAACTGCATGTCTTGGACTAGGCACACATCACAACCCACCTGCACCCACATCCAAATACTGCCACCCCACCAGCATGGCATGTCAAAAGCACCCATGTTTCACTGACAATGAGTTGAGGGTCCTGGTAGATGAATTGCAAGGGCAGAGCCACACCTTTTCGGAGCCCAGGTCCAGCAAACATCGACGGCAAGGAAAACATTTATGACAGAGGATCGCTGACAGGGTCAACTCAAGGGACACACATCCACGCACAAGGGAGGACATTAGGAAGAGGCGGAATGACCTACGGGGGAAGGTGTGTTCCATGACGTACAGGCACCAGATTGCCCTGAAAAAGACTGGCGGCGGGAACCCACCTCTTCCCCCTTGGGCTAACATCCTGGGAGGAGAAGGTCTTGGACATCATTCATCCTGAAGGCCTGACTAGAATCATCGGAGGGCTCAACTCTGGTAAGTCAACAACAATTTCCAGGGATCAGCCACTCTTGCCCAGCATGCATCTCCACCACCCATCACTCCCCAATCCATCCCATCCAACACTTCTGCACCCCACTCCCCTCCCCTGCCTGCCACCATCCCCACACAGTCACCCCCTAATACACGGATGCCAAGCACCACAACTCTCACAATGCAACACTCCCTACACATCAGAGGATCACTGTCCCACTTCACAGTGGAACACCTGCATGGACAACCAAACCACATGCCACACCAACTGGCAGCCTTGACTGTATTCCAACACATGGCAACAACAGCAATGTTATCCACTATCCTCAACGGCACATGAAAACAATGGCACAATCTGCATCCCCACCAAACAATGTCTGCATTACTGCAGCTGTCATTGCCATCACTGGAAAGCAAGTTCGGCTACAACAGGTATTACACGATGTGGCCAACAAAGACATCTACAAAATGGAATTCACTCCCTTTCCATCCACAGGTCCCGCTACCACTGCCACCCACCAGCGGATGCCAGGGTCAGACAGCCCTCCCAAAAATGAAGGCCCCAGTGGGTGTCTGGACAGTGACGACTTGCCTGGCCCATTAGAGTCGACTGGTCAGTCCATACCCAGCAGCCCCACCCTGGACACACCGGACTCCCCCTCCCATGTGGCAACCACACCGCAGCCAGCCTTTTTCCCCAAAGCAGTGCCCCAGGAACGGGTCACAGAGAAATGTGCCCCACAGTACAGGGGCCAGAGTCAAGGGCACACACTCAAGACAATGAAGGTCTTGGTGCTACTGGGAGTGGGCACACTGTGCCAGGGGCACAAGGGACCAGGGGTAGAGGGAGGAGACCTGTGGTCCAAGGGACGGGGTAGGCACAACAGACTGCCCACTGTTGATACCACAATCTATAGCACACATATTGCAGTTGATGTGGCAGTACAGGTAACAATGGAAAAGCACAAACATGTCACATGTGAAGCAACACAACAGCAGGGAGATGATTGACCTAAAATGTGTACAGTAACAACTCCACTGATGGTGAAATGTGACCCCCCTCAAACCCACCCAGAGGCAGAGCTGCACCCAATTCCACCAATGCTAACAGACACCAGGAGGATCTATGTCACAAGGCAGCCAGGAGTACAGGTCACATAACATACATCTGACACATACCTGTAGCTCAGTGGAAATGTTGTATCAACTCTGCTCTGGAGTCAGCTGCATCCTCATCATCTTCATCCTCTTCACTCCCCATGTTCCCTTCATCAGCCACTGGTCCAGCTGCCACCTCCTCTGCACCCAGCAATGGGATGTGATGTATCATGGCCAGATTGTGTAGCATGCAGCAGGCAACCACGATCAGTGGTTTGTAGAGTAGGGCACCTCCGGAGATGTGTAGACACCAGATTCTGGCCGTCAGTAGCCCAAAGGTTCTTTCAGTCATATTCCTCGTCCTACCGCGGGCCTCATTGAAACTGTTTTTGGCATCTGTAGTTGGGTGTCTCACAGGTGTCAGTAGTCGGGGAAGGTAGAGATAGCCAGAGTCACCTTTGTCCACAGGGGTAGGACCCATGTCAAGACTGGGATGGAGATAGGGCAGGGTGTGAAGAGAGTTGAGTGTACAGGGCCACACATACGAATGGATACATACCAATGAGCCAGGCCCGGTCTCTCTGTAGTGGTGCCATTATGTGTGGGTCGTTGCTGTTCTGCAGAATGTAGGAGTCATGCACAGACCAGGGAACTTGGCTGTCACTTGTGAGATACTTTGGTCAGCGAGACACACCACCTGCACATTGATAGAATAAAAACAGTTTTGGTTCCTGAACACTTGTTCATTTCTCCTTGGTGGCACCAAGGCAGTGTGTATGCCATGGATGGCCCCTATCACATGAGGGACGTGCCAAATTGTAGAAGGCACCTTTGACAGTGGTTAAATCAGCACATTGGGGGAACCTGATTTATAACAGAGCAGATGTCTTAGCAGGGCACAGAGTACATCCCTCAAAATGTTACTGAATATCAGCTGTGACATCCCTGCTGCCAAGCCCACTGTCATCTGGAACGACCTTGTGGCAAGAAGAGTGGAGGACTGACAATCCCTGAACTGTGGGAGGGATGGTTTTGGGATGATGGGTGTCGGGCAACAGATCAGGCTCCAACTGGGTCACCAGCCCCATGATAGTCTGTAGGTTTAGGCGATACGTCTGAATGACGTGTCGCTCTTCCAGGGTGGCAGGATTGAATAGGGGCTGGTACACAGGAGCATGTCTCATCCTCAACATTGCACTGTATCTGGGAATAAGAGAGGGAAAAGTCAGAATAAGCTGCATTGACTGTGTGGACACATTAAACCTGTGCAATAGTTACAAAATTTCACTCAGGACACAACATTCAGCCACTATTCACAACATACACGTAAAATGGCAGCCGCCTGTCCTGAATGCACAGAACAGATGGAAGTGACCTCATACCCCGGAGTTAGACGTCATGGTGGTAGGCGGTCGCAACTGCCAAGCAACTCCTCATTGGATAACATGGTTTTCTACGGGAGACTGAAGCCAATGCTGATCGCCGCCAGCAGTGACAGTGATGTCCGCGACGGATGTGACCGCCATTTCATGTGGCAGTGCTGACTCCTGACACTCCTGCACACATGACCTCCACTGCGTATGCTACTGTGTACTGACTCTGGTAGCCAAGATGCCACGTCCTGCAGGTGATAGGGCTTCAGCCTTCTCCCTCGAGAAGCTTGTGGACGGGGTCCTACGCCTATATGGACATTTGTATAGGGCACCAGAGCAGCAGGTGAGGCTAATGTCACCGTCCTGTCTGATAGCGATGTGGATGTAAGGGATTGGGATGTGGCAGATAGAGTGGATGCATGGAGGTCAGTGCTTAATTTGTGCTTGTTGTTTCCGGTGCAGAGTACCAGCACTTATTTTTGAGACCAACGATTATTTTTCTTCCTCAAGCATTTACTGCAAGCAAAAGACACACATGGGAAAGACAGAGGAAAAGAAAAACTAAAAAGCGTCACAATGGGAGAAAGCAGAAAGCTGCAGAAGTGAGCTGAAGGGGCAGGGAGTGGCTGTAAATGGATTAAAGAGGCCCGAGATGGCTTCAGGATTATGCTGCCTCAGTAGCCTGTGCTCGTACATTTAATTACAGCAGTCACATGTTTAAGAGGAGGGTTTTGGGCACCAGCACATTGTTATTTACAAATTAGGCACTGATGGAAATGGGTGAGGAGTTTGAGCGTAAGTGGCATGTAGACATGTGAGTGTGGCCGTGAGATGTGTGAGATGTGTGCTGTCAACTGCTGTCCCTGTGAAGCCACTCTATGTGACTTTCTCCTTCTGTCTGTGTCACCCATGCAGGTCAGCACCCATCAGAAGAAGGGGATTTGGCGGGCCATCTCCAAGCAAGTGCGGACCTTGGGGGTACATGCCCGGCAGAGCACCCACTGCAGAAAGAGGTGGGAGGACCTGAGACACTTGGCCCGTAAGACCATAGAGGCCCAGCTGGGGATGTTCTCCAAACAAGGGGGAGGTACCCGTCGGACCCTGACTCCCCTAATGGCCTGCATTTTGGTGGTGGCCTACCCTGAGGTGGATGAGTGCTTGAGGGCAGCACAGCAGCCACAAGGGGGTAAGTACACAATCTCACCTCGTTAATGTGTTGCTTAGGTGGGTTTGGGTTGAGGACTAGTGGGAAGCTGTAGCATAGGTACTAGGTAGATGCCTGTCCACTATGGGTCTCAGTCACCCTGCCACAGGAGTACAGGAATTGTTTCCCTAAACAGGCTTGTGGAGTTGGCAAGTACTGAGCATGTGTGACTCACATCAAGTACATAGGTACAATTGTACCACCATCAGCAGTACACATCAGCATAGCTGTAGTTTACCCCATGGTGTCCCACTGTTGTAGCATGTATAGGTGAGGGCATTGTGTGGCATGGCAGCAGATGATGTTGTTACACTGTTTGGCTGTTGTGATGGCATTGGCCCATTGCACCCTGTCTCTCTCTCCCACCTTCCCTCCCTCACTCTTCTCCTCTGTCTTTGTGTGCATCAGCATCATGAGGTGAAGGAGAAGAGTCACCTGCGAGTGGGGAAGCTGCAGCCCACAGGACCCAGGAGGCTGAATCCAGCAGAGCTGAAGTGGACTAGTGGGACTCAGGGTGAGGGGAGTGCCACGGAGGAGAAAGGATTGACCACAACATCTTCAGATTCCTCCTCTGATGGTGGTTCCCTGGCGGTGGGGGACCCATCTGGGACATCTCCAGCTACATCATTGTCTGCAACCCCCTTTCTAGCACCTCCCTCCCTGTAGCTCCCCACCAAGTTGCCTGTGCCTGCTCACCCAGGAGGGCGGGCCTCTCTTTCACCACAGGCACCTCTGCCCCTGTCAGCCCTGCTGCCCTCAACGAGGAGTCTATTGACCACCTGAGGTCCATCTCTGTGGGACAGTCAACCATCCTGAATGCCACCCAGGGACTAGCATTGCAAATGCAGCAGACCTATATGTTCCTGGAAGGCATTCACCGTGTCCTGGCTAGCCTGAAGAGATTGTTTCAGGCTCTGGCCTCCTCACTGATGACAGCCAGTGTCCCTCCTCCTTCTGTCCCTCCTACAGCTACCTGTTCCCTATCTCACACCCCTCTCCCCTCACGCAAGGACAAACATAAGCATCACAAACACCACCACCGCCATGCACACACACAACATTCAGATGCAGACATGACAACATCCACTCCCTACACCAACTCCACCACCCTCACAGCCACTACAGCACTCACACCTGCAGTCACCACCTCATCAGTCCCAGATCCTGCCACAAGTGTACTTACTGCCACCGTCCCCACAACATCAGACCCACCTACATGCACCCCATACACCACATGCACACTCAGCACAACTGTCAACACCCCTACATGCAGCACACCCACCCTACCTGCAGACACCACAACATTCACTCACACATCCCCCCTAGCATCTCCTCCCCCCCAAAGTCGCCCAGTCATCATGCAGCACACCCAGGCATCTAAGCACGCACCTGCACCAAATCACATCCACGTACACACCTCTCAACCACTCCCTCTACCGCCACTCCCATACTCTTTCTGTTATGCCGGGTTCCCAAGAAACGTTTCCTCTGTGAATATTCCCAGTTCCCGACCAGTGAACTTGTCCCTGCCCCTCCCCAAGCACCCTGTTACCCTCCCCACACCTCTGCCTTCCACCTCACAGTTCTCCTCTGGTCGTCATTTCTCCCCTGGTCGTCGCCCTGCTTCTCCCCTACCTACGACTTCCGCTCACACTAAGTCCACAGTCCCCCCTCCCAAGCCCAAACCCACTCCCCAAAAATCTAAGTCTAAGCCCAAACCACCCCCCAAGCCTAGGAGCCCAGCTCAAAACCCAAACCTACGGACCCGCTTCCAAACCCAAACCACCCCCCACCCACCCATGAGGTGCCTGCATGCCCCATTGATGCCCCTGCCCATTGGAGGCCAGCAGTTTGCAGTCAGGAATCAAGCTGGGCCCTCATTCTGTGCCCAGTGTGCAAAGGGCACTATGGACATTATGGACTGGGCACTGGGTCCATTTGTACATTGTTACTTATAATGGTTTTACAGTATATATATATATATATATATATATATATATATATATATATATATATAGCACTGCACCTTTGGTGTAGATGGTAACAACCTTGTCCTGACTTTCCTTCCACATATATTTATGGTAAATATGTGATTTCACGTGTGTGTTGGTACGGGTATTTGTTTGCATATGTGTGTGGGCGTGGCTTGCCGTGCCGTTTGTGTGTTGTGTGTTTACCTGATATTCTTCCCTCCAGTGTGTGCTAGGCGGGTGTACTTATGGTTGGTGTGTTTGTTGCTGGGCCTGGAGTTCAATAGCCAGCAGGAGCACTGGGATGACTTGCAATTTGCGTGCAATGGTGCCTTTGGACGTGCCTGTGTTCCTGAAGGTGAGTGTTTCCTTTTGAGTGATTTGTTTCCGCCAGGCTTTTCGTGGTGGTGTGACCGCCTTGGAAATCCTGGCGGTGTGCAGCATCTTAATAGGGTTGTGGGAAACTGCCTAACCACTGGTCTGGATATGCCTGCTGCCGGCCGAGGTGGTACCTCCACAGTGACGTTTCAGGCGGTGACTTGGCTGTGTTCTGTTGGTTCTATCCCATACTCATAATTTGGCGGTCCCCTCCACCGGGGCCGTGGCAGTGCGACCGCCACCTCCAACGTGGCGGTCCACGAACCACCAGACTCGTAATGACCACCTTAGTCTCGTCCCAAACCTGCTGCCCTCCAAGAAATACTTGGACCCTCTTTTCTAAAGACTACTGCCCTGTCTGATTCTGTTCTTACTTCCTATCTGTAAGGAAGTGATGAGTTGGGGTGAATTGAAGTCCACCACAAGTAATAAATTAACCTGGTGGGTCCAGTTAAAAGTTTCAGTAATTTAAAACTGAGATCAACCCCTGGTATCTATGGCATAGAGCAGACAGGTTTATCTAAAACAAAATGTGTAAAGCATTTAGAAGTGCCAAAACAGGTAAAAAGTCACACAACACATTTTAGGAAAAAAGTCAGATTTTAAAATGGCACCCAGAAGAACTAACCGCCAATGGTAGACTGTGGCTGTAGTAGAATCTAGGTGTGTTTTTAGGCTTAAAGTGATAGAGCGCAGGTTGGAAACACCAACGAGGTACGTCCTGGACAGAGATTTATCTTGAAACTTAGCTTCTGAAATGGAAGATGAAATCTTCCAGTGGGGCAAAGTTGCAATGTGTTTCTGAAGAAGTAATTTCAAAGTCAATTGCCATTGTGTGAGGACCGCTGAAGCAATTTCTGTTAGGAAATTATTAAAGTAAGAAAATTCAAATTTTACGCCCAGGGAAGACCTCGTGTTGGCCGGATACTTTTGGCACCTTTGTCCGTCAAGATTTCAACATTCGGATTTAGTTTCCTTCTCAGAGCTCAGAATCTTTCAGCAGGACAAGGTTGCAGGCTATTTCTGATTAAGGCTTCCTTGAGGTTGGATACGTTCTGGGCATGCAGAAACAGATTTGCTGCTTAGTAGAAGCTCCAAGCTGAGGAAATTAGTTTCTTCACCCAGTGAAGTGGCTCCTTGGATGGATTGGCTTGGGTGGTTGGTCCTGGTCCTCCGGAGGTCTAGAAGTCGGAAAATGTTTCTAAGTCCCAACTTCTGAGAGGCATTAGAAGTCCAGTTACACACAGACAAGTGTCACAGGACCTCAAGCACCTGGGGGTCCATACTTATGGGGAGTCCGGTTAAGGTTTAGTTGCTACTGGTGACCTGGGCACTTGAAGGAAAATGCATCTTACAGCCTGTGTCCCTGTAGCCACACAGTAAGTCAGCCAACTGACACCTGGAGTCCACTTTTTTGCCCAGGGTACAAGTGGAAGCAGGTCCAGTCCTTCAGGTCTCCTCGTGTCTCAAACAGGAGGTGCAGTCCTTCTGTTCTCCCACAGGTGCAGTAAGAGTTCTGAGGAAGGTGCCTTGGCATGCCAAATTTATGGTTTGTACCATTAGTAGGTGGGGGTGACCCCTGGCTCCTCCCGAGCCAGTGGGTAAAAGCTCCTAGGGGGCAATCCCACACACATTTGCAACAGTTCCTCTTTTTCCAATTTTAAACAATTCTGGAGTGCACCTTACTCCCAAAATAGGGAAACAATTTCTCGATTTTGCAGAGTCTATGTGGACAGGGAAACAAGCAGTCTCCTGCTCGGAGGTCACTTAAACCTGGTTACTTGTGAAACAGCAGATCCCTTTACAAGATAATGAAGTTATTTGGTCCACTGTAACTCTTCTTCCTGCAAGGGGCGGAAAACACCTCCCTGCACCCAAGTCATTGTTCCTGCTGTGGGACCAGTCTTTACACCTAATTAAGATCCAGCACTGACTAGGTAGCTGGTGGAGAACATTAGTCTCCAAAAGATATAGGGGGTCATTACAACATTGGCGGTAAAAGCCACTTACTGCCGTGCAGAAGACCGCCAACACACCGCCGCAGCCGCGGAACTCCGGCACAGCTATAATGACCCACAGCACGTGATTCGCCAAAATTCAGACACACACACAAGTCCGCCGCACCAAAGGTCAGTGATAAACTGGCGAAAACAAAACCTCCACCGTCACACCAACAGAAATACGCCCACACTATGACGACACACGAATCCATGCGGCGGTCTTTCAACCGCGGTATTCCATTGGCGGTACACACCGCTGCGCTCAAAATACACACACATCTCCAAAATACAACCACATTGGACAATTCAAAATACACACACCTGATACACATACACACACCACTCCCATACATCCAATACAATATAAAACGCCCGCGCACATCACCCACAAACCCCTACGACCAAAAAACCCGAATGAAGGCCAGAGAGGGACACCACAAACAACTACCAAGCATCTACAGGCACACAATACCATCACCCACAGAACTTCCACGCACCTCACACAACACACCACTAAATGTCACCCCACCTATCACCACACACACCACCCCACACATCACCCACACCACCCTATGGCACGGCAAAGACACCCCAGGAGGAGCTCAGGGTCATGGTGGAGGAACTCGTCCGGGTAGAGCCACAGCTATTCGGATCACAGGTGCAGCACACCTCCATTGCTAGGAAGATGGAGCTATGGCGAAGAATCGTGGACAGGGTCAACGCAGTGGGACAGCACCCAAGAAATAGGGATGACATCAGGAAGAGGTGGAACGACCTATGGGGGAAGGTGCGTTCCGTGGTCTCAAGACACCACATTGTGGTTCAGAGGACTGGCGGCGGACCCCCACCTCCTCCTCCACAACTAACAACATGGGAGGAGCAGGTCTTGGCTATACTGCATCCTGAGGGCCTCGAAGGAGTAGATGGAGGAATGGACTCTGGTAAGTCAAATCTTAACTATTACATCCCCCACCATACCTGCATGCCAACACATACCCCATCCTCACCCCCATCACTCCTACTCCTCACAAATGTTCTACTATCACAACCCACACCTCCCAACACCAAGCTCTGCATGCAACAACAAAGCATGGACACCCATCACCAAAGCATGGCCAAAGCACATACCCATACACCCCCCTAAACCATCATCATACAAGGTCCTACACAGGAATGCAAGCACTGGGGTACACGGACACCCACCCATTGCACACCATGGCACACACAGATGTAATAAACATCCTTTTATACCCCTGCAGGACCCCTACCCAACGTCACCGGACAGGAGGGTCCACACATGTCCACACCACCAACAGAAGAGGCCCACAGTGATGACAGCAGCTCTGTCCAACTGGATCTAGATGACCAGCCCGGCCCATCTGGGACCTCAGGACAGTCGGTTCCCCTCACACAGTCACAGGCCACCACAGAGCTTCCCCCCTCTGGAAACACCAACACAGCACCCACCCAGCAGGCCCATACCTCTGTCCCTAGGACACGTCAATCAGCAGTGTGTCCACCACTACAGGGAACCCAGGCTGACCCACCACACCAACAACAACAGGGACCTGGGGGCAGTGGTAGTGGGCACACGGTCCAGGGGATGGAGGCCCAGCAACACAGGGGAACTGGGAGGGCTGCTGTGCGACAGGTGTAGGACAGGCCCAATGAACCCACTCTCCACCAGGCCCTCTCCAACATCATGGGAGCCTACCACCACTCCCAGGAGACAATGGCAACGGTACTGGCCAAGTTTCAGGAGACCCAGCGCCTGCAGGAGGAACAGTATTTGGGCTTCAGGGAGGAACTCAGAACCATCAATTCCACTCTGGGCACCATCGTAGGGGTGCTGAAGGATGTACTCAACACCAGGAGGGACACTGTGGCGCAACAAGGGGCCCCTGACACTAGCATGGACGATGAACTGCCCACCACCTCCGCCAGCGCTAGTGGACAGGAGGCACCCCCTCCAATATTGAGCACTTAAACACCCTTGAAGCACAAAACAATCTGGAGTCAGTCTGTGATTTCAGAATAGTGTATTAGCAATTACTGTGGCAAAATGCTATTTCAATTGGAATGTCACAATACCTATGTCACACAGCTCTAGTCCATGAGGAATCAAAGCAGATGTCACACAGTGGGACCCACATCTGTGAAATCGTAAGGAAAGTGACAACTCAGTGACCATACACTGGGTGAAAACGACAGACAGTAGAGAGGTAGTAGTGTGAAAGTACATGTAGTAGGCAGGTTTGTATTCTTACCTGTGTCTCACTGGAAATATTGCAGGATCACAGAGTTCCTGTTGTCCATTTCCTCTTCTTCTGCTTCCTCGTCGTCACTGTCCACAGGCTCCACAGCTGCAACAACACCGCCATCTGGACCATCCTCCTGCAGAAAAGGCACCTGTCGTCGCAAAGCTAAGTTGTGAAGCATACAGCAGGCCACGATGATCTGGCACTCCTTCTTTGGTGAGTAGAATAGGGAACCACCTGTCATATGGAGGCACCTGAACCTGGCCTTCAGGAGCCCGAAGGTCCGCTCTATTATCTGCCGAGTTCGCCCATGGGCCTCATTGTAGCGTTCCTCTGCCCTTGTCCTGGGATTCCTCACTGGGGTCAGTAGCCATGACAGGTTGGGGTAACCAGAGTCACCTGCAAATGGCGAGGGACAACTGTTAGACACACACTAACCTGTAGGGATATCCCCAGACCCAGCCATTCCCACTGACTTGCTTCCAGGTGCTCACCTAATATCCACACACGGTGCCTCTGGAGTTACCCATCACATAAGGGATGCTGCTATTCCGCAGGATGTAAGCGTCATGCACTGAGCCAGGGAATTTGGCATTCACATGGGAGATGTACTGGTCTGCCAAACACACCATCTGCACATTCATGGAATGATAACTCTTCCGGTTTCTGTACACCTGTTCACTCCTGCAGGGGGGTACCAAAGCCATATGTGTCTCATCAATGGCACCTATGATGTTGGGGATATGTCCCAGGGCATAGAAGTCTCCTTTCACTGTAGGCAAATCCTCCACCTGAGGGAAAACGATGTAGTTCCGCATGTGTTTCAGCTGGGCAGACAACACTCTGTACAACACGTTTGAAAACATAGGCTGGGACATCCCTGATGCTATGGCCACTGTTGTTTGAAATGACCCACTTGCAAGGAAATGGAGTACTGACAGCACCTGCACTTGAGGGGGGAATCCTGTGGGATGGCGGATAGCTGACATCAGGTCTGGCTCCAACTGGGCACACAGTTCCTGGATTGTGGCACGATCAAGCCTGTGGGTGATGATCACATGTCTTTCCGCCATTGTCGACAGGTCCACCAGCGGTCTGTACCCCGGAGGATGCCGCCATCTCCTCACATGTCCCAGCGGATGGTGCCTATGAAGGACAACAGCGAGCACAGAGTCAAACAACTCAGAGGTACGTAAACACAGCTTACACCGAACACAATTCATAATCCGATATTTGGCCTGTATGTGTGTTGAGGCTAGGCCTAGGTATGTGTGACGCAGTTAAAAATTAAGCCATGTGGGCCCCTGAAATGGCGGCTGCCTGACCTGTAAAGTGGGACAATGGGATGTGAGGTAACTGCGCTGGCGTTGTACACCGTCGCGGTAGGCGGTCGAAGACCGCAGCGCAATCCTGCATTGGTTAACATTGGACTCTTTGGGTCCCAGGAGCCAATGAAGATGTGCGCCGGCGGTGACGGTACGCACCGCCGCGGACATGACTGCCATTTTCTATCTTTTCAATCACTCAATACCTGATCTTCGACGGGAGAGGACCTACACTGCAAGTGCTGCTGTGACCTCGGTCTGGAAGAGACAATGGCTCGTGCGACTGGGGAAAGGGCCCCTGCCTTCACATCGGAGGAGTTGGAGAAACTCGTGGATGGGGTCCTCCCCTAGTACACGCTACTCTACGGTCCTCCAGAGAAACAGGTAAGTACACTGGGAGCATGCTGTATGGGTTATGCTTGTGTGGAGTGGGGTGGATGAAAGATGGGATGGGGAGATTGTGGCGTGCATGAAATGACGGTGAGTGCATGTGCATCATGGCAAGGGTAGGGATGGGGGCCAATGACTGTGACAGTGCATTTGGTAATAACTTTTCTTTTCCCCCTGTACAATTCATGTAGGTCAGCGCCCACCAGAAAAAAGATATTTGGCGTGCCATCCCCAAGGACGTTCGGACCCTGGGGAGTCTACCACAGACGGAGCACCCACTGCCGTAAAAAAAGGGAGGACATTCGCCGCTGGAGCAAGAAGTCGGCAGAGGCCCAGCTGGGGATGGCCTCCCAATGTGGGAGGGGTGCCCGTCGCACCATGACCCCCCTGATGTTCAGGATCCTGGCGGTGACGTACCCGGAGTTGGATGGGCGCTTGGGGGCATCACAGCAGCCACAAGGGGGTGAGTACACTCTCATTCTGCTGATTTTGCGCGCAGTGGAGGTGTCTGGGTGGGGGAGGTGGGCTGAGGGTTTCCCTAGGCCAGGGCAAGTTTAGGAGGCAGGGTCCCCTTGTGCTGGCAGAGCCTGTGGCACCCCACCCCACCTGTGTACAGTGCCAAGTACACCTAGTCAGGCTCCTGTGAAATCGATGTGTGCAGATGTCGTCCATAGCCTTGTAAGCCATGTCCCAGGGATTGAACAGTGAAGGCCAAGTGCGCAGCGTAGTGCAGGGGGCTTCTGTGTCTGTCGTGTCCGCCAACGGTAGCGGTAATGCATGCACTCAAAATGTCTTTCTTCTGTCGTCACCCCCCTTTTTGTGGTCTCCCTGTTCTTGTGTGCATTAGCATCATCAGGCGGAGGAGCAGTGGCAACGGAGCAGGAGGGAGCTGCATCCCACATGGCCCTGGAGGGCGAGACAACGGAGTCGGAGTACACCAGTGGGACAGAGGGCGAGGGGAGCTCCACGGCGGGGACAGGAGCTGAGACCAGTGACACGGACTCATCCTCTCATGGGAGCTCCCTTGTGGTGGCGGCAACATCTGTGCCCCCCGCATCTACAGGTACAGCCGCCACCCCACCTACCAGCACCTCCCTCCCAGCAGCCCCTCAGCCTTTGCCCCGTGCCCGCTCACCCAGGAGGGTGGGCATCACCTTTGCCCCAGGCACCTCAGGCCCTGCCCTAGTCACCCCTGCTGCCCTCAGTGAGGAGACCATTGACCTCCTCAGGTCCCTCACTGTTGGGCAGTCTACCATTTTGAATGCCATCCAGGGTGTATAAAGGCAGTTGCAACAAACAAATGCATTCCTGGAGGGCATTCATTCTGGTCAGGCGTCCCTACAGCAAGCTTTTCAGACTCTGGCCTCAGCACTGATGGCAGCCATTGTCCCTGTCTCTAGCCTCCCCCCTCCAACTTCCTCCACCCAGCCCCAATCCCTCTACCTCAGCCTATCCCAAGCACACCTTCAGACCAGCATGCACACACCTCAACACACAAGGGAAGCTCAGGCAAACATAAGCCCCACACATCCCACAGGCACTCACGCAAGCATCACACACATGCAGACAAACCAACATCCACTGCCACCCCTGTGTCCCCCTCCTCCTCCTCTCCGTCCTCCCTCCCAGTCTCATCTCCACTCACACCTGCATGCACTACATCTACAGCCACTACTGCCATCACCAGCACACACACCACCACACCCCGCTCACGTGCAGTCACCACCCCCACTGCCATTCACACTTCCCCTGTGTCCTCTCCCAGTGTGTCTGTGACGCCCCTCCCAAGATACACAAACGCAGGCACACACCCACCTAACAGCCATCCACCTCACGACAGCCTCCAGCGTATGCACCTTCACCCAAAGTCGCCAAACCAACACCTCCTACAATCACAACCTCTTCCTCCACTCCCAAACCCCCTCCAGCTACCCATCCCAGTGTTTCCCAAAAACTTTTCCTGTCCAACCTTGACCTCTTTCTCACACCTCCCCCACCCTGTCCGCCTCCTAGGGCACGACTCTCCAGGTCCCAAACCTAGCACCTCAGCCACAACATCTCCGGGACCAGTGGTGCCTGTAGTCACTGGAATCTGTAGTGCACCGGCCACCAGGGCAGCCAGTGTGGCACGGAGCCACAGCACGGACAGTCCCCCACCTGTGGAGCATCTAAAGTTGGCCAGTGCCCGGCGGGAGAGGGGGAAGACTCCAGCCACCAAAGCCGCACCCAGAGGTACAGGTGGGAGTGTGGAGTCAGCTGCGACACCTTCCAAGGCCACAAGAAAGTCAGCAGGTCTGGGAAGAGCAGCACGGCGGGGAAGACCGCCATCATCCCCGCTGCCCAGGAGCCCACGTCATCATCCCCACTGCCCAGGAGCCCACCGCCAGCACCTGCCCTGCTGCCCAAGAGCCCACCGCCAGCACCTGCCCTGCTGCCCAAGAGCCCACCGCCAGCACCTGCCCTGCTGCCCAAGAGGCCGCCAGCACCTGCCCTGCTGGGCCAGAGAGGACCGCCAGCACCAGCCCCGCTGGGCCAGAGAGGACCGCCAGCACCATCCCCGCTGGGCCACAGAGGACCGCCAGCACCAGCCTCGCTGGGCCAGAGAGGACCGCCAGCACCAGCCCCGCTGGGCCAGAGAGGACCGCCAGTACCAGCCCCCCTAGGCCAGACAGGAACGCCAGCACCAGCCTGGCTGGGCCAGACAGGACCGCCAGCACCAGCCCCGCTGGGCCAGACAGGATTGCCAGCACCAGCCCCGCTGGGCCAGACAGGACCGCCAGCACCAGCCCCGCTGGGCCAGACAGGACCGCCAGCAACTGAGTCACTGCAAAGGACTCCGCCGCCACAAGCGCCGCTGAACAGGGCACCGCCGCCAAAGCCCCGCTGAACAGGGCACCGCCGCCACAAGCCCCGCTGAACAGGGCACCGCCGCCACAAGCCCCGCTGAACAAGCCACCGCCGCCACAAGCACTGCTGAACAGGGCACCACCGCCACAAGCACCGCTGACCCATGAGCACCAAGGGCACTGACGCTACTGAGTCCGTCACGAGCAGGATGAAGCACTCTGTGCACCATGCCCCCTCCAGAACCAGTGGAGCTTCACATCCACTACCTCAGTCCTTAGCAGGATGAAGCACTCTGGGCACCATGCCCCCTCCAGAATCAGTGGAGAGATGCATCCACTACCTCAGTCCTTAGCAGGATGAAGCACTCTGGGCACCATGCCCCCTCCAGAACCAGTGGAGACTGTCATCCACTTGTGAGACTGTGGCTTTGCACTCCCCAGGATGGAACAGTGGGCAACCCACCCACTGTAGAGACTTGAGAGACTGCAGCTTTGCACTCCCCAGGATTGAACAGTGGGCAACCCACCCACTGTAGAGACTTGTGAGACTGTGGTTTTGCACTCCCCAGGATGGAACAGTGGGCAACCCACCCACTGTAGAGACTTGTGAGACTGAGGATGGAACAGTGGGCAACCCACCCACTGTAGAGACTTGAGAGACTGTGGCTTTGCACTCCCCAGGATGGAACAGTGGGCAACCCACCCACTGTAGAGACTTGAGAGACTGTGGCTTTGCACTCCCCAGGATGGAACAGTAGGCATGTGGCCCTCTCGTGGATTTGGCATCGTGCACTCAACCGGCTGAGGTGCTCCCCCTTTCCCTCCCCCGAGGTGCCTGTTTTCTTGCTCTACGATGCCCCTGCAGTGTTCTCTCTGTCATGGTCGGGGATCTTGTGTGGGCCTCGCCCATACCGTGTGGGCCCAGTGTTCCACGGACTTCATTGGAGCACTACCTGCAGTACTAAGCTTGGTGTATATTTGGTTTATAATGTATATATTTTTTTTTTGCGTACTTGATTTTAATATATTACAATGGTTACACTCATTTTCTTTTGTCTTTGCATTCTTCCGGGAGGGTTGGGGGGGTGTAACTATAATGTATCATGCGGTATTGGTGTGTGTGTTGTGGTGGGTGAGGGTGGGGGTGTTGCGTGTTGCGTGTGTGTGTCCCTGTTTTTTCCCTCCCCCCTCCCCTGTGTCGTAGGTGCAGTACTCATGTTGTCTTCTTCGCCGGAGTTTGTGCTCCTGGTAGAGGAGCAAGAAGATAAGGGCTGGCAGGATCTGCAGCTCTGGTTCCATGGCGTCTGGATTCCTCGTGGGGTGTGTAGAGGTGAGCGTTTTCCCTTCGAAGTCCTGTTTCCGCCGTGTTTTTGTCCGCAGTGAATCCGCCCCGGAAAAGGTGGCGGATTGGTAGGTTGTGATACTGTGGGCAGTACTTTGTCCTCCGCCTGTCTGTTGGCGGTGACCACCGCGCTGTTTGTTTGTACCGCCGTGACGGTCGGAGTATTAAAGTGGCTGTCTTTGTTGGCGGTTTCCGCTACGGTCGTAATTGCAATTTTTTTACCACCGGCCTGTTGGCGGTCTTACCGCCGCTTTAACACCGTCCGCCAGGGTTGTAATGACCACCATAGTGAGAGAAAGATCTCTTTATAAGAGTTATTTTCCTAAAATATTAAACATCTAACATGACGACTGAATTATACTGTCAATAAATATTAAAAACAGAGGTTGAACAATTTTTCTAGATGTTGTAAGCCAGATATAAGAATTCATATTTTAATCTGTGCTCTAGTTTACTCATGGGACAGCCCGAGCCTTCCACAGCGCAAATAGCCTGTGGAGGCTTGTCACAGTGGGGACAATGTAACATAACATGTCCCACTTTTAAATAACATGGATCTGACGTTGTGGGTTCCAACACCTACAGAAGGGTGACTTCATATTTAAAAGGAAGGGTTTTGCCTGTGACATGGGTTATTTTGATGGGTCAGGCTGCATGCTTAACTGGAGCAGCCAGGCTACAAAGGTAGGCCTGAGACATCTTTTCTTTGTCACATTAGTAGACAATATGTGCTGCACTTAACAGGTGACATTAATTTTCCGTGACATGGGTGTAGTTTCTACACTATACTGTATAGCCTTATATGAGAGCTAAAGATGCCAATTGGAGATTAACCAATTTCTACATGTTTCAGGGGTCAGAACACATATGCTGGGTACTGAACAGCAGTGCCTCAGTATGCAGAGCCTAAAAAACAGCTATAAAATTCAGCAAAAAATGGGGGAGATCATGCAAACAAGGAACATTTTCTCATGCTTGTCCCCCAAGTTAACATCATTCATGTGTTCATGTATCCATTTTGCTGTTCATTGATCTGTTCCATTGTCCAGGAGGAGGTTTGTGTCATAGAAATAACTAAATAAATATGTGACGGAGGAATACTGAATAATGCCTAAAATCATGAAGCCCGCATGACACCGTATCCTTGGAATTTCAGGGCCAAAGGTGGATTTCATTAGTGCATATGAAACTCAAATGTAGGCCTAAATAATTATGGCAAATGGTTGATATGAAGAGGAAAAAGCTAAGAAGAAAATTCTTATAGGCCTTGCTGAGGAGTACAAATTTTGTTTTATGAAACTGATACTGGATTTATTTTATTTGAGTGCAGCTTGCGTGGCAGCAATTCATAGCACCTCACAAAATAAGCCCAGGGAGTTGTAATTTTTTTATTTATTGTGTAGACAAGTGGAAAACTCCTACAGAATGTAGATAGTTTCAGGTAGTGAAGCACCAGTTGACCAGTTTTTTAAGCCCTTGTCTTAACGGATTTTGTACCAGAGATTTGACTCACTGAAGGCTAGAAACTCTTGCCCCCCATTTTTCAAACTTGTAGATAGGAGTTACAAAGGTGGCCTTGTTGCCGGATCTTAATTTAAAACATGTATATTTTTTGAACCTATAAGACGAGTGCAGAAGCTTTCCAGTGGGAAATTTTGTACATCATACAGGAGACACTGAAGCTGACACACTTCTCAATAGTTCATAGATGTTGGTCAAAATTTGTATGACTGTCTAGCAGATAGTTCGTGTACATATATAGTGTAGGTATATATTAAGAAATGTGCATCTGTTTGGGATCCCAGGTGATGTGTTTGTGTTCTGTAGCTAATGCTTCTTCCTCTTCCCTTTTAAGAGACAGCTACACTAAGTATACTTAAGGCTTTAGGCAACTGCATGGGCAGAAATCTTGGGGAAAAATATCTTTTCAAAGCAAAGATTGTTGGGGCAGCTGGGAGTCATACATACTGTTATGAACAATTGGCAGGATTTAACAGCTTAGGAGGCTCTCAATGTAGCCACTGGATTCAAGCTAGCCTGGCTGATGAAGGGTGATACCCAGAAACCGGTCCCAGGATGCTTGTTTCCTGTCCAGGGAGGACCTGGCCTAGCAGTTCGGGCTGGACTGTTCCTATGGGGAACAGGCTCAAGACTGATTTGTGTATAGCTGGGTCCAAACTGGGGTGACGTGGCGAGCAAAATAACAATGGATTAAACCCAGATCTGTGACTGGGGGTGAGTGTTTGAAAAGTTTCAACACTCCGTCCATCATTTTATTTTGTTTTGTGATGTTGCTTTATTCTCTTCATTCCACACTACACAACTTGCATGTACGTCTGTATGCATTCCTTGCTTACCCTGAGATACAAAGCGTAGTAGAAGCAGCAGACTATCTATGCTGCACTATTTTAGATGATAATCCCCTGCTGTTGTCACTAGCCAGGTGCAGGGAAAAACCAAGCATCCCAACTTGGCGTCTCAGAGCAAAAATGCTTGAGGACGAGGCATTCAAAGACTCGATATTTACTGCAATAAAGGATTTTTTTGCTTATAATACAGGAACGGCGTCCTCCAGAGCGATTGAATGGGAGACATTCAAAACAGTCATTAGAGGAACGTGTATAGCGGAGAATGTAGGGGTTTGAAGGACCTTAGAACTAGAAATCCAAAAACATGAGGATTCCCTTAGAGACATTGAGTGTCGGAGGCTCAATAACCTAGCCCTGGCCCCTGTTCTCGCTGATGTCAAAGAAAAAATTGCAACTGCAACAGAAAAGTTGAACCGTTTTGATTACAGAAAGCAACACGCAGAGGGAGATAAAGTGGACTCACTACTAGCGTGGCTTGTGGCTCTGCCGAGACCTCAGACACTGATAATAGAGATTGAAGATGCAGCAGGCTACTGTCTCTATGGGCAGAGTAAAATAAACGCCAGGTTTCCTAGCTATTATTCCCAACTATATGCCCCACCTATGGAGGCTCTGAGCTCCACCCAAATAAAAGATATGGATGAACTTGATCTCCCACGGCTGGGGGAGGAGGACAGACAAGTCCTCGCCGAACCAATCTCGATCGCGGATATTAAGGCCGCAGTCCAAAATATGTCAAGAGGAAAGGTTCCAGGTGCTGACGGACTCCCTGTGGAGTTTTATAGTGTATACCTGGAACATCTGTCCCCACACTTGTGCACCCTATATTCAGAGGCGAAGAAGAAGGGATCACTGCCTCAGTCCACAAACGAAGCTGTCATGATACCACTTCTAAAACCTGGCAGGCCGGCAAGGGATGTGCGCTCCTACTGCCCCTTGTCCATGCTTAACATGGACTATAAGATACTTAGCCAAATACTAGCTGCCTGTCTTCTACCCTGTATGACAACGCTGATCCATAGGGGTCAATCGTGGTTTGTCCCCCAGGGTAGCACAGTACAGAACATAAGGCAACTGGTCTCAATACTGCACTCTGAGTCTCCAACCTTGCAGCAGGCGGCAAATATTTCAGTTGAAATTGAAAAGGCTTTTGATAGCTTTAGGTGGGATTTCCTGGAAAAGGTAATGCTGAGACTGGATCTAGGGCACGACTTTGTCCGCTGGACACAGCTGCTCTATACGAATCCAACAGCGCAAGTTCGTACGGGCAGGACCATATCTGATCCATACCAAATTGGCAGGGGCACCAGGCAAGGATGTCCCCTGTCACGCTTGCTCTTTGCAATAGTGGTGGAGCCGCTTGCCCAAATGGCAAGATCAGGCACTTATTTTGAAGGACTCTGGGTGGGAACGCAAGAACATCACATTGCACTATATGCGAATGACATGCTGATCTTCCTGGGGGACACGGAAACTGGCCTGTTGGGAGCTATGGCCATGTTGGAGCGCTTTGGGAGTGCTTCAGGTTTATGGATAAATTGGCAGAAATCTTCCATATTCCCCTTAATGGAGGTGGTCCCGAGGACACGCGAGGGCTCACTTGGACACCCACTACATTCTGTTACCTAGGAGTCAACATATACCATAAATCAGAAGACTTACTAGAGGGGAATGTACATAGGGCAATAAGGAAATTGAGAACGGACATACAGTTTTGGGGAACGCTCCCGCTGTCGGTCACGGGGAGAGAGGCGTTACTAAAAATGATAACGCTGCCAAGATTGTTGTACTATTTCTCTACTCCCACGCTGGTTGTCCCAAAATCAGTGTTCAGAGACATTAACTCAATGATGACTAGTTTCATCTGGGGATCAGGCAGGCACAGACTGGCATTGGGCACTCTTCAGAAACCCACCTCAGAGGGGGGGTTGGCTGCACCAGACATGGAGATATATTACTGGGCTGGTCAACTGCAATGGCTGGCAAGATCTCTAGGTGGAGAACCAGCGGAATGGAACTTACAGAAAAATTTAGGGGGATCATCTTACACCCTCCTGAGCATGCTGCTGAGCCCAAGAGGGAAACAACAGCGGCTACCACTAGAATTGCGTACTATATGGGTGTGTTGGGAACAGAGTCTGCAGCGCTCCCGTACGGCACTCCCATATGCTCCGGAAATACCAATAGTAGGTCTGATACATGTAACAGGGGGCGGGCCCTAACAGGGATTAAGACACCAGCTACAGATAATATTACAGTACTGGGGGACTTGTATCATTCCGGGAAGTTACGTACCTTTGCCGAGCTGAAGGAGCAGTTTGACCTCCCCTCCGGAATGTTTCTTATATACAACGCGATTACTAGGATTATACAGTGGTCATGGAAGTCGGGGTTTCACATACCACCTATACACGAAGGATGCCGAATTATTTGTTTACAGGGGATAGAAAGAGGTGCGATATAAGCAATTTACAAAGCCTTACACAAAGACACATCCACTCCTTTGGACAAACTCAGGTTGATGTGGCAGACAGAGTTGGGGACACCCATAGACAAGCAGAGATGGACCAGGATTACTACACATATATATTCCGCAACTAGGAATGCTCATTTTAAATTAATAAACATATGTCTATCACAGAGCTTCTTTTACCCCCCCAAAAATTGCAAAGATGTATGCTACCGGAGGTGGGGGGGTGCCCCCGATAACCAGAAGCAGGATTAGAACACAGGTTATGGCACTGCCCGAAAATAATGCCCTACTGGGAAGAGGTATTCAAGAATTTGGCCTCGGTTACGGACAGGAAACTGAGGCTGTCTCCCTTGACAGCACTATTAGGGGATTTTCCCCGCACTTCTACCAAAAAGACAACCAATAAATATATTGACCTAGCACTAATTTTGGCCAAAAGAGAAATTACGATTCATTGGAAGGACGCTTGAGGCCCACACACTCAAAGGTGGCAGAATGCAATGATAAAATGGGCAGAGGCAGGGAGAAATATATTACATCAAGAGGCAGCGCGGGGAGAGGAACTCGAGACATGGCAAGACAATGGGACACACTGTTAGATTGCCTCAAACACCCAGGTGACACAATCTCAGACAATTCAGGAGTAACCTCTGAGTCTGACACTGAAAAAGACTCTACTACATAAAAGTACAATAAATTGTGAAGGATCAGTTTTCTTATTTGGAAGTACTATGATATTTGAGAAATAACATGTTGTATGCTGGGAGCAAATTTGGGAGAAGTGTAATGTTTGTTATATACGGTAGATGTGAGTTTTTAATTATCTTTGCTTGTAAAATCAATAAAAAATATATTTTTTAAAAATGTATGACCTTAGAGCCCGACCTAAGGAGTGCTTTTGTAAATCTTCATATGCTTATTTTAACTCCACCAATGGGGAAAAACATAGGTCCAGCCCACAAACTCGTGTCTGCCCACGTTCCGACTTACATCTTCGTTTTTCCCTTTAACAGGCAAGAGGAGATCCTGGGGGAAAAAATCGATTGGGTAATTATGACCAGAGACGGCTTTAGAGCTGGTAGCGACCAGTGCAATAATCTTTTTTGAGCCCCCCAACCCACGGATTCCCTCTCTACCACCCGGATAAAGTGCCCCTCAACTCCCCATCGCCTCACTCTCATTAACATTTCATTTTCTTAAAGCTCTGTTAAACGCTGACTTTATGAACGACTAAGCTACCCACATGAAATACTGATCTGTTCTTTGCAGCAGGCATATTAACCCTCTACACTACTTTATGGCGAGTCAACACTGCCCCCTAGACAAGACCCCAACTCTGAGTTATCTTGATATTTTATTGCTGCTTGAAAGCTGGACTTACAAATATCTCTGCTGCAGGTGTTTTTAAATTGTAAGTTACATTCAACACAGCACCCCCTCGGCGCCCAGTGCGGTCGCACCTGTGGCACTGCCCTAAAGCCAGCCCTGACTATGGCTGTTTAATACCTGTACCTGAATATATGGCAGAAACTTTCTAGGTACGCACTAAATACGTGGTGAAAACCACCGATTTAATCGTCGCATATTTATAGTCTACAAATCAGTATTTTCGCTCCAAAGTAAACTATGTCAAGGGCACAGCTGTAGGAGTGCATGACACTTTTCACACCATATTCTTTTGTGCTTGTATCTAAGGACAATGGGTTTTAAATAGTCCCTTCCACAGTTGACCTGAATTTAACAAAGGTCCACCAATGATTATTGCTGCCTAATTTGACAAAGGATTTTCAGCCTCAGTTTTTCAAACAATAGATTAGTTCAAAGTGCCCGCATCTAAAAATTACAAATCATTGGAGTTACTCAAATAATTTAACGTGACGTAGGAAAGCTAAATAATGGGTTTCTTATCAGAATATTTTACAGGAAACCCCCAGAAGAGAAGTTTTTGCTCTGATCAGAGTTACCATGTGGAGGCAACCTATGAACAGTGATTTTGTATTCTTTTAAACTGCTATGAGTAGGCTTTATGTTTAAAATTGGACACCCTGTACAAAATTGAAATACCCCCCCCCCCCATCTGTACTGCAAGATAACATAATTTACTAACAGGAAACCCCATGTCAATGACCACCGGAAGACTATTCTGCATCACCCGAGCAACTTTACAATTTTCAATAGTACTTTACTGTCCTTCCTCAGTATTGATCAGTTTTCATTTTGATTTTAACATTATTACATAATTTACATTCATTGGCATTTATTTGGGGGTAATTCGTATTTTCTTTTCTGATGGAGTCTCCTAATTGCAGATTCCTCACCTCTAGAATATCCTCTGGTGCCAGATTGGATCTGTAAGATTTTTCCATCATAGCCTCTGTGTGCTGTTAGGTGGCATCATGTGGCTTTGTGTTGACTCTGCTCCACCTCTGGAGGGCCGTCTTGAGCCAGACGCAGTGATGTATGTTCCTTTCTTTCTGCGTCTTTGTATGCAGATATGAAGCGTGTCCTCTCCTAAGACCGCAGGGTTTAAAACTTGGAGGAACTGGCACAAGCAGATGTCTGTCATAGATTCCCATGAGCTCTCTCTATTGTTTGGGCTCGGGCCACAACTCCAAGTTGTGTGAGAAATTTGTCATGATACCTTCCAAGGTGATTAAGAATCACAAAGTCAAGCTGTACATTGTCGGACACCACAGGTGGTCACGTAAAACCTGCTACTGCTCAAAGTTAGGAGCACTGACCCATTCCTGTTCTCAGGGCTGCTCTCATAAGTTTTTTTCATGGTCCAACCTTTGGTGAAGTCAAAGTCCAAAAAGTAACAAGCAGTCCAAGCAGATCTCGTCCCAGCGTTGCCATTCTTCTGAGGAGTCGCTATGACATCAAGGTGCCCCTCTATCTGAGGAACAGATTCCTCAGTTGATCCTGATGCCCCACCAAATTGCTGTGGCAGTTGATGATGCCACAAAAAATTGAGGCATTGTTTGAGGATGCCATGTTTGACTTTTTGGCTACCTGCCGGCTCCCTCTGGTGCACCTTCAGATCCCAGAGTTCCATGGATGCCTCCAGTCGGGTCACTACTGTGGGTTCACTCCCTGCACTGCCTGTGCCGACTGAACCTGCTTCAGGTTCAGCTCAGACTCCCCAAACTCCTCAATTGGCACCATGATCAATGCCAGTTTCTGCTATGTCAAAGCCAGCGCTGACTCTGCAGGATGCCAATCATGTAGTCCTGCCTGATTCTGAATCAAATCAGTCTCGACTTCACCTGAATTCACAAGCCTGGAACAATTCCGACATGCCTGCCCCTAGACCATTCTGACTCTAAGACAGTGCCTTTGCCTAGGAACTACCATCCCGCTACAATAATTTTTTGTATTGGACTCTGATCAGAAGCAACCAGTTTGTGCTGAACATGGGGATGAATTTCCCCCACAATATACCAATTTTGTATTTGGATTTACAAGAGGCAGTGGATTAGATACTTTCCCTGACATGGGGTTTGGTTCTCCTTCTGGACCTTCACCGGAAAATACAGCCTCATTTGCTGTAGTCATAAGACAACGAGCTGAAGTCTTGAACTTACAAATAGCATGTGAAGTGAAAACCAACATCCTTACTGAAGTCTTATAACCTGGCAGACCTCATCCAAGCCCTTGCTACAATCCAAAGAAGTCCTGCCTGACACCCTCATGGGTACTTGGGCTAAATCCTGTTCCTGCCTGCCTGTGAACTTATGGGTAGCTCAATATCACAGACCTGCTCTGGGCGACCTTGTCTTTGAGGCAGCATCCTACTCCTGAAAGTCTGATAGTTCAAGCATCTACTAGCAGAGAGAATCCCAATTATGTTTCTATACTCCCTCCCCCCCAGATACAGTTGGAAATAACTGAGACATTCAGAAAGGAAATATTCTCATCACCTAGCCTCGCCCTTTGGTCAGTTAATGCCAACTGTTTGCTGGGTAGGTACTCCCATGCATTATACAACATGATTGCCGAGATCTTGCTAAAAGTCCCAGGGGAGCTCTGTGCCAATGTAGTGCAGATCAATGATGATGGCCGGGATGAACTAAAATGTGATACAGGCAAGCCTGGACATGAGCAAGTATTTAGGTAGAGCAGGCAGAACTAGGGTGGTGCTCCTGCACCACATGTGAATGAGATACACAGGCTTCTTGGGTGATGGCCAGGCATTACTCATGGTTCTGCCTTTTGATGTGTCTCGCCTATTTAGTAAAAAGGCAGACTCTGCCATAGAGTGTTTTATAGAGAGTGCAGGCACTGCATGTTACCTCTATTGTAACACAGCAGTATCTCCAACTGTTTTGTCCCTTTGGAGGCACTACTAGGGGTTTGTTTATAGACAACACCAGGGCCCACCACCCCAAAGTAAATGTCAGTTCTTTCAGGTTGAGGGATCCAGCACACAGGATCTAGGGCTGCAGGAACAGAAAATATCCCAGTCCAAGCCCCTCTGGTAGCAGGCTCCAAGCCAATTTAGTTTTCCATAACAGCACATGCACACTCTATGGGAGGCAAAATCAGTCACTGTCTCCACAAGTGGGAGGCCATGACCTCTGACTTGTAGGTCCTGCAGATACATCTACAGAGCTACCTTCTGCCATTCCTTTCCGACCCTCTACCTCTTCCACCTACATCAGAACAGTTTTCAAAGGACCACTTGTTTATTTTGCTGAAGGAAGTTCAGGTTATTTTGGTGAAAGGAGTCCTAGAGTCCTGGCCTCAGATATCGGACTTGGATGTTACCTCTGTTATTTCCTTATGCCGAAAAATGGCTTAAGCCTTGATCCCATTTTAGGACTTTGACCTCTCAATTTGTTCTTGCAGAAAGACAAATTCATAATGTTCATACTGGCCCAGGTTCTATCTGCCTTGGCTCCAGGAGACTAGATCAAAGCACTGGACCTGTAGGATGCTGATTTCCATGTACCTGTCTTGCAGGCCCACAGGCGCTACTTGTAATTCAAAGTAGGCGATGAGCATTGTCAGTTTGCCGTGCCCCCTTTCTGCCTCACCAGTGCCTCTCAGGTGTTCACAAAAGTGATGGTCGCAGCATACCTTCGGAGGTCTCGTGTACCAGTCTTTCCCTACCTCAACGACTGGCTATTGAAGGTGGGCTCACCACAGTGAGTCATGGACCACCTCCAGCTGACAGCAAACCTCCATCATTTGGGTTCACAATTTACATTCCAAAGTCACATTGGACTTTTTTTGCAGAGGATCCCTTTAATCTGAGCCATCCTGGATATTGTGCATTACCCGGCCTTACTTCCGGATCAGAGCCCAAGACTTTCAGGCTATGGTATTTCAGCCTTGGTCCTGGATCTCAGTAAGAGTGCTGTGAGACTTTTTGGACTATTTGCTTCCTGCATTTGGCTCATCTACCATTTCAGGTAGCATATGCAGACTATGCAGTGGAATCTGAAGCATCAGTGGGCCCAGCACTAAGGGAACCTGCCTGATCCCATCCAGGTGTCATCAAAGAATGAAGAACTGAAGTGGTGGCTGCTTGACTGTAACTGGACCAGCTGCAGACCCCTCTCCCAACACTACTTAGAACTGATGGTGTGAAAGACTCATCACTGGTGGGTTGGGGAGGTTATCTAGAAGAGGTGGAGATCAGAGGCACAGACCCACCTCCACATCAACTTGGAGTTGCAGGCCATTGGCTTAGCATTGAAAGCCTTTCTGCTACTCATCACTGGGGCTGGTTCAGGTCCTTGCTGATACCACTACTGCCATGTGGCATTGCTACAAGCAGGGTGGGGTCCTGGATCCTGTGTCAAGAGGCCCTGAATTTCTGGAACTTGCTGAATCATCAGGGCATTTCCCTTATCATACATCACCTGGCAGAATCTTTAAACCCCAGAGTGGGTAAACTCAGCTGGGCGATAACCAGCAGATAAATTAGGGCAGTTACAACCAGAGATGGCACAGTGTGTCTTCCAGCAATAAGGAAAACCCTAGCTCAATCTCTGCACCTTCACTGAGAACCTACATTGCTCACAATTTTGGGCACTGGAGTTCCCAAGACCACTCTTAATAGGAGAATCATTCCACCTAGTGTGGAGCTTGTGACTCCTGTATACTTTCCGACCCAACTCTCCTGCCCAGAGTTCTGAAGATCAAGAACGACCAGGCCCAAGTCATCCTAGTGGCTCTGGATTCAGGCAAGGAGAGTCTTGTACCTGGAACTTCTAGGCATGTGCATCTGTTCTCCAGTAAGACTGCAGTTTCGAGAAGATCTTTTGTCACACCAGCAGACCAGGGTCATGCACCTGGGCCTGCTCAACCTACACCTCCATACGTGGATAGTGAGCAGCAACAGATGACTACATTCAATCTTCGAAATAGAAGATGTCATCTTCGCGCCATGCATCCTTTGACAAAATTGGCTCATGCTGGACACTTGGGCAAGTTTGTGGTGTGGGTGTGGCACCCATAATACAGACCCAATGCAGGCTACACTGTTGGATATTTTGTTACTGGTTGTATATTTGTTACAGCGAGGACTTGTAGTAGGCACAGTTAAAGGTTATCTGTCACACCTTTCAGCTTTTTTGCATTTGCTGGACCAACCGTCATTATTCAAATCCCTTGTTGTGATATGATTTCTGAAAGGTTTACTCTACATGTTTCTTCCTAAACCCGTCGTGATGCCACAATGGGACATCAATTTTGTTCTTACTTTTCTTAGGCGCCTTCCTTTTGAGCTGTTGCTAAGCTGTTCTCTAAGGCTCTTGACCCTGAAGACTTTCTGACTGCAATAACTTCAGCTCGTTGTGAGAGTGAGTTTCAAGCTCTCAGTCCACCCGCCCAGCACCAACTTCTTTTCAGACAAACTGATGCTGAGGATTGGAGCAGCCTTTCTACCAAAGGTTGTTACTTCCCTTTGTGTTGAATAGTCCATCAGATTTCCAACATTCTTTGCTCCACCCCACACCTCCAAAGTGGAGGAGAGATGCCAACCATCAGGTTTCAATCCACAGAAGAACACTGGGCTCTTACATTGATCGTACAAAGACCTTTGGGTGAATAAGCAGCTCATTGTGGGGCTTCTCTGGGCCAACTCAATGGTCATGTTTGTTTATATACAAACTATTGTTGAACTGTGAAACGCTATGAAGAACACCAACACTCAATTATGCATGATGAAGGGTGCCAACAGACAACCTCCATATAGGTTTTGCTATGTGTGCTCATTTATGAATATATTTTAATGTGCTGACTACCTACTGACCATCTGCACTTTGTTTGTTCAATACTTTCTCAGTCTATAAATATGGTGTGAAAGGCAAGTGGTAGGTATGGTACAGACTTATCAGGTATGTTACAATATTTGTCTTAATGTTCACTGAAACTGTATACCGCAACAGTTAATGTTATTGTGTATATTGTGTAATTTCTTTGTTGCATACGTTTAACAGTACAGTGCTTCATATGAAGCTCTGACACTCTTCTGCATTGTACATGCTATATAAAATCCTCAACTGTACCAGTTTAAGTCTCTCGATAGTGCTTATAGGCTTTCTCTCTGAGGCATACAAGTCATTCTGTAACCTCTGTAGGAGATAGGGATACAATCAGTATTTTGAGAATAATAGTTGTGAACAAGACTAATATTTTTATTTACTTTACTAGAAAGGTTTATATTTCCACCAGACAATTGGTGCTTGAGTTCCTTCTTGCTGAAAACATAAGGTTTAGCCATCCTCCTCATCAAGTAGTGCTACCATTTGAATAATACAACTTTTATTTTCTATTCTGTTCCACTCCCTTAATTTCATTCACTTTGCATCTTCCTGCTTTTCATCCTCTTATTTCCACCCAGTTCTTCTTTTCCATTTCATACCCCTGCCCCTGTCTTATTTCTGAACGTGTGTTTTTTTATATCATTGACCTGATCATTGTTTTAAATTTAGATGTGATGGACTCAAGTGTCATCTAAAGAATTTTTGGGGCTCTAGGATCAAACTTATGAACTCCATTATTTGGAGAACTGTGACTTAAGTGTTAGAAAATGCATTGCTCTGACTCAAAACAGACCTCAGATTCTGACGTATGAATGACATTTAACCTGGAAACTGAAATCTTCTAATGTTGATACTGTAGATTCTTGTACTCAAATCTCATTCATCGTAAATTTTTCTCAGAATCAGAAATGCTTGAGGTTTACATTCCATCTGGCATGGTTACCCCCATTTTCTGCCTCTTGTCAGTGTGCTTGACTGTGTTCACTGGGATCCTGCTAACCAGGACCCCAGTGATTATGTGCTCTCTCTCCCCTAAAATTGTTACTTACTGTTAACATAGTATTTCACCCACAATTGGCATACTGGTGCCCCCTTATAAGTCCCTAATACATGGTACCCAGGATATTGGGGTTCCAGGAGATCCCTATGGGCGGCAGCCTATATTTTGCCACCTATAGGGAGCCCATGCAAAGGCTTCTGCAGGACTGCCATTGCAGCCTGTACGAAAAGGTGCAAGCACCCTTCCGCTTCCAATTTACACTGCACCAGGTAACTTATAAGTCACCCCTATGGCAGGCCCTCCAGGCCTGAGGGCAGGGTGCAAAGTACCTGTGTGAGAGGGCACCCCCACACTAGCAGAAGTGCCGCCCACAAACTCCAGGACCATTTTCCCGGACTTCGTGAGTGCAGGGATGCCATTTTACGCGTGTCACTACCTATGTCCAGCTACATAATGGTAACTCCGAACATAGGCATGTTTGGTATCAAACACGTTGGAATCATACCTCAAGGCTTTTTCAAGCATAGGTTGTATGATTCCATGCACTCTGGGGGCTCCTTGGAGGACCCCCAGTATTGCCATTTCACCCTTCTAAGGGTTTCCAGGCACCCCAAGCTGCTGCCACCTCCCAGACACGTTTCTGCCCTCCTGTTGCTTGAGAAGCTCAAGCCTAGGAAGGCAGAACAAAGGATTTCCTCTCCCTTTGGAAATATGTGTTACAGGCTTTGGAGGGGTAGCCTCCCCAGGCCACTGGAAATGCTTTGAAGGGCACATTTGGTGCCCTCCTTGCATAAACCAGTCTACACCGGTTCAGAGACCCCAAGTCGAAACTGGACAAAGGAAAGGGGAGGGTCCCTGGGTTTTTGCCATCTTGGATTCGAAGTTGGCAGGGAACTCTGAGAGCATCTGAGTGGCCAGTGCCAGCAGGTGACGTCAGAGCCCTTCCCTGATAGGTGCTTACCTGGTTAAGTGACCAATCCCCCTTTCAGGGCTATTTAGGGTCTCTCCTTTGGGTGGTTCTTCAGTTTCGGATTTCAAGACTCCATCAGGAATCCTCTGCACTCTCCACTTCGACTTCTCACACCAGAAACTGCATCTGGACTCTCCAGGAACTCTACAAGCTGCAACAAAGAAGCAAGATGCCTTCTGCAACACCATATCTTCAGCTCCTGCCAGCAACTGCAACTGTTTCCCGTTCAAGCATCCTCTGAGGACAGCCCGTCTTCAGCCTGCACCAGAAGAGCGAAAGAATCTTCCTTGGGGTGAAGGAGTCACTGCCCTGCTTCAGCAGGCACCAACAGCAAGGACGACCGGCTGCGTGGATCCCCTCTCTTGCTGAGCTGCGTGGATCCTGCATCACAGGTGGCGGACTGAAGTGGTCCTACGGTCCTCATATCCAACTGTCCAACTTTGGTGAGGTAAGAGCCTGCCTCCCTACGCAAGATAGTGCCCCCATGCACTGCGTGTTTTGCAGCTGCCAAGGCTTGTTGGCATTCTTCTTCCAAGTCCTTTGTGCATCTTGTAGCTCCAGCCCCCAGCACTCTATCCTATGACGCACAGCTTCCTGAGTATTTCTCCGGCAACGTGGGAGCCTCTGTCATAGTGCTGCGTGGGCCTCTTCAGCAACTTCTTTGTCCCCATGCTGTGGGACTCCCGTATGTGCTGCCGGGTCTTCTGTGGGCTCTTTGAGTTGATGAGAGCCCCCTCTGACTCCACCTCCTGGGTAGCATCCACCTGGTCCTTCCTTGTCTCAGGCAGCGCAGTTTCCGCTAACTGCGAGCTTTGCATGTGCCAAGGCTTGTTGGCGGACTCCAGCAACGCAAACCAGACTACAATCCTCCATCCGGCGTGGGACAGCACTTACATCCTTCAGGAACCCGTCTGAGTCTTCTGGGGTGCAGTACTGGCTGTTCTTCTTCACCGGTGGTTCTTCTTTTGCACTTCATCCGGGTAAGCAGGGGCTCCTGTTCTTCCTGGACTCTTCTGTGGTTCTTGGACTTGGTCCCCTTGTTCCACAGGTCCTCTGGTCTAGGAATCCACTGTTGGTGTCTTGCAGTCTCTTCTGGTTCTTGCATAATTCTTCTTCTTGTTTCTGTGTGTGTTCTAGGAAACCTACTGTGATTTACTGCTGCTTTCTTGGTCACTTGGGTGGGTTCTAGTATTTACCTTTGGGGTTTTCTAGTACTCCCAGCTCCCCTCTACACACTACGCTTGCCTAGGTGGGAGACCGACTTTCGCATTCCACTTTCTTAGTATATGGTTTGTGCTCCACCTAGGCTCATTTCTAACTATTGTGATTTTCACTAATTGCACTGTTTTCTAACCGTTTTTAGCCTAATTTGTGTATTACTTACCTCCTAAGGGAGTATAGCCTCTGGTATTTTTGGTATTTGTGTCACCAAAATAAAGTACCCTTATTTTTGTAACACTGAGTGTTTTCTTTCATGTGTGTAAGTGCTGTGTGTGGTATTGCATGAGTTTTGCATGTCTCCTATATAAGCCTTGGCTGCTCATCCACAGCTACCTCTAGAGAGCCTGGCTTCTAGACACTGACTGCACTACACTAATTAGGGATAATTGGACCTGGTATAAGGTGTATGTACCATAGGTACCCGCCACACACCAGGCCAGCCTCCTACATTAATCGTATAAAACAGAGTAACGCACCTTTTCTTAGTCAAACATACCACAAATTAAGACCAATTGCCTGGTGTAGATTAGAGTAATATTGCATATACCAAACTGCCCACCAGCTGACAGATCTTTTGATGCAGGAAATGCAATTCACAAAGCAATGCATTAGAGCAAAGAGGATTGGATCCATCCCAAAGGGCATGGGGATATTAGGAAAGAGATTAGAATCAAGTCATGTAGTGCACCATTAGCCTATTCATTACATACATTTACATTACATTTAATTCTTGCCTTTAAAAACACATTTATATATCCTGTTTAGCCTACTTTACAGCACATCAGTTGTAGAACTTTCAGTGCTTATCTGGGTTATATGACTTCTAGTTCTGGACCTCGTGGTGGAACTGATCAAAAGCGGTCGTCAAAATGAAGACTCCTGGATAAATCCTTAATCCCAAAGGTGTACAAATGTGCTCAGGTACTTGTAAGTTAATTCAATTTCCATGCCATTTTATTCTTTTTCACTGTCCAAATTGTGAAAATGTAGACATTGTTTGGCAAGTATTAAAGTATTCTTACTTGATTTTTGCCTATGTTTCCAAAATGCTCCATACTTAGCCATATAGGGAACCATTGCAGCCTCCCAATTTTTCTAAAAGACCGTTTGAGGTGCAATGCAGCAGCAAGTGAGAGCTTAGAGCTTAAACAAATAAAGAATAGTTTCTGTTAAATAAGAGGTTGAGTGTACACTAGCAAACAGTTTCTTTTTTTTTATTAATTCTAGGTTCTAGATATTTTAGAATATTCTAGATTTTTGAATTTAACTAAAGTGTTGTATTAGGGCAGTTGCCCAACAAAGGGCCTTAATTTTCCTAAACATTGGAATATCTCAATATTGCCAGCCCTATCATCATTGGTGGCTTTTTCCCCAGAATGGATCATTGTCAATGTTGATTTATGTAAGTGCCAGTTGCTGCGGTGCCTCAAGGATGTTTTCCTATCCCAGGTATTCTACAGCATCAAAGCGTCCAAGAAGGGATTGTGTTCCAACCAGTACGGGGCTTTGACCTTCGAGGACCACAAAAGCATACTTGGACCTCTGAAGGGTCATCAGCAGCTCTCTGATCTAAAATTAATTCAGAGCATATTTATCAGCCCTGGATGCTAATGTCAAGGCTTCAAAATCTCCATCTATGTCAAATCTAAATCTCAGGAAAACATTTTTGACTGAAACCACATGTTTTTTTTTAGAGATAAGGTATGTATATATATTTAAATATGGTGGCTGTATTATGCGGTTTGGCAGTGTTGAATATGGAGACTGGCCACAACTCAAGAAGGAAAGAGGTGGTGAGGCACTCCTCTCAACAAAGTTAATAGAATTGTACTCTGTGGATCATCTGCATACTGTATGCGGTTTATGCCATGCTGACTTTTAATGGTAGAAGTTAAAATCAAAGGTATTTAGCCTGAGCACATGGAGCTAAACCCATGCAGTGACTTAAAATCTCATTAAGTAAGACTTTGCAGCTTAGACCCATTTGCTTTCCTGTGTAAATTGAGTCTACAGTTAAACCTTTGAGATGTTACACAATGGTTTCCACATTTAGGCTTTACTGTGGTAATAATGTTCAGATTGACATTTTGTAATGAAACTGTGTGAAAATTTGTTTATCACTACAATTTTTCCAAATCATGTGTTAATCAGCAACATGTACTTTCCCATGAAATGTATATCACCGTACACTTGTAGCTGCCTAACTACACCTACACCTGATAAGATAACCTGACTTGCTACCCTCTCTAGGGCAAGAACCATCACTTAATAGAAACCATTCCCATTTCCACAAATATCAACGATTTTGCAAGTATAAGCATGTGTTCCTCCTTTGTACCTTATGTTCTTGGGAATAAAGCAGGAGTCTCCTACTTCCTCAAAGTGCTTTGTCCAAGCCTTCAATGGTAAAGGTAGTGTTGTGCCTACCCACATTGCCAAAAGTCTTTCTTCAGCTACTGAGTTTTTCTTTATTTCATTCAGTTTTATGGCACCTAACTAGTAATCAAACATAACAAA
The DNA here is from genome assembly GCF_031143425.1 of Pleurodeles waltl. Classification (NCBI taxonomy): domain Eukaryota; kingdom Metazoa; phylum Chordata; class Amphibia; order Caudata; family Salamandridae; genus Pleurodeles; species Pleurodeles waltl. The sequence goes on along the minus strand of NC_090446.1, from coordinate 593,249,960 downwards.
TGCAGTCATACAGATTACATGACACTTCACATAATATTCTATTGAGTAGTAGGCACAGCAATGCGGTACACTGTTGAATTAAATGAGTAACACCCTCAGAAATGCCATGACAATTATTCACATCTATTCAAATTTATACCCAATGTATATTGCTTCAGTCTTTTCCAGTACCTTCCCACCCGCCAAATGCTGTATATCCACACTTGTTATACATCAGTATCTTGGAAAGACAAGTAAGGGCTTCTGTAACGTTCACTGAGCAAGAACCATAATGGTGTCCGTATGATTTTTTTGGTCTGAAGACTTCTAAAGTATTATTACATAAATATTAATGTTGTCATTGCAGTATATGATAGCCTTCAGCCTATCCTGGGCTGACAACATGGTTCTCGTCCCCAGTGCATTATCACTTACCTTGTGTAAGGTGTGAGGAAAGAACTGTGTATTTCCCTACCTCAGTCAGAACATCCATTTAGTACCAACTAGGCCATCAAGAGGGTAGGTGTGGAAGACCGGGTCAGAAATAAGGTTTCAGAGGCTTGATATGGTGTGACATTTTGGCTGTTTTTATTTCTTTCAAGTTGTGCAAAAATAATGGACAAGTTTACTGCAGGATTTTCTTCACAGGGATACTGGTAGTGACAGTGATGTAATCTTCTTGAGTTGTTCTGATCCTTGAAATTCTAATCTTTCTCTTCTTTCTTTTTCCCTTTTATGCATACCAGTGCAGCCCAGGAATGGTGACCACCGTCGGAAAAAATGGGCATTCCCCTTTCACCAAGATGCCAGAACTGTATACCTTAGTGAGTTGAAGTGATCCTATAGTCTCATACAATGGATGGGAATAGGAAACAAAACTCACATAGTAGAAGTGGTGCTCGTGACGTCCCTTAAAGAACCTTGACAAATAAAGGACTCACCTGCCCACCTTAACAAACTATTTTTGTGGGTAAGCTTTGTGGAGGGCTTCTCTTCACTAGAGAGATTTCAGTCTACACACTCATACAGAGGGAAAAATGTACTGAATTTAATTGAGGCCAGCAGCCCTCTTTTCCCCACCTGTTCTTTATACGTATTGTGCACAAAAGACCTAAGTAAGATAGTGCTCTCTTGTTTTCATGCCCCCCCCTCTTTTTCCCCTTTTCCAGCCAGGGTCACTCACCACAAGTGCCACAGTTCTCCAGATCTGTGGCGGGCACCTTGGCTTCTCTAGCGGAGTCCCAGGACTCTGCTTTAAACCACTTTTCTCACGCCTCATCTTCTTCCTCCTCTCTGCTTTGGCCATCTGCTTCTTGTCCTGGTGTCGCTCTCCACTCGTTTGCGTCTTGTCCTTGCTCTGCTCTTCCTTGGTTTCCATTTCCTCCTTTTACTTCTTCTATCCCACCAGTTTTTTCTTCTTGCTCCTCTCCCGTTACGTCTCAGGCTTCTCCTTCTTCTCCACCTTCTGTGTGCCACCCCTTCACTCCTCCCTGTCTTTATTGCGCTCTGTCCGTCCTCTTTTCTTCTTCCGGGTTTTCCTTAGAGCTGACCTCACTCTGAAAAATAACATCCGGGGTCAGGGTTGCTGTTTCCTCTGATTTTTGTTTCATTTTGTTCCACAGATGTGGCGCCATGGATCCCTCCCCGGAAGCCTCAGGTAAGTGTTCTGGATGGGTGGGGGTCACACCACATACCTCTTCTCCTACTTTTTTCCTTGGAGTAAAAGAGAACAAGGGGTACCAGGATAGATAGGCAGCATTGCATTCATCTTTTCCTTTTCTGTGGAGGGTAGTAAAACAGAATGGCTGTAAAGCTAAGAGCTATCTCTGTATTCTTGGATTATTGCCTTTGTTTCTGGCAATCCATTCTAGAGGGGCATGATCCATATATAACACTAACTCCCTTCCTTCCAGATAGTATCGCAATGTTTCTATGACTCACTTGATAGCAACAGCTTTCTTTTCTACGGTTGAGTACCCACCTTGCAGGGAAATAGATTTCGACTCATATATAATGTGGGTTTTTCTTCCCCCTGTTGGTCTTTCTGAGAGAGAACAGCTCCTGTATCTGCTCCTGAAGCGACTGTCTGGAGTATAAAGGGTTGTGAAAACTCTGGGCTGCAGGAGACAGGTTCTAATATAAGGCTATGTTGTAAGGTTTGGAAAGCATCCAATACCGCAGGTTCCTGGTGTTTCAGCATTAGATCTTTCTCTTTGCCTTTCTTGAACAAATCCGTTAAGGGGGCTGCCAAATGGGGGGAATTTGGAATGAATCTTCTAAAGTATCCAACTAATCCCAAAAATACTCTGAGTTCTTTTTGTGTCTTAGGGTATTTTCATTATGGCTTCTATATTTTCTTTTTGTGGTTGGATCATTCCTTTTACTAATGCATAGCCCAGGTACTTAACCTTTCGGGCCGCCAGCAGACTCTTTTTTTGGGGGTTTAATTTTAATCTGGTTTCGTCCAGAGATGTCAATACTGCTTTTTTTGTTGATAAACCATTTTTATTAGTTTTATGTAGAACAGCAGGAAAACCCAACAGGTCACTAGTACAATCAGTACAGTTAGGAGAACGCACTGTGCAAGTCCAGAGCATAACAAACTGACATACATACAGGAACCATCGCCACGTTCGCAGACCTGCGCACATCCACCCTATGATAAAGCAATGCCCCTTGCCCCATCCCAGCTCCCCCACACCTTTGTATACTTGGTTGGGCATCCCCTTGCTTCGTAGACCAATTTCTCCTGCTGAGCGCACCAGTCCACCCCTCAACGCCATTTTGCGATGGCAGGGGCAGTCTCCGACTTCCAGTTCGCTGCAATGTCTCTCTTGGCCACCAAGCTGGCTGTCCCCATGAATGCCCAGTGCGCTCTGCTGGAATCCACCCCTTCAAGCACACCCAGTAGAATTAGTAATGGAGCAACCTCAACCTCCACATGTGTAACTCCTGATATCTCTCTGACCACTGCCCGCCAGTAAGTGGTTATATGAGGACAAATCCACACCATGTGAAAGAATTGTGCACTGGGGCTTGCACATCGAGGACATTCAGCCTGGGGCCTGAGGCCCGCTCTATGCAACCTGTCAGGTGTAAGGTATACCGTCTGAAGAAAGTATATCTGCACCACTCGGAGACGGGAGGACATGGTCCGGGACCGCAGGGCCATCAACGCATCTCTCCAATCCCCATCGTCCATCGGACTCACCCACTGCTCCCATTGCTCTTGGAGCTTATCAAGCGTTTGGGCTGTGTTAGTAACTAGTGAGCTGTAGATGCATGACACCCCTCCCTTTACCCAGAGCGCCCATCAAATTCTTGGCCTCTACAGGGCTAAACTCAGGGAGTTAAGTCCCTGCCCGAATGTACGCCTGCAATGCGTGCCTGAGTTGCAGATACTTATGAAACTGGGACTTATTAAGCTCAAACTGCTACTGAGGCTCCTGAAAGGACCTCATGTGGGAGCCAGCCCAAACATCACCCAGCTGGGAGATACCTATAAGGTCCCATTTATGGAACCCCTGGAGCGCTGAGACCTCCACCCAGCCACAGTCCCTGCCACAGCAGTGTCTGTTGGGTGAGACGGCGCCACCACCCCGTTAGCACCACCCTAGTCACTTCCGGAACACTACGCAGCAGGGGGTCACCATACAGCATCCCCAGCAGACCAGAAAAGCCCATCATCAAGAGTTTTAACTGATACGCAGGATCCGGCCAGCCCCCTCCCAACCAGTCATGGACGAGAAATAAATGCATTGCTAAGTAGCAAAGACAGAGGTTGGACATCCCCAACCCCCACTCGTAGACATCACCCTGACCGGTACGGAGTGCCAGTTGGGGGCGTGAGCCATGCCAGAAGAACCGCCGCACTACCGCTTCCATCTCGATGAACCACCGCCTGGGAATACAATACGGAAAGTTCTGAAGCATATAAAGGAACCGAGGAAGCACCATAATTTTATATAGCGCAATCCGACCCAGAATGTTGAGGGGTAGTGACTGCCAACGCTGGAGGTCCTCCCTGACTCTACGAGTTAAAGGGATCACGTTAAGAGACCAAGCCAGCTCAGGTAAGTGCGCTACATGTACCCCGAGATACCGGAAACTATTACGCCTGAGGGGAATATTGTGCTGCCAATCATAGCAGTCCCTGGCAGGGCCCAGTGGAACCAGGAGAAATTTACTGGGGTTGACTATCAGACCTGACGCTTCAGCAAACAGGCCTAAGAGCTGAAACACCTGAGGCCCACTGCTAGCCGGATTCGCTAAGAACACAAAGTACATCGTCTGCGTATAACGCAATGCGGTCTTCCCGCCCAGTGGGCCAGGCCCACCCGTCAATCAAAGGATCTTCCCTTATCAGCTTTGCCAACAACCCCATTGCCAGCCCGAAAAAAAGCAGGGAAAGATGGCAGCCCTGACGAGTTCCACTACGGATGTGAAACAAACCCGACACTGCCCCATTCACCTGCACCCGGGCTGTGGGGTTAGAGTAGAGGAGCTTCACCCATGCTCGAAAGTGCAGACCAATCCTGGCTCTCGTCAGCACCCATGGAGATAGGACCAATCCACTGTATCAAACGCCTTCTCAAAATCCAGTAGAAGGAGCGCCAGTGAAAGGGTCAAGAGGGCCCGGTTAGCCAGAGCCACATGCAGTCATCTGATACAATGCCTAGTACTCCTATTCGGCATTAAACCACACTGACCGAGTGTATCTGCAAGGCCAAAACTCTCTTCAATCTGGCGGCCAGCACAGTGGAGAATATCTTGATTTCTGTGTTAAGGAGCGAGATGGGACAGTACTCCAAGCAATTCCACGATGGGGGTTTCGCCTTGTGAATTACCACAATGGTGGCCTGATCGAGCCCCGGCGGGAACCCCCCAGTCTTCTCTGTCTCCTCAAACATGGCTAGCAGGTGAGTGGCAAGCACATCCTGAAACCTGCTGTAGAGCTCAGCTGGGAACCCGTCAGGGCCGGTGGTCTTACCCGCAGCCAACTCAGATATAGCGGCTCCGGATTCCTCAGTGCCTATGGGCTCATCAAGGTCTTGCCTGTCCGCCACTGAGATCTTAGGAAAGGATACCTTCCTTAACAAAGGAGCATCCATCTCCGCCTGGGGCGATCCTCGTACAGTCTTGCGTAGTAGGTGGCACAGCTCTGTGCAATCTCACAAGGTGATCGTGAAACTGCTCCTGACTCATCAACGATTTCTGGATCAATTCTTCTCCGCCATCTGGCCAGTTGCTAGCCAGTGCAGAAGCTTGCCATTTTCGTCCCCCCACCCATAAACCCGAGCCACAGAAGCCCGCCACATTTGCTTTGCCATCTACAGTAGAGGGCTAACATGTCTAATCTCTTGTCGAACCAGGGCGAGCGGCCTCCTGACTGCTTCATTCTCAGCCTCAGCAAGTTGGCCCTCCAGGTGCACACCGCCTGGGCCTCCAACACTGACACCTTCTGACAATGCGCCCTTTCCCGCACGCGAAGAAGATGTTTGGCGTGCCCCCGAAGAGTGGCCTCGCAGGCAGCCCAAGGCATACCCGGGGACGACACCGATTAAAAGAGAAATATTCTGACAGTCAATCCCCTATAGCCTGGACATCATCGCTATCCTGAAGATAGCAGGCACTGAGCCGCCACATCGGGTGTCTACCCGCATCGACTTCATCCAACTGGAGCAGGAGCGGCGCATGATCTGAGACCCCATGCAGGAGCAATTCCACCCCTGTGATTCGAAGTACGTCAAAGGCCGAAACAAGAAAGAGGTATATTCTGGCATGAGTGTGGTGTGCTACCGACGTGTGGGTGTACCGCCGCAAACGGGGATCCGCCATACATCACAGAGAACGAGATCCTCCACCCATTTAAGCAACCCCGACTCTCTGGCATCCTGAGTCGAGGATAAAGGCCCCATAATGTCATACTCTGGGTTCAGTACGGAGTTGAAGTCTCCCCTCAAAATGGTCAGCCCCGGGGGAAGCCCTGCCACCACATCCCTAAGGGTCATAAGAAAACACTGTAGCACCCCAGGGGAGCATAAACACTGAGGATGTTGATTGGGATGACCTCCTAACAGCGTGGAGATCACCACGTACCGGCCCTGTGGATCTGAGCGGGAGGTAGCAACCACTATAGGTAAAAAACAGTGCAGCAAGATGGCCATCCCCCTTGAGCCCCTGGAAAAACCCGAGTGGTAGACCCGGTCGTATCCCCCTCTTATCAGCATGGAGCGTTGAGTACCAAGTAGATGGGTCTCCTGCAGTAGGACCACTGACGGAGCGAATCGACGGAGGGTGCTAAACACTGCTGATTGTTTGATTTTATCCAAGAGCCCATTTACATTCCAGGATAGAACCCATTTAACAGACTCGGACATAAGCAAGGGATCAAAGATAGTGTATACTGTGCGCCCATCGGACATCCCCTTCGTGACCTGTTAAGCCAACCTTGAAAAGTAGAACACTGACTCAACCATAACAAACTACAGCTAAACAACCCCTTAACCCCCCCCCCCCCCCCCCCAACTGCCCCCTAGCACTCTCTACAGACAGGGGCTCCCAACTAGGCAAAAGAGGCACATGGACATCGGGCCTCTCACCGGCAGATGACAGAGGGATCCAGAGCACTCTTAGAGTGCGACTGCCATCTTGACGCCCGTGACCATGCCCCCGTCAATACTGCTTTTAATTGTAGTAAATGTTCTTCCTAGGAAGGACTATATATGACAATGTCATTGATATATGCAGCTGAGTATGTCTTGTGAAATTGCAAAATAACATTCTTGCGGCTTTGGGAAGTAGCAGGTGCCCCATGAAGGCCAAAGGGAAGGATCATGAAGTGGTATAGGCCCCCTGGGGTGGAGAAAGTGTTTTTTTTTCTTCTTTGTCTTGGTGCATGAGGGGGACCTGCCAATACCCCTTACAAAGATCCAAGGGACTAATACATTGAGCTTCCCCTAATTTTTCTATAATTTCATCTACAATTTATTATGCACGGGATGGGATCTGTATCAAATTTCGATATTTTATTCATATCTCTAAAATCAATACAAAAACGGATGGAGGGCTCTATTACCCCCATTTGCAACATATTTTGGATTTCTTTTTCTACTTCTGTTCTACATGCTTCAGGAATTCTGTATGGCTTTAGGCTAACTTTTTCTCTTGGGGTAGGTAGGATAGCATGCTCTATGAGATGGGCTTTCCCATGAGCTGGAAAAAATGTTTTCCCAAAAGGTTGTAGGGCTTCCTGTAGTGTCTGTGGGACCACTAAACAACAATACCCACAACAACAGGACAATGTAAGGATGCAGGGAAGTAGTAGAGGATGAAATAGGAAGAGGTAGGATGGGTCCTCATGGATTGGATGAGGTATGTCGATATTGTCAGACGTATGGACATTTTATTAGAGATTGTAGATCTAAAAGATGGAATGAGCAAAATATTAGGATAGGACTTTATAATCAGCCAGGCGATACAGTCACAACCAAATCCACAAATCATATATGTACCTCAGACGCAATCACAAAATATGCAGCCACCAGTAATGCCAACAGGTGCCGCCTCAGCAAAATTATCAAACACCCCTAACCGTGGCTCCCTCTCAAAGTGGACTGGGCAGTGTAGTCGTAAGATGAAGGAATCCTTTTCAGATGAATTCTGTGGGAGGATATGCACAATGAAGGTGCCCAAAGACCATTTCTATGTGCCCAGTATTGTCAGTGACACAAGGCCAGATGAGGAACCCACTGTGACAGTAGCTATCAATGACAAAAGGCATGCATTCCTCATAGATCCAGGAGCAACTAGATCTTTTATTAGAGAGTGGGAGGTTCTGATTTCTAACAGATCAATGGACATACAGGGATTCTCTGGGGCTGTAATGAGGGTTCCTTTCACTAAACCAGTGGAGATGGAAGTAGGAGGGAGGTACATTGATGGGTTCTTGTTTTCTCCAGCTGCCCCAGCTAAATTATTAGGAAGAGATCTTAGGGCCAAATTAAATATGACTATTCATTTTTAATCTGATGGTACCATGATTTGTTCAACCCCTGCAGTTTCGCCTTCCAGGGTGATGGCAGTAACAGTAGATTCCTCCGCTGGAGACAAAATCAGAGCATCACCTGTTGATATGGAGGCATTTACATCAGTGGTGTATGCACAGCAGAAACACCAGAGTTATTGAGAAAGGTGGTTCAGTTACCTAAAGAATTTCTTTTTCGGCAGCAAGGGCAAGACTCTGGGATGCCTAAAACTGTTTTTTTTTAAATTATTTTTATTGTTTTTGTTTCAGACAACAAACAATACAGGGTTTGCACTGTTGGGTACACCAATGCATAGTGTGTACGTTCATAGAGATATATCAAATATTGCACATTACCACTTAACATGTCCTCCTAACCAACATGGCGCCTTTACGGCCACCACTCCCAAACTCCTCTCCTCAAACTGTTGCCCAGGCTCCCATATCCTCTCCCATTTCTTAGGGCAGCCCCTGCCTTTGTTTATCACCTTCTCAGTTCTCTGACACCAGTCCAGGTCACGCTGCCAATCTGATTATCGTGGGATGGCTGTGTCCCTCCCATGCTCTTGTAATATTGCGTTTAGCTACCCCAGATGCCAATCTTAACCAGATTTTTGTGTATCTGGGCCAGATGTGATCTTCTGATAGTCCCAGGATTAGCCACTTAGGGTCCAAAGGTACGTCCGGAACTTGCTATGGTTCCGGGACATTCACTGATTATATTGATCCAGTAGTCCTGTATCCGGGGGCAACCCCAGAGTGTGTGTATGAATGTGCCTTCTTTGTCGCAGCCTCACAGACACAGTGAGTTCCCTGCCCTACCGATTTTGTATAGCAATGTGCAGGAGCAGTACGCTCTATGTAGGATTTTTAGCTGGACAAGCCGGACTCTGGCCCTAATGGCTATGTCCTTGAAGCTGCCTAGGGCCTCTCCCCATTCATCTTCTAGGTGTCCCAGGTCTGCCTCCCATGCTGCCCTCAACTTGCTCAGCAGATCTGGGGAATTATTGATAAGTTTCCTGTAGATCACTGAGATTCCTTTTCTGGGAAGGGGTTCCAGTAGGACCCTATTGTAGGAAAGTACCATCTTGCCTGGCACGTTACCCCCATTTTCACTGTATGTATGTTTGTTTTTGCCCATGTGTCACTGGGATCTCTGGGGTCGCTAGGCAGGACCCCAGTGCTCATAATGTATGCCCTGTATGTGTTCCCTGTGTGGTGCCTAACTGTATCACTGAGGCTCTGCTAACCAGAACCTCAGTGTTTATGCTCCCTCTGCTTTCTAAAATTGTCACTGCAGGCTAGTGACTAATTTTACCAATTCTCATTGGCACACTGGAACACCCATATAATTCCCTTGTATATGGTACCTAGGTACCCAGGGTATTGGGGTTCCGGGAGATCCCTCTGGCTGCAGCTTTTCTTTATCCACCTATAGGGAGCTCAGACAATTCTTACACAGGACTGCCACTGCAGTCTGGGTGAAATAACGTCCACGTTATTTCACAGACATTTTTCACTGCACATAAGTAACTTATAAGTCACCTATATGTCTAACCCTCACTTGGTGAAGGTTAGGTGCCAAGTTACTTAGTGTGTGGGCACCCTGGCACTAGCCAAGGTGCCCCCACATTGTTCAGGGAAAATTCCCCAAACTTTGTGAGTGCGGGGACACCATTACACACGTGCACTACACATAGGTCACTACCTATGTGTAGCGTCACAATGATAACTCCGAACATGGCCATGTAACATGTCTAAGATCATGGAATTGTCCCCCCAATACCATTCTGGTATTGGGGGAACAATTCCATGATCCCCCGGGCCTCTAGCACCAGAAGTCTGGAGTCTGGGCAGCCCAGGCCCAGGAAGGCAGAACAAAGGATTTCCTCTGAGAGAGGGTGTTACACCCTCTCCCTTTGGAAACAGGTGTGAAGGGCTGGTGAGTAGTAGCCTCCCGCAGCCTCTGGAAATGCTTTGATGGGCGCACAGATGGTGTCCATCTCTGCATAAGCCAGTCTACACCGGTTCAGGGATCCCCCAGCCCTGCTCTGGCGCGAAACTGGACAAATAAAAGGGGAGTGACCACTCCCCTGACCAGTGCCTCCCAGGGGAGGTGCCCAGAGCTCCTCCAGTGTGTTCCAGACCTCTGCCATCTTGGATTCAGAGGTGCTGGGGCACAATGGACTGCTCTGAGTGGCCAGTGCCAGCAGGTGACGTCAGAGACCCCACCTGATAGGTGCTTACCTCTTTCAGTAGCCAATCCTCCTTTCTTAGTAGCAAAACCTCCTTTTCTGGCTATTTAGGGTCTCTCCTCTGGGCTATTCCTCAGATAACGAATGCAAGAGCTCACCAGAGTTCCTCTGCACGTCCCTCTTCGACTTCTGCCAAGGATCGACTGCTGACTGCTCCAGGATGCCTGCAAAACCGCAATAAAGTAGCAAGAAGACTACCAGCAACATTGTAGCGCCTCATCCTGTCGGCTTTCTCAACTATTTCCTGGTGGTGCATGCTCTGAGGGCTGTCTGCCTTCACCCTGCACTAGAAGCCAAGAAGAAATCTCCTGTGGGTCGACAGAATCTTCCCCCTGCCAACACAGGCACCAAACTTCTGCATCACCGGTCCTCTGCGTCCCCTCTCATCCTGACGAGCGTGGTCCCTGGAACACAGGAGCTGGGTCCAAGTGTCTCCCACAGTCCAGTGGCCCTTCTGTCCAAAGTTGGTGGAGGTAAGTCCTTGCCTCTCCACACCAGACAGCAAACCTGTGTACTGCGTGATTTGCAGCTGCTCCGGCTTCTGGGCACTTCTTCAGGGATTCCTTTGTGCACAGCTTAGCCTGGGTCTCCAGCACTCTGTACTGCATTGCCCAACTCGCTGAGTTGGACTCCGACGTCGTGGGACCCTCCTTTGTGACTCTGAGTTGACTGCTGTCCTCAGATCTTCTAAGTGCCTGCGCCAGTACTTCTGCGGGTGCTGCCTGCTTCTGTGGGGGCTCTCTGAGTTGCTGAGTGCCCCCTCTGTCTCCTCCTCCAAGGGACGACATCCTGGTCCTTCCTGGTCCCCAGCAGCACCTAAAATCCTCAACCGCGACTCTTGCAGCTAGCAAGGCTTGTTTGTGGTATTTCTGCCTGAAAACACTTCTGCAACCTCCAGCACGCCGTGGGACATCTTCCATCCAAAGGAGAAGTTCCTAGCCCTTTTTGTTGTTGCAGAATCTTTGGCTTCTTCCACCTGGAGGCAGCCCTTTTACACCTTCATCCGGGGTTTGGTGGGCTCCTGCCCCCCCTGGACACTTTTGTGACTCTTGGACTTGTTCCCCTTCCTTTACAGGTCCTCAGGTCCAGGAATCCGTCTTCAGAGTTTTGCTGGTGCTTGTGGTTCTTGCAGAATCCCCTATCACGACTATTCTGTCTTTCTGGGGTAGTAGGGTAACTTTACTCCTACTTTTCAGGGTCTTGGGGGGGGGTATTTTGGACACCCTTACTGTTTTCTCACAGTCCCAGCGACCCTCTACAATCTCCCATAGGTCTGGGGTCCATTCGTGATTCACATTCCACTTTTGGAGTATATAGTTTGTGTTGCCCCTAGGCCTATGTCTACCTATTACATCCCATTGTGATTCTACATTGTTTGCACTACTTTTCTTACTGTTACTTACCTGTTTTGAGTTTGTGTACATATAATTTGTGTATATTACTTACCTCCTAAGTGAGGGTATCCTCTGAGATACTTTTGGCACATTGTCACTAAAATAAAGTACCTTTATTTTTAGTAACTCTGAGTATTGTGTTTTCTTGTGATATTGTGCTATATGATATAAGTGGTATAGTAGGAGCTTCGCATGTCTCCTAGTTCAGCCTAAGCTGCTTTGCCATAGCTACCTTCTATCAGCCTAAGCTGCTAGAAACACCTCTATTCTACTGATAAGGGATAACTGGACCTGGCATAGGGTGTAAGTACCACAAGGTACCCACTATAAGCCAGCCAGTGAGGTGTCTGGCAGTTGATCCTCTTCCCTGAGATGTCTCCTCAGGGCATGCCCCAGCTGCAGGTACCAGTAGTATTCAGTGGCTGCCATTGTGTATTCCTCTCTGAGTCATCTCAAAGCTAATGAAAGCCTTTCCCCTTCACACATCTCACACGCGCTCTATGCCTATCATCTCCCACTTCAGAATTCCCTGAAGCCCACCTCAAGTATTTGGTTGCTGCTTTCCACGCCCGGATCACTACCCTTGTGTGGTGCGGAAGGATTCGCTCATGTCTGGTGTCATGCAGTAAGGCTTCAGGCCCCCCCACCTCACCATCATGTTCCTATCCAGCATAAACGCCGGATCCTGTTGGTCTGCAAATATCCACTCTTTAACAACGATAAGGTGGGACGCCCAGTAGTATTTCTGGATATCTGGTACTGTTAGTCCCCTTTCATACAACCCCCCACCCACTACAGTTTGGCCAGGGCAATCTGGGGCATGCCCCGACCCCACAGCAGCCTACGCACCTCTGAATCTATTGTGCTGAAAACTTATTGCGGAATCCAGTAAGGTGTATTCTGTATGACATATAGAAGTTGCAGCAGACTCATCATTTTATAGAGAGTCGCCCTGCCCCTCAGGTTTAACGGGAGACGATGCCAGTGGGTGACATCACCTTGGAGTCTTTCTAATTGGGGAGCTAAGTTCCTTTTCAGGAAGTCCCAGGGTCTCTAGTCACGCATATTCCCAAGTAGCGGAAGCCCTCCATCGCCACCGTGGCCTCGCAATCCCAAGGGAGGCACGGCCTCTCCCAGAGAGGGGGAACACCACCGATTTTGACCAGTTTATGGTGTAACCAGAATGGTCTCCGAAGATTTAAAAAATTTGCATCAGCCGACCCATCGTAAAGGAGGGTTGCGATGCTTATAGGAGTATGTCATCGGCAGATAGTGATATGCGCTTCTCCTAGCCATCCGGGACCTGTATCCCTCTGACCAGTGGATCCTGGTGGATCTACGCCGCCAGCGGTTCCAGTGCCAGGGCAAAGAATAGGGGAGATAGGGGCAACCCTGATGGGTGCCCCTCCCCAGCTGGAACTCCCGAGATACCACTCCATTGACCCTCACGTGTGCCATGGGAGAAGTGTATAGTAATTTGGCCCATGTACAGAACTGTGGTCCGAAGCCCAGTTGCACCAGGACAGCAAACATATAGTTCCATTCTAGTGAGTCGAACGCCATCTTGGCATCCAATGCTATCAGGGCCGCCTGTTCCATCGGGGGATCGGCTGTCAGATGTAGTACCCCATACAGCTGCCGAAGGTTAAGCCACGTGCACCGGTCTAGCATGAACCCGGACTGGTCTGAGTGTACCAGTGTTGTGATCACCCCACGTAGTCTGTTTTCCAAGACCTTCGCCTCTATATTAAGCAAATAAATGGGCCTCTATGAACATGCAAGCTGTCAGGGGTTTACCCTTCTTATGGATTGCTATAATTGTCACAGCTCTTCGGTCTACTGGAAGGTGACCCTAGTCCCAGGCTTCCTTGAACATCTCTAGCAGCCGGCCAGCAATTGTTAGCCGTCCCATTATACATTTCAATTGGGATCTCATTCGGGCCAGGGGTCTTTCACATCTGAAAGTCCCGCAAAGCGCAGGTCACCTCCTCTTCCATCATATTGCCCTCCAATGTGCCTCTGTTGGTGTCCCGTAGCACCTGTAGGTGAATGTTCCTCAGGGAATCAGTACAGTCCTCTTTGGACATAGTTGTTCTGGAGATGTATAGGTCCTTGTAGTAGTCTGCAAAGGTCTCTGCTATGTTGGCCCCTGACGCCTGCAGGACCTTTAATACCACGTGCGCTCTCTGTCTCTCCATTCGAGCTACGCTAGTAATTAGCCAGTTTTATCCCCATCCTCATACAGTCAACTCTGGACCACAGTCGCATGTTTCCTGGTGTGATTTTCCATCAGGAACTGCAGATCCAGTTGTCTCTGTTTTTCCCGATCCTCTGGGTTCCCCGAGGCAAGGACGGTTCCCTCCAACTCCACCACATCTCTTTCAATAGCTGCACACTGCAACTGTGTTTCTTTCTTTGCCACCCCTATTAATGCCTGCGCCTGTCCTTGTATGACCACCTTACAGGCTTCCCACAGCGTACTTGCTGAGGGCACTAAGCCTCAATTCTCCTTAAAGTAGAGAACCGCCCCCTCTCGCAGTCTATGTCTGGTCTCTTGTTCCTGCGGTCCCCAGGCATCCAGGCAGCCTGGTAGCGTGACGTCCAGCACAGGACCCTTCAATGTGACCTCCACCAGGGAGTGGTCTGAGATCCCTCTCACGTGAATAACCACGTCCCTGAACCGGTAGGCCTGAGCGCTCAATGTGAAGATGTCGTCTAGTGGGGAGACTTTGAGTGTGGTTCCCTCCCAAGATCCAGATAGTGCCACATACCGCCCATTACTATCGTGCAGTACCTGTTGTGTTGTGAGGTCTACTAATTTCTTAACTAGTATGACTACCCCCCTGGAGTCAGTGGTATACCCAGAGTGTGCCTTGAGAGTGTATCCAAATCTACTGAGTGCCTTATAGTAATTCCCTTGGAGATGTGTCTCCTGGAGCAGAACTATGTCCAGCGTGTGGTGCTTTATATGCTGCATGACCAGCGTGTGCTTGATCCTGCTACCCAGACCATTAACATTCCATGACCATGAGGTCAAGTTTCGCGAAGGACTACCCATATGTCAGTGTTTTGTTGATGTTGGGGCCAGAAATGCTTGCCCCACTTCTTCCTCTCCCTCTCCCAGCCACAGGTCTTGAGTCCTCCCAACAGCGTTGTGCTGCCCACCAACTAGGCTCCAAAAACATAACTACACTCAAAGGTTCAAACAGTAAAACTTGCTTCCCCAACTCCTCCCTCCCAGCAACCCTGCTCTGTGGGTCCAATAGTGCCCACCACCCCAACTTGCAGAGCGCCTGTCGCTCGAAATATAACATGTCCTACTTGGGGTGTGTTGCCACCTGCATGAGGTCATTGGATGCCTAATGCTGAACTAATATTGCAAATAGGGGCTTTAGAGGTAACCCCAATATATGGCGCTCTGTAGCCAGTGACTATAACCATATCTTATGGGCATGTATTATTTTCATAAAACTACAAATAATGTTTAGAGGAATATTGGATGGCCAACGGTTTTGTGATGACAATTCTAAGAAAGTTGTAATATTTAAGAATGACATACCATTGAGGACAGTGTTGGAAGGGAGGACACCCACACCAGGTAGAGCTTTTGACTCTATTAGGGATGCCGATCTGTCCCAAGTAACAGAAATTTTATAGACTAAGGGTCCTCATGACGTAGACCTTATTTGTATTGCTACGCCATTCCGAATTACATGAAACGAAGGGCCATCTTACCTAGAGTGAGACAGTATCCTCTTTCCAAGGAAGCAGATGAGGGCATCACCCCTGTAAGGAAATGCCTCCTTGGCATGGTTACCCCCTGGCTTTTTGTCTTTGCTGATGCCAAGTTATGATTTGAAAATGTGCTGGGACCCTGCTAACCAGGCCCCAGCACCAGTGTTCTTTCCCTAAACTGTACCTTTGTCTCCACAATTGGCACAACCCTGGCACCCAGGTAAGTCCCTTGTAACTGGTACCCCTGGTACCAAGGGCCCTGCTGCCAGGGAAGGTCTCTAAGGGCTGCAGCATATCTTATGCCACCCTGGGGACCCCTCACTCAGCACAGATACACTGCTTGCCAGCTTGTGTGTGCTGGTGGGAAGAAAATGACTAAGTCGACATGGCACTCCCCTCAGGGTGCCATGCCAACCTCACACTGCCTATGGCATAGATAAGTCACCCCTCTAGCAGGCCTTACAGCCCTAAGGCAGGGAGCACTATACCACAGGTGAGGGCATAGGTGCATGCGCACCATGCCCCTACAGTGTCTAAGCAAAACCTTGGAAATTGTAAGTGCAGGGTAGCCATAAGAGTATATGGTCTGGGAGTCTGTCAAACACAAACTCCACAGCACCATAATGGCTGCACTGAAAACTGTGAAGTTTGGTATCAAACTTCTCAGCACAATAAATGCACACTGATGCTAGTGTACATTTTAGTGTGAAAAACACCCAGAGGGCATCTTAGAGATGCCTCCTGAAAACATACCCAACTTCCAGTGTGGGCTGACTAGTTTTGCCAGCCTGCCACACACCAGACATGTTGCCGGCCACATGGGGAGAGTGCCTTTGTCACTCTGTGGCCAGGAACAAAGCCTGTACTGGGTGGAGGTGCTTCTCACCTCCCCCTGCAGGAACTGTAACACCTGGCGGTGAGCCTCAAAGGCTCACCCCCTTTGTTACAGCGCCACAGGGCATCCCAGCTAGTGGAGATGCCCGCCCCTCCGGCCACTGTCCCCACTTTTGGCGGCAATGCTGAAGGACATAATGAGAAAAACAAGGAGGAGTCACTCCCCAGTCAGGACAGCCCCTAAGGTGTCCTGAGCTGAGGTGACTCTTACTTTTAGAAATCCTCCACCTTGCAGATGGAGGATTCCCCCAATAGCATTAGGGACGTGCCCCCCTCCCCTCAGGGCCAGTCGCCATTGGCTACTGCCCTCCCAGACCTAAACACAATCCTAAATTGAGTATTTAGGGCCCCCACAGAACCTAGGAAACTAGATTCCTGCAACCTGAAGACGAAGAAGGACTGCTGACCTGAAGCCCTGCAGAGAAGATGGAGACAACTACTGCTTTGGCCCCAGCCCTACCGGCCTGTCTCCCCACTTCAAGAAAAACTGCAACAGCGACGCATCCAACAGGGACCAGCGACCTCTGAAGCCTCAGAGGACTGCCCTGCATCTAAAAGGACCAAGAAGCTCCCGAGAACAGTGGCCCTGTTCAACAAAACTGCAACTTTGCAACAAAGAAGCAACTTTTAAAGACCACACGTTTCCCGCCGGAAGCGTGAGACTTTCCACTCTGCACCCGACGCCCCTGGCTCGACCTGCGGAAAACCAACACTACAGGGAGGACTCCCCGGCTACTGCGAGCCTGTGAGTAGCCAGAGTTGACCCCCCTGAGCCCCCACAGCGACGCCTGTAGAGGAAATCCAGAGGCTCCCCCTGACAGCGACTGCCTGCTTCATGGAACCCGACGCCTGGAAACCACACTGCACCTGCAGCCCACAGGACCTGAAGGAACCGAACTCCAGTGCAGGAGCGACCCCCAGGCGACCCTCTGCCTATCCCAGGTGGTGGCTACCCCAAGGAGCCCCCCCTGTGCCTGCATCGTTGAAGAGACCCCCGGGTCTCCCCATTGATTCCTATTGAAAACCCGACACCTGTTTGCACTCTGCAGCCGGCCAGCCCTGTGCCGCTGAGGGTGTACTTTCTGTGCCTGCTTGTGTCTCCCCCGGTGCCCTACAAAACCCCCCTGGTCTGCCCTCCGAAGTCGCGGGTACTTACCTGCTGGCAGACTGGAACCGGGGCACCCCTATTTCCATTGAAGCCTATGAGTTTTGGGCACCAATTTGACCTCTGCACCTGACCGGCCCGAGCTGCTGGTGTGGTAACTTTGGGGTTGCCCTGAACCCCCCATGGTGGGCTACCTTGGACCCAACTTTGAACCCTGTAAGTGTTTTACTTACCTGTGAACTTAACATTTACTTACCTTCCCCAGGAACTGTTGATTTTTGCACTTTTAAAATAGCTTATTGCCATTTTTGCCAAAACTGTACATGCTATTGTGATAATTCAAAGTTCCTAAGATACCTGAGTGAAATACCTTTCATTTAAAGTATTGTTTGTAAATGTTAAACTAAGCAAATATATTTTTCTATATAAAAACCTATTGGCCTGGAATTGTCTTTGAGTGTGTGTTCCTCATTTATTGCCTGTGTGTATACTACAAATGCTTAACACTCTAAGCCTACTGCTCGATCACACTACCACAAATAGAGCATTAGAATTAACTCTTTTTGCCACTATCTTACCTCTAAGGGGAACCCTTGGACTCTGTGCACACTATTTCTTACTTTGAAACAGTATATACAGAGCCAACTTCCTACAACCCCTACTATACGGGTGTTGTTAGAGCAAGGAGTAATTTACCCTGGAGTGTCTCCTTGTAACACTCTGACTTACCCTGTTAAGAAGGGCTACACTTAGTGCATGGTTCAAGACCTGTGCTCCCTGAACAATGTAGGGGTACCGGAATTTCCAATTGTTCCTGATCTGTCTATCATTCTTACAAATATTCCTCAGGATGCTAAGTATTTTTCCATTATTGATCTGAAGAATGCTTTCTTTAGCATCCTTCTTCATCCAGGCAGTCACTATTTGACAGTGTTCTCTTTTCCTGGGACCCAGTATTTGTATTCCTGTTTGCCTCAAGGGTATTGTGAGTCCCCTAGTATTTTTAACAGAGTGGTACAAAATAAAATGATTTGTCAAATTTTCAGTGTGACAGCATATTGTTGCAATATGTCAATGACTGATTTTTAATCCTACCAAGCAACAGTGCAGAAAGGACACTATGCCCCTCATTATGAGTTTGGCGGGTGGAAAAGGCTGCCCGCCAAACTCCCGCAGTCAAGTTACCGCCAGTGTGGTCCCCTTCCTGCGGCCCCTATTAAGAGTTTCCCACTGGGTCAGCGGGCAGAATTTCTGCCCGCTGGCCAAGCAGGAAACAGTCCACAACATTGAAGCCTGCTCACAATTTAGCCAGCGCCAATGTTACATGCGACGGGACTGGCCATGTACATGGGCAATGCAGTGGTGCCCATGGGGCACCCTGCATCCCATCTCCGCCAAACTTTCCATGGCGGTGTTACTGCCATGTAAAAGCTGACAGAGCGGGGACTCGTAATCCCCAGGGCAGTGCTGCTTGCAGCGTTGCCATGGTGGATCAGGACCGCCAGACCGGCGACAAGTTGTGATCTGGCGGTCCAACCGTAGTGCACCAGCCATGGTCGTAATGTGGCTGCCGGACCACCACATTCATGTTGGTCCGAAAGCCACTGTGAACCTGGTTGTCTGAAGACCGCCAGGGCTGTAATGACCGCCTATATCTCTCCTAGTCACTACAGCAGAAAGAGGATACAAATTAGAGAAAGACATAGTACAGTATTTTCAAGAGGAAGTTCATTGCATAGGACAATTGTTTTCAGCTTCTGGTTGATGATTAGCCCCTGAAAGAGGAGCATCCATCCATCAGATGACCGAGCCAGAAACTGTTAAAGGAATGCAGAGGTTTCTTGGTCTTTGTAACTATGTGAGACAACAGGTTTTTGAGTATAGTACTTTGATCATGCTTTTGTTAGCTTCTATCAAACAGGCCAAGAACAGAAATGACAGTATTACATGGACACCAGAGATGAGGGGGAAATAACAAATGCTCTGGTCTTGGAGACTCCTAATTATACCAAGGAATTTTATCTATTTTGCCATTGTAATGGTCAGGTGATGACAGCCGCCTTTGCGCAGAAATATCCTTTAGGTCATAACCCCATTGCATGTTTCAGTGGACTATTGGATCATGTGATAAAAGGACATTATGCCTATAAAAAGGGTCTCATCACTGCACCCTTTGCAGTACAGAACAGCATTCCTATTGTTATGGGGGCACCTTTGACGCTATGTGCAGAGCATGCAGTATTTGCTATTATTCAGAAGTCTAAGACTACTCTGACTAAACAGTGAGTGCCAAGATAATTACTCCACATATTATATCATTAATGACACCTTCTCTGGCATAACTGTTTTTATCATTACAACATTTGCAATGCAATTATTGATGAGAAAACTGCATGGCGAGCGCGCAAGTTATAGTTATCTTAGCGTGCAAGTTATAGTTACTTAAAAGAACTCTAACTATAACTGATGAATTTCTATGGTTTTGTATGAGTCAAGCAGAACGTAACCATAACGTTTTTGTAACCTTTGTTTTTTTTCAGTGAATATATATATTTATAGATATAGATATATATATATGTTCACTGAAAAAGCAAAGATTACAGGGTTGTTATAGTTAGGAAATAGAATGTTTTTAAAAACTTAGAAATTCACAAAAAAACAAAGGTTATAGAGAAGTTACAGTTAGGCTCATATTTTAAAATGTAGAAAACCATTGAAATTCACCTGTTATAGTTTGAGTTGTCTCAAGTAACATAAACTCATGCAGTAAGGTAACTATAACTTGTGCCCCTGCCATGCAAATTTTTTTCATCAAGACGTTTACTGCAAATATTACATTGATATTATCAATGACGTTATCAAAGATGTCATGAGTGCCGTAATTTGTGGGGTTTTTAGCAGTGCATGACGAAGGCGCTAGTTATAGTTACCTAAGGGCACGAGTTTTAGGCGGTCATTCTGACCGCGGCGGGCGGCGGTAGCTGCCCGCCATGCGGTCACTGCCATTTGGCCGCTCCGCGGTCAAAAGACCGCGGACGCCATTCTGGCTTTCCCGCTGGGCCGGCGGGCGCCCGCCGGCCCAGCGGGAAAGGCCCTGCAACATAGAAGCCGGCTCCGAACAGCCGGCGCTGTTGCAGGGGTGCGACGGGTGCAGTTGCACCCATCGCGATTTTCACTGTCTGCTATGCAGACAGTGAAAATCATGCTGGGGCCCTGTTAGGGGGCCCCTGCACTGCCCATGCCAGTGGCATGGGCAGTGCAGGGGCCCCCAGGGGCCCCACGACACCCGTTCCCGCCATCCTGTCGCCAGGAACAGGATGGCGGGAAGGGGGTCGGAATCCCCATGGCGGCGCTGCTTGCAGCGCCGCCATGGAGGATTCACCCAGCCGGGGGAAATCCGGCGGGAAACCGCCGGACCCGGCTGGGCGACCGCGGCTGTCGGAATCCCAAAGGAAGCACCGCCAGCCTGTTGGCGGTGCTTCCGTGGTCATCCACCCTGGCGGTCGATGACCGCCAGGGTTGGAATGACCCCTTAGTTACTTTAGATAACTCCAACTATAACAGGTGAATTTCTATGGTTTTCTACACTTAAAATGTAAGCCTAATTATAACTTCGCTGTAATCTTTGGTTTTGTTAGTGAATATATATATACACATATATGTGTGTATATAACACTCTAGGTACAAGTGTTAAAAATGTCTTTGTAAAAGAAGTACCACAGATGCATACAGTACAGCATATTTGTTTAGCTAAAGGTTGCTAAGTTCTTTCCTAAATGAGTGTTTCACTGAAAGGTACCCAACAATGAGCAGGAGGTCCACCCCATGACATCTAGCCAACAAATTCATATTTGTAACTGTCCTGAAAGGATTCAAAGTACTACTGATTTTTCTTTGTGAACAATGACTACTCCAACAAGCAGTCAAAATCAATGGCAGGAAGCCCTGATTCTGCCGTACTGATGTCCGTCTGAATCCAGCATCAAGCCAAACACCACAGACAATGTAAACAGAACAAGGGGGGAGGATAATTGTCATCGGGGAAAAAAAAACATCCACCTCTGCTATTGAACACTTCTTTTTTGTATTATTTTGTAAGATATGAATTTTTGTTTTCTTGTTTGACTTTTGTCTCTCTATT
Source organism: Pleurodeles waltl (assembly GCF_031143425.1). NCBI lineage: Eukaryota > Metazoa > Chordata > Amphibia > Caudata > Salamandridae > Pleurodeles > Pleurodeles waltl. The sequence continues at coordinate 593,228,431 of NC_090446.1, read as the reverse complement.
CTATCTTTTCTGCTTTTCTGCAACAATGAATTCTGTAGTTATAACATTTTATATGTAAGAGAACTTTCTTATTATAATAATGTGATCTGTAATGCCCATACTCAACTGTTAGATAATATGTGGCATCGGCATATGTTAGACCTAGGTTCAGAAAACACTAATGAGTCCTATTTTGTGTGCTACCTAATTCCTTATGCTACTGCATCAGATATATTCAACAATAGAAGTACCCCCAAGTACAGTCCTATGTTTATTACATCTTTACTTATGTACAATTAAGGCCCAAATGCAATTGGCACATTTTAAAGTAGCACATTTCTTAGTTAATGTTACAAAATATGATTCTTTAGTAGAACTGTTATACATTCTCACAGATAGACAGACCATCAAAGAAGAGATATCAAGCATGAAGAAGTCGGGTCATCCTACCTCTGTAGATTTGAACCAGATGGTCCTACATCTAGGTTTTCTAGGAATAACATGCCCCCCTATTGAATGTAACCGCTATTTAGTAAATCCTTTACCACCAGATTGTGTCCGTAGGCCAGGATTTAGTCACCAGATCAGTCTTTGCCCAAGATCAATGGCATTCAGGTGTCACATTTCTTGTACGGTTATATCTTTATGGAAAGGTATTCATGTTTGTTAGACTTTTCATCCTTGGCTTGGTCTCCATTAACTTTTTGCCTCTGTTCCCGAGGTTGTTGATGTGTGCTGGACTCTGATTTTGCCGTTTTTGTTACTCTGGGCACTTTACCACTGCTAACCAGTGTTAAAGTGCAAGTGCTCCGTTACAAAATGTGTATGTAATTGGCTTATCCATGACAGGCATATTTGGTTTATTAGTAAGTCCCTAGTACAGTGCACTAGAGATGCCCAGGGCCTGTAAATCAAATGCTACTAGTGGGCCTGCAGCACTGGTTGTGCCACCCACATAAGTAGCTCTGTAATCATGTCTCAGACCTGCCCCTGCAGTGTCTGTGTGTGCAGTTTTAACTGTAAACTCGACTTGGAAAGTGTACCCACTTGCCAGGGCTAAACCTTCCCTTTTCTTACATGTCAGACACCCCTAAGGTAGGCCCTATGTAGCACAAGGGCAGGGTGCAGTGTATGGTTAAGGTAGGACATATAGTAATGTGTTTTATATGTCCTGACAGTGAAATATTGCTAAATTCGTTTTTCACTGTTGCAAGGCCTGTTCCTCTCATAGGTTTACATGGGGGCTACCTTTAAATCTGATTAAAGTGTAGATTCCCTTTGGGAGTGGATGGACATGTGGAGTCTGGGGTCTCTGAGCTCACAATTTAAAAATACATCTTTTAGTAAAGTTGATTTTAAGATTGTGTGTTTGAAAATGGCACTTTTAGAAAGTGAGCATTTTCTTGCTTATACCATTTCTTTGACTCTTCCTGTTTGTGGATTCCCTGTCTGGGTCAGTTTGACAGTTGGGCTGGCTGCCCCTCACACTAGACAGTGACACAAATGGAGCTGGGGTGTAGTCTATATTTCCTGATGAGCCATCTGTGCTAGGAGTGAGGGGAGGAGTAGTCACTCACACCTGAAAGGGCTGTGCCTGCCCTAACACAATGCAGTCTCCAACCCCCTGGTGAGTGTCTGGGGTCTGGCCTGGGCAAGGCAGGATTTCACATTCAAGAGTGACTTTGCTTTGAAGTAGGCCTACTTCAAAGGAGAAATTGGGTATAAGAAGGGCATCCAAAACCACAGACTTTAGAATACTTCTGGAAACCAAGAGGAACCTCTGCCTGGAGAAAAGCTGAAGAGCTGAGGAAGAAGAGCTGCCCTGTCTGTGACTGTGCTTTGTGGAGCTATCCTGCAGTTGCTGCTTCTGCCAGTGTAAGAGGGCAAAGACTTGACTTTGTGTGCTTTCCATCTTGTGAAGAAATCTCCAAGGGCTTGATTTAGAGCTTGCCTCCTGTTGTTTGAAGTCTCAGGGACAGCAAAGACTTCTCTCTGCCAGCACCTGGAGTCTCTGGAGAGACCTCTACTCTGTCCTGTGGTGCCCATATAGTTCCTGGGACCCTGAAAGTAGAAGCTGGCAGCCTAAGAGGAAGAAATCCACGCACAGAGTGATGTTCGGGGAAAAGATCGATGAGATTCCGATCTGCGGCTGAAGAAACGACACGCCTCGGGCTCTGCGACTGAAAATCGAAGCTCGCCGGAAACGCGACCGAAGAATCGACGCACGGAGCTGGAGAAACGAGGCGCAGCATCTCTGACGAAGGCTGGGAGATCGCAACCCACTCTGCGCGGTTTTTGGATCATCGTGCAGCTGGATTTCCGACGCAAACACCGCTGGATGTGTAAAAACAACACAAAGCCTGCCCGGACCTGAGAGTGCTGACCGGATCGACGCATCGCTCTCCTGTGGAGAGAAGAAACGACGCACCCGACCCACGAAGGAGAAATGACGCAAGGTATCACTTGTGAGTGAAATCGACGCATCACAAGCCCTTTGTGATGCACACTCGCCCGTGCGGGGTTATTTTTAACGCACCCAAGGTACATTTTCACGCTGACAGTGTTAGTGTGTGTTTTAAACTACATAAAGACTCTTTTTGCTCTTTAATTGATAACTGGACTTGTGTATTGTGGATTTTTGTCCTTTTGGTCTTGTTTTGTTTAGATAAATATTCTCTATTTTTCTAAACCTGTGTTGTCACTTTGTAGTGTTTTCATTAAGTTACTGTGTGTGTTCGTACAAATAGTTTACACCTAGCACTCTGAAGTTAAGCCTACTGCTCTGCCAAGCTACCAAGGGGGTAAGCAGGGGTTAGCTGAGGGTGATTCTCTTTTACCCTGACTAGAGTGAGGGTCCTTGCTTGAACAGGGGGTAACCTGACTGTCAACCAAAGACCCCAATTCTAACAATGTTAGGCTGGGATAGGGAAGTGTACACATATCTAGGATGAAAACATTTCATGTTACACTTGGATCAATAGCACAATGAGTCCTTGGGCTGTCAAAAGATTAACTTTTGTTTCTTTGTGTTTCAGAGGAAATGGTACTGTTGATGTGGGCCAAAATATTGGTTGTACGACTAAAATAGACAACGCTGACATGCAGGGGCATTGCCAGCTTCATGGACTATTGGCAGTGTGGAGAATTACTGTGTGTCCAGTTGCCACCAAACTGGTGTGGAAACTGCTCCATTGTGTCTTTGCATGCTCCAGTGTTGATAATTCCTGGAATTAATCTGACTGCTTTGCATAACACCCCGTGAGCCGCCCAATGACCTTGCTCCATCATAATCGAAGGAATAGACCTGCAGAATATTATGGTACCAGTACTTGGAGTGACATTCCTCTGGAGTACTGTTTGTTCAATGTTGCATAGCTATTTTTTAGTATTTTTCTGCCATTTGTTCAGGCCAAAGCAACAGCTCGATGGTTGCAGATAACCCAATTGGAACTTCTTAAGACTATCAACCCTACAAAGGATGGGTTCAATGCGGTTAAGGAAGAGCTGCATGCAATGATACTGATAGTAATGCAGCACCAATATGTACCTTACCTTATGACAGCCATGCAAGGAGGTGTGCGTGAGAAGATTGGATCAGCGTGTTGTACTTTCAGTCCAGCAAATGATGCGGATAATCAAGCTTTATCAGAAGCCATACAGACAATGCATATTCTACAAAAGAAAATGGTAGATGAAGGAGGTAACCAGGTAATTGGTTTAGTGGGTGGTTGACATTACTACTATCCTTGATGCCGGGACTGTTGGGAGCTTTGATTAACTCTATTGCAGCCTTATTGTTAATATATTGTCTCATACAGCTGATTCTAGCATGTTGTAGAAGACTAGGTGCGAAGGCGGAAGGGATGCTTACAGTTAGGATGCCAACATGTGCAGTAGATTCTCAGGGTTATATGTATCATTTAAATGCCAAATGTAGACAAAGGTTTAGGTCCAATTCTTAAAATATCAACTAGAAGGGGAATGTTACAGGAAGTGTAGAATGTGAATGTGAAAATATAAATACAACAGACGTCAGAAAGCACTTTGCAGCTGTACTTAGTAAAAGAACTTTGCAGGCCCAAAACCAGTGTTTAATGTATAAAACAAAGTGATGGTGCCCAAAGCTCTCCTTTGAAATGTGCAGCTACTGCAATTAAATGTGCGAGCTCAGACTACTGCAGCAGCGTAATCCTAAAGCCACCTCAGGCCTCCTTAATCCATTCACAGCCACCCCCTGCCCCTCAAGGTCACTCTTGCAGTTTTCTGCTTTATCCCTTAGTGACACTTTTTTGTTTTTTCCTCTTTCTCTGTCTTTCCCATATATCTTTTGCTCACAGTAAATGTCTGATGCCAAAAATAAGGCCGACCCCAAAAAAACAAGGGCCAACGGCTCAAATTAAGCACTGCCAAAATAAATACTGACAGGAATAAGGCGAAAAGTTCATTTGATGACATAATGAAATAAGTAACTTGGAAGGGTTGCAGTTAAAATCCAACTGGTGTTTAGCAAGCATGTAGCTATTTACGTCTCCGCACACAGGTTCACTTGCATGTTCGTCATGTTCCCAAATAGATTGTAACCAGATTAGACAATGAGTGCAGGAGATCTAATCAGTTCGGACCACACAAAGGTCTTAGGGTTACAATGATAAAGCACACATGGTATAAAAGTTGTATTTACCACAAATATTTATGTGTTTAAGAATAAAGAATTATTAGTTTGCCAAGCATTGTTAAAGCCACAAATGGAGAATGTGTAGAAGATGAGTTTAGAGTTTAAGGGTTACAGGGTCACAGGTGTTCAAATGTTTTTCTGTTTCAATCTATAACTGGCCAGTCAATTATTATTTACTGTTTTCCTATAAAGCATTGTGAGATTCTGTATATAAGAAGCTATATAAGCTACAGCAAATTAAGACCGGCTGCCTGCCTGTGTGAGGAGGGTTGATCTCCCCGGCACAACAGTAAAGGGCTGTCTTTACATTGCCAAAGAGGAGTTTGTCTTTCTTTCCATTTTTTAAGTTTTAAATGACCCTGCAACAATTGAAATCGAGACTACTCATCAAGATGTTTGGCTTAGATAGAAAGTGTGAAAATATTGAAAACTGATCAAAGTGGCCTAATGTGATAGGAAGGATATCGGAGGGTTCTAAAGTTATCTATTGCTGGCAATCAAACAAGATGATACAGCTATTATGAAATGCTAGACTTCTGCAAGAAATGATACTTGGAGAATTAACTTTGCAAGGGCTCAATGGGTGCTGCATACAGCACCAAAGACCGGTGGATCACTATCGATCTTTGTTTTTTTCTTGGATTTTGCAAGTCTTTCCAGATGTATTCCTTCAAAACAGAAAGAAGACTGAAGATGAGAGCACTGCAATGTGATTTCAACAAACTAAGAGCTTCAGCATAGACTAATAATTTCAGACATGAAGGTGTTGTAGAAGGGATCCATGTTTTCCATGAAGTAGAGGAAGGCTACAGTTTCCTAGCTAGCATTTTTGTAGCTGATCTGTAGATGGGTTAGTAAGACTAAGGTGTGAGGGACTATAAACATGTAGCTGACCCTCAGTATGCTTGATATGAATGACTGGGTAAATTGGTACATGTGGAAAGAATGAATGAGCACATGCACTTCTGTATTATTTGTTCACTTGAAATTGGGTGTTGTCACGTTTGCTGTGTTTCTGCTGGTGCCAACCATCCAAAGAAAAAAGAAAAAAAAACATTCCCCAAATTTGTTTTTTTGTTTTGGATGCTGCAGGAAAGAGGGAACAGATGTGGAAAACTGACCAGCTCAGAAAGTTGGGTAGGTTTGATGGTTAACAACAGTAATGAATGCCAGTGCTTAAGGCTGAACTGACTAATAATTCATGGTGTGCATGCCTGCAGCACCGACACTGTTGGTGTCAGAGTTTGAGATTGGAACAGGAGTCCAGCATATCCTAGGCAGTCTAGTGAAAGCACATGAACAATACCACCACTCACTTCCACATACTTGATTGAGGGAGGAATGTCTAGGCTGCCCAGTTCCAAAATGAACAAACTGCTTTATGACATTCTTGAGTATATTTTCCATAAGCATGTTGATTGATTTTAAGCTAATATATACTTATGTCTTATATATTCTGCTATTTTACTTGTTTGTGATTTTGTAGTTAATGGAATAAAGTGTTTTATGTGGCTCTGGCTCTGTGGAACGGAGTGTGCAATGCAAAAACCTGTGTTGGCCAACTTTTCAGTTAATAAAATAGAAAAAATACTAATCCTTTTCCCCTTGCATCTTTATGGAATTTTAAACCTAAAATTGTATCTAATTGTTACATGTTGGAGCGCTACTGTGCCACACAGACATTGTGCCCTAAGTTTTCATTAATTTTAAGTCGCTTACTGCTTGGTTTGCATATTTTATGTTTGTTGGAATTAATCAGAGAAGATTATGGGGGTCATTACAACCCTGGCGGTCGGTGTTAAAGCGGCGGTAAAAAAAAAAGAATCACGACCGTGGCAGAAACCGCCAACATAGACAGCCACTTTAACACTTCGACTGCCACGGTGGTAAAAACAAACACCGCGGCGGTAACCGCCAACAGACAGGCAGAACACAATGTACCACCCACACTATTACAACCCATCAATCCGCCACCTTTTCCGGGGCGGATTCACCGCGAACAAAAACACGGAGGAACAGGACTTCGAAGGGAAAAACGCTCACCTCTACACACCCCACAAGGAATCAGGACGCCATGGAGCCCGAGCTCCAGATTCTGCCAGCCTTTATCTTCCTGGTCCTCTACCAGGAGCACGAACGCCAGCGGCGAAGACAACGGTGAATACTGCACCTACGACACAGGGGAGGGAGGAGGGAAAAAACTGTGACACACACACGCAACACCCCCACCCTCACTCACTACAACACACATACAAATACATGTTGATACATAACAGTTACACCCCCCAAACCCACCTGGAAGAATGCAAGGACAAAAGGAAATGAGTTGAATAATTGTGATATATTCATTTACATACATCAAAAATAGTTACAAATATATACATTTATACTATATACAATTATATACACCAAGAACACAATTCCAAGGGATTCCACCATCATAGTCTGTGGATCACTGGGCCCAAAAGGCATGGGCGAGGCCCACACCCAATACCCGAAGAAGACGGAGAGAACACTGCAGGGGCATCAGATAGAAATAAAACAGGCACCTCAGGGGGAAGGGAAGGGGGTGCACCTCAGCCGGTTGAGTGCACGACGCCAGATCCACGAGGGGGCTCCATGCCCACTGTTGAATCCTGGGGAGTGCAAAGTCACAGTCTCTCAAGTCTCTACAGTGGGTGGGTTGCCCACTGTTCAATCCTGGGGAGTGCAAAGCCACAGTCTGTCAAGTCTCTACAGTGGGTGGTTTGCCCACTGCTGCATCCTGGGGAGTGCAAAGCCACAGTCTCTCAAGTAGATAACATTCTCCACTGGTTTCTGGAGGGGGCGTTGTGCCCAGAGTGCTTCATCCTGCCAAGGACTGAGGTAGTGGATGTATCTCTCCACTGGTTCTGGAGGGGACCTTGTGCCCAGAGTGCTCCATCCTGCCAAGGACTGAGGTAGTGGATGTATCTCTCCACTGGTTCTGGAGGGGGCCTTGTGCCCAGAGTGCTTCATCCTGCCAAGAACTGAGGTAGTGGATGTATCTCTCCACTGGTTCTGAAGGGGGCCTTGTGCCCAGAGTGCTTCATCCTGCCCGTGGCGGACTCAGTAGCGTCGGAATCATTGGCACTCACTGGCCTGCGGTGCTGCTTGCGGCGGTGTCCTGGGCAGCGGTTCAGCTGGTGGCGGTCTTGTCCTGGCCTGCGATGCTGCTGGCGGCGGTGCCCTGCGCAGCGGTTCAGCTGGTGGCGGTCTTGTCCTGGCCTGCGGTGCTGCTGGCGGCGGTGTCCTGGGCAGTGGTGCTGCTGGCCGCGGTGTCCTGGGCAGCGGGTCAGCTGGTGGCGGTGTCCTGGGCAGCGGTTCACCTGCTGGTGGTCCTGTCTTTGGCAGCGGAGCTGCTGGCGGTCGTCTCCTGGGTAGCAGGGCTGCTGGCAGTCGACTCCTGGGCAGCAGGGCTGCTGCTGGCGGTCCTGTCTTTGGCAGCGGGGCTGCTGCTGGCGGTCCTGTCTTTGGCAGCGGGGCTTCTGCTGGCGGTCCTGTCTTTGGCAGCGGGGCTGCTGGCGGTCGCCTCCTGTGCAGCGGGGCTGCTGCTGGCGGTCCTGTCTTTGGCAGCGGGGCTGCTGCTGGCGGTCCTGTCTTTGGCAGCGGGGCTGCTGGTGGTCGCCTCCTGGGCAGTGGGGCTGCTGGCGGTCTTGTCCGCCATGCTGATCTTCCCAGACTTGCCGGTTTTACTGTGCCCCTTCCCCACCTTGGATGGTGTCGCAGCTGTCTCCACACTCCCAACTGGACCCCTGGGAGCGGCTTTGGTGGCTGATTTCTTTCCCCTCTCCTGCCGGGCACTGGTCAACTTTTGATGCTTGACAGATGGGGGACTGTCCGTGCTGTGGCTCCTTGCCACACTGGCTGCCCTGCTGCCTGGTGCACTCCATAATCCGGTGACTACTGGCACCACTGGTCCCGCCGATGTTGTGGCTGAGGTGCCAGGTTGGGACCTGGAGAGTTGGGCCCTAGGAGACTGAAGGGGTGGGGGAGGTGAGGGAAAGAGGTCAAGGTTGGACAGGAAAAGTTTCTTAGGAACACAGGGACGGGTAGATGGAGGGGGTTTGGGAGTGGAGGAAGAGGTAGTGGTTGTAGGAGGTGTAAGTTTGCTGACTTTGGGTGAAGGTGCATGGGCTGGAGGCTGTCGTGAGGTGGATGGGTGTGTGGGTGCGTTTGTGTACCTTGGGAGGTGGCCTCACAGACACACTGGGAGAGGACACAGGGGATGTGTGAATGGTAGTGGGGGTGGTGACTGCACGTGAGCGGGGTGTGGTGGTGTGCGTGCTGGTGATGGACGTAGTGGCTGAGGATGTAGTGCATGCAGGTGTGAGTGGAGACGAGACAGGGAGGGAGGAGGGAGATGAGGAGGAGGGGGGCACAGTGGAGGCAGTGGATGTTGGTGTGTCTGCATGTGTGTGATGCTTGCATGAGTGCCTGTGGGATGTGTGGAGCTTATGTTTGCCAGAGCTTCCCTTGTGTGTTGGGGTGTGGGTCTGGGTGGGGGAAGTTGGAGGGGGGAGGCTAGAGACAGGGACAATGGCTGCCATCAGTGCTGAGGCCAGAGTCTGAAAAGCTCGCTGAAGGGCTTCCTGACCAGAGTGAATGCCCTCCAGGTATGCATTGGTTTGTTACAACTGCCTCTCTACACCCTGGATGGCATTCAAAATGGTAGACTGCCCAACAGTGAGGGACCTGAGGAGGTCAATGGCCTCCTCACTGAGGGCAGCAGGGGTGACTGGGTCAGGGCCTGAGGTGCCTGGGGCGTAGGTGATGCCCACCCTCCTGGGTGAGTGGGCACAGGGCAAAAGCTGAGGGGCTGCTGGGAGGGCCATGCTGGTGGGGGGGTGGTGGCTGTACCTGTAGATGCGAGGGGCACAGATGGGCCCGCCACCGCAAGGGAGCTCCCATCAGAGGAGGAGTCCATCTCGCTGGTGTCAGCTCCTGTCCCCGACGTGGAGCTCCCCTCGCCCTCCGTCCCACTGGTGAATTCGGAGTCTGTAGTCTCGCCCTCCAGGGCCATGTGGGATGCAGCTCCCACCTGCTCTGGTGCCACTGCTCCTCCGCCTGATGATGCTAATGCACACAAGAACAGGGAGACCACAGAAAGGGGGGGGAGGGGAGACAGAAGAAAGACATGTTGAGTGCATGCAATACCACTACTGTTGGCGGACACGACAGACACAGAAGCCCCTGCACTACACCGCGCACTTGGGGTCCACTATTCAATCCCTGGGACATGGCTTACAAGGCTATAGCTGATTTCTGCACACATGGATGTCACAAGAGCCTGACTAGGTGTAGTTGGTGCTGTACACAGGTGGGGTGGGGTGCCACAGGGCCTGCCTGAAGAAGGGAACTTAACTACCAAACTTGCCTTGGCCTAAGGGAACCCACAGCCCACCTCCCCCACCCAGACACCTACAATGCGCGCTGAATCAGCAGAATGAGAGTGTACTCACCCCCTTGTGGCTGCTGTGATGCCCTCAAGCGCCCATCCAATTCCGGGTACGCCACCGCCAGGATCCTGAACATCAGGGGGGTCATGGTGCGACGGGCACCACTCCCACGTTGGGAGGCCATCCCCAGCTGGGCCTCCGCCGTCTTCTTGCTCCAGCGGCGAATGTCCTCCCATCTTTTCCGGCAGTGGGTGCTCTGTCTGTGGTAGACCCCCAGGGTCCGGACTTCGTTGGCGATGGCACGCCAGATATCCTTCTTCTGGTGGGCGCTGACCTACAGGAATTGTACAGGGGAAAAAGAGTAGTAATTACACACTGCACCGTCACAGTCATTGGCCCGTATCCCTACCCTTGCCATAACGCACATGCACTCACCGTCGTTTCATGCACGCCTCATTCTCACCCCCCCCATCTTTCATCCATCCCACTCCACACAGGCATTGCCTATACAGCGTGCTCACAGTGTACTTACCTGTTTGTCTGGAGGACCGTAGAGTAGCGTCTACAGGGGAGGACCCCATCCACGAGTTTCTCCAACTCCTCCGTGCTGAAGGCAGGGGCCCTTTCCCCAGACACACGAGCCATTGTCTCTTCCAGACTGAGGTCACAGCAGCACTTGCAGTGTAGGTCCTCTCCTGTCGAAGATCAGGTATCGAGTGATTGAACAGAGAGAAAATGGCGGTCACGTCTGCAGCGGTGCGTACCATCACCGCCGGCGCACATCGTCATTGGCTCCTGGGACCCATAGGGTCCAATATTAACCAATGCAGAATTGCGCCGCCGTCTTCGACCGCCTACCGCGACAGTGTACAACGCCAGCGCAGTTACCTCATATCCCCTTGTCCCACCTTACAGGTCAGGCATCCGCCATTTCAGGGGCCCACATGGCATGGCTTTATTTTTAACTGCGTCACACATACCTAGGCCTTGCCTAAACACTATTACAGGCAAAATTCGATTTATGAATATTTTCAGAGTAAGCTGTGTTTACGTACCTCAGAGTTGGTTGATTCTCTGCTCGCTGTTCTCCTTCATAGGCACCGTCCGCTGGGGCATGTGAGGAGATGGCGGCATCCTCCGGTGTACAGACCGCTGGTGGACCTGTCGACAATGGAGGAAAGACATGTGATCATCACCTACAGACTTGATCGTGCCACAATCCAGGAACTGTGTACCCAGTTGGAGCCAGACCTGATGTCAGCAATCCGCCATCCCACAGGAGTCCCCCCTCAAGTGCAGGTGCTGTCAGTACTCCATTTCCTAGCAAGTGGGTCTTTTCAAACAACAGTGGCCATAGCATCAGGGATGTCCCAGCCTATGTATTACAACGTGTTGTCCAGAGTGTTGTCTGCCCTGCTGAAACACATGCAGAGCTACATTGTTTTTCCTCAGGTGGAGAATTTGCCTACAGTGAAAAGTGATTTCTATGCCCTGGGACATATCCCCAACATCATAGGTGCCATTGATGGGACACATGTGGCCTTGGTCCCCCCACGCAGGAGTGAACAGGTGTACAGAAACCGGAAGAGTTACCATTCCATGAATGTGCAGATGGTGTGTTTGGCAGACCAGTACATCTCCCATGTTAATGCAAAATTTCCTGGCTCAGTGCACGACGCTTACATCCTGCGGAATAGCAGCATCCCTTATGTGATGGGGCAACTCCAGAGGCACCGGGTGTGGCTATTAGGTGAGCACATGAACCCAAATCAGTGGGAATAGTTGTCTGGGTCTGGGGATGTCCCTATGAGTTAGTGTGTGTCTAACAGTTGTCCCTCGCCATTTGCAGGTGACTGGTTACCCCAACCTATCATGGCTACTGAACCCAGTAACGAATCCCAGGACAAGGGCAGAGGAACGCTACAATGAGGCCCATGGTCGAACTAGCAGGATTATAGAGTGGACCTTCGGCCTCCTGAAGGCCAGGTTCCGGTGCATCCATATGACAGGTGGTTCCCTATTCTACTCACCAAAGAAGGTATGCCAGATCATCGTGGCCTGCTGTATGCTTCACAACTTGGCTTTACGATGACAGGTGCCTTTTCTGCAGGAGGATGGTCCAGATGGAGGTGTTGTAGCAGCTGTGGAGCCTGTGGACAGTGAAGGCGAGGAAGCAGAAGAAGAGGACATCGACAACAGGAACACGGTGATCCTGCAATACTTCCAGTGAGACACAGGTAAGAAGACAAACCTGCCTGCTACATCTAATTAAATTCTAATACCTCTCTACTGTCTGTCATTTTCACCCAGTGAATGGTCACTGAGTTGTCACTTTCCCTTACGATTTCACAGATGTGGGTCCCACTGTGTGACATCTGCTTTGTTTCCTCATGGACTAGAGCTGTGTGACATAGGTATGTTGACATTACATTTGAAAGAGCATTTTGGCACTGTAATTGCTAATACACTATTTCGAAATCACAGACAGACTCCAGATTGTTTTGTGCTGTAAGGGTGTTTATTTAAGTGCTCAATATTGGAGGGGGTTGTAAAATGGTGAGGGGTGAGTTTGGAGGTAGGATGGCAGAGTCCAGTCTATTAGTCTCACAGGTGCATTGTCCAAAGGGGCATAGGAAGTGGAGCTGGGGCAGTTTAAGGATGGACAGGGTGACAAGGTGGAACAAATGGATGACAATCAGGGTGGTCTAATTTCTTGGCGGGGGTCTTGGCATCGTTCTCTGTCTTTGTCCTGGATCTCAGGGACCGTTGGCGGGGTGGTTCTCCCTCTGCAGGGTGTGGGTTGCTGGTGTGGTGGTCCTGTGGCGGTGCCTCCTGTCCACTAGCGCTGGCGGAGGTGGTGGGCAGTTCATCGTCCAGGCTAGTGTCAGGGGCCCCTTGTTGTGCCACAGTGTCCCTCCTGGTGTTGACGAGTTCCTTCAGCACCCCTACAATGGTGCCCAGGGTGGAATTGATGGATTTGAGTTCCTCCCTGAAGCCCAAAAACCGTTCCTCCTGCAGTAGCTGGGTCTCCTGAAACTTGGCCAGTACCGTTGTTATCGTCTCCTGGGAATGGTGGTAGGCTCCCATGATGTTGGAGAGGGCCTTGTGGAGAGTGGGTTGCCTGGGCCTGCCCTCCCCCTGTCGCACAGCAGCTCTCCCAGTTCCCCTGTGTTCCTGGGCCTCTGTTCCCTGAACCGTGTGCCCACTGCTACTGCCCCCAGGTCCCTGTTGTTGTTGTGGGGGTGGGTTAGCCTGGGTTCCTTGTAGTGGTGGACACACTGCTGATTGACGTGTCCTGGGGTCAGAGGTATGGGCCCGCTAGGTTGGTGCTGTGCTGGTGTTTCCAGAGGGGGACGCTCTGTAGTGGCTTGTGCCAGCGTGAGGGGAACCGACTGTCCCGAGGTCCCAGATGGGCCGGGCCGGTCACCTTGATCCAGTTGGACAGAGCTCTGTCCTCACTGTGGGCCTCTTCTGTGATTGGAGTGGACATGTCTGGACCCTCCTGTCCGGTGTCATTGGGTAGGGGTCCTGCAGGGGTATAAAAGCATGATTATTGCATCTGTGTGTGCCATGGTGTGCAATGGGTGGGTGACCGTGTACCCCAGTGCTTGCATTCCTGTGTAAGACCTTGTGTGATGATGGTTTAGGGGGGTGTATGCGTATGTTCAGTGCCATGCTTTGGTGATGGGTGTCCATGCTTTGTTGTTGCATGCAGGGCTTGGGTTTGGGATGGGTGGTTTGTGATATTGGGACATGTGTGAGGAGTAGGAGTGATGGGGGTGAGGGCGAGGGTGGGAGTATGGGATGGCATGCAGGTAGGGTGGGGGATATAGTAGTAAGGAGTTGACTTACCAGAGTCCATTCCTCCAGCTACTCCTGCGAGGCCCTCAGGATGCGGAATAGCCAAGACCTGCTCCTCCCATGTTGTTAGTTGTGGGGGAGGAGGTGGGGGTCCGCCGCCAGTCCTCTGTACCGCGATGTGGTGTCTTGAGAAAACAGAACGCACCTTCCCCTGTAGGTCGTTCCACATCTTCCTGATGTCATCCCTAGTTCTTGGATGCTGTCCCACTGCGTTGACCCTGTCCACGATTCTTCGCCATAGCTCCATCTTCCTAGATATGGAGGTGTGCTGCACCTGTGATCCGAATGGCTGTGGGTCTGTATTTCCTCCACCATGACCCTGAGCTCCTCCTCAGAGAACCTGGGGTGTCTTTGCGGTGCCATGGGGTGGTGTGGGTGATGTGTGAGGTGGTGTGTGTTGTGATCTGTGGGGTGATATTTAGTGGTGTGTTGTGTGAGGTGCGTGGATGTTATGTGGGTGATGGTGTTGAGTGCCTGTGGATACTCGTTTGTAGATGGTGGTGTCTCTCTCTCTGGCCTTCAGTCGCAATTGTGGTCGTAGGGGTTTGTGGGTGATATGGGTGTGTGTTTTATATTGTATTGGGTGTGTGGGAGTGGTGTGTGTATGTGTATCAGGTGTGTGTATTTCAAATTGTCCAATGTGGATGTGTTTTGTAAAACTGTGTGTATTTTGAGCGCGGCGGTGTGTACCGCCAATGGAATACCGCGGTTGAAAGACCGCCGCTTGGATTCGTGGGTCGTGATAGTGTGGGCGTATTCCTGTTGCCGTGACGGTGGAGGTTTTGTTATCGCCAGTTTATCACTGACCTTTGGTGTGGCGGACTTGTGTGGGTGTCTAGATTTGGCGGATTCCGGCCTTTGGCTCATAATGGCCGTGGTGGAATTTCACAGCCGCGGCGATGTGTTGGCGGTCCTCTGCACGGCGGTAAGCGGCTTTTACCGCCAATGTTGTAATGACCACCAATATCTTTTTAGGATGAAGGTACCAGTATACCATTTCCAGTGCTCAATCTGTAAGCTAATGGGATCCCCAGGCTCATGTAATGGTTCTGGGAGGGGGTGTGCATGTTCCCATCCTCTAAAATAAAATTGAGGGACCTAGCTCACCCCGGGGGATTAAAATTTAAAAGGGTGGGAGTTTTTAATACATTTTGCTGACGATCTGTGGTTATGGCAAAAAAAGTCATTTTTGGCCACCAGGCCAAGAGGGTCAGAAAATCCCTATGATGTATTTTATATATTTATATTTATTGGTGTGAAGATTATTGATGGGAGCAGGTCCCTCCCTGTTGCAGGCACCGACATGAGATGAGCGCGCCTCTTTGGACCTGTTGGAGTTGATATTTATTTATATATATATATATATATATATATATATATATATATATTTATCTTTTTTTTTTTTTCATTTTTGTTTTTTAGATTTGCTAATAACTTTGACGCTGCTTAACGAATTTTCACAAGTCTTATCCGCCTCAGCTTTTTCCTTGAAAGTTTCTTGATGATCTGTCAAGCTGGGGCTTTTCAAAAGATAAGATCTGATTGGCTGCCTCACATTAACAAACATGTATGGCAACTGTTTTAGGACTCGGGGTCTATCTCCCCTTTGCCCTTGAAAAGAAGCTTAAAAGGGACAGGGTAGGCATACCTTGCCCCATTGGTCTTGTGGTTGGACCTCCATCACCTTTGGCCTCAGCCACTGTAATGTTTTGAAGGGGCAGGGAGGCATTGCGGTCCCTCTCAGAACCATTTAATGGCCACACGGACCACATTCCCATGGTATGATATTTTTTATTTTTCATTTGGGAAGGTGGCCCTGGTGCCTCCCTCCCGGAGTCATTTAATGGCGTTGGGGGTCCTGTGTCCCGGGGCCCAATGGAAGGCAGTGTCCCAGAGCCCCATCCCCAGGGACAGTGTGTTGTTCCCTGCCTGCCACAGCATGGGAAGAGAAGGCAAATCAAGCTCCCTGTCCTTGTGGGATAAAAACAGGTTTGCTCCCGCCAGGTAGGAGGAGAAGCTGCTCCCGCAGGGTGGTGCTGGAAGTGGGGCCTGCAGTGCCCTTGGATCTCCACCCTCCGCACTCTAAAGTTGTGGGTGTTCACACCCTCGCCATGCACAATTTTTCCATCAATGATTTTACTGCAAATCTTAGTGATATCAATGATGTCATAGAAGATGTCATGAGTTTTGTGATATCTGGGGTAATCAACAGTGCATGGCGAGGGTGCAAGTTATAGCTACCTTAGGGCACAAGTTATAGTTACTTGAAATAACTCTAACAGCTGAATTTCTATCACTTTGTGCTAGTAAAATCTGAACCTAACTGTAATGTCCCTGTAACCTTTGTTTTTTTTTGTGAATTTCTAAGGTTTTTTTAATTCTATTTCCTAACTATTACATCCCTGTAACCTTTGTTTTTTTAGTGAATTTCTTTTTTTTTTTTAAATGTTAAGTAAAATTCCCATTGTAATGCATGGTGGGGGAGGGGACAGGGGAGTTGGATGCAAGGCCTGGCATTGAGCTCTCTCCACCCAAGCTTGCTGCTCATTCCCCCTGCTGCTTTTGCCATACATTGTCCAGGACCTTGCCCCTGCTCCCTCATTACACCCTTGTATGGCCATTGTTCTGGTACTGCCCTTCCCGCCTGCCCTGAACAGTTAGCCTGCTGCCCCATCCACCTCCTCCGTACCCTCTGTAATCCAAGTCCATGCGCCATCCTCCTCCCTCCTGCCCTGCATGGTCCAATGTGCTGCCACTGCCCTCCATTTAGCTTGATGTCCCTGCTCACTCCTCCTGTGTTGCCCGATTCTAGGCCCCATCATTGCCCTCCTGCTTAGCTTCTGTGCTTAGCTTACTGCCCCTATCCTCCTTCCCCGTGCCCTCCAATATCTGTGTGCTGGCCCCTGCTCAATCCTTTTTGCTCACCATGTTCCGTGGACCAGCCACTGTCCCTCTGACATACTCTGAGTGTTATGTTGAGCTGTCCCCTCCCTCCTGCCTAGCATGGTCCAATAACTGCTGCTTGTCCCTGCCACCTCCACCCTGCCTGTGCGAGTTCCATGCCCCTCCCTCCTACCCTCCATGATCCATTTTGCTGCCACTCCCATCTGCCCTTCATGCTCTGTTCTGCTGCAACTGCTCCTCCTGCCTACCCCACGAGGTCTGTTGGGAAGCCCGTGCCCCTGCCCTCGCTTGCCTGTTTCCAGCCCCTACCAATCCCTTCTGACCTCCAAGCTCCTTTATGCATGCCCCTCCCCACTCCCTCTTGCTCACCATGGTAGTTGTGCTGCCACTAACCCTCCCACTTCCAGGCATATCCTTCTGTGTTGCCACAGCCCCTCTCACCTGCCCTGTGTGGTCAGCTTGCTGCCCCTGGTGCCCTCTCAACTTCCCTCCATTGTCGGTGTGTATGCCATTATGGTCTGGCTGTTGCCATCCATCGTGTGTTGTGCTTCATGTGCCCACACCGCCATGGTCATCTAGCTGCTGCAGCCCTTATCCTGTGCCACCTGCCCTCCATTTTCTGTGTGCAGGCTCCTATCCCCTCTCTCCTGCCTTGTCTGCTCTGTTGTTGTGCCTTTGCGCCCACCTTCCTGTCCTTCATGGTTTGTTATGTTGCCACTGTCTCTCCTGTCTGTCTGATATGGTCAGCTTGCTGCCCTTGCCTCTTTTCCTTCTGCTCTCTGTTGTACATGTGCTTGGCCCTGTCCCCTCCCTATTGCTTTTCATGGTCAGTTGGGCAGCACTGCAGTCTCTCTTGCCCTGTGTGGTGCATTGTTCTGCTGCAACCCTGACGCCTGCCCTGTAAGGTCAGTTTGGTGCCCCTGCCCATCTCCCTCCTGCCCGCTGTTATCTAAGTCCATGTCCCTACCCCATTCTTCTTGCCCTCAGTGATCCAATGTACCATATATGTCACCATTTTGAACTTGGTAAGAGAGAGATTTTAGAAAAAAATCTGGGGAATTGAATTTACCCAATGACTTACATTGAAAAAGAGATTTTAGGCAGGGGACAGAGAAAATAAAGCCCTTTAGGCTTACAAAATTAGGAACCTCCTGCCTGTATCAGTTCTGTTGGCATGTATGGTTGTACTGCCACTGCCTCTTCCTTTTTCCCTCAATGGTCTGTTAAATTGCCACAGTCTCTAATACCTGTCCTGCATGGTTGGTTTGTTGCTCCTGCCCCACTTTCCCCTGCCCTCCATGGTCTGCTGTGCTGCCTCTGCCCCTCCCTCCTGCCCAGCATAGTAAACCTGTTGCCTCTGCAACCTCCTACCTGCCCTCAATTATATGAGTCTGTGCCCCTGACATCTGCCTCCCCACAGTATTCTACTGAACAAGTAGACTGCTAACATTCTACATTTATTACAAAAGTGTGGCACGCCTGACATTATCTTGATGTTATCAAAACTGTAATAACACAAAAGAATGAGGGACAGAGTGCTGAAACGTTTCAAACACTCACCTCCTAATCACAGATCTAGGTTTAATCCATTGTTCTTTTGCATACCATGCCATCCCAGGTAGGACCCAGCCATATGCAAATCAGTCTTGACCCTGCTCCCCATGGGAAGAGTCCAGCCCGAACTACCAGGCCAGGTCTTTCCCGGACCGTAAACAAGCATCCTGGGAATGGTTTTGGGGTATCACACCTCATCAGCCAGGCTAGCTTGAATCCAGTGGCACAGTGATTAAGGGACCCACATCTGGGCATATTCTGGCCATTTATGGTGACTTCAGCAACACAAAAAGATGATGGACGGAGTGCTGAAATCTTTTAAACACTCACCCAGAGTCACAGATCTGGGTTTAATCCATTGTTCACCATGCCACCCCATTTTGCAAATCAGTCTTGACCCCGCTCCCCATGGGAACAGTCCAGCCCGAACTGATAAACTGTTAAAATGATGCCAATGAGGGCAATTCCGGGAGGGAATTTTGTTCATGTTCAGTGGAGCAGAAGTGACATACTGTCATTTACAAATGATTACCCCGAGTTTAAGGAAAAACCAGTGGAATGGTACCAGCAAAGCTTGCAAAGTGGCTGTGGAAAGATTTGAATAAGTTATTTGAGATTGTGGTTCCAGCAGATTTATGGGTTGAGTGTAAGCTGAGTGTTGATCGGCCAACGAGAGAGCCGCCAAAGAGGCAGTAACAGGTGCGCTTCTCCAAAAACTAAAGGCAATAATGACTCTACTCTGCTGCACATCCCTCTAAATTTATCAGATGATTTTATGAACATTTGAGGTGCTCTAACACATCGGTTGCCAAGATGTGTAAGATGGAACCCAGAAAACCCAGACCAGTTGATATCAAACCCAGACCAGGTAATATCAAAACAGAATAATAGTGGAGCACACTAAGCACAGATTATTGATTATCTTATTGCGAATCTGGTATTTAATATAACCATAAAAATAATCCAATTGCATACGTGAATTTCAAAAGATCATAGATTAAAAAAAAACTTTTTAGACATCATGGTGTCAATCTTTTTTTTTCTTTAACTAAAACAATTTAGAATAAAAAATGCTCTTTACACAGTTCCATTGTAACTTCATACAGTTACATGATTTCAAACAATAATCAAAGATTAACAGTTTATACACAATTTCAGCCAATGATTGAAGACTTCATGCTATTCAGCCTTTGCATAATTTCTGCCAATAATTGAAGATTTTAGCCCAGTGCTTGAAGATTTCATGCTATTCAGCCATTACATAATTTCAGCCAATGATTGAAGTCTTCAGCCAACATGTGTTTCGTCCCATCACAGGGCTTCCTCAAGGCTTGTTCCTGGTATTAAGTACACCTTAGCCAAAGAAACAACCACTCATATTTTGCCTAGAATAAAGGAAATATGTGTTGCAATTGTGCGCAATCAGTATTTTCATATTCCCATAAGACAAGGGTTTGCTTCTTTCAATAGCACTCTAAACTTTGGATGCTGTAATATATGTATCTTTAGAGAAAATAATACCAGCACTGTACGTGTCCAGATGGTGGGTCTGTGGGATGGCTCAGACTTCAAACTCTTGTTCGAGGAAGTTGTCTGTCAGACCCCCGTGGGCAGAGGGTGGTGGATCCAGTGAGGTGCCCACTCAGGGTGGAATGGGGTGAAGGGAATGCCACATTACAGCCCGAGGGGAGGAGGCGAGGGTTTCCCCAGGTGTGCCGTCTGAAGAGGTGATGAAAAGCTATTACAAGGAGAATGAGTTTTTTTTTAAACTAGAGTTTCCCCTAAATATATTGATTGGCAAGGAATTGACAGGACATCTCAGGAGGCAACGGAGTCTATTTTTGCTTATTTTGAGCGATTTTTGCAAGCATTCAAGCAATAAAGTGGCAAAGAAATTATTTAATTGAGAGATATGATTCATTTTGTGTTCAGATTTGTTCAAGGATTGAAGTCTGAAATTAGCAACATGATTCAGAATCATATGATTTGCTGGCAAGGAAAGCTAATTGATGAGGTATTGCATAAAGCAAATTACTGCAGTGTAAAATTGAGTTGAAGCTGAAAAGACTAAGGGAAAAGGCAAAAGTGATGCAAATCAAGTCTGCCCAAGTAGCAGGTATGCAAGGATCACAAGGAATGATGCACGCAGGATGAATGAGGCTAACACAGCAGCAGGGAAATATGGTGTCTCAGGTCAGAGATAAAGGTTGTGGAATTTGAGTAGATCTGAATGGTAATGTGGCTGATGTTCAAAACATGAAGAAAATGCTTCCTTGTCATGCGTGCGGCTACGTCGGACATTGGAAATGTAAGTGTCCCTATAGTAATGTAAATACTTTGGTGCAGGGTGGTAGTGTCGTGCGGATGGTTGGCAAGAGTCATTTTCAAAATCAAAGAGTTCAAAGCCCCGGTGTCAAATTGTGAAAGTACCTACTGGAGCAGTACAAATGCAGGTTCCTCAACAACAGGTACAATTTCCCCAACCGCAAATTCAAGCCCCACAGAAATGCAGATTCCACAATCTCTGATGGCACTACAACAATGCAATGGTTCCTTAGCAGAACGCGAAACAAAGAGTAAATGCAAATATAAATCAGTTAATCACACAATAGCCATTGATTATTTCAGTGATGAAGTGAGTGAAGAATATATGGGTGAGAATTCAGAAGAGAAAGAGTTTGTGAGCGGGGTGCTTGTGTGACTGCAAGTGTTATGGGTCATGATGTTTCATTCCTGGTTGACACTGCAGCAACTCGTTCCACTGTCAGATCTGGAGAAGTCCCAAATGTGTCCCTTTCTGGAAGGACAGTTCAGGTTATAGGAGTAGCAAACCAGCATTTGGTAAATCACATTCCAGTTAAAACAGGAACCTTTGAGGACTTGCACCAATTTGTAGTCTGTGATTCAAGTCCTGTGATTGTGTTAGGAAAAGACTTAGGGCCTCATTATGAACTTGGTGGAATTTCCTGCCGAGTTCAGGCTGGCAGTGTAAAAACACACCGCCAGCACGTTGAGGACACCGCCGGCCCAATAAACTACATTCTGCTGGGCCGGTGGGCAGAAAAAGTGTTTCTGCCAACTGGCCCAACGGAATGCTGGGCGTGGACATTGCCCACGGCTCCACATGGAGCTGTCGTCAATGTAGCAGTGCGGTGGGTGCAGCAGCACCCGTCATGCATATCACTGCCCGTAAATTGGGCAGTGACATGCGCGATGGGGCTGTGCACGGGGGCCCCATAACACCCCCTCTGCCAGCCTTTCCCAGGCGGGGGAAACCGCCAGGGGAAAGGCTGGGGAACACAGGTTCTTTATCCAGCAGGCAGCGCTGCCCTGACGGATAAGGAACTCCGCCATCGTCAGGTTGCCCGATGGTGGTGGCGGAGTTCTGCCTTTGGCAGTCTCCCTGTGAACAAAATATGGCGGTCCAGACCGCCATGTTCATAATGACCGCCGAATTGTGCAAATTAAAATGTTCCATCACTTGTACTCATGAAGGGATAGCACTTCTAACCAATAGCCTGCCAGACAAACTGATGAGATGTATCTTCTCATTACGTTGTTTCCTGCTATGACAGTTAAAGACCTGCCGGATGAATTACAAGACACAGTAACATTGAGAGAGTGGAATCTCTCTGGAATAAATACTGGACTCAAATGAGCTGTTGAACCAGTTAAAGTAACTGTAAAGCCAAATGCAGCTTTTCCCAGAACACCACAGTATAACATGACCCCAGAAGTGATTCAAGGAATTACCCCATTAATTGAAGGCTTTGTTGAGCAAAGAGTTTGCAAGTAACTGATGGGCAGCCCATGTAATTCTCCAATTATGGGATTGAAAAAGCCAAGTGGGAAATATTGCATAATTCGGGATTTGTGAAAGGTTAACAAAATTATGGTATCCTGTTGTCCTGTGGTGCCAAACCCTGCAGTAGTTTTATTCCAAATTCCATGTGAAGCTGAAAGGTTTTCTGTTATTGAGTAGTGACAGGCCTTATGATCTGTGCCTTTACACAAGGGTAGTCAACTCCTTTTCTCATTTAGATTCGGCAACCATATGTATTCGTGGTGCCTTACTCCACAGGGGTTTTCAGAATCACCGTCCACTTCTAATCAAATTGTGAAGAATTTAGGGTGTTATTACAACTTTGGATGAGGTGTTAATCCGTCCCAAAAGTGAAGGTAAAGTGACGGATATACCACCAGCCGTATTACGAGTTCCATAGGATACAATGGACTCGTAATACGGCTGGTGGTATATCCGTCACTTTACCGTCACTTTTGGGATAGATTAACACCTCCTCCAAAGTTGTAATAACCCCCTTAGTCTTTAAATATGCCATTTCAGTCTGCCCTACTGTAGTACATTGATGACCTGATGGTTGCATCCAATACACAAGACGCATGCAGATAAGATACCATAACATTATTGAATCATTTGGGTGAAAATGGACATAAGGTTTCCCCTACCAAATTACAGTATTACCAGAAAGAAAGAAAGTATGTGGGTCACCAAATTGAGAAAGATGTAAGGAAAGTGTCCCAAGAGAGAGTTGCAGAATTATGCAGATGAATCCCCCAGTTACACAGAGAGATATCAGAATGTTTTTGGGAATGCTGCACTACAGTCGCCAATGGATTCCAAATCTTTCAGTAATTTACAAACCACTGCAAAGGTTAACTCATAAAGAAGTTACAGACCCAGTCCACTTCAATTAAGAATGCATGAAAGCTTTCACTGAGTTGAGAGAAAGTTTGTGTAGAGCTCCAGCCTTAGGAATACCCAATTACACGAAACGCTTTTTACAGTTTTATCATGAACGTGATAATTGTGCTCTTTCTGTTTTGACACAGTTGCATGGAGGAACGAACAGACCTGTGGCATATTTTTGCGTCATATTGGATCCTGTTGCTGCTGCTTTGCCTAGCTGTTTAAAGGCATTAGTAGCTAGTGGTGTAAACATAGGTCAATGCGAAGACATTGTGATGGGATACCCTTTAACCGTTTATGTCCCACATTCAGTTGAAGTTCTTTTAACAAGAACTAAACCCCAATATTTGACCAGTGCCAGTCTTACACGTTATGAGTTATTGATTCTTGGATCCGCTAATGTTATTGCCAAGAGGTGTGCTGTGCTGAACCCAGCTACATTACTGCCTGTTAATGTTAATGATTCAAATGATGCTAATGAAATGGAACATAACTGCCTCGATGTTGCTGAACTGTGTACCAAACCCAGATCTAATATTCAGGATACTCCCTTACTGGAAAATGATCAAGTTATATTTGTTGATGGCTCCTGTTTAAGAGACAATAAAGGTACTCTGAGGGCTGGTTATTTAATTTGCACCCATTCAGGAGTATGAGAAGCTTCATAGCTTCAAAGAGTCGTTTCAGCCCAAGTAGCCGAATTGGTTGCTCTTACAAGAGAATGCTGCATATCCGAGCCGCTCAAAGTGACAATATTCACAGAAAGTCAATATAGATTTGATGTGGTCACTGATTTCGGGCAGTTATGGCACCAGCGAGGTTTTATGACCTCATTAGGATCACCCATTCAAAATGGTGAAATAATTCATAATTTGTTAAATGCTCTGCAGTTACCTGAGAAAACTACGGTTGTGAAATGCACAGCCCATCAAAAGTAAAACGATTATGTATCATTGGATAATGCAAATGCTGACCAAATTGCCAGATATTGTGCACTCCATTGCGTCACCTTCAATGAAGAGTGGAGTGGTGGAAGTGACATCGATGAGACAAATCAAACTTTCTTGATATCAGTGGTTGATACTTGGAATTAAATTAAGAGATTGCAGGGTGAGGCCAAAGAGGGAGAACACAGAGGTTGGACAAAGGCAGGTTGTGTTTAAAGAGAGGAAGATGTTTGGAATTCAAATAAAGGGAAAGTTGTGTTGCCAGATTGTTTGTTAAACTTGATGGCTAGATATTACCATGGTCAGGTTAATCTCAGCAGAGATGCAATTATTCGCACATTCAAACATACATGGTGTAACCCCAGATTTAGATTGATTGCAGAAGCAGTCTGTCACAGATGTGTTTCTTGTCAACAAATTAATGTAGGGTAACACACATTGGTTAATTTGAGCTACATAGGCAGATCGGGAGGTCCACTTAAAGGAATGCAACTTGATTTTATTGATATGCCTGCTTGTAATGGATTGTGTTGGTTGCCGTGTGCATGTTTTTCAACTGGATAGAAGGCTATCCAACACATAGAAATTACAGTCTTACTGTAGCTAAGCTGCTGCTTAGGGAACCGATACAGAGGTTTGGGCTCCCGACTTCTTTGGAATCAGATCAAGTAACTCATTTTAATAATGAGATCATAAAACTGTTGTGTGCAACACTGAACATTGAGCAAAAATTGCACTGCAGTTACAGACCAGAGGTATCTGGATTGGTGGAACAAATGAATGGAACACTGAAAGCTCAATTGGCAAAGGCTTGGGTCTCTACAATGTTGAAATGGCCTGATGCATTGCTACTTGTCCTGATGAGCATGATTAGCCCCGCTGACAGGACTGTCTCCCCAAGAGATTCTCATGAGGGAATGCAATAAGGTCACCAGCAGTACCTGCAAATGCACTTGTGAACATAACCAATGACTTGAGGCTTTATTTTTGCAAAGGTCTGGCTGATGTGGCTCGCTCTTTGTCTCATCAGGTTGAAGCAGCAACCGTTCAAACAGCTCAAGACCACTGTCACAGCTTGAAAGCTGGAGATTGAATTGTCATAAAGAAACACGTAAGGAAGACTTGCCTAGAGCCAAGTTGGAAAGGACTGTTTCAGGTTATCTTGGTGACGACAACAGCTGTGAAGTGTGCTGGTCTTCAGAACTGGATTCCTGCAAGACACACATGCAATGTTATGTGTACTCTTGAAAACACAAAGTCTGATCCAGCAAGATAGAATGCTGATAAAGAAGGGGTTCAGCTCAACCAAGCTGTGAGGACTGAACCAGTGGCTGAAACAGTAATCGTGCAAGCTGGTGAAAGTGCAAGCAGCCTGAATTCAGAAAAGGGTGGAGGAGAGCAAAGTCAAAGCCAACTGACTTCTGCCAGCACGGTAAGCGTTGGGAATGCAGTAGCACTGGAAAAGAGAACTGTGAAAGGAGATAAATGGCCTGCAGCTGGACATGAACTGGTTTCTGATAAATTCCCATCAATAACAGAAGCAGTTATAGAGTCAAATCAAAGTGAAGATAAAGATGGTGCTTTAAGGACAGCAAAAAGCAAGAGTTCCAAGTCACAGATGCTCTTCACCTGAATGGATCTATCTTGTCACAAATGAATGGGAGAACAAATGTATGGCTTTTTGTTTTGACCGTGAGAATTCAGTTAAACATTCTGGAACTTAAAATTGCATTTGAACTCAGTTTTGAAATAACCCTGCCAATTGATCAACAAAGACATTACACACTGGAAGTGACCATAAGTGATCATCAGACTGTGTTTTATTGAAAATGAACATCTGAACAGTTTTTGAGAACTTTTAGCTGAATTCAAAGATTTTTTTGAAGATCAAAAACTGCTGTAAATAGTGCAAAAGACTCTGAAAAAACGTTTTGGATTTTAAGTTTTTGCTTGCTTTTGGTTTTATATTTTTCTTTTGTTTTCTCCTCTGATTCTGCAGAAGCTGTGAACCCAGGACAGGGTAAACACAGTAAATATAAATATGTGTGCATTGGTTTAGTTATAGTGTGTATGATTGTGTGTGTTTTATTGATTGCAGGAATAAATGTTTCTGTGAAAGGAGAGAGGCAAAACACAGCAACTCTGGTGTAGAGAATGACAACATCTAAGTAAGATCAATTTTATAAGGATGAAGGATTACTTCATTTAGATGACACAAAGGGAGATTTATCTTCCAATGTTTTATAGCTTGCTGTGACTATATGGACACAATGAATGTGTATCATTGTCGTGTGTACACAAATCCCTTCATCAGTACAAGCAGGGATCACTGATCACAGCTTACCACTGACTAATGGAATTAGTTGCAGCTTAATAACACCTTTCTATAAACAAGAGTACACTCAGTATTAGTATTCTAATTTTGACTTAGTTTTCTCTTTTGTTCCCATTAATCAGCATTTGAGTATCACTCCAAAGGCTTAGGATATAGATATAGTAGGTGGGTTCTTTGAACCTACTCTGACATTTGGCACAGCATATGCACACCAAATTAATTTAACATGTCTCCTCACACAGGTAGAAAAGGAATAAATTAATCAAGTGGATGACAGAAGAAAAGCAATGTAAGACAGGATAGACAAGAGTATAGTTTCTAGAAATAAATCAGTTCATAACACACCTGATACATAAGGATATTTAGCTTTAGATTTGCAACATGTCGGGAAACTTTGTATATATAGGCTTAAATCAACAGCTGACAATACGTTTGCAGGAACGAGTAAATGGAGACATATGTTTTTTGTTTAAGAGTGTATGGGATTTTATGCTAAATGGACAAGACCCTACTGTGTCTGGCGTGTATTACATCTGTGTACAAGTTACCGAAAGGCTGGTATGGCACATCCTATTTAGGAGTGTTTTTTTTAAATCTACCAAGCAAACAACATTGACAATCCAGCAGGGACAGAGAGACTTAAAATGAGTTTTAAAAGAGGAGTGAGTAGTTCAGAAATTACTGGAGATATTTTTGGAGCTTTTATTCCAACAGTGGGTGTGATCTGGAATGACATAAAGATAAAGAAGTTATCAACAATTGTAGATACAATGTCGACTGATTTTTCAGGTGCAATGCTCCTGATGGTTACAGAATCGTCTTTTGTTGGACATCCTTTTAGCAAAGGAAGGTGGAGTCTGTCAAGTTTTAAATTCACAGTACTGCTGCACTTACATTCCTGATAACAATAAGGAGATCAGAAAAAACTCATCTAATCTGACAAGTCTGAAACATGACGTGAATGACCTGATACAGACAATTGTTTGGGAAACAATAGGCGAAGGATTCCCTAAGGTAGGATCTTGCTTTGGAAACTTGGGAAACTGATTTGTGAGAATGACCCTGAAGCCTTTATTGATTATGACAATGTGCAAAATGTATGCGCTTGGATTTTACAAGGCGTGCAATTTCTGGAAAAGACAAAGAGTAAAGAATAAAGAGAGGAATGAAGAAATGGAAATGGAGTGTATGAGAAATGATATTATCAGGCAATGAAGGGAACTGATAATTATTGCAGACCTAGGCCTATACGTTATCAAACTACAGGGTTTTAATTTGTTTCAATGTAAATGAGAAAAGTTATTTTGTGGCAGCAGAGATTACCATCAGAGGAGGGACTAATATAGATCAAATTTTTTTAATACATTAGAGGCATAGAAGTTAGCATATGGTGACTTACAAACCTTCATTTAAAAGTCTAACAGAGAAATTAACGTGGAAATGCAAAATGTGAACGTTTGAATTATGGTGGACAATGTGGCTGTCAGTCATATTTTGACATCACGTTTAATATGAAAGACATTATGCATTGTTATTTGAGTGAATTAATGACATGAAATAATGCAAAAAGTATTTTACTAGATGAATATTAGAAGTGAAGTATTAAATTAATATGAATTAATCGTACTTATATTAAATACATTTTATTAAGGTGGGTTACATGTGTGCAGAAAGAAATGCATGTTTAAATTGTGTTCTAATAATGTCATAAATGATGTTTGCAATAGAATAATTTGCTTTACACATATGATTAAATTGTAAGATGTGCAATAGAATTTATGCCCATTAATTTTATTAATGTGCATTTAGGTTTTCTTAGCTTCTCTAGGCCTCAGACTTTCATTCTTGCAGCAGTAGAGGAAAATTATTTGCCTATTCTGTTCCCTCTGATCTGAATTATTTCCCTAGGTTGCTGACGTGATGTTGAATGTCCTATTGTATTAAAGGTGAAGAACATGTTTCATTGTTAACTATGAAACAATATTTGTTCTAGCTGTCGATTAAGACACGAGATTTATAATTCTCATGTGTGAAATTCTTAGTTTGTTATGTGTGTCGTGAGAAAGGATTCTGAAGTAACACACAACTAGAAAATTTAATATTTTCTTGGAACTGTATGGAATCATTGAAATTACACTGTGCCTTCTCTTAGAAAATCCGTTATAGTTGCAAACATGATGATGCCAGTGACAACTGTTTGACGCCGGATCTTGTGCGTAAGATGAGCCCACATGAAGGACCTATCAAGACACCCATGGATATTTCTAATTAATGAAAGATTTTGAAACTTAAAAGTCAGTCCGTCTAATACCCTGAGAGAGTTAACTGCTGTCACCTCTGTTTTCTCCAAGTCTTCTGATGAGTTTCCTATTAGTCCTAATTGCCCCATTTGTTTATGCTGTTCAGTACTAATATGCCTAACTAATTCTGAACTGCTGACTTGTCTTATGTGCAGCCCATGTTCTGCACTATCCTGATGCTGCTGTCTACTGATGTCAGGGGAAGGTGAACGTTCTATCTGATGATGTATTCCTGTCTGCTGTCCCATGAGGAGAGGTATAGTTAAATGTGGTTTATTGTTTCCTTTTCAGCTTAGATAATAATACCAGAATAGTTTTATAGTGAGTTGCCCTAGTAAGATGATTTTTTCCAAATTATTTTTGTCTTTCTTTTGCTTTTGCCCACACAATTTAGCCAGTTCCTAAACATGCAAGTCCCAACTTGTGTTAGAGATAAGGATGGCCCAGCTCTGCAACTGACTGTTAAAATTGTATTTTGATGATTGACTGATGTCTACTGATGTCAGGGGAAGGTGAACGTTCTATCTGATGAAGTATTCCTGTCTGCTGTCCCATGAGGAGAGGTATAGTTAAATGTGGTTTATTGTTTCCTTTTCAGCTTAGATAATAATACCAGAATATTTTTATAGTGAGTTGCCCTAGTAAGATGATTTTTTCCAAATTATTGTTGTCTTTCTTTTGCTTTTGCCCACACAAGTTAGCCAGTTCCTAAACATGCAAGTCCCAACTTGTGTTAGAGATAAGGATGGCCCAGCTCTGCAACTGACTGTTAAAATTGTATTTTGATGATTGACTAATGTCACCGTCATCTGCTTTGAAATCTGAAATTAACATGCATATTGTAGTTTTGCTGATCTACGTCATTCTTTGGAGTGTTTAATAGTAGTGATGTTTAGTAAACTAAAGCTCTTTACACGTTTTAGTCAACCTATGGTTTTCATGTATGTTTATAATTTGTTTTGCGCACCACGTATGTGACATTAATTTTATGATTGTAATATAGCTTCGAAACTTTATTCATTTTGGAGTTTGATTTATTGTTAAATTGTTCATGGTATACAGAATTGTTTATAGTTTTACGTCATTGATTCTTCATCAAATCCACAGATCTAGTCAACCTCTAGTGGTGGGAATAGTATAGATATCTTACCAGAGTGCTTGCGGTTAACAGAAGGCTATCTCACAGGGCAAAATCACCTTAACAACAAATAACTTTATTGTAACTAAAATCTGTTATCACTCTTTATATGTTCTCCTTTTTGTGACCCTCAAAATCTGCCATTCCCTACAAAGCATATCAATAGGGTACTATCATGTATATTAGTCCTGAGATGGCTTGCATCACTTTCTGGTTTAAAGTACTGACAGACAATCAGATCTTGCAATGAGATCTGTGCTTAGGCTCTACCCAGATATAAAAATTTGGATTTCCTTGAATATCTCAAACTATTGCATGGATTCACACTAAATAACAAAAAAGGCATTTTCTGGACCAAGAGCTACCTTCCTGACAATATTGGTGTAATTCCATTCAGCGGTTCAGGCTGAAGTTGTCTAAAATCTCTATTGAAATTAGCATGGGAAACACACTTTTTTTAAACCATTCTCGGCCCTCGCTTGACGGATCACCCTGAAACTTTCCATGCACAATAAGACCCAAGAAGACACTTAAAAAAAAAAATCATGAAGATTTGTTAAACAGCACTAAAGATATAGCCAATATAAAAAAAACTTTTCCTATGGAAACAAGGTCCTATATATATATATACACTGAAAAAAACAAAGGTTATAGGGATGTTCTAGTTAGTTTATGAATTTACTCGTACAAAACCATAGAAATGCAGCAGTTATAGTTATTTCAAGTAACTATAATTCGTGCCCTAAGGTAACTATAACTCGCCGCCTCACCATGCACAGTTTTGTTTTTCCCAATAATCTGACTGCTAATGTTTCATTTATATTTTTAATAATGACTGTATAGAAGTTGTCATGAGTGATGCTGGGGTAATTAGCAGTGCATGGTGAGGGCGTGAGTTAAGGTTACCTTAGGGCACAAGTTATAGTTACTTGAAATACCTCTAACTATACCTGCTGAAATTCTATGGTTTTGTACGAGTAGATTCAGAACCTAACTATAACATCCCTGTAACCTTTGGTTTTATCAGGAAATTTCTATTTTTTTTAACATAAAGTAATTTTAATTACTATATGTTAATCCAACCTCTGCCGCGCAAGACGTTTAGCTTTGCCCGGTGCAGCCAGGCCCTGTAGCCAACCCCCATAACCATCTAACCCTGCAGCATGCACAGCCAAATAGTCTGTCTCTTTTGGTATGAGAATAGGTGTGAGAGTGTCTCTCTGGGTGTGAGAATGTCTGCCTGGGTGTGAGTGGATGCGTGAGGTTGTGATTGGTACTGTGAGGGGATGTGCGACAGTCTGGGTAGGTCTTTGAGTTGGTGTGTGAGTGTCCAACTAGGTTTGTGAGTGGGTTAATGGGTGTGTGGTTGGGTCTCTGAGGGGGTGCACGAGTGTCTGAGTACATCTGTGAGTGGGTGCATAAGTGTGAGTGGGTCTGTGCGTGGGCTTGTGACTGAGTGGGTCTGTGAGTGACTGCATGAGTCGGTCTTTGAGTGGGTGAACCACTGTCTGTGTGGGTCTGTGAGTGGGGGTGACTATCTGAGTGGGTCTGTGACTGGGTGAATGCATGTGTGAGTGAGTGTGTGAATGCATATTTTTTATTTTTTAATTGGCAGAGTTTGCAACTCTGTCGCAATGTTACATGCAGGGGCAGCGTTGAGCGCCGCAATGGAGTCGTGACTCCACATCCGTGGCCAAAAAATGTTTTTAAAAATATTTTTCGATGTAATAAATAGCCTCTCAATCACCCATTAATAACCCCTATGGGGTCAGAGTACCTCTACCCTGACCCCTTTTATTGTTTTCATCCCCTATTTTCATCCCCTGGGGTCATGCACCCGTTCAAAAAATGGCGACCGCAACTTTCTGAACAGGCTGTGGCCAAACAATCACAGTACTGCTTCTGTTGTGTGGAGCCACGCACTCAACGCAGGAGTCACAATGGATCTGCATCTTATATATGAAAATTTGTTTTCCACTTAATTACAAGAAAACCACTGAACGGATTTTACACCAAATCACAAAAAGGTCACTTTCTGAACCAGGACCTAGCTTTCTGCCAAATTTGGTGTAGTTCTGTCCAGTGGTTTGGGCGCTATTACTGATCACCCTGACACTTAGACAGCAGCTAATGTGAACGTCATATTTTTTGGGGAAATTTAGTGAAGATTCATCAGACTGAGCCAAAGTTATTGGCAAAACCAAAAACGCTTTTTCTATAGAAATTAAGCCCTAACTATAACTACCTACAATACGTAAATATGTATGTGTATATATATATATATATATATATATATATATATATATATATATATATATATATATATATATATATATATATATATATATATAAAAAACTATAATTGGTTTTACATGAAACAATGATGAGGGTTATAGATTTTTTCGTATTTATATTTTATGGTTTGTATTTTTTTATTATGGTGGGGGGAATCACAATAATGGAACAATAGTCTTTTTTCAGTTTTCACTATTATGTTGGTATTTGTTTTGTGGGTTGGTGGGGTTTGCTCACCTTGAGAATGGCTTGTGTTGCCGAAAGGCATCGGTAAGATGGAGGAGGATCTGCCTAAATAAAACTTGCAAGATTTCTAAACATCGTGGAGTGCCCGTTTGTCTTTGTCCAGAGGTCGGAGTGGATATTGAGACAAGCAGCCACGCCCATCACGGAGCATCTGCACACCAGGAGTGTGTGACCACTATTCTATTTCAGGACCGGAGGCTCCGATTATGCTGTCTCTTTCTTTATGTACTCCAAACAGCAGCCAATCAATATACAGAAAAAACAATAACTACAAACCCCATGAGGCATAGGTCCATCATCACGTGGCCCAATCACCACCCACATCCACTTTCCATAAGTGTCACGACCTATCACGTCACTTCCTCTTTCTTTGCTGCTCCGCAGCAGATAAGTGACTTTTTTCTATACTCTCTATTTAATTGTGTATTTACTGAAATTTATTGCTGAATTCTTATAACCGGGTAGCGACGCAATTCCGCTCGCGCTGACCCGTGTTTGTATACTCAAATTGTTTTTTATTTTATCGGCCTTTTGCCGTTTTGTTTATTAAGCACTGTGGAGTGGGAGCGGGAGCGCTACACGGACGTGTAGTCCGTTGTTGATTGTGACGCTCGCGCTTCGCGCGCGCATTTCGAGCCGAGCTCATCACTCTTGATGAGACGACTCATAGTGCAGACGCGCGGAGTGCTCGCCTCGCTTCCCCAATGTTCATTATGGATTTTTCTGCTCCCTGACGCCCGGTTCATAATAGAACACGGGTTGTAAAATAAAATAAGGCTTCTGCCTAGAGTGTTTTCCTTTGTTTCAGGCAGCTCCCTCCACGCTATACTAGGGCTATAAATTGCCTGCCAGGGGCTCACACTCCCCCTGCTATTGGGAAAGCATATATATACCCTTTATTCATTATGGGACAATGGAGTGACAATGACACAGGATATTATCCTGATGATTTGGGCAGCCAACTAGTGGTAAACCTAGTTGAAGCCCTGGATAACAGAGTACAGCAATCTGTGAATGACGCCCTGGTAAAAGCTTTGGGCCCCTTTTCAGGGCAATTATTTGACTTCGCCAAGACCCAGGGTTGGCATAATGAACCTCAATCCTCTTCACAAGAGAAAAAATCTAAATGCAAAACTAAAACCAAAAATCTGGAAGAAGTTGAAAACACGATCTCTGGTATTCATGCGGACACATTTAACAAATTATTTAAAAAACATGCTTCTGAACATAATTATAGTAGCTCTAAGGACCTAGATTCCTCTCAATCTTTTTCTACCTCCAACTCTGACTCCAGCGACTCTGACGCTTCGGACCCCCCTATTCCTGTCAAAAAACCTAGGAAAGAATCTAACTTGACTAAAACCCTAGATTTTGATCCCACCCAAATCATGCATCCCAGAGCCTCCAACTGGACCCCATCCCCCGAAGTAGCGTCATACGTA
Source organism: Pleurodeles waltl (assembly GCF_031143425.1). Lineage (NCBI taxonomy): Eukaryota > Metazoa > Chordata > Amphibia > Caudata > Salamandridae > Pleurodeles > Pleurodeles waltl. The sequence goes on along the minus strand of NC_090446.1, from coordinate 593,194,630 downwards.
CATGACAATGTCAGAAGAAGTTTTGACAAGGAAGTGCGCTCACGTCTTAAGGCCGAATGTACTAGACCTGATGTAGACGAAAAAGTGACAGACACTCCTGATATTGACCCCACCATGGTAACGTTCATGAAAAAATTTGGCAAAGACCCCAAAAAAGGATTGGACAGGTCTTGGCGGATTTCCCAGGACAAACTTCTTGACGTCACAGGACCCTTGACAAAAATCCTAGACATGGCATTCCTTGCCAAACAATCTAACACCCCTGTAGACACAGATGTCCTGATTGGCTGGGCCCAGAGATCTCTTTGCCTTCTGGGCAATGCAAACTGCGCGGTGTCGTCAGAACGTCGCAAGTCCATCCTTATGAGAATAGATCCCAAACTAACAGACTTGGCGACCTCCGAAGCTGGCCCCTCAGCCGATGGACTCCTTTTTGGCTCGTCCTTTATCAAGGATTTAGCAAAGTTTTGCGCTACCTTCTCCTCACTCGACAAAGCGCACTTATCATTTAAAAAGGTCTTCAAACGTAACCTTTTTGCCAGGGCCGGACGTTTTGGAGGGCGAATGCCCGGCCGCGGAACATACCAAAGCTCTCAATACTCCCAACCAAGAGGAAGGAACACGTGGTACGCCGATCAATCGGATACCACCTTCTACCCCACCCGCTACCGAGGTGGCCGCCCTAGATACAGGCGAGGACCCCGCAGAGGTCAACAAGGTGCAATTCAAGACTCCAGTTACTCAGGTGAGCATTATTCCTCATTCTCAAGTACGCCTTGGGGGCAGAGTGGGTTTATTTCTAGAAAATTGGAAAAGAATTTCAGGAGATCCGTGGATTCTCCAGACAGTTACTGGCTTTCATCTAGAGTTTATAGGAACCCCGACCCAGACTTCTCCCCCAACACAAATGTATTTTTCCCTAACAGATCAGACTTTTATAGATGCAGAGGTACAAGACCTCTTACACAAAGGAGCGGTAAGTTATGCCTCTCCGCATCCAACAGGTTTCTTAAGCCCCATCTTTGTCGTAAACAAGAAGGGAGGAGGTCACCGTCTAGTACTAAACCTCAAAGACTTCAACTACTGGATTTTGTACAGACACTTCAAGATGGAGGGTATCCACTTGTTACGAGACATTCTTCTAGAGGGAGACTGGATGGTGCGTCTCGACCTCAAAGACGCTTATCTGTCAGTACCCATTTTTCAACCCCACAGGAGATTCCTACAATTCCTTTGGAAAGGACATTGTCTGGAATTCAATGCTCTCCCCTTCGGTCTCTCATCGGCCCCGTGGTGCTTCACGAAATTATTGAGGCCTGTGATGGAGCGCCTGAGGTCCAAGGGAGTCAGACTCATAGTTTACCTCGACGACATCCTTCTGATGGCTCCGAAACCCCAGACACTCCTGACAATCAAACTTCTGCAGGAATTAGGTTTCCTTATCAATGCGCAGAAGTCATTATTGACTCCTTCCCGAGTCATAGACTTTTTGGGATTCAGGATAGATTCCAGCCTTTCACTTCTCATTCTCCCACCTCAAAAGATCCGAGGCATCAAGAGAGAACTGAGAGCTGCCTTAGCGAACCAGATGATATCCCTGAGAAACATTGCCTGAATAGTAGGTCTCCTGGCCTCCTCGATTCAGGCAATATTCCCAGCCCCTCTCCACTACCGCGCCCTTCAGAGACTAAAAATCAGACACCTCCAACAGGGTCCCAGTTATTCAGCTCTCATTCCCCTAACAGACGAAGTGAAAGCGGAACTTCACTTGTGGCTTCAACATATGGAAGCTTGGAACGGCAGGGCAATTTTTGGCTCTCACCCGGAAGTGGTGATCGAGTCCAATGCCAGCCGGTGGGGATGGGGAGGCCGGTGCGGCTCGACAGTAACCGGAGGACGCTGGTCGACCTGGGAACAGACCCTACATATCAACTGCCTAGAACTTCTGGAGGCTCATTTGCCATCAGGAGTCTTTCCCCTCAAAAGACGGACTGCTGCATTCTGCTACGAAAGGACAATATATCTGCAGTGCGGTATGTCAACAAACTGGGGGGTACAAAATCCAGGATACTAGCAGAAATTGCCAAAGACTTTTGCCACTATTGCCTCAGTCACCGCCTGACTATCATGGCGGAATATCTCCCAGGGGAACAGAATACAATAGCGGACTGGAACTCCAGATACCTGACAGACTTCAGCGACTGGAGACTGGATCCGATAATATTCCAACAGATCTCCAAGATTTGGGGCCCGTGCGAAGTAGATCTTTTTGCATCTCGTCTCAATACTCAGATTCCAACTTTCTTCAGTTGGCGTCCAGACCCTCTGGCGCTAGCGACCAATGCTTTTCTCTAAGATTGGTCGAAGTTCCGGGGATATGCCTTTCCACCGTTCTTAATGATCCCCAGGGTACTATCTCAGATAAGACGCCAGAAAACGGAAATCATATTGGTGACTCCATTCTGGAGAGCTCGATCTTGGTTCCCACTTGCCCTTCAGTTAACCTGTGCTCTCCCTCTTCTCATTCCTCCTCGCCCGAATCTCCTTTTGAACCCGGAGAATCATCAGCATCCAATGATTGTTTCACGGAAACTAACATTGATAGCTTGGAAGGTTTCAGGGCAAATTGGAACTCCCCAGGAATTTTGCAACAAGCTGCGTCATTCATCAAACAAGCGTGGGCAGCAGGCACCCACAAGAGATATACATCTGCCTGGCGAAGATGGACTAATTGGTGTCATAGACGGGATCTCAATCCCGTGGCATCAAATATTGAAATGATTGTTAATTTTCTAGCCGAACTAGCTGGCTCGGGCCTAGCGTATAGAACAGTCAACAACTTTAGATCAGCCATTTCAGTTGGTCATAACCACCTAGAGGGAAAACCAGTAGGTGAACATCCGTCAGTCTGTAAATTGCTTAGAGGTATTCGATTATCCAATCCCCCCCAGACTAAATACTCTGCCTTGTGGGATGTCAACATTGTGCTAAGATTCTTGGAATCCTGGCCAGACAATATTTCCTTATCCTGTAAACAACTCTCAGCCAAATTGACAATGTTACTATGCCTCATCTCCTGTAAACGCATCTCAGACGTCAAAGCCTTGGATCTAACAGGTAGGGTTTTCTCACCAGAAGGAGTTACTTTTAACATCTCCAAACGGACAAAGACTAACTGCAGGTCGGTATCTTACCCAGCATTCTTAGATAACCCAAAACTTTGTGTGGTTCAATGTTTAAGACAATATGAAGTGGTTACAGAACCTTTTAGACAGGATACCTCTGGTCAGATACTTATAGCTCTACAAAAGCCATTTAAACCGGTCTCAGCTGCTACCTTGTCTCAATGGGTTAAATGGTTAATGAAGGAAGCGGGCATAGATATTAAAGTATTTGGAGCTCATTCAGTGAGATGCGCAATGGCGTCCAAGACATATGCTCTAGGTTCTTGCTTAGAGGACATTATGAAAGCGGCCGATTGGTCGTCAGAATCCACATTCAGAAAGTTTTACCAAAAACCCGTGTTAGATGTTGCTTCTGTGGTTATTAATCAGCTTTAAACGAGCATAATCGGAGCCTCCGGTCCTGAAATAGAATTAAAAAAATTCTAGCTTACGCGTCAAGAATTTTCAATTCTATTAAGGACACAGAGGCGAGGATTATCCCTCCCTAAGAAACAATGTTATTAATATAATATGTTTGCATTATGTTTGAATTTATAATACGCATTATTTCTTCCCACCCTGAAATGTGAATGACACTGAAATTTTCCTCTCGAAAATGCTATTGACATGAAAATATTCTTATCTACCTTAGTATGGGATATTGCCATATGTATATATTTCCCCTCAGGTTCTGATCAGAAGAACGCTTGAGATCAGCTTTTCCTACTCTGAGGAACTCCTTCAAGGTCCTGTTCGTCGATCCTTCAAGAAGTTCGGTTCCAGAGGATTTTGTTTCATCAAGTTTGGAGTTTAAGAACTTGTTATTGTAACTGTTTGAGAAGGGACCTTACCAAAGAAAGAGGAAGTGACGTGATAGGTCGTGGCACTTATGGACAGTGGATGTGGGTGGTGATTGGGCCACGTGATGATGGACCTATGCCTCATGGGGCTTGTAGTTATTGTTTTTTCTGTATATTGATTGGCTGCTGTTTGGAGTACATAAAGAAAGATACAGCATAATCCTCGCCTCCGTGTCCTTAATAGAATTGAAAATTCTTGACGCGTAAGCTAGAAACTTTTTTATTTTGTAGCAGGAAATGGGTGTGTGTATATATCAACTTTAGAGCTTCTATTTTTGTCTAGGGTTTAATATCTGGCCACATCAATCCCAAGCTAGCTAGGTAGAAGCAATGTCCTTAGGTGGTGCACTGGTGTGACTGATCAACCTTGGCTGAAAGGTTATATATCCCTGGGATACAAATCAGTAACATTTCTGCAGATACTGATTAAATCTGAGTTGCTTGCTCCATGGCTGGTATCAGTAGCTTGTCTAGTGCTATTCTCTAGCATTCAGTTTTTTTGTATTCCAGCATTTAGAAGGGAAACCAAAATTCAAGCATTAAAAATCAGTGGCAAAACTTAATTGGGTGGTTTACTTGCCTGCTACAGTTCAACTTTAGGGCTTCTATTTTTGGCTAGGGTTTAATATCTAGCCACATCCATCAATCCCAAGCTAGCTAGGTAGAAGAAATGTCCTTAGGCAGTGCACTAGCCCGACTGATCAATCTTGGCTGAAAGCAACCAGTGGTGTGGGAGGTGACCATTATCTCTCCCCATTTAGCACATGGCATTGTTTTTTAACGGTCCTGTGTGCCGCTGGTGCATTTCATGCTTTTGAGCAATAATCAGAGACAAGGGTGCCTATACCTTTCGAAGACTAGAGTGCCAGTATGGTGTTTAACTATAAAATCTCGGTTTAATATCTTACAGGAAGCAAACTACAGATCCAGAGACCTCCGATAACTCTAGTACATTTAAATATGGCAGCACATATCTCAACACACTGGCATTTCACCTTCCCCCTACTTCGTAAGATGTCTGGTACTTACTAAGCAGTTGTTGACTGAGAAGTATTTGAAAACTACTCGATTCCCCAATCACTGTATGGAATTGTAGACCCCCTTCTTTAGAACTATTTGACTAAGGATATTGAACACCACAAGTAGAACGACGTTGGGGAAGCTAGCAATTATGTAAAATAGAGTATAAGCGATAAAAAGCTGAGTAGTGTGCTTCTGAAAATCTGCAGTGCTTGCCTGCTTTGCATCCAAGTTGCTTTAACTAGTACAGAACTTATGTATTGACACATGTATGATTTTTTTCTGCTTTCGAGAACTCTGCTGCTGGGTACTGGGGCAAAATGTGGAGTTCTCTCAGTGTTTCGTTAGATTAGCTCTTCTTCAGAACTACCAGTAAACTTCTTGGCCTGTAGCCAATGTTTTAGAATAATTATTGTAATATGCATAATTTGTTCCAAGTAGATTTTTTTTTTTTTAGCAAGGGGCAGGTGGAACCTTCCATGGGCCAATTGGAAGGGGGACCTACTTGCTGAATGTTCTGATTTGCACAGTGCATTTTGGGGCTGGTTTAAAAAACATACATGACAGGGCAGCCTTTGGTTCCCAGTCTGGCTCTGCCCTCTCTAATGTCGCTAGGTTTTTGGACAATAAAGTGTTTGCACTCTGGTGGACAGAGCACAACTAATTTGCATTTTTTTTTTTACCCTTCCTGGATTTTAGTTTCTTCAGTACGAACACTTTTTCCCATAGACACAGAATGGGTAAAAACCTTTGCTACACCTGGCCCTAGGAACCTATTTAGTTAGCACAACTAAATGTGAACGTTGTATGATGGCCGCTGGAAGCACAGAAATGTTTTCTGTTTGTGCCCTAAGTCAAGTGGGTGTGGTCCTGATCTGATGACTTCAGATACACCTTACATCTAAGGAGTTCACAAGTAGGTGAAGCCAAGTCTATGTTATACATGATTGAATCTTGTTGATGGATGTGAAATATTTTTGGAAGGTGGGCAGGTTTGCAGGGCAGGTAGCCTTATTGAAGTATATGGAGGCAATTAGCATTTGGGGGAGTGAACATAATTCCAAGGCGGTGACTCCCTCCAAACAAGGGTCACTTGAGAGGTATGGAGTATATGTGGTCCTGGGGGATCAACAACAGGAAAGAAGAGCGAGAGCCTACATGCCTGTAAGGCCTTAAATGGCAGTAGCTGTACCTCTTAGTAGTACTCTTAAGGTTCTAAGTGGAGGTTCCAGTGGTGGTTGTGTAGCTCTGGTTGATAGAATGAGGGGTTCGCTGGTGTTGAATGTTAAATGTGGCCATCCTGGCAAAGACCTCTAAAGGGATGTGATGCTATGGTTCCCACCTCACTTGGTTTTTACTGGGATTTCCAGTATTTTAATGCCCTGGCTAGTGAAAAAAAAGCAGGAAAATCACCTAAAACCGATATTAAGTTCTATGCAAGTATCATGACTAGGGAACTGCAGGATGTTTAAAATTGAATACATTGCAAGTATTTTGCTCTGTGACAGATGGAAACCATAGATGCAGCCTTGTAGGGTTTTCTGCTTTTGGGTTGCTTGTGTTCTGGTTCAAGGAGGACCTGGTTTATAGTTCAGGCTGCACTGTTCCTATTAGAGTAGGTTCAAGACTGCTTTGTGTATGGCTGGGTCTCTAAACTGAGGCATACATGCCAACACTGTAGACAAGGTAAGTGGGAGATTTAAAAAAAAAAATTGGGAGAATTTATTTTACAAATTGTACGGGCAGACAGCCAAAATGAAGCCATTGTTGACTTTAAAATCAGGAGTCTCCTGTTTTAATTGGATCTATTTGCATGTATGCTGGGGTTGCACAGTGTGCAAAAAACACAATGGGCTAGGATGTGCCCTGAGTAATTACCAGTGTCTGAGATTAATTCAAGCAGTCCATTCAACACTTTTTGGTGTACATCAGAGGCATGGCATTCAAGAGTTGAGTGAGGCCAGTGGATGGTCATTACTAGCTTTATGACATAGCTTGGGAATTTGTGACCACCTAAGTTTTCATTTAACATCATAATACGCTCTAGGCTTATAGTCAGTAGCAGCTCGCTTGGGTCACGCAGGGCGGGATGGGTGCGGGGGGGTAAAATTTATTTTAAAATTTGTTTAAAAAATAAACACTTACCTTACAGCCGCGTGCAGCTCCGCTCCTCCGTCTCCTCGCTGCAGAAACAGGCTCCTAGCCTGCCCAGCAGCCAGTCCTAATGCTGCTCATAGCAGTGTCATGATTGGCTGGGGAAACCCAGCCACAGCGCTCCCACGCAGACTGGGAGCCTGTGCAGGATCTCTCCAGCTAGGCAACTGGCCTACTACCCATCTGTGTTTGATCTCTCCAGCCGACAGGCCAAACACACATGGGCTCTGAGGTGGAGTGTAGATTTTCCTAGTATATTATGACGGAAAGTCTTCATTTTATTAAAGACACGGAGGCAAGTATTATGCTTCTCTAAATTGCTTTAATTCCAATAGCAGCAGTCAAGAAACTACAACTGCCAAAAGGCTTGAAACACAGAAAGCCAATGGGAGAGAAAAAAGTAATCATTAAAGCACCAATCAAAACGTTAGGAGGTATGTAATCACTAAGCGTGACTGCGACCAGCCCTCTTTCTTGATGCGAGAAGGCTAGTGAGTACGAGAAAATAACGGAAAAATAGCCAAAATTATTGCAACTGCCAAAGTCAATGAACAGATATCTTGAATTAGGTCCAGACAAAAATGGAGTGAAGAAGACATCCGGCAGGAAGTAGAGAGACTGCAGTGGTAAGGAGCCAATTGTCCAGCAGATATGCCTGTGTCCGACAGAACCATCCTCTGATCAGGTAGAAGATTGAGATGGAGTGGAGGTTGCTATGAGGGAGGGAAAAAAACAAGACAAAATCAGAACAGTCTCCTTGTTGAGGTGGGATAATACTCGCCTCCGTGTCTTTAATAAAATTAAGACTTTCCGTCATAATATACTAGGAAAATCTACATTTTATGTCAAGAACGGAGGCTCATATTATGCTGTTTTAAAGCATATTAATCATCACTACTGAAGTAGCAATATGAACTGGCTTACAATAAAATGTCCTGAAAACATTATCATTGGACCAGTCGGCTGATCTCAGAATGTCCTCTAACCTAGAACCAATCCAAAAAGCTTTGGAAGCCATAGCCCCCCTAGTGGAATGAGCCCCAAAAATGGAGGTATCTATACCCGCTAAGGACATTACCCAACGAACCCATCTGGCTAGAGTAGCTGAAGACACAGGATTATGGGGTTTCCAGAAAGAAATAAGTAGTTGGGGAAGAGAGGATGTTCTTCATAACATTTGAGACATTGTCCCACACACAATTTAGGTTGATTAGGAAAAAAAAGATAAAAAACTGTACGTAAATTAGTCTTGGTACGTTTGTTAATGGAAAACAACACCCCGTGGGGGCAAACTGCAGAGAAGTAACATCCAACGCCCTAACGTCTGATAAACGTTTAATGGAAACTAGGCAAAGTAACATGGTAAGTTTTGCTGAAAGCATTTTTAAAGACAATTCAGAATTATCTTGCCAAGACAAAAACAAATTCAATACTACATTGACATCCCATAACTTTGAGTATTTAGGCAATGGAGGAATCGAAAATGTTACTCCCTTTAACAGAAGACAAAGTAGTGGGTGTTCACCCACTGGTTTTCCGTTGATATAGGCGTGATGCATAGAAATAGCTGACCTATACAAATTAATCGCCCTATATGACTTACCTGCACTAGCTTGTGCAGCCAGAAAGTTAATTACATAATTTATATCTGCCGAAATTGTATCGAGGTCCCTTCCCATACACCAGCTTGACCAAAGAGACCAAGCGGAAGTATACGCCTTCCTGGTGCCGGAAGCCCAAGCTTTATTGATGAAGTCAGTAGCCTCTTCCGAAACTGGGATGGAAGATGGGGAAGGCCTGACACCTTCCAGCCTGAAAGGATGAGTGTTTTGTTGAGTACAAGGGGGTGAGGAGTCCCTAAGGAATCCAGCAGAAGGGAAGGGAAAAAGGAAGAAGAATGGGAAAGTTGATTGCCAATTCTAGGAGAGGGGGAAACCAGATTTGTGACTGCCAAAGGGTACCACCAGGACCACAGTCGCCTTCTGCCGCCTGACTTGGGCCAGAACTCTGGTGATCATTATAAATGGAGGGAAGGCATAATTGACCGTCTGTGACCAATCCTGAAGAAAAGCATCGGAGGCTAATGCCGAAGGATCCGACGCCAACTGAAAAAGAGAGGTAATTGGGCATTGAGGCGGGAGGCGAAGAGATGTATGCCGAAGGGGCCCCATTTGTGGAAGATAGACTGGAAAACTGAGGAATGAAGTTTCCAATCGCTGTAAGCCCTGAGGAAGCGGGAATGCCAATCCGCCGTTTGATTGAGAGATCCCGGGAGATATTCCGCAGACAAAATTCCCATAGGCTTTTTGCCAGGTCTGCTAACGGCTTTGATCTGGTTCCTCCTAGATGGTTTATGTAACAGACACCCGAAACATTGTCCATCCGGAGGAGGATGGTACACTGCACTCTGTCTTTTGCCAGGCTCTTGATTGCAAAGGAGCCCGCAAGCATTTCTAAATAATTGATGTGCAATTTGGACTCCTCTAACGACCATGTACCTCCAGTCGAGATTAGACCACAACGGGCGCCCCAACCCATCAGACTTGCATCCGACTCTAACACAAGATCTGAGGCTGATGGAAAGATAGCTCTGCCGTTCCTAGAATCTAAATGGTCTATCCACCATTGGAGTTCTAGGCGGGATTCTTGATCGAGAATGATCATTTCCGAATAGGAAAGACCTTTTCTGAGATAACAAATGTTTAACCTTTGGAGTGCTCGATAATGCAATGAGCCCGGAAATATGGCTTGAATTGAAGAGGACAAGAGACCCACAATCCTGGCCAGAGTTCTTAGAGAAATCTGAGACTTGCAGAGAGTTCTTAGGATCTCCGATTTGATGGAATGCACTTTTTGTTGAGGAAGATGGAGAGTGGAAGAAGAGGAATCTATTTCGAACCCCAGGAATTCTATCCTTTGAGAGGGAATAGTGCTTGACTTTTCTTCGTTGATTAGAAAACCCAACTGGGAAAGAAGGGAACAAGTTATTTGTAAATGGGATTGAAGAATGCCGTGGTTCTGATGTAAGATAAGGATATCATCCAGATAAATTAAAAGCCTGATGCCCAAAGACCTGAGATGCGCTGTTATCGGTTTCATCAGCTTTGTAAAGCACCAGGGTGCTGATGACAGGCTGAACGGAAGGGAAGAAAACTGGTAAGTTTGACCAAGCCATTGAAATTGAAGATATTTTCGGTGACCTGTATGAATGGGGACGGAAAGGTATGCATCCTGAAGATCTAAACGAACCATAAAATCTAAGAGGAGGAGAAAGTCCCTCAAATGAAGAATTGTTTCCATTTTGAAATGCCGATACACGACGAACTGATTGAAATTTTTTTGATTTATGACTGGCCTGAAATTTTTGTTCTTCTTTTGAACCAAAAAGAGCGAACTGAGAAACCCGGAGGGATCTGGAGACGAAATTTGAATGGCCTGTTTTGAAAGGAGGGAACGCACTTCTTCTGAAATGAGAATAGACACTTCTGTTGAAAAACACAGAGGGGGAGGAAGATAAACTTGGTGAGGTTCTGAATAAAATTCTATTTGGTAACCCTGAACAATGTTTAGAACCCATGGATCTGTAGTTAAGGTGCGCCATTTTTGAATGAAAAAACGGAGCCGACCACCTACTGGAGGAAGGCCAGCAGTAGGGCTTACCTTGTGAGTTGCTGGATCTGAAGCCGCGTTGTCCACGATCCCTGTACCCTCTGCCTCTCTGGGGATAAAACTGGGGTTTGTAAGAATGAGATCCGTAGTTGGAGTAAGAGAAGCCTCTGAATCCCTGAGGATGAGCGGAACGGCCGGTAGAGCGGCTCCTGCCTGTACCAGCCCTGGCGAAAACCTGCTGGTTGAACACCTTTTTGATGTTCTGCTGCGCCTTATCGTTGGAGGAAAATGTTGAGACAAACTTTCCCAGATCCTTAATAAAGGAATCTCCGAAGAGACGACCTTTAGCTTTTACTCCAGGATCCATGGTGGCCAGATTGGATAACTGTAGTAATCATGACTACAAGCGTAAGTGATGTAAAGATCTTTTAATCAATATATAGACCGCTGCGATGTCGCAGCTACCGCCTCAACCGTCCTCTTGACTCTGAGTGTCTCGAGCTCTCTCTATCACGAGCTCGAGACGTATAACAGGAGTCACGAGTACGCGGCAACACTACATTATCCTCTTCCCTTACAAACGAGTAAATAACAATTTAACCATTACTCAATAAGATAACAGTCTACAGAAAAACAATAACAACAAAAGAAATAAAAATAAATTTAAAGATACAAATTATGAAGAAAGATGAAACCAAAATCATAACTCAAATACATGTCACGGAATTAACGGTATCTCAAAGGTTTCACTCTTTGTCTGCCACTCCTGCGTACATAATGTTCAAAAACGACTTCATCAACATCCGTTGGATTCGTTTCATTAGTAACTGGTTCACTGTGAGATGGTTTGTTCAGACATTCCATAGAATGATCAGACTTACACATTTTATTAGGAATTTCCTTGACTTTAACTACCCTGTCAACATTCCACCAATTCCGCAAATTAACCCTAACAGCATTACCACATACTTTGTCAATTATCAAGGGTTCTGAAAATCTCTTTTCTCCTTTCTTCCTGTGAACAGGAAGTTTGATTCTAATCTTGTCCCCTACTTCAAATTCATGGGAGTAGACCCTCTTTGATAAATCAAAGTATTCCTTCTGCTTTAATTGTGCCCTCCGGACATTATTTCTGACAGTATCATCAATTACACTCAAATCACTTTGTTTCACCCACTTAAGACATCCAACCGGGACAGATCCTTGAAGATGGTTTCCTTCCACGCAACAGTTCAAATGGAGAAACACCTGTAGAAGAATGGGGGGTTGTGCGATAAAACCAAAGCATAGTACGTACAGAAATTTGAACATTTGACTTGTTAGCAATAGCCCATTGTACACAATTCCCCAACACTCGATTCATGCGCTCTACAAGGCCATTGGTTTGAGGATGATATAGTGAACTCCTTATGTGTTTAACATCACCTTCTAGTAAAAATTATTTAAATTCCTGACTAACAAATTGCACACCATTGTCAGAAACAATGGCCGAAGGGAACCCCTCCCGTAGAAATACTTCTCTCAAGAATTCAATTACATTTTTTGATGAGGGTTCACCTATAAACTTGATTTCAGGCCATTTAGAATAGTAGTCAATTAAGACTACAGCAAATCTACATGGACTTGGCAAAGCATAGAAAGGACCAATAAGATCAATTCCCAGCTTTTCCCACGGCCTAGCGGGTAGTTCAATAGGTTGTAACGGTGGAGTCCTCACCTTGAGCCCCTTTTCACAACTGTTGCAAATCACACATTCATCCACACAGACATCAACACAATGGTTCATTCCAGGCCACCAAAAAGTTTCACGTAATCTGCGCTTGGTAAGTGTCCTGCCCAAGTGTCCCTCATGCACAGCAGCAACTATTCTTTTCCTCAGGCTCTCCGGGGGAACAAATCTCTCACCCCTCATCAGAACGCCATCCTCAACTGACATTTCACCTGACACCTTGACAAAAGTTTGAAATTGAATAGGTACATTTCTTTCTCTGGGCCACCCTTCTTTTATAAATTTCACAATTTGAGCCAACACCAAGTCTTTCGCCAATTCCCTTTTCCACTCACATTCACTTATTGCGCACATATCTTCCAGATCAACAGCTGCTATAAAACAATTATCAACATCATCTTCATCTTCATCCTCACCAACACCCACATCCTCAACCAGAGGAAATCTGGATAGAAAATCCGTCCTAACATTCTTGTTACCTGGAACATAACGGACTTCAAAATCATATTGCAATAATTTTGTGACCAATCTACAAATGCGAGGTGTTGATTCTCTGATTTTGTCTCCAGTCAGAATAGGAATAAGAGGACTATGATCTGTGCACAACACAAACTTGTTTCCCCAAACATACGGATGAAACTTCCTTATAGCCCACCAACATGCCAACAATTCTTTCTCAATAACAGAAAAGTTTAATTCAGACCCTCTCAAAACTCTTGATGCATATCCCAAAGTTTTTTCCGTACCTTCTTTCACCTGAGTCAACACAGCACCCACACCGAAACTGCTTCCATCAACAGTGATGATACACTGCACGTCTGGATCAAAAGGTTTCAGGATTTTAGGCCCAACTAGTTGTAACTTAATCCACTCAAACGCTTCCTGACAATCCTTACTCCAAACAAAAACAAAATTTTTCTTTAACAAATTCGTTAAGGGTTTAGTTTTAGTAGCGTAATCACTCATGAACCGTGAATAAAATTCACACAAACCAATAAAAGACTCCAATCCTGTTTTGCCTGATGGTGGAGAAGCATTCATAATCGCTTTGACCAACCCTGGTTTGGGTTCAATCCCTTGTTCAGAAACAACATGTCCTAAATATTCGACTCTGTTATGCAAAAATTGGCATTTTTCACATTTTAGAACCACTCCTTTCTCCTGCATGATTCTTAACACTTTCCTTACAATGTGATCATGTTCCTCTTTGGACGCTGCATGGATCAACACATCATCTTGAAATACAGCTACCCCTTTTATGTCCTTTAACATCTGAGACATTACTCGCTGAAAAACAGCTGCTGCTGAGGCTAACCCAAAAGGCATCCTGCAATACTGAAATGTGCCTAAAGGTGAAACAAAAGCAGTAAGATGCCTTGAGGCCGGGTCTAGAACAATCTGATGATATGCTGTAGCTAGATCCAACTTGGAAAACCATCTTGAATCACCAATAGTAGCCAGCATTTCCGTAATATTAGGTAAAGGATGCGAGTCTACCCAAATATGTTTATTCAAACTGCGCAAATCCACACATACCCTCAAATCGCCATTTTTCTTCCTTGCAATAACCAAGGGAGACAACCACAAAGAGGAATCTATAGGTTCAATGATACCTTTCATACACAAGTCCTTCAACTCCTTTTCCAATTTGTCCCTCACACTGAATGGTACACTCCTAAATTTGTGTTTCACTGGAATGGCTCCTTCTTTTACTTTTATCACATGAGCAAATCCTTCAATGGTGCCCAACGTTTCAGAAAACACCAAAGGAAAATCCTTTATCAGACTGGCTGCATAATCACCTGATTCTACAACAGATACCTGTTCCTTAGTGCCTGGCCTCAAAACCATTTGGAATAAACCTTGATGGAACCAACCTAAAATGTTTAGTCCCTTTATCGCCACATAAACTTTGCCAAAAATTCTTCCTCCCTTGAACTCAAGTACATCTTCAAAATAACCAGCCAATTCAATCTTTCTCCGTTCATAGGAAACAGGTGCTCTGTCAGGTGCACACAGAGTTCTCTCTCCCCAAACCTCCTTGCACAGCTCTTGAGTAATCATTGTGATCCGAGCTCCAGAATCCACCAAAAGTTTGATCACTTTGTCATCAACACCAATTTCAACATAAGGATCCACACACCTAGTAGGATCTCCAGTTACTATGTGATCCTCTGTGACAATCATCACCATGTCTCTGAATTCTTCTTGGATTCTATCTACATCATTATCATCTACTTCTGTAACATACACCACCCCTGAACCATTTGGAAACCTCCCTGAACCCTGTTGATAACCAACACTCATTGTGCCACTCTGACACACTTTGGCAAAGTGTCCAACTTTGTTGCACTTACTGCATGTGTCATTCTTAGCAGGACATCCTCTGCCACTCTTAATATGGTTCAGATTACCACACCGAAAACAAATGTTGCTTTGCTTAAAAAATGGTTTGGAAAAAGTCTTAGTTGACTTTAACATTTTTCCATCCTGAGAATTCACCAATCCTATATTTTCTGTCGTTCTGGATTCCAGTTCCTTCACAGACACTTTAGACGTCTCAATGCTCTTTGCCAATCATAATGTCTCATCCAGTGACGGATTGCTCAAAGAAAGAAGTTTTTGTTGGATAGTCTTGTCCGTGCATTTAGCAATAAATTGGTCTCTGACCAGCTGGTCACTAAACGCCTGAAATTGGCAATCAGCTGCAAGTTTTCTCAGTGCTGATACTAAGGTATCCACGTCTTCACCAGGATTTTGTTCTCTTTTGAAAAACTTGTGTCTAATAACGACTAAACTGGGTTGTATGTCAAACCTCAGTTCCAATTTTTTTTCTGTTTCGGCATACTCATCAATCTCTTCTCCTTCTTCCAATACCAAGGCAGGAAGATATTTAAAAACAGATCTCCCTTCAAATCCCAGGGAATGGAGTAAAATAATTTTTTTTCTTTCAGGACGGAAGCGTGCTGCACCAATTGCTCCTAAGTACATCTCAAATGCATCATACCAATTTTTCCATGGAATTGGAGGGTTACCCGGTGTTTCCAAAAAAAATGGAGGTGGATTCACAGACTGCATTCTTAAAACAGTACAAGTGCAGAAGGTAAGTAATATCACAGGGTGTGTGACGCAGAAGACAATGAAAGCTGAAGAAACCCAGCCACAATTTTTACTTAACCTTCTTTACTTTTACGCCAGTATCAATATAAGATCCACAGCAGATCACAGTTAAAAGAACACTGAAGTTTCCTTGTAATATAAGCAGCAAACAAAAAAAAAGAACTGTCAAAAATTATTTTCCTTCTTAAAATCAAAGTGCAGTACCTCTTAATTCCATGAGATGGCAGAGTTGGACCAAAAATTCAAAGTAACTGCTTCAGCTCTTCTTGAAAACAAAAAATAAGTAACCAATCATGAGCTCAGATTGACGTTATTATTACTAGCTGTACTTCCTGCTTGGTTTTGACGAGGAAAAATGGGTCCGATGCAGCGGTCTACTCGTCGCCAGAAATACTTGTAGTAATCATGACTACAAGCGTAAGTGATGTAAAGATCTTTTAATCAATATATAGACCGATGCGATGTCGCAGCTACCGCCTCAACCGTCCTCTTGACTCCGAGTGTCTCGAGCTCTCTCTATCACGAGCTCGAGACGTAGAACAGGAGTCACGAGGACGCGGCAACACTACAATAACTTAGGATCTAATTTGAGTAATAACCCTTTTCTTCTCTCGTGGGTAATGACAGAGTTGGCGTTACCCAAGGGACAAAATGCGCTTTGAGTCCATAGAGAAAGCTTGGTAGGATCAATCTCGGCATTGTCCATTTTTGCTGATTCTGCCAAATCAAGAATACGGACCAAAGGCCCCACCAGATCAAGGAGTTTATCCTGGCAATTTGACCAGGCCTTGTCCACCCCTTTACAGGGGTCCATGCCAAATTTTGAGAAAAAGGTAAGAAGGGGTTGATCAATAACTGGGGTTGTAGTGATGCTGGAAAAAAGAGAAGGCCTGGGACACTCCGATTTCAATTTGGCTCTTGTCTGCTTGTCCAGGGGAAGCCTTAACCTGGAAGCAATATATTGACCCATGTGACCCGCAGGGGTCCATTCCGTGGAATTAGGGTGGTGGAAGAGGGAAGGATCAAACATGGGGTTACCCTCTGAATCCAAAACAATTTTAGCTGAAAAGGGGTCAGTAACATTAAATTTACGCTTTTTTGGGGGGGAAGCTTGTGATAGCGAACCCCAGAAATCTGAATCATTATCCAGATCATCCACATCACCAACATCATCATCGGTATCCGAAATGTGAGAAATCACAACCTGTTTTGGCGCTGAAATAATATTCTTTGTCTTGGACTTACATTTCCCATAAGCGTTCTTAGAATTCCCCTCCTGGGAAGGAGGCCTGGGAGGAAGTTCATCCTCAGTCATGGGTGAAGAAACTTCACCAGTCAGTAAAGCGCCATCTGATGGTTTAACATAGACAAATCCTTGTATTTTCTTTTTCTGCTATCCCCCGCAGAATGGGCCATAAAGGATTTGTAAACCATAATCTGAACAGTAGTTTCTATGTTCTTGGACATTTTGTTCATAGTGGCTGAAACAGCCTTAGCCACATCCTCATTAATAAAGGCTCAAATTTCCTTTTTGTCCGAAAAATTAGAGAGAGAATCTTGCATCTCCATAATACCAAATTACAATAAACAACCAGGAAAAAACTGTGAAGGAGAGAAAAAACCCGAGCTGAAAGGGTCAATTAGGAGCAAGTGACTGCAAGGCAAAAACAGCGCCAAAAAGCTCTGGAGAACTGAGCTGGAAGTATAAGTCTTCTGGAAAGGATTAGCGACTGAGCGCCAAGCCGCGGTGCCAAGAGGACGCTAGAACCGCCTGAAGGAAAAAAACGGATGGAGCCCCGAGCAGCGGAGAACAAAGTAAATGGAAGCAGCTCGAGCGGTAAGGAGCGTGAACGCTTCGAACCAAGCGGCAGTTGAGCTGCCTCAGAACGTGCGTGAGAGCGATACACGGATGGGCGATGAAAAATAAACATGCGGAAGCGATGAGAAACATAAAACAAACACAGCAATATAAACATATATAAATAAAGCGAGCGCCACAATAATGACTTGAAAAACAATTAAGCACAACAATAAATATCAAGAAAAGGAAGGAGGAAATAAGTCGGCACTTATCTTGACTGCGAGCAGCAAGAAAGAGGGCTGGTCGCAGTCAAAGCTTAGTGATTACATACCTCCTATTGTTTTGATTGGTGCTTTAATGATTACGTTTTTCTCTCCCTTTGGCTTTCTGTGTTTCAAGCCTTTTGGGAGTTCTAGTTTCTCGATTGCTGCTATTGGAATTAAAGCAAGTTAGAGAAGCATAATATGAGCCTCCATTCTTGACATAAAATGCTATGCACTTCCCCTCACTGCTGGCGAACACCGTGGCCCCACCCCTTTAACAAACTAAACGATAATATATTTTCGTTTGCTAAAGGTTTTGCAGCTTCTGCTGCTGGCGGGGGTCGCCCCTGCTTATAGTCTTGGTTTAATCCTATTGGACTACTGCTTACAAATCAATTTGTGAAAATAAGTCCCAGAACCGCAATAACTGGTTTCATTGAGCAAGCTGCTGCGGGCTCTTGGAAGATGGCTTGGTAACCCTACTGGCGTATTGGTCCCCACCCTGGGTTGCAGCCCCTCCCTCAGCAGGTGCGGTCTAAAGCTCATCTGCGAACTACACATCCCGGCAGCCCTTTTGCGTGTCGATTCCATCCTACCCAGCGGGGTAGGTGAGCTCAGAGCTCTGTGCATGCCATAGAGGGATGGGTGGTGCGCTTGGTAGGACTAGTTCGAGTTCACCCCAGTCGCTAGAGGCTGGCTGCAGGGGTTACGTGCTGAGGGATCCCTTTCATGACAGCCCCAAATCCCCTGGCCATCCCTTGGTAGCTCCAGTCGATCCATTCACTGTGCGCGGGGGAAGCGGGCGGCGCTCGCCAGACCATGACTGAATCATAGAGTTCCGGGAGAAAGGCATTGGGTCAGTACACGGCCTTTCAGTTGCAGAAATACAGGTACCGAGGTAGGAGCCACAGGGGAGAGCAACGACACCTATCCGACAGCTCGTAAAGTGACGCGCTCCCCTGCTCTGATGGTTCGTTCCGACGGGTATTAAAAGCAGTACAGGCCGCAGCGTCTCAGAGTGGCGAGAGGGCCCCGGAGAGGAGGCGGCAGGTAAGGGTTTACTGGTCTCCTTAGTCCCACGTAGGAGGCCCCATCTTATACCCAGCCCCTCATCATCACCAACCTCCCTCTAGTCCGATAGACAGCGTCGGTGTCAGGCCTGCTTACAATAGGTATGTAGAGGGTCTTCACGGCCGAGCTATCCAACAAGGGGCGGGGGGATCCTCACCCCCACCGCCCCCTACCAGATCACCCCTTCCACGTACTAGCCTGCACGAGTGAGGTCGGGCGGGGTGATGTTGGCGTAAACCTTTTAATTTTGTTTTTACATTTAGACACCCACTCAGTCTCTGTAATTGTTACACCCCCACCCCTAGAGGTGGGAGCAGGTAAATGCTACCGGAGGCCTATGGACCTTACAGTGGTAGACGCCCACTTCCAATCCCGCTCGTACCCGACCTGAAGCACAGCAACCCATGGCTCGTAAACAAGTGCTAGGGAGGGTAGATATGTAAACGCCACCGGTTACTTGTGTATCCTACCAAGGATACACTTCCTGATTCATGGGAGTGCCGCTATGTCATAAACAAGCCACATGATGAGGCGAAGAAGTCCCGGACGCCCCCCCAACTGGGTTAACGGCACAGTAGCGTGATGCTTCGAGGGGTGACGGTAGGGAGAAGAATGCCCACTCTTGAACACCTTATGAAGGGCTGATCCCCAGAGACTGATCAAGATTATCCTCTATCCACCATATGCTTTCATGCCGGAGACCTTGAGGCACACCTCCCTCTTTGGCCATGCACTCGCCTACACTCAGGCTGTCATAATCGGAGTCTGTCTCCCAGAATAAGTCTTCCAACTGGGGAAGTGGCGGTAAGTAATACCAAACAAGTATGGTTTCTCTGCCACAAGCTTTGAGTTTTCAATCAAGACAGGCCATGTCCCTCCAACCAGGCCAGATCACACATATAGAGGTGTTTTCACAGTTTGCTTGTGAGGTGACCAGTGGCTGGATTACAAGTACTAAACAATTTGCTTTTTGTTGTGTTCCCTGTACGCATTTAACTAGGCGCCTTGCAGGAAAAAGTGGCTGGGAAATTTACACGTTATGCGAGCGTACCGAAATGTTTGCAAATAAAGTATGCATTGGCATGTGCTTTTCTGCTAGAGCACCTGCCAAGCAAGAAGGTCTTGCAAACCATTAAAAAAAAAAAAAAAGGCCCGTCTGAATTCTCTTTGTCGAAGGTGCTTTGATCAAAGACAAAGCATGCAGAACATTATAAAAATACACATGGTATAAACGGCGCCACTAATTTCTCATTATTTATAGTTACTAGTTGTAGCACAATGGGAACGGGAGGTGACAGGGTTGAAAGGGGCTAACCCCCCCCCCCCTTCCCCCCAACACCCTAATCGGCCAGTTTTTGTGCTTTAGTGACACGTGTGAAGAGCACAGTTGGTCAAGCTGTTGATTCTGTGTCTGCTTGTAACACCGACTTAGTGCAGAGGGTCAGTTTCCAGTATTACTGGTTATTTGTTTAGTGCTGTATGCCGCTCAAGTTTCTTTGGAATTCAGAAGGGAACGGAGAGTCAAGGAAAAAAAGATAGAATGGGGAAGAAATCGTCATGGTGAAAGTTATTAAGGAAAAAGGGAACGTCTTTAAGGATGCTAAAAACAACACTGATGTCTCAAGAGTTGCAGCAGAAGAGTTAAGAGGGCAAGTTAAGTAAGCTGGAGAGGAAACAGCGACCCTTATAGGAATATAGGTAAAGTTTAGAAATCGTGTTGCTCTGTTACAAATATGGGCTACAGGGAACCAAAAAAACTGCCTCCTCAGCCAGCTTCTTCTGAATCTCCAGGCAGACATCTCATGTGGATTCTTTGATACTTGTAGGGCTTAAGCACTTGTAGCACTTCGTCAGAAGAGGGAGTGGAAGGTTGGGAAATATTGTGACAGACTTGTGCGAGGACAGAGGCAGAAATGCATCTTTAGGGGCAGATGGCTTAGCAGTCTTTAACATTGGCATACTGTGGCATGTACTATCCAGTCAGTGCTCAAGATCCCACTCTGTGCCTCTTAACTGACCTCTTTGTCAGACCTCTTAAGGTTCTTTGACTAGAGCAGCAGCTGGAATTTGGGCCACACTGAGAAACCAGTGAAAAGAATAATGCCTCTTTTTCCACAGGATACCTAGATCAGAACTGGAGTGAGAACGCAGGTCACAGGCCTTATGTCCAGCAGGATAATAGGAGAACCCAGTTTTACAACAGTGTAAAACAATTTGCATGACAGGTCAGACTAGCCTTTGTACCCAACTTAATACGTAATTATTTTGTACATTTTCTTTTTAAACTGGTAACTGTGAAATGCAGATTATTGTGTATATCGTGTTTTTTGGGGGGGATGTGCATGTCTCTTCCCATGCAAAGTGGATCAGCTAGATCTCAGGCTCACCTTTTTACATAGAATCCTATTTGCCTGATGATAGGGCATCTCTTTAGCTCTGGAATGGTGCCTCTCAGAGGATTATGGAGCCACACAATAATGCAGTGTTTGCAGGTGCCTGTTGGTTACGCAGCATTGGGGAGCGTGACAAGTACAGAAGAGAACATGCAATGAGCTTTATGGTTTCCATCCAAGAGAGCATTTAATTGTCGTGGTGAACAGCTAGAAGGGCCCTGTGGTTCTTGCATAGATCTGGAAAGTTAACACTGCTAATTGATGGAGATATCTAGTATGTGTGAGGTAAGCTTGTACATCCATGACAGTGGTGTAAAGTGGAGTGCAGTTAACAGCTTCAATTCTGTGGGGCAGCTTTGACGTGCTGCTTCAGTGGGATCCAGGTGTGTTATGGCGGTAGTTTAAGCAGCTCTTGTTTAGTCTGGCGCACTAAAATTCCAACTCAGCTGACTGATTAGAGATGCTTTTAGCTTATGAGCTTGAATGGTTGGAAACTTGTTCAAGTACTAGTTCTGTGCGAGGGTGTAAGATTGTGTGAACTTGTTGAGTGCTGTGCTTATGGGATGGCATATTGTGACAGTCTTAGGGCTGAGATATTGTGATGTTACATTGTTTATTTGTGGAGCACATCCTGAGGGAGAACAGAAGATGGAAAAGAGGTTAATTACGTATAGCTTTCATGGACCGGTCTTGTGCCTTTGACATGGTAAATTGGGGAAAATGCTGGCACTTGATGGAAATAAAAAGGGCGTGGATAACTCTCGTGGACTTACACGTTTGCACTGGGGGACTTAGTGAAAGAACGTTATGGCCTGGATGGTGAATGTTCTTCTATGATAATGTCCAATTGGAGCGTTCAACATAGATGCATTTTAGTACATTTATTATTATATAAATAAATGGATTGAACAATGATCTAGTGCAAAGGGGGAGGATCTGCCTCAAGTAAGAAATTGCCCAGTTCCCAGTCTTTTACATGCTGGTGACTATTCTTTTTGCAAGAACTGCAGTTGGCCTCCAGATTATATTACTGATCACTTTAATGGATGATCCTACCTTAAAAGTTAATCACCAGAAATCCTTTGTTATGATTGGAGGCCTGAAAAATAGATCTAAATTGAATGTAGTGGAAGGGACTAAAAGTAAATTTTCAAAAAATTATTTAGACATTATCTTTGACTCTTTTTTAAAGTGGGACAGCCTATTAAATCAAAGAGCACAGAACCTCTCACAGGCAATAGAAGCGATATTCAGGCTCGCAGAAAGTTGGGCCATAAATCCATCAAAGAAACGATCCAACCATATAAAAGTAACTATCTGTGGGATCTAATAAGGCGGCAGTGTGGGACTGCATTATTCTGGGATTCTGCAAAGTCTAGAGAACATTTTTTTTTGGGGTGGGGAGGGGGTTAAATGAAGGTTGCTTTCTGTTCCCAAGAGTGTCGCAAGTTATTTTGTACCCTCTGAGTTAAGTATTTCCTATATCGAGGATACAATTAGAATAGCATATATAAGGATTGTTTCACCTTGGACGAAATGGACACGATATCATGGTTATTCTGTTAAGGACACACTTTTTAAACTGGATATTTCAAACATTTTTTTTTCCCATACCTCTGACTTAATCAGTAGAAATTCCAGGGCCTATGTCAAACTTTTTTTTTTTTTTTTTTTTTTTTTTTTTTTTTTAACACAGACCTGAAGTCCGGGCAGTCTGCTCACAATTGATGGATACACGCAATCTGTTCACAATTGATGTTTATGGTTAATAAGTATACCCTATTTTCTCCAACTGTAGGCCTGTAACAAAACTTGATTTGGATGTCAAATCCATGACACAGATTTTCTTAGTCGTCTTCGCGTATGCACAGTGCACTTTCTAGTTGCTTTTCCTCTGCAAGGAACCTGGCTCTCTGCCCCCTAACCAGTTGTCCTTGCAGCATTATGTCTTTCCAGTCTGCAGCACATTTCATGTTTTATTTTTTATTAATGGTTTTTTAGCATGCCCAGAATTTAGTTGTTGCATACTATTTCGTGCGCAGGAAATATTAGGTCCAACAAGTTAGGTTTACAGTTTCTACAGCGCCTAGAGTCAAATTCTGTCAGTTGTTTTTTTTTTTTTTATAAGCTGGGCATTACGAATTAGAAAAAGTATGCTTCTTAGGGTTCAAAGAAGTAACGCTAGAGTTGAGGTCCTTTAGTATACTTATATGGATTATTGTGACAATGTTTTTTTTTATATATATATATAAAACATGTAACAATTTGATGACTAGGAATGGCATGTATCAGATTTTATTTTTATTTTTTATCAATGCATAGACTGGTGTGTGTGTATATATATATATATATATATATAAGGTGTTGGACAGTTCGGTAGTATCTAAGGAGGAGACCCTTTGCAACAGCTGCATGTCATTGGCGTAGTTGCGGAAGGGAATGTTTCCCTAATTTATAAGGAAGCAGTGGGGTTCCATGTATATTAAGAACGATATGGAAAGAATAGATCCTCATGGTACTCGCTGTTGAAGGGTGGATGTGTTTGATAGGGAGTAGGTTAGCATGATTAGATGGGAGCAGTTGGACTGAAACCATCTCTCTGCAAAGTTGCTGACTCGTATTTATAGTGCCATGATTTTCATGAGTGACCTGATGAATTCGCTGATAATGTCAGAAGAATGAAAAGACAACATTTGCCCTGACCTAGGATTTGGAGTGCATCATCCATTTGCAAGATGGCAGTCTTAATATAGGTCTTGGAGATGATTGTTCTTGGAAATAGAGCATTAACTGATTTGCGATGTAGTTTTTCAGGAATATAGCAAGCAAAGGCAGATTGGGATTTTTTTTGGAAATTATTCAGGACTTGTGTTCTTATTTTTGTTTTTAGAGCAACAGAGACTTGAGCAGTTTTTAGGACATCTGGGAAGATGTCTTGCTTAAGGGAGGTATTCACAACGTCTGTCAGAAAGAGAACGAGGGATGGACTCTTCTCCCTCACTAGATTTTTTGGAATCCCATCCGATAAATGAGGACAGTCTTGAGTCTGACTCTAATATTTACAGAATTGTCTGCTCAACCTCTTGAAATTACCAGACCTCTGAGGATTTGTGTATCAGGACTATGGGAAGTAATTCCACAATTTCGACACTGAGACAATGTTCTAGTTTTTTTTTTTTATCCTGAAAGAAAGTTGGACATATTTCGGTTTTACTTGTATTCTTTGACATCATGTGATAACTGGAAGTGGGTCAATTGTTTGCCTTTTCAAAATTTAAAATACCATCTTGAGTTGGTTTTAACCCTGTTGCTTTCGACTTAAATGAAGCCTTTTCTTCAAGTAACTGATGTTTGTATTCCTTCTCTCTTCTTCTGCTCTTTATCTTCTTTTCTTCTTCTCTTTTCTTTCATATTCTCTCCGAAGCTCTAGTAATATTCCTCCTCCTATGCACAAGTTCTTTGGAGAATTATCCGCTTGGCTGTCAGGGGGAAGGGAGGGTATTAAATCTGCTCCTTTAGTTACAATTGTGTCATAACGTGTTCTTGAGCAGTTGGCATCAAGCTCAATTATGGGATTCAGTAGTTTGCTGTCCATCTTCTTTTCTTGATCAGACCTGTCAGTAACTGAAGCTCCTTACCAGACCTTTTTGTTTCTTTAAATGCCCATTGCTAGGTTTTGGTGCAATATGATGTGGAAGGTACTGTGAAGTACCCAGGCTAGGTGAATCCACAAGGATAGGTGTTTTACTTTTTACGTAGTTGTTGGCCAATCCTTGTATATAGATCGTATTTGATCACGGTTAATCAAGATTCTTTTTCTGAAAACCAGTTAAGACCCTTGTCAGTTAGATGGCTTCAGTCTGCTTTGTGAAGACCTAAGATTGTGTTTGCAGCTGATGTAATTGCCAGACTCCCAGTTTATACAGCCTGATCTCTTTTGCATCATCTTCTTTAGGTGCATTTAAGTGTGGGTAGGTGGCTTAAGTTGAAGGAAGGTATAGATAGAAGATAACAGGAGATTGAGGTAGCTTTATTGGTCATGCTGTTTCTGTTAGTGTAATGGGTGTTAGGGTAATGAGCATTAATTAGAATGTTGTGTTCCCGAGGTACAGTAGAGATTGGGTGCAGTGGGTCAGACTCATGACTCTGTCCAGGGAGGCAGGTGTTGGTGGTTAGGGTACAGTTACTAAGCCTGGTAATTTTATCAATGGGGAATGCTGATTAATTGCGATTGGTTCTGATGACTCGAGGAATGCACAAAGATGTCTTTCCAAAGCTGCTCAATGTGTGTTAACATGCAGATTGCAATACCCAAAGAAATTAGGGTTGTACAGTTAACATTGTGAAATAATTATGGCAGTCAGACTTCTAAAATAAGAAAAAACAATGTGTATTTTCCACTTTTCTTTTAGTGGTAACAATTGGCAGCTTCTTTTAGCAAGACATTTCTGAAGAAGAAACATGTAAATAATATTAGAGCAGCAACTATACTGAAACTCGTCAGTGATAGAATACAAGTTTCATTCAAAAAGGTGAAATTGCTGCAAACGTACTTTTGGGTTGTCTTTTGAACTTCTAGGCAAACTCAAAAAATAATGTTGTGCATTTTGACCACAGAAGCTAGTTTGTTATTACTAAGTAATACAAACTCCTGGTACTAGCAGTGCTGCTTGATCAAATAAAGTCCTTTCGTTCAAGGTGAATTTCTTACCTTGGGGAAAATCCGTAGCTCTCTTTATTATTTATTGCATAAAATGTTGTGCCAGGGTAGCAGACCGCCCTAAGAAGTTAACTTTAAGTGGTTTGTGCAAAAATTACTAAAGGACAGTGTAAAAATTGAGGCACATTTTGTGGCACAGCCTAAAAGCTGCACAATATGCATCTTGTGCAGGAGAAACCATGATTTCTATAAAGATTACGCCTAGGGAATACTTGTTCCTGGGAATGCCCGAAAAGGGCTGGAACTGAGAGGGTGGAACTTAGGTGATGTATGAGCTCATCCATAGTTGAATTAGCAATGTCCACCATGGTTTGCATGGTCTTTATAGGGTCCCCTGTCTTGTTGCTTATTGATGGTTTGACACAAGTGTCTAATCTGAAATACTGATCCGTTCAAACATGTTTTCTTCAGGTGCTAGCAAAGTATTTTTAATTTGCCTGTGGTTTTAACGGCCGTTTCAGAGCCCTAAGGCTGTAACTAAAAGGCTTTCCCTCCGGTTTCCATTTGCAACTTTAGTATAGCAACCGCCTTCTTAACTGAAGATCTCCTAGGATGTCAAAGTAAGTATTGGAGAAACTAGTCTGCAAGAAAAGATGACCGATTGGGAAGGCGACCTTGTTTGCTGTGCACAATGGTTTAAATTTAAAACTTTGGTAGAGGCTTCGCAAACGAGCTGCAACAGGATTGGTATAATGTATTCAGTTTCTAATTTCTGAACTCTAGTCCCATTGTGATATTAGAAATGTGTTAGCTGTTTAAACAAAAACAAAAAACATATATTTATAGTACTAAAAGCATTGTTACAGCAATATTCACTTTGTGATGCTAGTACAAACGCATCATCCAGTTTTACTGCATACAGGCTACTATGAATGGATAGTGTGTAATCGTCACAACACTTTCTAATAGAACCGCTGATCGAATTTGAAAACAAATTGTGGTAAAAACCAAATACCCCCCACTACCATCATTGCCCAGGTGTGTCCCAAAGTTATTACAAAGCAGGTGTATATTGGCTTTGGCTTTAAATGCAGGCTGGTGCATTTATAGAACACAGTAACTGGGAATATTACAAATATTGCACATGTTCGTGTTAAGTCAGTCAAAGGTCAATATTTGTAAGTATGGGGGGTGGGCAAGAGTTAAAAAGGCATGATGAACTTATGTAGTAGGGCGTGGCCTATGTGATCTATTCCTAGTTCCTTCCTAAGAGTACTTAGGAGTGAATCAGTGTCCTTTAGTCAACCTTTCCTTCTTCTTCAAAAGTCTGGAAGAGTTTCTCCATCTGCTCCAATAGGGTATCTCAGCAATCCTCACTTTCTTTCCTCCCCTGCGGAGCTCTCGACTTTCAGCCTTTGACCAATAGTCAAGGTCTCTATGCCTTGTGCTAATTGTATGGAGCATTGAGGATTTCCATGTCATAGTTATTTCTCGCTTGGCTAGCATAAGGTCCAAGTCAGTGACTTTAGAGTGGTTGGGGGGGGGGGGGGGTAGCTGGGAGCTGATGTATAAGCCCAGCAAACAGGCTTCAGGGGTTTGCAAATGTTAGTCTATTGGTTACGGAGGAAATACGTCACGTTATATCATCTCAGAAGGGGTGCTCTTTATCACAAGACCATAACATAGGCCAAAAGGTAGCAGGTGAATGGTGGCATATGGGGGAGTTTTGCTGGTAAATCAGATGCAGCTAGTGTGCGGGCTGCTAAATTGAGTTCATTTCAAGCAAGCATTCCTGGATGTCTTGATTTGACCCATAACCCTAGCAAATTCCCCAGTGTGTGTATACCCCCCCCCCCCCCACACACAAGCAATCTAAACCTCTGGATGGAAGCGCTCCTGTTCTTGCAGGAAAGCCCTGCAATGGAATCATTGGGGCATATGCTATTGTCAGGTGCACATACCGAAGACAGTGCTTCAGAGTAATTACTGCTGCCTTAACCAAAATTGGGTGATCGCTTGAGGAATTTTGAGCCTGTAAATACATTTCTACATAGGTCTCCTTCTTAGATTCGGTCTCATCATTCCAGTCTTTCCCAAGTGATGATGTGCCAACCAGTAGGCTGCACTTGAAGTTGGGCAGCAACTTAGTATCCACGGAAGTCAGAGCACCCAACCTCCTCACCCTGTACTGGTCGGTAATTGTAGTTCAGCTAGCTCACCCTGTCTCCCACTGCCCCATGCAATCAATAATATGGAGTATTTTTTTAAAAATTTCATATTCTTCAAAAAAACAAAAATGTTGGTAACATCAATGGAAGTTTCACAAAATAGCAAAGACAAGGAGGGAGCATTATGGTTTTAGCTGTGGCTATGGGGCCAGACGTTGGCAATCGCAGCAATGTCCAGAAGGTCACTTGGGATTTCAAGGCCTGAAGCTCCCTGCCCAGATTTCCATCAGGAGCATTGGTTTACATTAATCACAAGGTATTGGACGGTGTGGGTTGCTCGTTGCAGCATTTAGTCTCCTATTGTAACAACTAGTTAGGTGATGTATGACAAATTGGAAATGTGACATTTTGTGTGGTTCACCTGCAGGCTTGATGATCTAAAATCCACCCATTGAATTAACAATTGGACTAAGGTCTGTGGTCACATCTCAAATATAAATTAGCATGTTGTCTGCATGTAGCAAAATACCATGTATACCCCCTGCCCTTATCAGGCCTCAAGTCTGCCCCACTTCACACAGCTTTATAACAAGGGGTTCCATAGCCAGGGTAAATAGTAGTGAATTTGAATTTATAAAGCAAATGGGCATCAAAGCACTGTCACCGAATAAGGTCCCAGTTGGGAAAGGGAATCTAAGCCTAGCAGGACAGTTGCAGAAATAGCCACAAAATCACCCGGGGCGATGTAGAAGTGAAAATAACCAGGTTTTCACCTGCCTACAGAAGTTCGAACAAGAGTTCAAGCTCCTAATATTTTCCAGGAGAGTATTCAACAACATGGCAGCTGCCACAGAGAAAGCTAATTCCTCAATACATACATCACCCCCCCCCCCCTTAAACCGCCTGCCCCCCTTCAATAAAAATGTAGCTTTCCGGAACCAACCTGGGAGCCACCACCATTTTCTCAGTGGAAACACTGGATTCCTTTTTCTTGTGCCTGTGACAATAGCATAGGCACAACACCAGGGGATTTTAAAAATCTCAATAGGTATAATCCAATTTAGAGAATAGGAGGCCTGTGGAAGGTGGACTGAGTTGGGCCAGGCTTCATGGGCCTTTTCAGAGGTATGATAGAACTGCCTAATATCAAGACAGATGTTCCTCTGGGGTATGAAGCCATTTTGATCTTAATGTATGAGCTCAAGAAATAGTGGGAGATTTTATATTTAATATTGAGAGTGGTCAGCAAGAGGATATGTTTATTATATTAAACAGTATTTAGCAAACAAAATGTTAGTAGGGTGACTGGTTCGTTGTCAGACTTACCACACAGTTCAAAGTCTCCCAAAACTGCACAGTGGTACTTTTTTTTTTTTTC
Source organism: Pleurodeles waltl (assembly GCF_031143425.1). Lineage (NCBI taxonomy): Eukaryota > Metazoa > Chordata > Amphibia > Caudata > Salamandridae > Pleurodeles > Pleurodeles waltl. The sequence goes on along the minus strand of NC_090446.1, from coordinate 593,165,240 downwards.
ACAAACAAAACACGTTTTGGCAAAGTATGTTTGGTTGAGAAACACCTTCCTGAACTAATGTGATAGGTGTGACCGTTTTTTCCAGATAGACGGTCAATCTGTGGTTGCACCTCATTAGTACCAGTTTAACATCCAAATATAGCAATTAGCAACAAAAAAATGACCATTTCAGCTTTGCAAAGAACCTTCTACTGTATTGCAAAACGTGTTGCTGCTTTTTAGTAACTTTTGAACTGTTTGACCTATTAAAAGTTTTTCCCCGTTAAAATCTGCACATTATGTGGCATATGATGTATTATGTGGCAATTGCAGTAAATCTATAATGTGAAAATCGCTGCGGCTGCACAATCGCATAAATTCTTTGGCCCTTGGTATAATGGCTGTAAAGCATGGGCTGCAACTTTAGTGCACAGCATTCAAGGAGAACGTACTGTATTTCAGGGGATGCTGACGGCTTGGCTTTTACAGCTGCATGGAACTGGAGGTTGCTGAACATCATTCATCATAATTGAAACATACCATTTACAATAGTCAATGATGAACTGTGAGGTCCAAGTTGGATGCTTTCTTTAATTCCAGGGGAGGAAGTAGTCCTTTAATATTCTTTCACACTGTTTTCTGAAAATGTCTTTGCTTTTAACTTTATGAAAACAGATGCTTCTATTTTAACAAAAACTGACTCCTGGTTATTAGTTTGGTGCTGTTGACTTCACATTTTAGGTATTTCACTGCCAAGTAGCTACATATAAAATAAGGCCAGCTTAAATGGAAAATAAATTAAAATACAAAAGTTGTTGGTGGGAATTGCACTATAGTACATTATGAAACCTCTATTAGTTAATGCACTACAGAGGTCTGTATAACCAGAGAGCTACAGGATTAATTCATGGTTGGTGCGGAGGAGAATAGAGAATTGATTATTTTTAGTGGTACGATGTCACACACAGCCTGTGATAGAAATCACTGTGAACGTGTAAGTCATTATTTTATATTTGCATTACAAAAAGTATAACATGGACTGCTACAAAATGTGCAAAGACAAATATAGGCGTTAGTAATACGCAGACCATATGTAAAACATATATTATTTTTACATAACTGTCCCTTCAATATCACCTATGGGGTAGTAAGCGCTATGTATTGCAACTAAAAGCACTCACTTAACAGTTCAGTTGTTAACTCTTTGCACTATCACTCAAAAATAACAAGTCACAGCAGTGCTTTCAGTGGCTTGATCAATTAAAGCCAGCAGATGCTCCCAAGCATCCTTTATATTTGCAGATTACCCTTTACATTTGCAGATTAACTTGTAGCACACATTTGCATTTCGTTCAGGCAAGCAGGTACCCTGGCTTGGCTTCGGTTTCACAGGACAGGACGTTCCCTGATTGACACTCTACCTGAAGTATTTTACCTATGGGAATTTATAGTCCCAGGATGGTTGGAGCCTGGGTGCCAGCAGAGCTTCATCCATGACTTAGAATTGGATAGATGAGTGTCTTGCCCCTAGCAAGTGTACATATCGCTTGCTAAATTTCTTGTTTTGAATTGGGAGTCTGTAAGCCATCGGCTGCTTCTCGTGTCAACTAGGGTATTGTCATATTTCCAAAGAAGACCTCAAATGCTGTAGCCATGTGGTCTGTTGGGCAGGAATATAAATGGGCATTGTAAACCCTAAACGAGTCATTCATTTCCCCATGTGTATGAAAATGTAACTCCCTCCTGAAGTACTACTGGACATGTTGGGGGGGCTTGTGGGTGTGACAGTTCAGCAAGCCACACCAGTAGTCGCCCCGCTTTGTTAAAATCGGTGTGGGGTTTTTCTGCATAAACCGTAATGGAGACATCCAGTGATCCAGTATTGAGGCAAGCTTCTCCCTGCCTTTTAATTAGGTGGCCTAGGCGAGTAGCTTCATGAGCTGCTCTGGGTTCCAGTGACAGGGAAGCCTCCACTCTTGTTGTTTCTATTTTTTTTTATTTTCCTGTGTGATCCTACAGTAGTATTTAATACAGAAGCCTCTAATCACCACTTTGAAAGCTTCCCACTCAGGAAGGGACGAGGAAGCTGTGTTTTTCATTTTCATGAAACTAGTTCCATATTATCTCTCTGAGCTCCTCCCTAGTGGCTGTATGTTTGAACCTTGTGGGTTAAGAGTTTCCAGGTTGGTATTGGTGTAGGAGTTCTTCTCCATTCTAAGCCCACTTCCGATGGGGGCTATGGTCCAATAGTCTTAGCAGTGTAAATCTTGTGGTATGTTGATGACTGGAGGGTTTCAGAGCAAACAACCTAGTCAAACCAGACATGCAGATTATGAGGAGGGGAGTAGGAGTATTCCTGCATATCAGGATTTTTATGTCTCCAAGTATCGACCTGTGTCTATTCCTGCAGCCATACCTGAGGTGCCTTGGTGTTACGCATTGCCGGAGCATTTGGTAAAGAGTTGTGATAGTGGTCTAGTTGTCTGTCGAGTGCACTGTTCAAGTCTACACCAAGAACCCAGGACACAATCACCAAGTTTGCATTACAATTAAATTAGGGCGAGATGTTGATCAACATTGTGTGCGGGAGCCTCTAATTGTCTTAAGTAGGACATAGCCACCATTAGGGTCCACATGTACTACTTCAGTAGCAAAAGGCATTCCTGGTTTTAACCAGCTTGCTCCTCCTCTGGTGTGTGCTGAATAACTGGTGCTGATTAATTGTTTCCTCCATTTTTGTCTTAGCTCATTACTTTCTCATTCAAATGTCTCTTGGAGAAACACAACTTGTGCTCCCTGATAATATAGTTGGGCTAGCACCTCACATCTCTTTTTTATAGAGAGCCTAGTCTCCTCATACCCGAGGTTGTGAAGAGGTATTTGCCACTGATTCTTGCAATGTGATGTGGTGAGATGTTTCAGTAAGGGATATCCATGATGTGGCTCTGGAGGCACCAAGAAGGTCCATATACACTGTAATAAGTAACTCCATTCTAATATCAGGTCAGTTGTAAAAAGGTAATTTGACCGACAACCAAAAATCCTCTTAATTAAAACAGATAAACTGCTAAAATGGGGCATGAAAACACTGTTTAGGCTATAATTTGGGGGTAAATACACTTCTTCCACCAGGGCTATTTTCTCTTGACTCTTTGATCAGCCGACACCAGAAAAACCGTGACCCACGCCCTCGTCACGAGCCACCTGGACTACGGCAACACCCTCTACGCCGGGACCACAGCCAAACTCCAAAATCGCCTGCAACGCATTCAAAACGCCTCGGCCCGCCTCATCCTCGACATACCCCGCAGCAGCCACATCTCCGCACACCGGAGACACCTGCATTGGCTCCCAGTCAGCAAAAGGATCACCTTCCGACTTCTCACCCACGCACACAAAGCCCTCCACGACAAGGGACCGGAATACCTCAACAGACGCCTCAACTTCTATGTCCCCACCCGCCTCCTCCGCTCCTCTGGCCTCGCACTCGCTGCTGTCCCTCGCATCCGCCGCTCCACGGCGGGTGGGAGATCCTTCTCCTTCCTGGCGGCCAAGACCTGGAACTCCCTCCCCACCAGCCTCCGGACCACCCAGGACCACTCCGCTTTCCGGAGACTCCTAAAAACCTGGCTGTTCGAGCAGCGATAACCCCCCTTTTTCCCCTAGCGCCTTGAGACCTGCACTGGTGAGTAGCGCGCTTTATAAATGTTAATGATTTGATTTGATCAGCCCAAATAGCTGTCCAGCAATCAGGCCATGACTGTGACAAGGAACTCATTGTGGCAAGCTGTTATGCTTTTAATGTGCTTAATAAATTTGGTTTCTTTAGTTTGTATGAATCACTTTTGTCCATGGTCCCAACTATTAAGAGTGGTTGGGGACCTTATGGACACAATTATATATGAATCATATGTAGCAGTAGGTATTAACTAATATGTGAACTCAAGTTGATTTTGTTCATACTGGGTGTGTTTGTGGTTAAGACCTTGTGTATCATCTAGGAGTAGTGTGGTGGTAAACCCGGATAGTACAAGATAAAGACAATTCTTTGCCTTTTTTATGGTTCAAATCTTTTATTAGTATTTTGAAAAGGTAAATAACCGTTATGTAGTACTCCCAAAGGAGGCGAACTGGCAGCTCAGCATATTTGTTTAATGTACCTTTGAACAACGCTGCCCTGCTCACACCCGCACCCCATTCCAAGGAGTGCGCATATCAAGCTTCATCAGGTAGAACACATGAACACGTAAAGGGTCCCCCCCCCCGCCTTCCCATAAGCAGCCCTTGTGTATTATGTTGGGGCAGGGACGTCTGTGAGCCACAGGAGCCCTTGGTATTTGGGGCAAGCCAGTTGTCGTAATTCCCTAGAGAGCAGGTCCAGGGACGGGCGCCAGAGATCTTGCAAGAAATCCCTGTGTTGAGAGGAGCAGGGTGAGCCTCTCCATACCAAACACATACCAGAACCGGTGGTGCCACCCCTGGTGAGTAGGGAGTGTCAGTGCCCCAGTGAGCAAGTATATTTTGGATGGCTGCCCCACTGCCAAGCCTATCTGCAGACCCTCCACTGGATTTAAGCGGGTAAGTAAGGGCATTAGGAAGTCCCAGAATTACATAGGCGGGAGAGCTGTGTATCCAGGTGAGCATCTAAATAGTTTGTCGTTCAGTACCACTTCCCAGTATTGAGCAAGTTTAGCGCATCCCCCAGAGCAAGTGCACCAATGTCCTTGGAGATCTGTATTGCCTCCAACAATCTGGGCTGCGAGAAGGGTTGCCCCTGTGTAGGTTCCCCTGGGGTAAGGTATCAGTATGTTGCAATTTTTGTACTCTCTACTGGATTGGTTCTATGCTGTGTGGCCAGCCCTGTAATATACCTCATCCCCCTCATTAGTCGTGAGCGACCATCCAAACTCAATTTGTCAGCGTATCTACCCTGATGTCTTTGTCGGAGAGGGAGTGCTTTTCAAAATACTGTATAGCTCAGTGGTGAGGCCTTGGTCAGTGGTTTTGTTAGGAACCATTTTTAAAAAACTGAGTTGTCTTTGTGCTCCTTTGCGCTTTGACGGTTGCATCACCCAGTGCCTGACCAGCAAGTGTTGCATTCTCTTCATCTCCTGTAGTGAATGGTCATCCCATAGCAATTTGAATGAGAGCAGGCTTTCTTCGTCAAAGAAGTTTCTGGAGCGACACCCGGCACTCAGCCATTGACTAAATGCTGCCTGGTCCAGACCAGGGATGGAAACATGGATAGTCTCTGGCTTCGCCACTTGGTCCCAGACCTTAAGTCCTGTACAAAGTAATCAATGAGGAGTAAAGGCCCAAGGTCGGTCTGAACAGGTGAGGAACGGAATCTTCCAACGTGAGGCACCGGCAACCGCCTGGTCCGTGAATGGCCACGGCTTCTCTAACTCCTCCCTAGACCACTCTGCTACATAACGGAGCTGAGTGGCCTGATAGTATTGAAGGAGATTTGGGATTGCCAGCCTTTCCCGCAACAGGGACCAATAGCTCATCACCCTACTCAGTTGTGGTCGCTTTCTGGCCTGCACGGCCCGAGGCAGCATCACATGAATTGTGGGTAACAGTTCGATCTCGCACTATGTGACAACTGTCAGCCGAATCCATTTCCTAGCCAGTTAGCAGCACCTCACCTATGCCCAAGAGTATGGGTGGTTTGTGGCAGCTAGGCACGTGAATTTGTGACTTTTTAGGGAAATCATGGTGGGTCAGATCTTCTCCTTTTCTCCCAATTATATTTGTCTCACACATGCAAAGACCAACAGAAGCAGAAAATGGTTCAGTAAATATTATTGAATCAGCTACATTCTAGATACGGCATGGACTGCAATAATTAGGATGATAAAACATACTAAGAACAGAATGGTGACAAGAAAAGTGAAACACTAGAAAAGTCCCACCATACTATCACTTGTGTGAGATGTATGATTACAATGTATGCCACTAATGTTAGAGAACAGCAGTACCAGCCCTAATCTGCCCTTCAGGACCTCCCTGAGAAGACGACCTTCACCATATCAGAGTATGGCAGTGGTGAAGAAGCCTGTTCCCTATTGAGACACCGTCCCCATATAGACCAGGGAACCAGCAGTCTCAGCAAGCAGCAGGAGCGAAGTCACTCAGCATGCGTTGGGAGTCGTCTGGCTGGAACCTCCCTCTAACATACAGCGGACAGAGATGTTTCATTATAAAACAGCTAGTGTTCTGAGAAGTGTCCCCATGTATAAATACATATGTTTCTGTGAAATATTAGAGACGCGATGTACCACTTTGTGCTGGCAACCCTATCTTGTCGCAGCCTTGACGAAGCACAGAGTGAAAGAATGTTGTGCTAAGAAATGTAAATGCATTCCTAGGTGTAAGAACAGCAAGATAGAGAAAAATAAAACATCACCACAAATGTGATCCTTTCTAAAGAAATAAGAATTAAATCAAATGAAATGTAACCAGGCTAAAGGGCACAGGCAGGAGGCCTTGTTGCTAAAATAACGTGCCCAAAAACACAACTAAAATGGCTTTACTACAACGCAAAGCTGTCTGGTTAGCTCTGTAGAGCTTGAAGCATGCCTAGCCCACAGGAGGTTCGATTGGGAGGGCTTGGAAGATAAATATGATTCTTGGAAGTATTATCTTAAGTGCACCTACCAGGCCTAACCATGAAAGTGCATAGTCTCGTTGCTGTGCCATATCGTGTTTGACAGGTTGGAGAAGTATCTGATAATTGAGGGATGATGTCTTTTATAGTCGGAGCTATTTGTATTCCCAAGTATGTTCTGGAAATGGGTTGCCATTGTTTTGGATAGCGGTTCGCAAGTTGTCACCTTCCTCAAGGAGACCGAAAGATTGAGACTTCTGGATATTAATCTGGAAGCCCGCCCTGTGGCCAAAGGCCCTGTCTCCTCTTTAAAGGCTGGGAGGGTCTCCTGTGTATTATTCATGCAAGTGTGATATAGTCTGTGTAGAGGGCAAGGGTGTGTGCCTCCGCACCAAAAATGATGCCTGTAATGTTGGGATTATCCTGGACCCATTGAGTGAAAGGTTCCATGTAGAGGGCAAATAGCAGAGGTGAAAGGGGGGCACCCCTGCCGTGTCCCTTCATGTATAGGAAATGGGGACAATAGCTGGCCATTGACCTGTACCGTTGCACTAGGCTGGCTATAGTTGCTTGGAATCGAGGGGCCCAAGCCAAAATGAGCGTGTGACCTCCAAATAGGGCCAGTGCACCCAGTAAAACGCTTTCACTGTGTTAATGGCTAGAAGCATGATTTCTCGTTTAGAGTGTTTCGCTTTATAGAGCAGATGTAGGATTTGTTTTGTATTATCACTACACTTCCTGTGTGGGACAAAGCCTGTTTGGTCGGGCCAGTCAGCCCTAGCATAAGGGGATTCAGCTGAGATGCCAGTATGCTGGTGAGCAGTTCCATGTTGATGTTCAGGAGAGATATTGGCCTGTAGGATCCGCATTGTTGGGGATCTTTCCTGGGTTTGGGAGCAACTATTGATGCCTTCCAACATAGAAGGCGGGACTGAGCTGGGATTGGTTTTTGCATTAAGGAGGCTTGGCAGAATGGGCACCAGTATGGGGCAAAACGTTTTATAGAATAGAGCTGGAAACCCGTCCGGCCCTGGAGATTTAAGATGTTTCAGTCTTGCAATTGCTGAAACTATCTCCTCTAGCTTTATCAGGCAGTCTGGTGACTCCACCTGCTCCGCTGTCAGTCACATGATGGGGTGCTTTCTAGGTAGGACTCCGGGTTTTCCCCTTTGGGAGGTTGTGGAGAGTAGAGCATTTCGTAGAAACTATGGAAGGTAGATGCTCTGGGAACATACCCTATAATTTCAGTATAGTCTTGAGCTCGAAGGGACTCCACCCCTGCTTTATTTTTATTTTTTTCCCCCGGCTCAGAGGCTGTTGACCAGCAAGCGCCCACACTTCTTTCCACACCTCTCCCCCGATGTAGGAGTGGCACAATCTAACAAGAGCATACTGTGCCTTGTCTAGATCCAATCCTGTAAGCTGTGTTCTGTCCGCCTCTCTAGCTGCTTCCATACGTGGGGTGCACTGGTGCGTTTATGTACGTGTTCCATCTCCAGTACCTGCTGACAGAGCTACTGACTCTTGTCCTGCTGGTTTTTATTAACGGCTGCAGAGATCACCATAAGCTCCCCAGTATGACTGCTTTTAAAGCCTCCCAAAGGAGGGAGACAGAGGTATCAGCAGTGTCATTTAATTCTAGATAGTGTGTAATGGCTTGGGTGAATTGATTGACTACTTCAGACCTTTGTAGAAGGGGTTCCCTCATTCTTCATGGCTGAAAGGCCCTATGGAGGGGTGGGAGTGCAAGAACAAGAGACTGTAGCATGAAGAGATAAATAGCCCAGTTCTATTTCCACGTCAGTGAGTAAGTTCTGAATCCCAATGAAGCCTAGAAAATAATCCAGTCGGGCATGTGTCTTGTGGTCTTGCGAATAGGACAGATAGTCAGGGGTCCAGGGATGACACTCGCGCCAAAGGTCTCTGAGCCCCACTTCTCTCACCCATCTAATGCCCTCCGAAGAGATTTCTCCAGTCCCTCCAAACTGATGTGCAGGTCTTTCTATGTCATTATGAAATAACAGATTTGAGTCCTCTCCTAGTCTTACTTGCTTATCTTGATGAGACATGGCCAGCGCCCATCTAAGGAATTTTTCTTGGCTGTTATTGGGTGTATAAGAGGAGGCTCACTATGAGGGTGTAGTCCCCCACCTGCAGTCTGTGACAGTAGGTGCCCATTGATTTCGGTCAACTTATCTCCCATTTTCCCCTGGAAGGAGCAGGTGGGCAGTACAGCTGCTCTTGCTGACTTAGTGTCAGCTGATGGGGAAAAATATTGATGTGGGTAGGCCCGGGAATGAAATCTATGGCAGTCCCCACAGATACAGTGAATTTCCTGTAATAGGCATATATCTGCTCCAGCTTGTTCTAGATGGGACAGGATCACTCTGTGCTTTGTAGGGTTGTGGAGCACCGTTACATTAAGGGTGATAACTTTTAGCTTATCATGGGGAAAGGGGATCTGTTGCTGCGCTTGAGCACCTGCCCTGCTCGGGGAACTCCATATGCCAGCCTGGGGCAACCCAATTTCAGGGAGGTCAAATGGCGGCACCCCCCTATTATGTAGTGTGTTCTCTGAATTTGAGTGTACTCCACAACCAAATGAACACCCCACTGTAACAAAAATAAGACTGTAAAAAAACATGAACAAAGACATCACAGTCCACCATCGAGTGTTCTTAGTTGTCAAATAGTCCCACCAGAAATGAGTCCACTAGGATATGGAGGGTTTGAGAGGTCCAGCCCTCCCCAAATACCTGGCCCCCCTCAGCCCTGCATGACTGCTTTTACAGGTGTCACCACCATTCTCCCCCATCATCTGTCCCAGCAGCGTCTCTAGCACTGCCTGTCTTTCCATGGTGATGGTCTCTTGATTTTGCCGCAACGCAACCCTTTGGGTGACGATCTCGTCCACGGTCAGCGAGAGTGTTTGTGCAGTGACTGAGCTTGTGGACTGGGCTGGTGATCGCCTGCTGCTGATTCCTCAGTGCCCAGCAGCTACAGTGTCTGCAAGGGAACGAAGTTGATAAAGCTTGCTCTCCAAGCAAAAGATGATCTGAAATGGGTAACCCCAGGAGTAAGATGTCCTTACTTTGCAGATGGGCAGTCACTGGGCAGAAGTTGTGGCATTTCTGCAACATGATGGCCCCTGGATCCTGGTATAACATAGGCGTGTGCCCTTTAAAACTCACCGGGTGATGATCTCTGGTTGTGTGGAGGAGGACTTCCTTGAGTTGGAAGTCAAACACACAAGATATCTGCAGGGAGTGCTGTATCTGGCCAGGGGAGGTCCACTCTGAGCACAGTCGGATAGTATCTTGTCTGAGGTGGGGTGGTGGGGGGCAGAACATACCGGAATAGGTCTGACATAACCTCTCAGGTCTGTGCCCTCTGCGTTGGTCGATACCCCTTTATGTGAATGTTGTTCCGCCTTGACCTGTTTTCTAAGTCCTCAGTCGGGGCCTGCAAAGTAATCTCTTGGTCTCCGAGCCAGAGGCCCTCCTGTTGCAGCTGCTCAATTTCTTCATTGTGACTGGTTTCTTGGTCCTCCAAATACCACCAAGGTGATTAAGGTCTCAACCGACCTCCTTAAGATCGCTGGATAGGTCCTTCTGGACCATTTGAAGGTCATCTCAGAGTGAGGCAAACAGTGCCTTCAAGAATGAGCGGGTCACCTGCCCTCCCATGTCCTCTCCCTCCAGTTGGGAGTCCATAGTGGGGTGAGGCTGACTGTCCTCAACTGGGCCTCCATTGGCGTTTGTCAACATATCTTGAGGGCGCGATCCTTCTTCCCACATGCAGAGGCCATGTCTGTCTTGCCAGGAAAGAAGCTTTGCAAAGGGGTGGCTTGGGGGTTGACACCACTGCACTGGATTCAGCAGTTGCATCCTGGACCCAAACCGTGGGCCTCACCAGGGGTGCTTCAAAGAACTCCTTAACCCATAATGGTCGTTCAGCAGGTGTCCATTTCAGCTGCTCTCCTCGCCTCCCTTGCGCGCCCTTAACTCCCAGCTGGCAGGGAACAGTCTCTTGAGAGGCTATGGCCTTCCTTTTGACACTCCGCCCCCTAGTGCTGAGTAATGGGATTTGCCGCCTGCATTGAAGCTGGTGTCGCAGTGGGCTTGTCTCAAGGCATCCATGTGGGTTCCCCATCACACTCTGGAGCCCTCCAGTCAGTACATAGATGCAAACGTGGTGTTGGAAGGCGGCCTGCTGGGAAGCGAAGAACAGGCAATGATGCACAGCAGCCTTGGTGCTGCTGATAAGGGTGGTTAGAACACTCACTGCTGTCTTTGATGGTAATGACCTGGGGTCTGATAGCCCTGCGCCCTGAAATAATGTAGCCGAGGACTGGGGAAGGAATATGCTCTCCTGGCCTGTCGCTGCAGTCCCCACGTGCCACACTATTCACAGCGCCAACAGATTTGATAGCTCTCCAGGGGCAGGGCAAGAAGCAGATCTTGACACTCTCCAGGCATCCAGTATGGTGCCTGTCCACTGAAAGGGAGGTCCTTACCGTCATCAGCTAGACTGTCCGCCTTCGGGATTACCTTCTCGGACCACTCTAACAGGGGGCCAGCCGCAGGATGCAGCCCTACCTCTTGGGAGACAGCCCACCATGGGGAGGCAAAAGCAGGCACAGGTCCCCACTTGCGATGTCAGTCTCGGAGCTGCCGCTCCTTCTTCCACAATCTGGCTTGCTCAGGCCGTGCCACTCCTTGTGGCGCTCGATACAGGGACTAGGTGCACCACTCATGACGTAATAGGGACTGGTCATCTCCAATAAGAGAAGCGTTGCCGTCACCACAAGTAGGGCTCCAAGGGAACATCCAGGGTAAGGGCAGCAAAGCCGCTCCAAGGGAACATCCAGGGTAAGGGCAGCAAAGCCTATAGAACGTGTCTTCATTCATTGCCTCGCAGCCTCTGACTTCCTCCGCTTATGGCCCCTTGTTCGCACCGCTCCTCGGAGCTCGATTTGTGCGAGCAGGCCTCAATAATGATTACTTGGTCAGTTCCAGGCGGCCCCCAGTGGGAACAGGAGCTGCCCCAACTCCTTCAGCATGTGTCATGGGCATTTTACTGGGGCCAGGCGGTGGTGGGTTTGAAGAGACTTAGAAGCATGTCTTATCTGTCTACCATCTTGGCCACGACCCCAATAATAATTTACATTTTTAGGTAAATTTGTTTACAGCCCGCGGTTTTCCGAAGGGGAGCACAGTGCTGGTTCTTCAGTATTGTCTGAGGTACAATGGAGCAGGATGACGAATGGCGGCTGCAGTTGCCAAACTGTAACCATCCTGGATCTCTTTAATGAGGGTGTTACCACAGGCATCCTTTTATCTCTGTTTTCTTACACGTTGTCCTAGATTAAGTGCCTGAGATTTGTCACCGTGTGATAATGTCCCCATCTCTCCCCAAACTTTAAGCAACACTCTGGTATTCCTCCACCCAGGCCCAAGCCTCCTCTGGACTGGTTTTGAAAAAAATATATATAATAATTTACTGATCAGCAATTATTTTCAGCTAAGCAGAGAAAAGAAATGCATGAATGAGGCCTATATTCCTGATTCAATTTATTTATTAAACCCAAGGAGACCCTACTAATTTGCACTGCTGGAGTATAGTCTGGGCGTGGCAAATTCTCAAATGGGGCCCCAGAGCGTGCACTTCACGTCATAGCAATTCAGGAATTTGTCAACTATTGTCCTGGGTGGAGCTCCCAGTGATTGTCTTCTGTTGGGGACATAGCTTGCTCATTCAACTGTGAACATTGGTGACCGGCCTCTTGAGGTTAGATGTCCTTCAGGAGCCAGTTCTTAATGTATAGCATGACATTCAGGAAGTCCGTGGTTTCCTGTAGGCCCTCTATGTGCAGATTTTACCTGGCTCATCTTTCAATGTCCTCTTCACGACCTTCAAGGAATGCAATCCTTTCTGTAAGGTCTTGCCTTGTATAGTTTGCATTGTTGGTTTGTGGTAGCAGAGCCTTAGCGTCTCTTCATTACTTTTAGTTCTATCCCTCAGTTTCCATTGTTTCTTTCTGAGTACGTTCAAATCGATCCCACTGGTTTTTCTATTTTAACTTCTTAAGCAGTCCATGTTTCTCTGACCACTAAAATCTGATATAGTTAATCTGGTTTGGTTTCTTGGTCAAGCGGGCTGTAATCCATTGTATAGGAGTGCCAGAGTAGAATCATCAGTGTCTCAGGCTACACTCCAAAAATATAGCCTTTCTACAGTACTCCCAGCTGATCCACCAAGAAGCCAATCGATTACAAAGACATTGGCGGGGACAGGTATACACAACTTGGTAGTTCTCAAAGGCCGGGGGAGGATGGTGGGGGGGGGTGGCAGGCACACATTTGGATAAAAAAAAAGGCACATCCTGCACCTCTGATGTAAATGCAGATCCAGATGGCTGTTGTGTATTTAAGGGTAGATTTGACTACCAACATGCTTATAGGCAGTGTTTATGCTTCTAATGCGGAGTAAGCACCATTCCTGGAGCGCTTTACCATGGCCGATCGTGGCAACTTCACAGTATGATGGATGCAACATTAGATCGTTC